>NC_136869.1:13685226-14885226 GCF_951799975.1 Gobius niger
TTTTGAGGTGGGCGGCACTGGAAATACTAATACAATTACTGTATTCACCGCAAAGATCTAATTTGTAGCATATGTTGTCATTCATATTCTCCCTTGCTGTTAATTTATCCTTTTTCTCTATGGTGATTTTTGGCTGAAATTATGACTTTGTTCGAGGTCCTTGAAGTCCAATTGCAGTCCAAGGACGTGGTCATCTGTGATCCAAAGAGAAAGCTGAGACAGAATGAAGAGCCAGTAAAACGGTAATGGACTTAATTTCCCTGGTTTTAAGTATATACTAATTTCAGATAAGTGCTGACTTAGTCTCACACCTGTTAAAATAGGCTGCCTTTTGGAAGAAAGTAATTTTCTTTTAGTCTTTTCTGAAGTTAGATGAAAATATTAGATCTGCTGCTACCCCAATTTATGAAGTTTAGTTCTATAAAAGTCAACCTGCTCCATTTACAAAAAAAAACAAAAAACTGTGATTTTAATTCTGGCTCACTATTTCAGCTCAGGCCTCAGATCAGCTGCAAAATTAAACAGCTTTTAAAGGCAGGTGTGCTTGTTATTGTTGTCTCCGAGGTGGAGAAGTCTTATTTTACGATATTGGTTTGGCAGCTGAGCTAGAAGCGCTCTGTGTGCAGCCAGGTTTAACAGGAAGCCGAGGCGTGTGTGATGAATTACCCGCATATCTCCAGGCCCTAGGTAACAAACATGGCCTCTCTCTCCGTCCGGGATTAGAAGAGAGACTTTTTACGACCTTCCCACACCTCCTTATAGGGTGTCACTAAATTATACCCACTGCTGTTTTACTATCTGCTGTGGCTTACACTTGAAGCGCACAGACACACATGTACTGCGGTGAACCCAGACTTGTTGCTTGTTTACGAGTTGGCTGCGCTCTGTTTGTTTACGCGCTTTTTGGATTGACTCTTTTGCGCTGACGCTAATTAGTGGTTCGTCTGATTACAGAGTCTCGCAGGAACATGCGCGCACTAAGTAAAGCTTGTTCTGTAAATCATATTTTTGAGAGGGGTTGATACGTTTCTTCATTCAGCATGTGTCTCTGTTTAAGCAATTTGCCGATACTCTGAGAAATGTGCTCGCTGTCAAGTTGCCCTATAATAATAATCATTTGGTAAGTTTTCCCTTCTCATAAACAGTGCACTTTTTGGCCAAATGTTGTTATTTCGTACTACCTTTGCGTATTTCCTTTCCATTTTAATTGTTGATATAAGGCATTCATAAAGGCTGTGATTATTTTTGGGTTGTAAACATCAATATTTCCTGTTTCCTTGGAGTCTATAGTAAAATAACCCTATAGTTTTGACCTCTATAAGCATGTTCTGCAGTGCAAGTAATTAGCAGTTTATATTTCTATCATCCTTCTCTCACATATCACCCTCAATAATATGTTTTTTCCAGCCTACACCTGGTATATTGTAGTGTGTTTTTGCTGTCGGCATAATATTTTCTATTTGGTCCAGGGAGCAGCATTGTCGTTGGGGAGCCCGGCGCACCTGCAGTCTAAGCTTCCTTGTCTACAGCAACTCCAGAAAGACGACATGAAGGAGATCGCAGGGAAAAGACCCATGCATCACTAAACTCCGCGCCAACATGGAGGCACGGCAACAAGAGGAGGCAGATAAGAGCGCTCAGGTGGGCAGACGCCACCGTGCCTGAGGTAGCACCGGCATTCACACATTCGGTATCGCGGATGTAAATATTGTTTATGATTCGAACGGGGATGTCTCTTATTGGATTTAGCTTGCAATGCTAGATGAGAGAGTGGAGGTGCTGCTAGCGGAAGTGAAGAGGGGAGAGGAAGAACGGAGGAAGCGTCGAGATGAGGCAAAGGGAAGCAACAGACTGAAGCAGTTTGAGATAGACAAGGCAGCGAGGAACATGAGTAAGAGTGAAGGAGGGCATTTCAAGAGGAGAGGGAGGCTCACACTCAGGTTAAAAAGACAACTACTTTGAGCACAGAGGTTGGTAGTAACTTCATTCACAAATATTTCAGGGTCAATGCAGTATCAGACCAGGCTTAATCTCACATTATCCAGTCTGGTGGCTTATTTGAGCAATGAGCCGTTTATTCTCCAGCTTGTTTTTCTGTTGTTGTGTTTTTTCACATTGATCTCTGTCTTACCAACTGACTTTCTTTTTTTTTTTTTACCCCCTATTCCGCAGGCTACAGTTTTGTCTACATATGTTTGTCCAAAACCAGGACAGAACTAAATCTTGTTCCTGTTCTGCCAGACTTGTTAAAAACAAAAACAACAAAACACTTCACCTTAATTCAGACCTCAGACACTCGCCCTCTCCTCCACCTCCTCTCCTCTCTCCATCCTGCCATCTCGCCACAACCGCTCCAAATTAATCTGCAAAATATTGATTTGAGGAGCAGGGGGCGGGGGATGGGGGCGCACGATTGCGGCCGCATATTAATACGAACAGGCCGCTCTTCGTCTCTGCTCTATACTTTAAGATCCTCATATCTTCATAATTGATTAATGTTCCTTTGTGAAGTGGGGATGAATAATACATTAGTGGGCCTGCTGCACCCTCGGGCTGATGAGAAAATGTTTAATTTCAGTAAATGTAGCACTCCCTCTCCCTTTCTCTCTCTTTTATTCTGCTTCCCTGGTTATTTGTGAGTGCTGGAGTGTGTTTGTGAGTTCGCACTTGTGAGCTAAGGATGAGAGGAGTGGTGTTGATTTGCCTTTTTTGTGTTTACTACATGTTAGGCGCTGCAAACAAAAGGCAGCGTCTGCATTTACAAACATGAAAGGAACAGATGAGGGGCATAAGCAATGAGCTGTTGTTTTATAAAATGGTTAAAAAAACCAAAAAAAAAACCTTGAATGGCTGTGTCAAACTGCCTGTTAGGAGATCACTACTGGACATTTTTGCACCTGCTCAAAGTGTGCTGCCATCTCCGTGTTATCTGTCAGCCATCAGTGCAAACATGCAAATGTGCTTGAGAGCCACCTGATGGGGACCAGGCCGCTCTCGGAGCTCAATGAGATGACATGTGTCAACCACTCTGATTGGCACAGCGGGACTCGACTTAGCTCATCTGGTTAACAATGCTAATTATGCTAAAAAACAGCTTGCTAATAATGATGAGTGATTTAAGCGGCGAGCGAGCGTACGGGGTGATGTGAGGGGGTTGAGAGTAGGTTTTTATCTTGCACCTGATGTTAAGAGAGTTTTCATGTTGCCTGGATGAATGATGAAACGCACACTCGGGTCTCACTTGCACACTTAGCAGCGCCTCATTTTCATTTTGAACCCGTGCCAATGATGAAAGGGCTCCAAACAAGCACCGCTTTGTCTATGCACACAGAGCGCTAATTGAATAAATAATACTTATCCCTTAACAAGGAGGCTAATTAGTTATGCTAATCAGCCTAGATAACCCAATTAACCTCATAGAGAGGCGCAGCAGTGTGTTCAGCTGTAGATTTCTGCCTGAGAGCGTATCACACACACTTAAGAAAACACATTTGCCTAATTAGTTTTTATTGACACAGACGAGCATTTGTGTTTTCCTTGTCCTTATTGTTGTTATTGAATACACTGTAATAGGCTTTCCACACTGTTGAAAACAAGTGGTATTGAAACCGTGTCAACAGCGCTTCTCGACTCTTGCAACGGGATCTATACATTCACAAGCTGCGGAGCCCTCCTGCCGCCTGTCTCGTGGTTAAATCGACACGGGCACATGTATATTTTTACAAGTATTACGGTAGTTTAAACAGAGGTTGTATTTGTTCTGAGAATGTCTGCCTGTTCCATTAGTTTATGTCCTTGGAAATAGAATTTGGCCTCAAGTTCTGCGCGTTTATTTAAAACCTTCAGTCAGCGCTGCCTCCTAATAGTGAGCCGTGTTTCCTCTCGTTTAGCTCCGGCACTCATTATCCGGGCCATGTGGAAGAGACAGTGTTTGGAGAGGGAGAGGCGGGAGGGGAGGCCGAGTGACACTGAGACCCGGTGAGGGAGTGAGGGAGAGAAAACCAGAGCAAACACCAAAGAAAAATACAAATGGAAGAATGAGCGGTGAATGTAGATCATCTTTAAACTGGCCAGCAGTTTTCTTTGCTGTTCATAGTGAGCTAAGGGGGCCCACACGAATATCATTATGGTTTCATAAGAGGGCATTGAGTGAACTCTTGTAGTTTGGTCCCAGCAATTCTATTACGTAGTTGCATAAGTTTCTACTATTTGAATTTTTTACAAAGAGGTTCCCAACCTTGAGGGCTACAAGGAATAAATGTTGGGAACCACTTGTCTACAGTAGTTGATTCAATTTTCTGTAGTCTATTGCGACTCATCGTTGCATATATAGAAAAAGGACAGTAAACTTTAAGAATGTCATTGAAAAAGTAAAAGTCTGGAGGCAGCAGACAGTGAGCTAAGTCTCTTGGTCTAATTGGTCTGGTGCGACACATGACCCATGTATCCAGTTCTTCCCATATGTCACATTTGTTCTGTAAAAGACCTTAATGAAGCCATTTAACCAAACTCTGCCAACACCAGCTCTGAGTATCACACATACGTAGCTAATGTGCTAATAGGATTCAGTGCTGAGGCCTAAACTGCAGGTTTAACATCCTGGGGCTGCGCTGGATGCTAATGTGTGCAGCGTAGGTCTTGAATGGGGTGAGATGCTAATATTAGCTCTGGCTCCCCTCAGCTGAGTCATCTCCTTTGTGTCCTTGGCTTATTAACTCATTTAAGACTGATTGGATCAGTCTGAAAAAAGCGTGCACTTGCACTCTTATACATGGACACACCAAATTTGAATATCAAAATGGAATTGCTTGACCAGTGAAAACTAGATTAATTCAAAATGGTTGCATCAAGGTGTAAGTAAAAGAGATGAGTCGGCATATTTTTAATGCACCTTGCAGTATTTAAAGCCATTTATAACATTAAGTAAAGCTCATGTTATGCAAACACACTTTGCAAGTCAAAGTCACTTATGATAAGAATTCCTGATGCTCTTTTGCTTCTTAGCCTCAATTTGACTTCATGAGATCATCAGCATACTACGGCTATTGATTTTGCACTCCATTTGATGGAGTTTAAGCAAGCTTAAATGTGTAGCAGCCCCTGTAATAGCATGTGTCCTCCTCTCTCTGTCTCGCTCTAATGTTCTGGCCATGTGCTTTTCATCACAGACGCACTTCCACACTCACAACTGTGTAGATTGTGATTTGTTCTTTACCAGCGCTCTGCTATCCCCCCCTCCCCATTAACGTCTCTATTTAGTTTTGTCAAGGTTATGTAAACTAATTGGCCAGTCTCCTTCTAACAAACACACTGTGCTCAGCCTTTGTTTCCTGTAGTTTTCATCTGTAGAGGCATTACAAAGTGCAGACCTGGTTAGATGTTTTGTCCAAGGGGAATCATTTTACTCTTATGTGACGGCTGCTATGTTGTATATGCCTAAATATATACATTGTTCCATTGCATGTTTTCATCTTTCTGTATGAGCAGTGCCAAAGTGCTGGTTGAAGAAAGTTACTGTAGTGCGTTTGACCAGTGTGACATGTGTCCATTTGCGCGGCTCATTCACACATGCCATACCTCAGCCTGACTGTGCCTGGTCTCTGGAGATTTTAATTCCTCTCCTCCGTGTTGTTGTCATGCTTCCACCAGCAGTGTCTGCGCCAGAGAGACGAAGACATATTGGTGTTAATGAAAAGCCCTCCTAAACTTTCCTCCCCACATGAATGTTTAAACACGCTTGTCATAACATTCATTCGCTCACACATGACAGCCAGCATCTGCAGCCGCCTTGCTCACCCTCAATATTTTATCATACCATCTCCCCTAACCCCATAGTAGCACAATGGCTGGGTGTTGGCAAACCGAATGGTAATGACTTTCAACAGCCAGCAGCCTATACATAATGGATTCAGCAACACCACAGGTCCCCTAATAGTGCAATTGGTTAAGATAACGTAAACGAAAAGAAATGGGGGCCAATAAAAAACAAAAATGACCACAATTTTAATTCGTAGAACAAACATTAGTCAAAGAGATATTTAAGGAAACATAGTAGCAATGCACAAATAATACAAAACAAAATAAAATATGGCAAAATTAGGTGTAATATTCACACAGCAAGAAATGTATGAGATTTACAAACAATTACAATACAGTTTAGTCGCTTTGTTTGGTACATTTTGGTGAAACAAATTGCTTCTGATTTTATTTTAAACTTAATAGAACGTACTGTGTCGAAATGGTTTAAGATAAGATAAGATAAGATAAACCTTTATTGATCTCACAAAGGAGAAATTCACTTGTTACTTGTTTAGAAATAATTAATATTATGTTATCGCAGTGTTGAAGACATTATTGAATATTGCAATAATTTCATATTTTTGCAACCCTAAAATAAAATTTGACAAACAGCTGTGATATAGAGCAAGTGCAGAAATAGCAGCGCTCTCATATCCCTGTGTGCTGTTCAGAAGTCCTGTACCTCGGCAGGTCAGCAGTTGTGACCTTGGTGGTTTTTACAGAAGTGGTTCACCATGGCAACGGTTGGTCAGCAGCCCTCAGACACCCCCGCGCCCCTCATCACTCCCCAGCTGCCTCTCTGCCCATTTGATTGGACACACAATTGAAATGTCATGCCTCAGCAACACACATGCACACGCGCCCGAGCAGCCAACCTGAAAAGCAGGTCACTTTGTACAAGTCCAAATAAGAGAATTCAAAGACAAAAGTGGCACACTAGTGGCACACTCAGAGAGAGGAGGGCTTTTAGCAGGGTTTCATCTGGCTGTACTGAGGTATTCAAAAACCAGCGACATGTACATGAATACGTGTGCGTCTCTGTAGCAGTGCTTATATGGTTAAACTGCCTGCTGGACACAGGGATTTAGGCACACAGCATCAAAGCACAGCAGCTTGACATAGCCTGCAAATACAAAATCAAATGAATATTAATGTGGAACCAATTACCTCAGGGAAATGTTGTCTGTAGGTTAGCTCTGCTAACACATGTGTCTCACCTTTAGCAATGTGGAAGCAGTGGGAGGTGGAGGGAGGGCAGTGCTGATGTATTCGTTTTTCTCCTAACAAGCTTGTTCTGTTTCAGCAACATAAAATGTCCAGTTTACAGCTTTTTCTCCCAACATTTTCTTATATGTTATGTACAAACAATATTATCTAGCTTGACTGTTTATTATTAAGTTTTTGTGTTTGGTAATTTCATAAAAATATTGCAAATCCCACACTTGAACACAAACAAAAACAAATGCCAAAGCGCATTGTTGCAATGAAGACACTCAGTGGACAGAGCAGGTCACTAACTGCTGATCTACATAAATGACTGTCCCACAGTTAAAGCAGCGCCTCCTTAAGGCCCTTCTAAATCAGTGTTAAAGTCGTGATAATAGACCTCACTGACCAATTGATTGGCCTTCATATGTTTACAGCTCACTTTAATTGCCTCAAAAATACCATTTATCAACCATGTGTGTCCATGCATGTGTGTGGGCAAGCATGCCTGTCCATCGACAAAAAGGCCTATTGATTTATCAGCATCGGGATTTGTCCCGTTCACCGTACATAAAACCCCATGCGTATGTGCTGTTCAAAATGGGAAATGGCCTCATCGATTCCCTTAAGTTGGAGCCCAAATGCTAAAGATTTTTGGATAAGCTTTCTCATTACTTAAGCTGAAATCAATAGGGGAGAGCATGGGTCTAATGAATGAACGGGCCACAGATCAGATGGGGTGTGCTCAACCCTGGCCTGTCCTGGTCGATCCCGTCTGTGTGCCTGCTTTCAATACGCTTTAGGTGGCTTATAAATGTTTTGTTTATGATTATTTCTGTGGTATTGAACTCCTTTTCCCTTGATATTGTCTCAATACAGTTGGAGGTGTGCAGGAAGCAGATGGAGCGACAGAGCACAGAGCTGTCAGAGTTTCAGCCGAGGGAAGAGCCACTTCTCACACAGGTACAACAAAAACATTTGCTTGGTTTATATCTGTTTTATTGATTCATTTGTTCTTACAACTTAAAATTCAACAGATTGCGGTTGTTTTAGCTGATTTTAATGCACGAAGGTCATACAATCAAACAGAATACCGTCTTTCCTACTTTCTGTCTCTGGGCACCAACTAAATCAGACAATACAGCAGAACTGAATAACATGAAGTATGAAGAAAAGTAATGAATTAACAAGGGATGCTACTTGGGCTAAACTTAGGCTAAACTTGTGTGACACAGTGGTGTAGCGGTTTGCGCTCATCCTTCACAACTGGAAGGTTCTGGGTTCAATCCCCGAGCCTTTCTGTAGAGTTTGCATGTTCTCCACGTGTCTGCATAGGTTTCCTCCGGGTACTCCGGTTTCCCCTACCACTGAAAACATGTACAATAGGCCAGGATGAGTGAGAGTGTGTTTAAGAGTGTGTATGGGGGGACAATCTGGCGTGGTGTGTTTACATGCATGTGACGCGTGTGTCCATGCACTGTCCAAACCAAATAAACAGATACATAAATAAAAATAAATAAATAGAACATATAGCAACAATCCACGTATATCACTGAGACTGAACATATATTTAATTACAACATAGGGAAATTTATTTAACAGCGTAAGTAAAACAAAGATTTCAAAAGTGTTTTCATTTGTTAGGGGTGCAGGAGTGATTTTAACGTGCCCCAAGCTCTACATCGAAACAGTTTGAAAGGTTTCAGTTTGCCATGACCTATAAAAGATGGGCCATAGAAGAGGAATAAAAACATCAAGCCTCAATTTGTGTGTATCAACAAAACTTGAGCAGCGTAAATATCACTAACCATCCCAATATTGAAACATTGTGCTCCCTTGTTCTGCCTCTCGCCCCTCTAAGGTGTCCTGCCTTTTTAGCTCATAAATATGGAGGCAAGATGTTGAGATTCACGGACAAGAAAGGAATTAAAATCTATTGTTGCATGTCCTTTTCCGTGTAAAGTTTGGATTAAATGTCACACATTAGCATGTGAACTTTTAAATAAGCTTGTTTGCTCGCCACAGCGCGGGGCATGTAAATACACTTCATGGGTGTAGAATTGGGATTACTCCGCCTGTGTGGGGTCCATCAGAATTGGAGAGGAAGGAAATATTTTTGAGCTGCTCAAGAAATTAGGCCACAGCGAGGGAGCGGAGTGCCAAACAGTTGTATTGACTGGTTGTGGCGCGCTGGTGCTGTTCACCTGAAGTGGCAGATAGTGGCAGAGGGAAAGCTCCTGACGGCTCTGGCTTCTACTGATTGAGCGAAGGAAATGATTGACGGGTTTTCCCCAAATGCACTGATTGACGTGCCCTGCCAACGTGAATCGGCTCACAGGTGGATTCTGGTTCAAGATGTTTTTAAGCATTCAACCTCCAAAATGGGGAAAGGGTTTTGGGTAAGCAGACATACAGTATTCATATTGTGTAGCAAAGATGACAAACTTATAAGAATGGTCAGCAGTAAAGTTTTCAGATTGAAACCAAATCACTTCCTTGAGGAGTTATGTTTGACAAAGTGTGTCATTAAGATCAAAATGGAACAAGTCTTATTCAAATGATTCAGTGTACAGTATATGAAGTTGTCCGTGTCGTGGCTGCGCTCGCATCAGATTGTGGATACGTGTTTATGGACAATATCCCATAATAAGAAAACATCACTCTCCATTCCACATGTTTTTCATTGACTCTGATTCCCTTTGTTTTAAAATGTGTGGCTGCTTATTTATCGACATAATTTCCTCTCGGTGAAGGGCCTGTGTCTGTAAAACACATTAAAATCATAATGCAATCTTTGCTAACCCAGGAGCAATGTTATTGTTCTATTATATTCAGTGAACAACAGCATCCCGGCCTGTTTATCAATCCAATATCTCATAATGCGCCCTCTGTCTGGTCATTTTGAATATAAAAAGATGCTGCAGTGTTATTGTACTATATTTCCTATATTTAGTATTAATCTCTTGTACTGACATGCATCTCACACATCCAATATGATATTTGATTAGTTGTTTTTTTCCCTCCCTTTTCATAGTCTCCAGGTGATATTGGATACACATACAGGGTTGGTATTATGTTTGCTGTTTCATCGGGGTATAAAAATGATTTAGTGTGTACTCAGCATGCACTGTCATTTACTAGCTTTAATTTCACTGCAAGGGTGGGCTTTATTACTCCTACTCTCCAAACACGTGCTCTCTTTGTGTCGGAGAAATAGACACGGACTATAAGAGAGTAGAAAGAACCAAATCTGCATTGTTAAAAAAAAAGCAGACGTAGCTTTTTAAATTATTGAACTAGTCTTGCATTTCATATCATACTCGGTCGTGTGTTTTTCTTTCATCTCAAAGCAGAATTGTTATTATTCCTGTAGATGTGTTACATTATTATTTGTAACATACATGGATGCAATCGAAATATATATAGATACTTGTATGGCTTTAAACATTGGAGTATTATTCCTTGTGCAAAGTTGGGCTGCGAGATAAATATAAATGAAATGTAGGTTTGAAGGTTTGCAGAGTAATTAATGACATGTCTTCTGTAAATAACAAAATCCTGTTGCTATGGGTCTCCAGCCGTATGTCTAAAACTTGCTAACCTCGTATTCTTACATTGGCTTGGCAGTTCATATTTCAGTTTTTCTCTCAAATGTTGATGTATCTGTAGCTGTGAACCGAATCTAGATACGTAAACAAAAATACAAATCCAATCACAATTACAATACTGATAACAAAAATGACACTTAAAACCACACCATGTAAAATTTCACCCGATAAACAAAATTGAAATACAAGCATTTATTTTATGACAGATATTTTCATCATTGAAAAATACCTCATAAATGTACAAACAAACATGAGCCTTTACTGTGAGCGGCTCAGCTCTACTAAGACACGACACAAACTTTTCCGGGAGTGGGTTCGTCTCTAGCTCGTCTCCATGGAGATGTCGACTAAAGTCAGCCAAATTTAGGATTGAAAAAGGTTAAGTTCTCATCCAGATCCATTCTTTGATTACCCACACCAAATAGCATAGTTTGAGTCTAGCTGGTCGTAGGAGGATGTTTTGTATTGGTGGGCACAGTGTACTGTTGTCCAAATGTTACACAGTGTGCCTTTAAGTTTTCCCAAAATCTTTCAACTCTGATGAAAAGCATTATTGAGGTTTCAAGCTGCTGCTGGGCTAGGTCCCCGTCACTTAGATAGTGGATATGTTTGTGAAGGCTCTCATTCATCCAGATATTTCCCTCCACTTAGATAGTGGAGGGGAATAGGCCTGTAAAAAGGAGTGAAATCTAAATTTGAACCTACATTTTGTTTATTGCACAGACTAAAATCACAAATTTACAAACATGTGATTTGAAACACATGATGATTTGTGTAAAATACCAATGTGTGAATACTACTGAATAGATTTATTGCACAACTTACGACGCAAACTGTGGTAACTGCAGTAATGGCCATGCAAGCCTATCTATAGTAGGTGTTTTTGTGTGAACTAGAGATGACCGATTATTTACAAAGGCTATTTTAGGACCCTGTCACTGAGATTAGATTTGCTTTCACATTGTACATTTTAAACTCAGCCAGTGACAGAATGCTAAACTAATACAAGAAGCACATGCATCTCAGAACATGTTTATAGATACAGGGTGTTATGCATACTGAGATCTCCTGTTGCTGGAAATTGCAACCATTCATTTCATCATCAATCTTGCAATAGAACAAACACTTTTTTTTTTTAGCAATTCAACCTGCAATTCCCATTCATTGTAGTTTGACGGTCCAGTGCGTCGCTCAGTCCACTCCGGTGGTCCTGGCTGAAGAAAAAGAGGGTTTTGGCAATGCACTGACAAACACTACTTGTGATCAAATGCTACGGAGCCATAATCATGTTTGTGCCACTGAATTCTTTAACCTTTGCGTGACCCCGTTGAATGCCAGCAGCCCAATCACAGGACCCTAATTGAATCTGCTCGGCGGCGTCCCCCCCGACTGATGAAAAAATAAAATTGGAGGTGAAAAATGAATATAGCAATGCCCCAAATAAAAAAAAAAAGAAAGAAAGAAAAAGGAAAAAGAGGGAGAGGTGCTGGTTGTGAAGAAACAGGGCTTTTGTCATTGCGCAGATGCGGTCCACGAACACGACACACACGCAGTCTCACCTTTTTCTATCCCGCAGGAGAACGAGGAGTGGGAAATTAGAGAGAGAGCGAAAGAGGGGAGTTAGCGATGGGAGAAGGGAGGGGGGGCGAGCCAAGCGGTAGGAGGACCCAGGTTTCTCATTACCCCCTCGGCCCATTCGGAGGATATTTCTATAGCATAATCTGATTTATTTGCAATTTTCCTTTAAGCGGCTTAGTGTTTACCTCCAAGATTAATATTTTTCTCTGTTATTAATATCAGAGTGTAATTAGGAGTGATGTGTCTCGCGCCGTGCCGTGGCCGTGAGGCAGTTCCCTGGATGAAAAACTCTTCGGAAGCGACTTTGGGATCCCGTTTCGAGAACAAAAAAAAAAGAAAGGAGGAAGTTATAAAAAGGGCTTAAGGCTGTGGAAGTTAAATTACAATAGCAGGTGGCATTGTGTGCGTGCGTGTGTGTGTTTCTATGGGTGCGGGGTCCTATGAATATGTCAGTGGGCCTGTTGTTTGCGCGTGTGCCACAGCGATGGTCCCCTCTGATTGATAAGGTGTCGGCGGTGGCTGCAGATTGCTCTTGCTGATTGCTTCTGAGAGCTCCAGCTGATTTATAATCAGAGCAGGATGAAGGATTGAGCCGTGGATTGCTTATCTGTTTAGCCCCCCTCCACAACATAAACTGACAAATTATCATGTTGGACACACACACACACAGCACACATATTAAAAAGGGGGGGGGGTTGTAACGATTCTCATCAAGCTCACAATCATACAAACATAATTTCAGTGGCATTTTCAAATTTATGTCTGCGCTCAATCTGCTGTAATCATCCTCATTTGTTTATATGATGCTTTGGAGATAGCTCGAGTTAACTTCTAATCAATTAAATCAACCTTTTTTCTTTTTTTTTCTTTTTTGGACAGTGTGTGCCCCCCCCCCCACACTCTCCTCTTCACTTTGTGTTGACTAAAATAATGACATTGAAATCAGGGGAAACCACTCGAGGCTGGTCTTCGCCAAAACGCTATGGTTCGAGAAGTTTGTTTGCTTTGAATAATCCAGCAAATAAACAAATATTAGCCACACAAACACTGCTAATGCTCGCACCGTATGACCTGCGCCTCCACTGTAAACTATAGCTATAGGTAACATTACATCAGGTCATGTGACATCGTGCCCTACACAGAAAAAAACAATCATTTTTAACTAATAAAATATAAAAGCAGTACAGCACTATAAGCGGTGTTTTCCTTTTATAGAGGAGACTGGTGGCCTCCTATAGTCTGATTTTCTATCCATATTACTCCACATCACCTACTAGTTTGAAAAATTATACTTTTTACCTAGTCAATTTTCATAAACATGTAAACCAATCAAAAAGAAAGGTTTAATTAGGTTTGTTTGTTCTGTTTTGTCTCCAGACTTTTGTTTTGGCAAAACCCACATAAGACCGGCCAAAACAAAACTGTGTTCTCGTCCACAACATTTATAACAAACCGCACTTATTTTACTCCGAAGACTTTCAAAAACTCTTTATAAAATGAGAGAATGTGGCCACAATTTGAGGAAATGTGGTAAACTAGCTGTAAGGACCTCTAGAGAAAGTATGTGTGGATGGCGCGTCGGACTTTAAAATGGCTGTGGAATACAACTCAAGCAGCATTCACCCATTCATCAATTGGAAAAACAAAATGTACAGTGCCAAGGAAGACACTGTATCTAATTGTCACATAGTGTAAGTAACTATTACTCTTCATGTGCCACGTCTCATACAGCTTACTCTGAATGTGAGTACAAGCTGTTCTTATCGTGTCATTCCGTGCAATGATTTGTATAAAATATTTGAAGGTCAGCAATCATATATTATGCAGATTAGAGAATGAACAGAGCTACAGTTTAACTTCTTCCCACTCCCTCTTGAACATCTAGTATTTTGTGTTTTTGCGATCACTTATGTGTATGAAATTGCAGCTTTTTTATGACTGTTTTCTACACATTTTCATATATATATAATATGCATTACAAGTTGAGGCTTGAAATAAGCAAACAAACTTTCTCTCCACATACCCCCTGTCTTTCCACGGACTTCCTGGTGTTTCATGGCGTTTAAACATCCCATTGTTTGTCTAAAGTCAGTGTTTGTTGTTTTCAGGCACATTATGTGAGACTAATTTCAGCTGGCAAGCCTGAGTACAAGCCAGCAGCAGGCTCCGACACTGACAGCTTTAGTATGCCCCATGGCACTGTGACAGCTCCTCCACTCCCTCCCTCCATTTTTACCTGTCCGTCTGATTATCCATAACTCTCTCTCTTTTCACTGCAGTTGTTTGTAAATTTGCAATGACAGAATCACGAAAGGAGCCCAAAACACAAAGTACAGGAGCACTTGGTACGCACACTGGCACACACACACGCACACACACACACACACACACACACGCACACACACACACACACTGACGAATGGCAGCAATTAGACGAGGAAACCAAGCATGTGAGGACAGAGGCGCTGAGGGGCTGGGGCCGCTCTATGGAACGTGTGGGTCTGCCAACAATATATGTGTATGAATTTGAAAAGTTTTTATCTTCTGTTGCACCGCCCATCTGTCTAAATATCTACCCTTCTCTTGTGTGAGCGGACAGTGACTGTGTGCTGCCGTTGTCTGGCTGTGAGGCTTAACATTTGCAATCTTGGGCCAAATAAGGAAATAATTGGGTTACAACATTATCACTTTGCAAAAACTAATTGCCCCCGGGACTCAGGCTGGAGCAGAAGTGCCTGTGTATTTGGCAGCAGCCTCACTTTTAAACAAAACAATATTTTTCTTTGTCTGTGCTTCTGTGTTGTCTTCGTAAAATGTACAACCTGCTGGCTCCAAGACAGAAAACTTTTTTCATAGCACTTTAACTTTTGATGAACATACGTTTTTAAATATTATTATTTTTATTTTTATTATTATTATTATCCATTTATGTTTCCTCATTTATTAATGGCCTATGTTTAAGATGAACTATGGCCAAGAAGGCACAGTATTTATGAAGGTATATATGAGTCTATGTACATCTGATTGACCACAGTTAGTTAGCTGACCTGTATACGCTCAGGTAGAGCTGTGTTTATGACCATAAAGATGTGTAACGTGTGACACATCACTGATGAAGTGCTTCACTTCTGATTGCCCACATCACAAATCATGGCCCTATTATAACCTCCCATGTAAATGAGTGTGTCAGTGTCAGTGTGTATATGACACAGACAGCGGAGCAGAGGCATGAATGTGCCTCTACAAGATAATGCTTCAGTTATATACATATAAACTAAATGTACAGTGCTCCATAAACGGGGCTTGTGCAGGTATGTGAACGGGCTGTGTGTGTGTGGTAACCCTGTATCGCTGCTGAGCTCATTTCTCTCTGAAATCAAAGTTAAATGGGTCATCTATCATGAGAATATGTGACTGGGACACTTGTCTCTGCCATGCTCCACGTGAGTGTGTGCGAATATGCACACAACACAAGGTGTGTGTTTGTGTGCGCTGGCCACTTGTCTTTGCCTGTGCTATGATTAATGGTTTACATTGGGCTGTTCAGCCATGCATGTTTCTTGGTTTATCGTTTTATGCTGTCTCCAATTAAAGCTCCATAACTTGAGTGATGGCTTCACGCCAGTGTCCATCAATAGAGGCCATCAGTGGCCTATGCATTCAGGATATGGAAGCCACACACTAACTAATATCCTTTGTTGTCAAAGCCATCCGCTGTGCTGTGTGTGTAAATATGCAAAAGCTGTGCTTGGCTGCATTGTTTTACTTTTTGTAGGTTGTGGCTATTTATATATTTTTTATTTTGTTGGAAAGTAATAATCCATAATGTGTTTTGTGCAATGGATGGCATTGCTGAAAACAATGTTGGAAGTCGATAGGATCCAAAAAATCAATCAATTCATCACCATAAAGATTGGGCATGTTCTCCTCTGTCTAATTTGCCTCACGTTATAAAAAAAGAAACATCCTTTTTCAATATGTAATTTGTGGCTGTAATTTGATGTGTGTCACCTTGTGTTGCAGGTGTGTCTTTGTCTAGAACATGATAGTGACATATACATTAACACTGGCTCCTTCACATGTGCACACACATGCGCACGACACGTGCACGCTGCACAATATCATTTCACGCAATATTATTTCTCATATAGCTGTAATGACATTAGGCCGATATGTTGATTATACTGTCGGCAAACAGCAGCAGCTGATTGGGTTAGCATATTACCTTATATCACATCTCTCCATTCATCCCTGTGTTTTTTATTGCCCTCATTTTTCCAAATCACTTCCCACTTCCCCAGTTTCCTGGGCGAGGTTCCAGGCTATGCAATCAGGTGATGTGGAGTAATATGAGAGAGGGAAGCAAACAATGCAGGTTGGAAAAACTGAAATGTGAGAGCAGCTGTTGATGCCTTTTATATGAGTAAACACAGGACTTTTAATGGCCATGAGGACTGCGGAGAAGCCTTATATAGGTTAAACTAAATATAGTGTCATTTAGTGACACAGGACTTCCAAGGGACACAGATAGAGAGGAGACATTTCCAGTAAAGCCATTACACGCTGACACTTCTCTGTACATTTGGAAAACAAATGGCAGTAA
This sequence comes from Gobius niger, assembly GCF_951799975.1. NCBI lineage: Eukaryota > Metazoa > Chordata > Actinopteri > Gobiiformes > Gobiidae > Gobius > Gobius niger. The sequence continues at coordinate 13,702,021 of NC_136869.1, forward strand.
GATTATAATAATTACATGCTTGTTCATATTTAATGATTATCGAAAAACATTAAATACAATTCTCATGTGATTTGCATTTATTCAAGTTTACATTGCTAATACTGTTATTGGGCTGGCCAGCCGCACACACAGGCAATGGTTTAGCAATGGATACTCTGCTGTATGACACCCAGGCAATAAATGAGAGGAAGATAACAACTACAATAACTCACATGGAGCACATATAGGCAGCTCCTCTGTGTCACAGCTGCATGACACGGGGAGAAAAATGAAGTGCGCTTATCTGGAAATTAAAAAAGGAACTGTTTTAATATTCAGCAGTACGCGCTGGGGGAGGAGAGCTGGACATGTGAATGGGGGAAGGGGTGGGACAATGAAGACAGAGGAAATTAATCTGTGCTATTATCTGTATGGTAGTTTAGCTAACCTGACCTCAGCGATTTAGTCAGCCAAATCTTACAGCTGGTGTAACAAACCAAACCCACCTCATCACTATTTAGTAAAAGAGGTTATCAAACTTATAAACTGTGAAGATTATAAACACCTTCGACACTTGTTTCAATTAAATGGACAAGGTTGTGTCCGGATCTCAGTATCTGATGTAAAACTATAAGTCCCATAGCTGCTGGCCACTGTCTCTAACAGTAATAAGCAGATGAATGAAGGGTATTGCGCAATAGCAAACCTTTGCATCAAGCTAAAGTGTCGAAGACAGCCTTTCCATGCAGTGGGGACCTTGACAAACAGAAGTACATATTACTGAGATGCTTTCCAGCAAATTAAAAATTACATTGCAATGTGAGGCGTTGGCTAATTTTATTGGCTGACCCCTGGGATGCTGTAAGCTAATTTAACTATGCTATCATAGCGCTTCAATCAGTTTTCCACCCACTTATTTTATAGTCTTTCAATTATACAGGTTACTAATGCTGAGAGGAGCGTATTGAGCTGCACTTCTAATTCAAAGGCACACCGGCCCATTGAGATACACAGTATCACACACATACAGCCACACTAACACGCTGTACTTGATCTGCATATCATTACACTTTTGATCGAATGCCAAGGTTTAGCAGAGAGAGACATCAGAATCAAATGGAGCGCGATTGTACACAACACCTGTAGCGCTTGTGTGTGCGCGTTCCTCCGAGAGCTGCCTGTGAGAGGTGCACCTGCTTAATTGAATTAGCCTTGTTAATGTATTCACGCCGGCTGCCAAAAAAAGAAAAAGAAAAAAAAGCACAGCATTAACAAGCTCGTTAGACCAATTAGTTAATTAATTGTCTGTATAGCAGCAGCTTCCCAAAGAGCTGTGTCTTCATTATCTGATGGCGGCTGCGTGTTGGGTAGAGCTGATTATGCATTTCTGTCATATTCTGAGGCTATGCATGTGTGTGGCTTCAAATGTCACATACTGTTGCTCTTGCTATACCATCACCAACAATACTTCTAGGATTCTTTTAAATTATGTTTTAAAACCTATGTGTGAGCTGTCACGCCCAGCAGCTTTGGTGGGGTACGCAGTTTCAGGGGCTAATATAGAAATAAAGAAGTAGAAGAATCCACAATATTCTTTTTGGGCTTTTAACCGTGTTATAACATTGCTCCCGACCAATTTTATATCTTCTTTCTGTGTTTTCCTTATGTAGGCATTACTTCAAAAACAGTGTCATCCTCTCTGTCAGTAGGACGCTCTGAACTGAATGCTACATGTCCTGCTTGTACTGACACAGTCGATTATGCACGATCTGGCCATTTTAATTGACAAGAGACAATAGATTCCATAATAATGACAAATACACAGTGCCCTTGAGTGTGCTAACCATGCGGCCACACCTTTCTACAAATCAACGCTAGATTAAAAGTGGCTATTTATGCTGCCAATAAAGCGGTTTTTGTCGTGCACTGCTGTAGGAGTTGAATGACTGATAGAGCAGTGCTGTCACACAGACCTATGCGTGCGTCTTCAAATGTCACTTTGCATAAAAATACCATGTATGTGGTCGATCACAGCCGGCCAACATTGCGGGGAAGTGGACTGGTCTATGTGTTGAGATCAGAATATGGTGGCCAATATCAGTGTGCATATTGCAGTGAAAAGGTTATGTGGGGGCTGTCACTCCCACAGGTAAAGACAGAGCCGTCCTCCTAGCCACTTTCTAATCTGTCTTTTATTAGAAGTTAATATCGCGCCTGCTCTCTCTCACTCCACACTCCCACCTGCTTAGAAATGGCCCCGCTCCATCTTTTTAATTCAATTATATTAGCCACCCTCTCTCTCCTCTCTTTCTCTTTCTGCGCCCATAACTCCAGAACTCACACCCATCCCCGTCCCCACCTCAGCCCTCCCTCCTTTGTCCTCAACTGTTCTATTTCTATTCATAATCCTAGATGGAGGATAGTCCAGGGCCAATGAAGGATTTGCCAAAGCCACTCTCCCTTTTCTTTCTCTTCTTCTAGTGCTTTAGCGGCGAAAACACAGGACATGAAAAGATGGCGGGAGGAGGAGAGAGAGGGCAGCGGACCCCGGGGGCGAAACTTTGATTGCTAAAGTAATGAGACTTGATCAGATTGAGGTTTCTCTCAATAGGGGTTCGACTAATATGAAAGTCGAAGGCTTAAGCACTCATTTGAAATAAAATCACAAATCTGATATTCTTTCTTCCGGACCTCCAGCTAAGGACCTATACTTCCCCACTGGAGAATTAAATCTTCACACGGGCCACATGGGAACTTTTAATCATCTCTGATAGGGGAAGATTTGGAAAAAAAAAAAAAAAAAAAGAAATCTTGTAATTATGTAACAATATTATAGAGTTCGGAAAGTTAGCATATAAAGACCTTGGGCAGCGAACTAGAGCGGAATAGAGATTTGAATAAATAATGAGATAAATCTAATGAGTGTATAACAAATTGACGTATAAAACTATAGTTTACAGTGGATATATCACATTTAAAAATCCAATGGACTTTTTCAGAAATTTGTTAATATTTCTATAGTAAATGGAGATTTCACACAGTGATTCATGCATTCATTTGTACCTTCCTTTGTACCTTCTCCATTTATCCATCTATGTTTGAGGTTATATAGTATCCTAAAGTTTAATGATAAAAAATATCCACATACTGTATATCCTCGCTTACTTCTGTGCGGTAGCTTATTATTTTAACTGTCTCCCTGTCTTCCCGATGCCTAGCTTCCAAAGCATTAAAATACATGTTCCTGGTGTTGTGAAACTTATTTAATTTCCCAATAGTAAGCCTGAGATCTGTGGAAGACTCAGATAAAAGTATAATTAAATTCAGTGTCACAACACGAGCTGCCTCACAGCTTGTAATTGTTCCAGCCATTAGCTATAGTTGAGTCCATAAAAGAGAACCTTAAGCTCTGTGCTACGATACATTTGATGATATATGCACTTTGGTGGAGTGTCTGGAGAGCAGAGGCAGTGGCTGTGACTATGCCAAGACAGAAGTACATTCAGCTCCACTACTACTACTGTGCAAAGGCTTAGGTACGAAATCGCAGTTAGAGCCAGGATCTTGGTCAGGACTACCTACTGTACCTGGAGGAATTGGCCTTCTGTGCATGTTTTGCATTCAGGGGAGAAATCCAAACTCCACAAAGAATGACTCAACCAGGAAGTAAACGCGAGGCCTTTACTTGTTGTGGTAACCATTCGAAGAGAAAAAGCGTTTACCCCTGAACTGGACATTATTCAAGTCCTAATACAATCTTCATTATTGCGACTTTGTCCATAGCTACTGTTTGCAGCACCGCTCCGTATGTGTTGGCCGTCTGAGAAGCCTCCTTACTAATCTAACACAGGACTCATTTAGAGCAGTACTAATGAATAGAGGCTTTGATTTGGGGCAGGCTTCAAACAAAAGGCCACACACGCTCTCTCTCATGCACCGGGGTGAAGAGTTCAGCCCATGTCTACTCCAATCATCACGAGACTGCTAATTTATTTATGTTTTTGCTTTTGAAAAATACAACTAATACAATGTTGGATTCAAGTCAAGATTCAGTCCATGGCTGGGCCTCATTTCAAGTTACTTTTTTTTGTGTTTTACTGAGGTTAGATGAGATAAGGCTACAATGAATGTTATTAACGATAAAAATCACGAGACAGTCATGCAATCTCCCACCATTCTGAGTGATTATGAAACTCATTATGTGTGCTCTACAACAAACACAAGTGAACAATAACAATGCCCAGATATTAAAGGAAATTCCGAGGTAGACATGTCGCAAGATCAAGTTTCTTGAACTTTTAACCGTGTTCAAACACATACCTGGAGTTGAAACTGCCCTCCACAGTTTCAAAGCCGATGTCAATGCCGTTAGTTGAAAGTGAAAGCTTGTACTGTTTCCCACAGCTCAGGATGCAGATAGCACAGCTCACTCATGTTTTTTTACTAGAGATGCACCGATCCAGCTTTTTTGCTACCAATACCGATACCGATACTGGGGTTTGAGTATCTGCTGATGTCCGATATCTACCGATACCAAGAGACTCTCTTAAAAGTGGCTTTCTCTGAGTGAAAAAAATTATTAACTCTTCTCCATTGTAAGATCAGTAAAGTCTATATTGTGATGTTACAGGTAATTATAATTTTTTTCTATTGATAAACTCTTGGATAAACATTTAACAAGGATGACTTTTCTACACTACTTGGGTATATAACAGGCTTTAGGTTATATTAATATTAATTACAAATATGTCATGGTGGAGGTGTTTGAGCACCCAAATGATCCTGGGAGCCCTGTTGTCGGGGATTTGTGCCCCTCGTAGGGTCTCCCATGGCAAACAGAAGCCGTTTATGAGAGACCAACAGGCCCGGTTTAAAATGTGAGGCCGTCCTTCTGTGGACCCACCACCTGCAGGAGGAGCCATAGGGGGCTGGTGCAGTGTGACCTGGCAACGGACAAGTCGAAGAAAATGGATGGATGGATGGACGGATGTCAGATCAGTTGTTTCTTAAACTAAGATACAAACACTTGACTTGGCTTCAGCAGTGGTTATTGTATAAGGCTAATTTAGGTATTTCTATCATAGTTTCTGTCCCAGCCTTGGTTAGTTTTCATTAGTATTAGCATGCTCCCGCTAGCCTTAGCTTGCTATTGCTAACCGCAGAATTTAGCATTTGTTTTTAAGGCGTTGAGAGCCAAAACTGGTGTCGGTTCAGTATCGGATATTTGTAGCCGATACATCATATTCTTTCGTATGAATTGGATCGGTGCGTCCCTATGTTTTACTTTCTACTTCAGTTTGTCAGTAAAATGTGGTCCTATAAGATCCTGTCTCGCAATTTGGAGAAGGTTGTCGACTGCAGATGTCTCCTGGTGGGGTCCAATGCAAAGCACACACTTTCCAACTGGGACGATAAAGTCCACCATAGTATTATACGAGTACAGACTTCCAGTTGGTTGAATCCACTGTTCATATGATAATACTTCTGCTCTGCCTGTGTGTGTTTCCCATAGATGAAAGCCCAAGAACAACATGTGAGGCATGTGGACCAGGATGTGGTCTCTCTACAAACCACCCAGGCCCCTCTGAAGAGAACCTTGACCATGAAGGAGAAACAGGCACAACAGTTTCCCCAAGACGACGCGCAACTCAAAGAGAAGGCTGACCACACTACAAAGCCAAGTATTCAAGTCACACACTCATAGACATGTGCACGTGCAGCATACTGTAGCGCTACTTAAATAGAGAACAGGATTTGGGAAACCGTCTCTAAATCAGATCCAGTCAGGTACATGTGGGAATTGGGCTCATTTTTTTTAAACTTCCTTCACAGTTAATCATTCTTCTTTCTTCCCCTCCTCCCACGCTCTCTCGTTCTCGCCCTCTCTCCATATTTAATAACTCATCGCCACCGACTTTGCTCCGCAGAGGGTTGGCTCATTGTACAATAAAGCAGCGTGTTCATATGAATATCACTTAACCAAGAAAGAGCAAGAACAAGGCCGAGGGAGGGGTTAAAATCTGATTTTGTTATTCGCTTTGGTTCATTCATTATTTTGCTGTCGGATTCGGAAAGTTTTCAGACCTCCATTAATTATTTCTATTTTATTATTTAGCAGTGTCATACTAATATATATATTTTCTAACCGTAAAAAACCCACATAATACATTGCAGATATAAAAAGAAAAACAAAACTTTCAATGACATAACAAATCAGACCCACGACAACAACTGCAGACCCATTTCATTCCTCTCATTCACAGTTCTGCTGGTTTTGAACATTCACAAAACAATAATGATAATGTTATCAATAAATAGAGGCATAAGAATACTTAAATATTTATTCTCGTCTTTATATCTAGTGCCTCTCTTGTCCAGTCTGGCACATGCCGCGATGAGAGGCAATGATAATGAATGAGGACATTAGAGAGTCATGGGCATGATGAATGGAATGGCCTTTAGGTTTCTCATATATGTGCTCGCCTTCCTTTTCTTCTAATGCGCTCCCTGTGTTAGTCTCACTACTTCTCCCCTGCAGGAATGGTGCGTGGAAGTGATGTGTTTTAGGCCTGTATTAACCCATTTACCGTGTCCTTGACCAATCTGACTCATTTATTTGCCATTGGTGGTTTATTGGTGCCTGGCCGGCCCGACTAAATGAAATACTTTCAACGTAAAAGCATGTAAGTTACGCGAGTTAAGGAACACCTGAGCACTCTAATAGAGACTAGGCTATTACTTCCACTAGCACTAACTTGAATAGATGGACAAAGTGATAATGTACCAAAGATAATGCTATGTTGGCAAACCGTAGTGTACAGTGTATGACGTACTGTATATACTAGTGCGATATAAAATAATCTGAAAATAATTAAATAATACATGTGACTCCCCCAAGTCATTGGAGACAAAAACAGGGCTTGCATTTAAACACCTTCTTTTAACCTGCATTCCTTATCCAACCATATGTGTGGAATTTTCACCAGATTCGGGGACCGTCTGCCTGTCCCACACCCCAGGTAGAGAACCACTGGTCTAGGTCTAATACTTGGATAGTCTATAGCTACTGTACCGAGCTGAAGTTGAAGCAGTTTACAAAATAATGAGCTGGAAACAACACAAAAAGGGTTTGAAAAATCAATAAATTCCAGGAAGCCAATTTTTACAGTAAGAAACATTTTACAACACACCAAGTTAAATCTTTAGGTACATTTTTTGTTACATGCCTACCTATCATAGTATTGCCTCTACTGTTATCCAATAATGTTCAGTCCCACATAAGTAAAACATAGTTCTGTACGTGTGACTTCATATTGGAACAGTTGCTAAGATGATTGCATTCAGTTGGTATTTATTTGATATCCTTTTACAGTGTCCCAACTTTCTCCAACTTTTAACATTCTTAGCCCGGATTAGCATTTGAAAAGGCTAGAGACAGTGCCGTTACGACTTTATGATGTGTAGCCGAGCAGTTTTATTGGTTCTGAAACAAAGCGGCGAGTGTAGAGCTCCCCAGATTAACACAAAGCATTTATGGCGCTCCTCTTCGATGCTATGGAGACCAGGCTGGGGCAAGCGTTTCTAATTTACACCTTGGCATCTTGTCACGATGTGTCTCTTTGACTGTCCCTGGGTGTTTTGGGTAAAGGACTGGAGATTGCAATCTTGCGCTTATAGCCACCATTTGTGCACAAGTGAATGTGCGGTGAGTGACACAAGTAAGTCCCTGGATGTGGCTGGACGTAGCGTGGAAAACCAGAGAAGGGAGAAGGATTGGATACATGACCAGCTCCTAACTGCTAACAAAGACGTGGGGCGTCTGCTGTGAGAACTAATTCATTTGCGTCTGAGCGCGCAGAAAAAGGTAAATTGGTTTCTTCCTGAAGGTCTGAATCCAAATATATTGCATTACAAATTCAACAGCAATGCCTTTTACTTATTGAGGAACGCGCTTTGACAACTTGCGCTCCATGGCCGAAGAAATATTTTCAGAGCTTTTTTCTATACAACCAAAACTCAGTAATTTTGAGATGAAATGTAATATTCGCTTTAATGTAATGCATTGTCTTTCCCACAATGGAGCTGATAAGAGGGGTGGTACAGGTGATGGATTCATTTAAATATTCAATTTTCCTATGCAATATTCGCCCTGACAGGCATTGTCTATTTCTACAATAGCGCTGATAATAAGGTTTTAGATAATGGGTAATGGGATGTTCTGATATTTAGAGTCTTATTAAAAGCGTACACTTTAGACGGAGAAAAAGCCTTAGATTATTGCTCTTAATTTTTCCCTTCCGTGTGATAGCAACAAATCTCACATTCATTTGCTGTGCTGCTCTTTAACAAGCCCTTTTGATGATATGCCAAAAGAGTATGTTTCTGAATAGTGGCTCTAGTTTAACCTTCAATTAGCAAAGGTTGGAAAGATTCTCCTCAGTGCGACGTCTGTGAATGGCTTCATAATTAAATAGGAGTAGTTTGTGAATTCTATAAAAGACTTAGAGTACATATTTAGAATATGCTTTAAAGATACTATTATTGATTTGCATAAAGCTAAATAACTTTGAGAATGATATTACTAATAATAGCAGTGTGTTTATCATTTTATTTATTTATTAAACTTGTCTTGACAGTGCATGTTCATGAAAGTAGCAGAGATCGACTAAGTTGGTAAAGCCTTCGGATCGGATCTCCCTTTCTACTCTGACTCCAACAGAATTGCCCAAACCAGTGTTCTTGGGTAAGAAGAACAACCCCTTTCCCCTGACAGTGTCCAATGGTGTATGTGAGTATGAATGGGTGATTCGTTCTGTTCCGTGATGAGTAAGTACTCTGAGTGCCCATTTGAGGAGAAAGTGCTGAATAAATTGGCATAATTTACCAATGTACCAAGAGCGATTGCAGTTCTGCATTTTCCAGACTATAGATGCTTCGGAGTAAGTCGCCCCAGACACTCTGGGGCACCATTGACAAGCCTCTCCCGGCATCACGTTGTTCAAACACCCATTTACGAACTTCTTCCTCTAGCTATGGCTATTTAGCTTTTAGCCCGCGGTTAGCTTTTTTCGTTTTCTTCATTGCAGTAAGAGTAACTTCCACATTTCACCAGTCCTTCTCAAGCTTTCTTTCTGTTGCTCGATTACCGTTTTTTAAGTCTTCAGTGATACAGGAGTAGCAGATACTGGTACGCAAGCCTAAAGTAGTATGAAAATAACAAACATATGAAATTATATGTTTTGATATGTAAGTCGCACCTGAGTATAAGTCACCCCCCCAGCCAAACTATGAAAAAAGGTGTGACTTATAGTCCGGAAAATACAGTAGTCGCTTTACAAACTGTGAGTGATTTGTCCTATTTGTCTTTTTACAACCGTATTAAAATATTTCTGTCCATTATCTTTAAGTTTTTAAGTAATTGTGCTTGAAACAGATCTTCACCTTCATGTTATTATAAATGAACAAGCAGAAGTCATTGTATGTGTGCATTTGGCCCAAGTGCAGATTTGCGTTCCACCTCTCATGTTTGGATTGGTTAAGTCAACCTATGGATCATTACACAGTGCTGTGGGATCTGGTTTCTGCCCCACATCTGGTCCTGCTTTAGAAGCCCAAGCGCTGGCCTCTGATCTGTTACGCACACATTTGCATGGAGCCTCGGACTGTTGCATGGACAGCGCTGAATGTGTGAGTGAGAGGAAAGGGAATGTTCCTGCTTCTGCTTGAATTTAAGTGAAACTGAGAGAAACTCGCACTAAGTATTTTTCTCTGCTGCTTCAAATGTCCTAACATTAGCACAGCTGAACAAATACTGTCAACCCGCCGCCGAAAAGCTACTTGTGCTGACTCATTCTCTCGCAGACATTTCACAGACAAGTTTCCAGAGAAGAACAGCAAACCATTTCTTTGGGAAATATTTAACCATATTCAACGGGTATGGGGAAAAATCACCCTAGTCAGCCAGTTTGGATATGGATATGTTTTGCAATTAGCATTTGGATTAGTGGCACACTTGGACTTGTCTATTCCTTGTGTGTGCATGAAGACATTTCTTGAACTCACCTCCCATGCAAGCCACTAAATATTGCAACTGATGAAAAATTGATCAAAACAGTGATTAAACAATAGGGAAGTAAACTCCCTTTTAACGTAAAGCTCTAGTTTAATGTTCAGCACAGCTGTAAAAGGGGTGCATAGTATCCTGGTGATGCTGTAAAGTGGTCCATCCCTCTACATCCAATGGCAATTACAAGGACAAGCGTATTCCATTCCATTGTCCTGTTTGGCTGTGTGCGTAGATTGCTTTTTTTTCACTTTCAATTCTACACTATTGTACAAATGCCGGCTCAAGTTTACAAAGTCCAACTTGTGCACAATGCAGAGCGACGCGCCCGCAAACATTCACAGAATTCAAATTGTGTTTCATAAAAAGAGGAGGGAAAGTCAGTAGATTGTACACGGGCAACGTTGTGACGGTAGGTACGTCGTAGTGAAAGGTTGTTGCTGTGTCTTCAAGGTTGGACTTGGACAAACACGGGTCCTGCTCATGCTCCCTGCGTTACAACTATCAGAAAAGCTTAGCTGTTTTTCTCTCCCTCCATTTTTTTCGCTCTTGATCTCTCTTATTGCTCATTTCTTCTCGTGCCTTGCCACTCCTGCCTTTCATCCCCCTCTGCTTCTACCCCCCGCCCCCCCCTGACTGTTCAAATATTATTTCTACCCCTTCTGTAGCCTTCTCCCCACTTTCTTTATCTTGTCATTGCCTGTCAGTGGGGATTCTATCTGCGCCGAGTGTTGTGTGTGTACGTGCCAACACATTGAGACTGAGATACACTTAAGAGCTCATTGATTTAAAAATACCTTCGATATTGGTGGTCCCCTCCTGCAGATTCGTTCAGCGGCTTATCACAACAGCGGCGTAGACATCCACGTGGAGGAGATATGCATAAACCAAAGCTCCACTCCAAAGTTTTCTCCTTAAACTTTGTGATTGACCTAGTTAGCTTGTCGTTTTGACAAGTTGTCTGTTTTGACACGACATTCTCCAGTGTTTAGCAGCATCCATTCTGCCTATCACACACTCACATTGGGAATTGGCACGCACACACTTAAAGATAAATCATGCAAAGATCTAAAAAAAAAAAAAAAAAAAAAAAAAAAAAAGTGGCAGGAAGTGAGGCGTGTATTTGCAGCGGGTAAGCGAAATGACTTCTATTTGGAACAAGAAATTACGGCTGCGGGTCAATCTTTTGTGCGTCTGAACGTGTTTGTACTTCCCACTCTGATGTCCGTGAAATCATCTCGTCCAGGTTATTTTTATGAAGCTTTAATTTTGATCTCGGTCCATGCTGTGCCGAAGGCGTCTATGAAGGGCTGGTGTGTCTGTATGCTTAGTGTGTTTATTAATTCAGAGTGCAGCAATAAGTTGAACGGCTCTACCTTAACCTTGCGGATCTCGAGAAATGCTCATTCTTTCGCAGAATTGCTGCTGGAGTCAAATTATTTCTTGTACTTTTAAAGGGAATGAACAAAGAGGTGTTTTGCTGCTTAAGAAATTGTCGAGATTGTAGAGAAGAAAAATAAATCCAACCTCACCAGAATTAACAGTTTTGTCCTTAACCTGTTGCTGATCTTTTATGATTATAAGATATTATTCTGAATGTATCAAAGCACTTTTTGCTACCAGAATGTCTCAAACTTCACTCTTGATAATTCCTGGTGGATCAGTCTTTTGTGTCTAAATATGATTTGTACCTTCTTCTCTCACGTCTATAAAATTATGCCTGTTCTACAGTAGCCACGCAGTGTTTGTTTCGTTTTTTCTCCTCCTTCTGCCCATGCTGTACGTCATGTTTAGTGCGTTTAGTAAGCCAGGCCGCTGACAACCAGAGGTGAGGGGTCAAAAAGCCACGTTAACTCCATCAATCCCCGTGGACAGTTACAAACGAGCGCTCAACTTGGGTCAAAACAATCTGTGGATCATGTCGAGCTGACGTCAGCCCAGGGAAGGAGAGAGAGGAGAGTTAACTGTGTTACCGCATCAAATTAGTGTGTTAGACAAATTAAATCGAATTAAAGGGATAAACACAGGAAGGATGTTTCTTTTGAATTCAAAATCATGTGGTTAATTATTTGTACACTGTAAAAGATTTTGGTGATTTAATATTTGTTTATTGCTACATAGGGCTGTACAATAAACTGTGAGAATATTGATATCGCAATCTAAGGTGATGGCATATCTATATTGCAATAAGCCATAGCATATTGCATCAGTTTCAACTGACCTACTGAGATCTACACAACTTAAAGCTGTACTATCTAAATCAAATAAGTCAGAGGTTGGTAACCCTCCGCACATCCCGATTGTTCGCTTGAGTTAATTAGAAGCTCTTCTCAGCCGGAGTTCAGGGCGTGCCGCCAATGCTAATGGTGTGTTCATGTGGTCCTCGGGAACTCGGGTGAACGACTTCCCCAGTTGGGGAATGCACGTGAACGCTCGCTCAACCGGGGAAAACGTCTGGGGAACTCGGGGCAAAACGCACTTCCCGACTTCCACAACTGACTGTGGAGATCAGCTGATTTGTTCTTCTATTGTCTAATGTGAGCTTTTTATTCAAATACTGCTACTTTTTTAGTTTAGTGTGAGCTGTCGTCATTCTCGTGGTAACAAAATTGCGAGTGAAATGCCTGACATCAACCTTAGCAAAAAGTAAATGTACGTGATATTTTTTTAAACTATCAAACTAACATTTAGCTTTTGAGATGCTAACAACACATTTAAATGATTGGCTCAGCTAAGCGCTTATCAGTGATAAAAGACAGGAACAGGAACACAAACCAAGTGGGGACAATGACGTCACATCTTGAGAAAACGAGCACCCCAGTCCACATGAACGCACCATATCACTGTGCTAATTTTAGGAAAATGCGCTATATTTTGACACACAACAGCGCACATGGTCTATTTTTCTGTTGCAAATGTTTACAATGTAGATCTATGGTGCCAAATGAAGTTTACTCTATTACTGTACATGGAAATACTTTGACTACCACAGCTTTAAATCGAACCACATAGTGACTAAAAGAAGAGCTAAGTAACTTGTTTACCTTAATACATTTTCATAGTCTCTCTGGGGGTAATACAAGTGTTGATGGGCTGATTGGGGAGTCTTTCATCTCCCCTGGCAAGGCGGTGGCCCAATACACGCTAATACAATCACAAAGAAGAAGCTAGCAGGCTAACGGGCAAAGCTAACTGTGGGCTAGCGCTACTTAAACAGTATTTACAGCCAAGTTTGAGTGAATGAAATGATCTCTATTGTGTAATTGGATGTACAATATCCCCCTCTCCCTTTGTCTTTTCTGTCAGCGTAGTATATACTCTCACGGACAATTAATGAGTAAAAAACCACAATGTGCTACGACACCTGCTGTAGCGCTTATGGCCTCTAAGGGCATGAGGTACTTTGTTCTGCTTTAACATAATGAGCAAAAGTTTAGTTGTAATTTCCCAGATGTAGGTCAATTTTAGCATTGTTTTGTTCTTGGTTTAGTATTTAAAGTCTTGTTTTGGCATAATGTTGCAATATCGTCATAGTAAAATATTTCAGTTTTGCCTCTAATTGTGCAGCTGCATTGCGATGGTCTTAATTTTACATCACTTGAAACCCATGGATTGGTCTTATGCCAAAGCAACAAAATGTTAACACTAATTTGTGACTATTTTTCATCAGAGTGTTACTGTATGAAAGTAATTATACACTTAAATTGGAAAAAAGCAGATGGAGAGGATAATGGTACTCACAAGGCAATGTACTTACCTGAAAGGCGTCCATTATGACTTGACATACTTGACAAATTTTGGTCATTTTGAAATCTTTAGTTAAGCTTTCAGTCAGATGCCCTATTAATTTTTACAGTGTACATTAGAGCGGTCAGGGTCTTGTTCTGCTGCTCGGGGCGAGGACTGAATATAACTTCAAGATTTAGTGAGACGTTATTGCTGTCAAAAGTCCAGACTCCAATTAATAACCTCTTTGGCTTAAACCATGCAGTACATATTGGCAGATAAATGGGCAATTAGAGTGACCTTGATCAAAGCTGATGCCTGGAAAAGCACATTTTAAGTCAACATAAAGAAGGAACAAAAAGGGTTGGAGAAAAAAAGAAATATCTCAAAACCATTTCTTTTCTGCCAAAGCTATGAAAGCAAAAAGGCACATGCAGACACACTCAAAGGTGGGTAATTAGGGGAGGTCACCAAGGTAACAGACAAACACAAGCAATCAGCCAACACACTGTACGCTTCAGGAAGGCATAAACAACAGGCCCTATAAATGTGGAGACATCCGCCCACCACGTTATACCTTTACTGTAGCATAATGCGAGATTACATATTCTTCTATTTCCAGTTTGTATCACACTTGTTAAATAAGGATCATTTAATTGCACATATGTTATTATAAAACTTCAAGAATGTTTTGATAGTTGATGATGATGATGATTCTAATAGAGCTTGGATTTGTGTTGTCAAAACTGTGAACCGCTGAGAAGCTAATGGAGATGTTTACATGTGAAATCCTGGAGCAAGATGAAAGTCTATGGACAATGGCATATGTTGAATTTCTCTTTGTCATATTGTGCAGGTTTTGCGTTGAGGGTGGTTGAGTCCAGAACATCCAGACTGGAAGGTAAAAGGTCATACCACGATTAAAAAAAATATATATATATATATATATATATATATAGATTCCTGAAGGACGAGAGGGTCGCGTCCCTACGCCTTCGGGTCGGGGACAGGTCTCTCACCGTTGTTTCGGCCTACGGGCCCAACATCGGTGCAGAGTACCCGGCCTTCTTGGAGTCCCTGGGAGGGGTACTAGATAGTGCTCCGACTGGGGACTCCATTGTTCTGCTGGGGGACTTCAACGCCCACGGGGGTAACGACAGTGAGACCTGGGAGGGGGTGATTGGGAAGAACGGCCTCCCCGATCTGAACCCGAGTGGTGTTCTGTTATTGGACTTCTGTGCTAGTCACAGTTTGTCCATAACGAACACCATGTTCGAGCACAAGGGTGTCCATAAGTGCACGTGGCACCAGGACACCCTAGGCAGGAGGTCGATGATCGACTTTGTAGTTGTGTCGTCTGACCTCCGGCCGCGTGTCTCGGACACTCGGGTAAAGAGAGGGGCTGAGCTGTCAACTGATCACCACCTGGTGGTGAGCTGGATCCGCTGGCAGGGGAGGAAGCCGGTCAGACCTGGCAGGCCCAAGCGTGTTGTGAGGGTCTGCTGGGAACGTCTGGTGGATCCCTCTGTCAGTGGGGTCTTCAACTCCCACCTCCGGAAGAGCTTCTCCCAGATTCCGGGGGAGGCGGGGGACATGGAGTCAGAGTGGACTCTGTTCTCCTCCTCCATTGTCGATGCGGCTGCTCGTAGTTGTGGCCGTAAGGTCTCTGGTGCCTGTCGCGGCGGCAATCCCCGAACCCGGTGGTGGCGCCCGGAAGTAAGGGATGCCGTCAAGCTGAAGAAGGAGTCCTACCTGGCCTTGTTGGCTTGTGGGACTCCTGAGGCAGCTGAGAGGTACCGGCAGGCCAAGCGTGCTGCGGCTCGTGCGGTCGCGGAGGCTAAAACTCGGGTCTGGGAGGAGTTCGGGGAGGCCATGGAGGAAGACTATCGGTCGGCCTCGAAGAGATTCTGGCAAACCATCCGGCGCCTCAGGAGGGGGAAGCAGTGCTTCACCAACACTGTTTGCAGTGCGGGTGGGGGGCTGCTGACCTCGACTGGGGATGTCGTCGGGCGGTGGAAGGAGTACTTCGAGGACCTCCTCAATCCCGTCGTCACGTCTTCCAATGAGGAAGCAGAGGCTGGGGACTCGGAGGTGGGCTCGCCCATCACCGGGGCTGAAGTCACCAAGGTGGTGAGAAAGCTCCTTGGTGGCAAGGCTCCGGGGGTGGATGAGATTCGCCCTGAGTACCTTAAGTCTCTGGATGTTGTAGGACTGTCTTGGCTGACACGTCTCTGCAACATCGCGTGGCGGTCGGGGACAGTGCCCCTGGATTGGCAGACCGGGGTGGTGGTCCCTCTCTTTAAAAAGGGGGATCGGAGGGTGTGTTCCAATTACAGAGGAATCACCCTCCTTAGCCTCCCCGGTAAGGTCTATTCCGGGGTGCTGGAGAGGAGGATCCGGCCGATGGTTGAACCTCGGATCCAGGAGGAACAATGCGGTTTTCGTCCTGGTCGTGGCACACTGGACCAACTCTATACCCTTCATCGGGTACTCGAGGGTTCGTGGGAGTTCGCCCAACCAGTCCACATGTGTTTTGTGGATCTGGAGAAAGCGTTCGACCGCGTCCCTCGTGGTGCCCTGTGGGGGGTGCTCCGGGAGTATGGGGTCCGGGGCCCTCTGCTAAGGGCTGTCCGTTCCCTGTATGACCGCAGCAGGAGCTTGGTTCGCATTGCCGGCAGTAAGTCAGACCTGTTCCCGGTGCGTGTTGGTCTCCGCCAGGGCTGCCCTTTGTCACCGGTTCTGTTCATTACTTTTATGGACAGAATTTCTAGGCGCAGCCAGGGGCCGGAGGGTGTCCGGTTTGGGAGCCTCAGAGTCTCATCTCTGCTGTTTGCGGACGATGTTGTTCTGATGGCTTCAACGAACCAGGACCTTCAGCACGCACTGGGGCGGTTTGCAGCCGAGTGTGTAGCGGCCGGGATGAGGATCAGCACCTCCAAATCCGAGGCCATGGTTCTCCACCGGAAAAAGGTGGTTTCCCCTCTTCAGGTCGGTGGGGAGTCCTTGCCTCAAGTGGAGGAGTTCAAGTATCTCGGGGTCTTGTTCACGAGTGAGGGACGGATGGAGCGTGAGATCGATAGACGGATCGGTGCGGCGTCAGCAGTGATGCGGTCGCTGTATCGGTCTGTCGTGGTGAAGAGGGAGCTGAGTCGGAGGGCAAAGCTCTCGATTTACCGATCGATCTACGTTCCCACCCTCACCTATGGTCATGAGATTTGGGTCCTGACCGAAAGGACAAGATCGCGAATACAAGCGGCCGAAATGAGTTTCCTTCGCAGGGTGGCTGGGCGCACCCTCCGAGATCGGGTGAGGAGCTCAGTTACCTGGGAGGAGCTCGGAGTAGAGTCGCTGCTCCTTCACGTCGAAAGGAGCCAGCTGAGGTGGCTCGGGCATCTGTTTCGGATGCCTCCTGGTCGCCTCCCGCGGGAGGTGTTCCAGGCATGTCCTAGTGGGACAAGGCCTCGTGGAAGGCCCAGGACACGGTGGTGGGACTATGTCTCCGAGCTGGCCTGGTGTCGCCTCGGGGTCCCCCCAGAACAGCTGGAGGAGGTGTGTGTGGATCGGGAAGTTTGGGCATCTCTGCTGAGACTGCTGCCCCCGCGACCCGGCCCCGGATAAAGCGGAAGAAAATGGATGGATGGATGGAGATTCCTGAATTGTTGATGGTTGTTTTCTGACTCCTGGATGTACACATGTTTCTTATGGTGGTAAATAGAAGTATATAGTGAAATGTGTTTTATTTTTCTTTCGGATTCAGAAGAGGCTAGAATATGTGCATTACTGAAGGACTTCAATGAAAGGTTCATGCTGGATTGTCAGGTATAAAACAGCTTTTGAATCTTCATATTCATCACCTCCCTTTATCTGGTAAAGGACTTAAGAGAAGAAAACTGCCATCATTTGAACAACTCTTCACATGTTGTTTGTGGTACTTGTGAAATCACTGTACAGAAGAATATGGGTTAACCTATAGCACAAGGTACATAGCACTATCTTCTTGCTACTTGTAGAAGTGTTTTTTCAACACTTTGACAGACTATGTAAGGAGGAGGGTGAGCTGAGAGCCAAGACGGCCGCAGAGCAACTGGAGATCCATTTGGCCCTGAGCCACGGGAAAACTGCACACCTCACATCTGGAGGTTCTGGTTCCCTGTATTATCTGCGCTTTTCTTCAACAAAAACAATGAATCATGGCTGTGCCCTCGTCTTTGTGTTTGCTTAACTTCAGCTTAACACCAGCTGAGAAACGAGATGAACAAAAGGCATCACTTGGCATTGAAACAGGCGAAGAAACATCGTCAGTTTAAGTTCATTGTTAATTTCAGTCGATTCCTTTCTTTCTGCTCATATATCTACCAGCAAGTATCTCTTCAAAAGTTACAAGGTGACACTATTGTAGTTTTAATTTTTCATTATGATAGAGTGGAGGGAAAAGTAAAATTGTAAAAATTACATGAAAATATTGAAACTTGAAAGCATCAATTTTCTGCAGTCGGTATGAAATTATTATCCTTAAAAATACCTACAGAATCATGAACTTAAGTAGGAGAAAAGATGACTGTACACTGGTATTTTGTATTGTTAAAAATTGCGTTGTGTAGGGCCTTCATTTGTTAGTGTCATCAATTCATGGGTAACTTTAACTATGGTAACTATATTTATAGAGCACCTTTCAAGTACAACTCAAAAGTGCCTCAGACATACCATTAGAAAAGATTATTTCTAGTATCAATCATCTATCAACCTACTGTATATTAATGACATTAAAGTCTTTTTAAAATAAATGTCTATAATTTTGAGGTCTCAAGGCGACGATTTTCATGTAGTAAGTTCCAGAAGAAGGAAAAAAAGGCCTCGCCATATTTAGTCCAAGCTCTGGGACCCACCAGCAGACGGGAGCCAGCAGATCTCAAAAGAAGCCAGTGCAACCATCTTAACATCGGAGTAATAGGATTTCTTTTCTTTGTTTTTGTGACAACCCTGGCTGCTGGAAGAGAATGATTTCTTTTCCGTTTCATTCTTCCAGAGTTTCTGCCGCACTGTTACAGTTACAGTGTTATGGATACCTGTCTTTTCTGGTACTTTTCGTGCACCAAGACAACTTTTGAACAGCTTTGCGTGGTTGTTTCTCTTCTTGTTTTCCTGCTTTACACCCACATATCCCGGCTGCAGACGCCCACTCCAGGGAAGTGCCCGACTGAGCCGTTTTACTGTCGGAATCTGAACAGCACCATTAGAGCAGTGGGAGGTATAGCACCTTGCTCAAAGGCTCCTCAAAAGTTGGAGCAAAGAAAACATAAAGCAATCGTTTCTCCCTTGATGTCCGCCATGCCCACACTCTCCCAGCTGGTCCACAGACTAAACTCAGAATGTGTTTCATGCCTGTTTGCAGTTTTCAGGATGTGCACAATACTGTATTTTGACACTAGTATGACAAAAAAAACAAAAGACCTGGTCGATTGAAGAAGCACTGTCAATTTGATTATTGTCAGAGGCACCTCCAGACCTTTCTTCCTCCACAAACATGGCCCATGAGGAGCTGCGGGCAAGTAGTTATGCGAAGGCAGCAACTCACCTTTAAGCAAAGGGAGAACTTAGAATATTTAAAATTCTAAATTCAGCTTTTGTTTAAACTTGTATGCATAATTTCATTGATTCTCCCCTGTGTGTTGTGAAGTTGGTGAGCTATATTTTTGATTAGATATACTTTGCCGGAGGAGTAGGAATATGTGTAAAAAGAGGAAGAAATAGAAAGTTAAATAGGTTCACATTTGCGCAATACTGCATTTTGAGTATGTTTCCGTATCATTGGCAGATGGAATCACTGGAGGGTGAAGTTAGACGCTTGAACCTAAAGGCCAAAGGACGCCAGGAAGAGGCCTGTCAGTTAAGTGAAAAGGTCAGAGGTATTGAGTGCCTTAAGGACCGCGAGGAGCAGGAACAACAGCAGCTACACCATCGGCTGTGTAGGAGCCATCAGCAGGTAAAGGAGCATCCTCCCTGTGCAGCGCGCTACAGGTGGAATGATCTATAGATCAGTTTGACCTCCGACCCGAGAGCAGTTGAACATACACAGTAGATTGATGCGGATCGCTGGAGCCAGGAGAGCAGCGGGCTTCACAGCTGACTGACGCGGGGCTACACCAGGAGAGAGAGAGAGAGCAGGGGTCATGGAGCTCAAAGCCAGGACAAGATAGCAGCACAGAGAATCCTTTATTTGCATGTGTCACTCAGCCACGTCACGATCCATTAGCAAGATCTAATAAACATTGTTATCCATGAAAGTAGCAGTGTAGTAATATAAGATGCATTTACTACAACTTTGTGCGAGCGCAAACCGCATACTCTTCAAACACATTTAAATCAAACAAGCATCTCTCTGCACTCAGACAAGCCCTATTATGCGGAATACATCATCTGAATTAGAAGTTTGAATGAGGCCTTTGTTTGTCAGCCGCTCACATCCAGTCAAACAGGAAACAAAGACGGAGAGATAGGCGAAGCATTCAGCTAAAAAAGATAAATAAAGTTATTATCAAGGCGCAGTGATTTGGACAGTCATGTGACAGTTGTAATTACTCAGAGTGCAGGCCCAATGAGGTTCGTCAGGTCATGAGGGTCAAAGCGATGTGTTTTCCATCATATTTAATGAGAGTTATTTGTTTCCTCAAAGCACACGCTCCCCATTATGGTCACGAGAAAACCATGGTGTTCTTATTAGGCCTTGTTATGAAGCCTTTCATCCAGCAGCAGAAAAATCTACCATTAGTGTTTGACTATAGCAGAGTGCGTGCTATAATTGAAGTTACTCGCTAGATAGTGTTGTATAAGGCCAAAAGTTGATATACTGTACTGTGTAGTATGCAATATTTTTAATTTAATATCTGAGCCATATCGTGTAGCCTTTCAACAATACATAGAATAGAATACAAGCGTTTGTTTGGATGAAAAATATGTATGAGTGAAAAATACTACTAACCAAAAATGATGTCTAAATATATTAAATGTCCTATCTATTTATTTTGGAGTATGTCTGTTTCACTAGAATGTTTGCATACATTTGTTTCGCAGGAGTTGACCTGGCAACATACAGTACAACCTAGACGTTTTTTTTTCTCCATTGCATGAAATGAAAACCGCTTTGCAAGATTAGTCCCCTCACCTCGCGCTCGTTTCGTTAGCTTAATTTTCTACACAGTCATGCTATCATCCACCCAGTGTTAGCCTGCGCTGGGCCTTGGCTAATCCCGGGCTAAACCAACTGCCGCGAACCTCTGAAATCTAACTAGTTGGCTGTCATTAGTTTTAAAGCCACGTGTTCTGATCCAGATTACTGCTGGATTATTGTGGATGAAGTTAAAATGAGCGTTAGAGCGGGCTTAACATTTTGAACCTCTCTCCCTGGAAGGTATGCTGCAGTGGGATTCCGTGTGTAACTCCGGGATTAAGCCTGGTTTCACTTCTTGGGTTTTCCCTTCATTACGGCTGAGGTTACTTCTCAGAGACAGAAGATACTGCAATACTCTGGGAACAACACCTACTAGTAACACTTTAATACTGCCAGAACTATTTCACATGTGTTGGGAGGTGTAAATAGATACTCAGTCTATGTACATTATAGACATATGTTTTGTTTTTTAGATGTTATACTTCAAATATGGTTGCAGTAGTTTTGGCAGATATAATACAAGCAGGATTGCTATTTATTTACTTGCACTGTGCAACCAGAACATTGAATCTTTTGGCTCCATCTATATAATAGTTTGAGAAATTGTGCAGGCAGGTTGTACTGTGTGACCCTTTTATTTTGTAGTAACTCGTACAAACAAATACTAAACTGCTATTTGTCCAGAATGCAGAGGGCAAGAAAGCTTCCGCCGCTGTAACCTCAAGACACCACTGTGCAGCATGTATAGAACAGCTTGTTTCCAACATAATTTGTTGTTTGCTTTCAGCGGGAAACATCTGAGGAGACGCTAAAGACGCAGCGGCGTGAGATCGAACTCCTTCATCAGCAGCTGAAAGGAGCTAAAGAACAGTTAAGAGAGGCTAGTCTGCAAGCCCAGCGCCAGAATGAAACTATAGGTATTTTTAAGCGAAAGTACACAGCAGCAATAGAGAAGGTTCACAGGGTGCAAGGACAAGTGGGAGTTTTAGAAGAGGAGCTGCGCTATTCAAAGCAGCAGGTAGACAACAAATGACAGTTTCCTCTGCTTCTGCCTCTAAAGCCGTGGTTCTCAACTTAAGGGTCGGAAGCCAAAACTGGGCTGCAAGACCATTTTCAGTGGATCGTGAATCTTTGACTTCAGCTGATACTTTCGATCATTTTTATTTCATCATCAATGCATGAATCCACAGAACCCTGAGAAGAAATGTTGTCTTTTGATACCTCAAAATATTTTCATTATAAGATGGAATTAATATTTTCATTTGGGTCACAGCTTGCTTTGAAAGAAACTGAACCCGATGCTTTACCTGCTCTGAAGAGTAAATTCAAAATGCCTATTTAACATTTAAAACTGTTCTTGGACCCACTTTTGTCCCCATGAGTTGAGAACTACTTAGAATAACATGTTTTACTCATCAATAGTGGTTTTACTATTGATCATTTGAATCATCATTTTTAAGCTCAGAAAGTCCGTAACTGCAAATGAGGCCGTGAAAGCTGACCTGGTGGAAACGGAGCAGCGCTATCAGGAGAAGGTGGGCCAATGGGAGAGCTCGCAGGAGGCTCTGGACCGGCTGACGGACGAGCTCAAGTCCTGCCACAATCTGCTGCGCCAGAGTCACCAGAAAACCGAGCACCAGGAAGATGTCATCACATTCCTACGGGGCCAGGTGGACTCACTACAACCGCAGGTATGAGCACAGGGCGTAGTGAAGCCATTGTTAAACTGCTATCAAGGTCTGAGTCTTTTTTTTTTTTTTTCCCTTTTACCTTTGACACTTGATCCTATTTAATCCAAAACACTTAAGTTACTTTGCAGTCCCAGCATGATGCCAATTACTAGTTTTGCAAAAAGACATTGAATTTAATGAAACATCTAAACATTTTCAATCTGTTTTATGGTTCTAAATAATGATTCCTGCAGTACAGCAACTGATAAAAAATAAAATAAAAAAAATCATATCTAAGAACTGGTATTAAAAAGTGAATGATACCCAACTCTATTGTTATCCCAGCAGATTTCCATCAGTTTTCACAAGTAATGAACAGTCCTAAACATTTTATTTTATGCGGAGACGGAATTATGGTGCATCAGAGCTTGGCACGTTTGATTAGATTTCATTTATACTCCGCAGTTCCCAGTAATTTTAACGTAACAACCAATAAATTTAGTTGGAAGATGATCTTATAAACACATGGAGGTGATTAGATCCAGCTTATGGCTAATAAAGCGCTTTCATTGGAGCCGAGCAGAGGTCTCAAACACAGGAATTGTAATTGTGAGTATGGCTTGTCTTTTGAACTCTTTTGACTGTGTACTTGCAATCAGGTGTTGGCCCCTGACGTGCGCATGAGTTATGAGGCGAGGGTTATATTTCCTTTGTGTCCCCGCGCGCACGCTTATGTACAGGGCGTGTGCACGTGAGCACTGGTGTGTGTCACTTAATCTTTTCTCCTTTCTTTTTTTTTTTTTTCCTTTTCTGTTTTATATTTACTACGTCAGGCAACAAATGAATCATCTTTATTACAGAGAAATTTAATTTGGATGAACTTAACTGCTGCCGCCAAGGTCAGACGGGCAGAATGTCATTTTAATCCAATCAGCTTTAATCTGTTGGTTATAAAAGAGTTAGGCTGTTGAAGAATGGCTGTATCTCGGGCCCTTTATTACGCCGGCTAATGACTTTGATTGTGAGGCGCCTATCAAGAGGTTAGGAGTTCTTATGGAGCTTTACGTCCCACTAATTCTCTAACTCAGGCCAGGATTGGGTTCAGCTAACCCTAAACTTGCACATTTATGCATTTTTTTTGTTTGGCAGAAAAATCTATTAACTCATTTAAACAGAAAAGCAGAATTGTATTTAAAGTATGACTCATCTTTCTTTTTTTTTTTTGTTCCTCGAAGTTCCTGATAATACTTTTTTAAAGTTGTGCAGCACATGTGTGCAATATCAGAACACAAATTATTGATAAGTATATTAGATTTGGTAAATTAGAGCAAGAAGAGCAACGGGAAGAATGTCCTGAGTTCTATTTCCAGACAGTGAGGCCTTTCTGTGTATCTTCCATATCTTCATTGGTTTCTTGTGGGCAAAAAGCTCCAGTTACAAACTCCGGAGTCATGATTGTGAATCTGGCTCAGGAATCTAGAGTGTGCAGTCCCTACATCTTACCTAAGATATTAGATTAAGATATTAGTTTTGATATCTTAAATTTGTTTTAAAGCAGTACTAAGTAACTCATGCCCCTTGAGGCCATAAGCGTCACTGCAGGTGTTGTAGCATGCTGGGGTTTTTTACTCATTAATTGTCCATGAGAGTAAATACTACGCTGAAAGAAAAGACAAAGGGAGAGAGGGATATTGTGCATCCAATTTCACAATGAAGATATTTTTTTTCACTTTACTTGGCTGTAAATACTGTTTAAGTAGCGCTAGCCCGCGGTTAGCTTTGCCCGTTAGCCTGTTAGCTTCGTGGTGCCAATAGTGTGTATTGGTGACTCCGACCCGGTGCAGCGGAGTTGCAAGCATGGTTTTCTGGCCAGAGACACCAGGGGGAGTTGAAAGAGCCCCCAATCATCCCATTAACACTTGTATTACCCCCAGAGGGACTACGAAAAGGATGTATTAAGGTAAACAAGTTAGTCCTGCTTTAAATTAACCCCCTTACCGAGCACATTTTCTCCAGTTTCTTGACCTGAGAGCTCACAGCCTAAAGGCCGGTGTAATGGCTGATTTGAAAGAAAGACCTTCAAAACTTATCCAAGCTTCCCCCTTGTTTGTGCTATCTCGTTTTGGTTGTTTTCATTGCTCTTTTGGCACATTTTTAGCACATTTTGGCCACGTTTTTGTCACTTTTTCATTGCTTTTTTGTAGTGTTTTGGTGCCATTTCGTTGTTTTTTTTGTGTGTAATGTAACTGTGATCAATCCACAACAGTGTGAGAAAGAAGCTTAATTGATTTTGTAGGCCTTAGCTTTCAATTGAGGTGTTACTCTGGTCTATAGCCTGTAAGCTCCAGTCGAGAAGCTTTGAGATTTGGGTAAAGCTGTACTGGAGAACATGTGCTAGGTTAAGGCGGGGGTTAAGAGGTTAATGTAATGCCTATCCCTGCAACTACAACAACTTTACTTCACATCAGAAAAGTATACATGTTCATATACTTTCATTAGAACCAATTATTTCAGCAGATCACCTAAAACATGGCGAACACTATAAAACGGAATATAAATTTACCTATTAACTAAATTATAGAAGAAAAAGAAGAAAAAGAAAAGAACTGTGCACTGTGCTATGAATATATAACACAATGTACTTTGTTAACACTATCTAATACATTTGCATTCAGATTGTTTAATATAATGATAACTGCCTAAAGTTTAATTTGCTCTGATCATTTGAAGGACATCATTTAATGGAGTGAGCATGGGCATAGTCAAAACTCCCAATGAGCTCAGTGGTGGTTTTGTTTTGTTGTCGGGCCAAGACTTTCTCTCATAATAAAAGACACGCTAATAACAGTGGTTCCTTTGAAGTGCCTTTAATCTGTTTGCTTCAGTTAAAGGCCATGTCGCTGTGCTTAGTGCAACAAAGGAAGCAAAGACAATAGATTTATTATCATCGCGGGAAACCAACGTGTTCTGTCTATAATGAGATGAAAGAGGTTGTATTACAATGCACCAAATCTGGTCTTTGTGATTTCCAATAAGCTATTATATTTCTTTTAAAGATGAAATTTAGCTCACAATAAAGTGCTGCTTTCTTTTTTTTTTTACTTCCACAAGCGTGTGATCGAGGGTGACCTAATGCTTTAATAACAAATCCATTACTATTCTGATGATGAGCACCCAAGTCAGCTAAAACAGAGAGAGGAACTTCAAAAGGTAGATTCATTACTTGTTATGCATTTTTATTTTCCCCAGTTAGAAGGCATCCATCGTACTACCACGGCCCACAACAAGAACACATGTTAAATTTGTGCAAAAGTTCAGTTTTAATCATGAGTTTCCTAATGTTGTTCCATTTTACCTTTGTTATGGCCCAGATTTTTAGCATTAATATTGCTTTCATAACATCCAAGGCAGTTCGTGAATATGGATATTTTTCCTCATATTGTGCAGACTTACCAGTCAGAATAACTCAATAGACATCACGGCACTTGTGTTTTGAAAAGGCGTCCAGCATTTTGACTATCTGCATGTGTGTGTGTGTGTGTGTGTGTGTGTTGCAGCCCTGTGCAGAGCAGGTGGAGCACCTCGCCCAGTGTGAAAAGGCTATTCTTCAGATGAAGTCAGAGCTGGAGAGACAGTAATAACAGAGTCTATAAAACTCTCATTCTCCTCTGCTCCTCTTGGATTGTGTCCTTGTCTCTCCTCCTTGCCCTTCCCTTTCGCCCCCATCCTCTTCTTCGCTCTTAAAATCTATTGTACATCACAAACAAAAATGTTCACTGTGTGCATTTTTGTTATTTTCGGTTGCCTGATATGCAGTTTATTTATTCGTCCGGTGCATTCATTGTAGGTTATCTTTTTGTCCCCTCTCCACACAGAGCGGAAGAAAAAATGCATCTGCAGAAACAGCTTGTTGTGTTGCAGCGTACACACCTGAAGAGCTGCAGCCTCCAGGAACAGGAAGCAGCTCGTCTGAAAGAGGAAGTGACACGTTTAGAGCAGGAGCTGGCCAAGACCCAACAGGTATTAAGTATAAGGCTGTGCTGTCTTTTCTCTTATAACAGCAAATGTGATGTTCACTTGTGTTCTTATGTTCATTTTCCTTCTGCACCTCACATTGTTTCTTGGAGACTCTTGAGCCCAGAACATTAAGTGAAGCTTTAGCTCAACTCTTAAGGACGAGTACCCAATCCACCTACACCCTCCACTCATGTGATTGTCCCATGATTGCCTGGCAGAAACAAATTGCTTTGCCATTAATTAAAGCACCAAACGGTGCCAAGGCTGGTGAAATTGACTCCAATTAAGAGCTCAATGGGACACTAAATATTCAAATTACTCAAAGTGGTGACTGTAGCCTGGCAAAGTGCCAGTTCTGCTGGCAGTCATAGACACATAATTCAGAGCGTGCATGTGTGGCCTTGTTAGTGTAGGTGGAAGTGGAGCGTTTGATTTTACACATTTGTTGGTGTGTCCTCTGGCACATAAAGTGAGATACATGTCTCACACCTGCCCGCTCTCATTCTCACAAACACACGTATTCCTCTGTCCTCGGTCCTCTGTCAGGACGTGTCCATTCATTTAGCCCTGTCCCTGTGGAGTGTTGTTAATGACTGTGTCATGTCCAGTGTCAAGTGCAGCCATATGTCGTGAAGCTACTTTTACATTTCTTACATTCATTATGCATATGCACATTATTAATCTTTTTCATTATGCACATAATGGATAATTTTCTAATGTTTAAATAATGCAGTGCCTTCATGTTTAGTCAGACACATTCAGTCTGAGGTCAGTGCGTTTGTCACATTAGGTGCAATCATTATTAGTACAGTGATTTTTTTTTCTTTCAGATTTTATGTGGAATGTGTTTATTACAACTTAAAAAATGTAATAAGCATCAAGAGATTAAGCATTATACTGTATTTAAAACAATAATTAGCAATATTTCTATTGCTGCACTACACTTGAAAAATAAAAATAGACAAAGCCGATAACTGTAAGACAATAGACCTAGTACAGAAAACACCATTACTCTTGAGGCTTAGGCAGCACTTAAATATTTCCAAATGACTGAAGACTCATTTTGCTTCTGCATGTGGACTCCTCTCACGTTCGCCTGGGTCTGGACTGACAGACCAGCTCACAGATGTGTATGGGCCTCTGCTGCAGGTGCATGTGACTTTGCTGAGGTCAGAGGGAGAGCTGAGAGAAGCCAGGCACGAGGCTGAGAGGAAGACCAGTGAGGTGTGGAGACTGCAGGAGGAGCTGCAGAAGGAGGAGCAGAGTAAGACCAGTGCCCTCAAAGACAGACACAAGCTCAATGCATACATCCGGCAGCAGAGGAAGGAGTTAAAGGAACTGCGCCACAAACACCAACTAACAGGTATCAATCACACATTCATTTTCTCTCAAGTGTCCGATTATCCTTTATGTACCAGCAATTGAAATAAGAATTATTTTGGAGGGTCAACTTGTATCCATTTAAAATTGTCTTTTGCAATTTTGAGGTTGGAACTGATCCAAGCTACTATGAGGTAAAGGTACATCCAGAAAAATGTCTTGTTAGGGCTGATACAGAACTCCCTCACGCTGGTCTATAGGCAGGATTCCTAACCATGTTGCCATTACTATTTAATGCAACTAAGTCGACTTAATATATGAAAGTGTCTGTCCATTTCAAATGATAATACAGTTTATAATTGCATTGTGTGTGCCACAAGGGCCCACGCAGGTATTGGCATGCCTTGTCTTGTTACTGTACACATGCCCTGCTGGACTGGCCTGCCTGCTGTTAGCTCAATCACCTAGCGTGTTTCCTTAGCTTCCTTTCACCCACTCTGCTGGTGATATAGGTTTGATTTAACAGCACGTCGCTTTAGCTGTATGGTAATGATGCCATTGAGTGTGAGCGCACAACAGTGGCCTTTTGTAGCGCGGTGTATCCAGCGCAGGAATGGGTGTCTCTCCGGGCACAGAAATGTCTCATTAAGAATTAACGTACACATCCACGGTCGCGGCAGACACACAAACGCACACGCGCAGACGCACACACAAGTGTCCACTGGCCCCCAACTCCCACTGCTTTAATTAGCCCATACACACTGGCCCTGTGAGGTACAAACACGCACACACAACCACCTATTGTCCGCAGAGAGATGAATCTGAGGTCTCTCTCTGTGGCAGACAGTGGCTGGCTTCTGCGCTCAACACTGCTCATTAACAAGATAGAGACAGAAGGACAACGCAGTGTAGCTTGGCCTTTGTCTGTGATCAAAACGCATTCCCTCAACTCTGTGCGCCACACGAAACCACATATTATTCAGCCGTTACCTTCAGCAAATACAATCTAGCAATGTAGAGCCCATTGTGACGACTTAAGAAGAATAAAGATGCATTATTATCACAAAGGGGACATTGTTTACCTAGATACAGCGATGGCTTGAATAGACTGGGTGAGGAGTCAGTTTGAGGAATTACTGTCAGGAACAAAAGGCCTTTTATGGAGGCCAGCCCTTTTAGGAGAGTTCTTTTTTTTTGCTTTTCGATAACATTACCTTGAGTGTTGATGATTGTGTTTGTTGCTTGATAAGACCACATCAAGTGGAGTGTGGCAGTAAACCGGTTGGACGCATATGAAAAATAAATAAATCTATGGACGTGTAGGGGCTGGAAGAGGTAACAAGGCTAGTTTTTATTCTCTAGTTTTATGACTTATAGAGAATCACAGACATGTTGCAGTGCACATACAATGTCCAATTACAATGGCCTTGAATTGCTCATCCATTCAGGAAGTTCAAGGGATGCGCGGACAAAATATGCTCTTTATGATAAAATGCTTTAGTCATAGTCTCTCATAATCAACCATGAAACATAAAGATTGAACATTGCAGTCGGGCTTTGGGAAATAACGGGTATTGTTTTGTAATTGCATTTGGGATTTATTTTTTTCAAGTAAGGATTCTATTAAAAGGCATGCTTTAAATGTCCAATAGCCTTGAAATTCGAAAGGAGACCTAAATATGAAGTTCAAAAGTCAATGCATCTCTAAACTCATCTCTAAACTGGTGTTACAGGGACAAGAAGGGAGTTCACTACTGCCACCTCAGGTCGTACACGTAACTACAGTTTCTATATTAAGCTCGTGCATGACGGCACTTCGGACCCGAATTAACACCTTTTTGAGTGATAGTGCAGGATTTTAGAGGCAGTTGTGGTGAATAGGTCTGGGCTCATTCTTCACATTAGCACATTGGAGCAAGTAGAGGGTGGAAAATACACAATTTTAACATTTTTAAACTCTGTCTAGTCCCTTTAAGAAAAATATTCCAAAACAATCATCATACATCAACTGGACAAGGGTTAAATTTGATGGTATTCGATTGCAATCATTAACACCAAACTGAGATTAAAGATAATTGGATGACAGAAGAATAAAATGTTTTTTTTATTTTCAATTAAATGCAAAACGTTTTTTGTTCATGTTCATAGAGGTCAAACTGGCAGGATTTAAACCTAATAAAACCATTTCAATTAGCTAAAAAATTCAGGGCATTGGTAACAGTATCGAAGCAATATTATATCATAACTGTGCTGAATATTCTTTAGATTTTTGCATTTTTAGTATTTTACAATCATTCAAACTGCAAATACGTTTGTGTTTTCCACTATAATCATTTCACCAGTGGTATGGACACCCCATTAACATTACATTAACCAGTAACATGCCACAAAGATCTGCACATGCCCGCAGAGAAATCCATATCTGATGCCAAAGTTGCTCTTTCTTGCCTCTATGGTGCACGAGGCTGTCAAGTGTCAAGCAGAAAGACAAGGGCAGGAATCAGGGGAAGTGTCATAAAGAGGGTCCTGAAGCGTCAGAGGCAGCTGGATTCAATCAGCCGGTGTCAGGAGCCGAGACGAGACGTAAAGAAGAGGGTGATTAAAACTGGAGTGAAAATACGTCCCGTAACTTTACCTATGACTCAATCTGTCACACTCCGTCACTAAGTCAGAGAAGAGTGTCTGCCACAGGATTTTAAATCACTATCACAATGGTGGAAAATATGATTGTAATGATCTTGATGTAATTGAAGTCTCCAAGAATTAAGCATGAACAGTAAATTCATCTTTGTAGGAGTCATTCAAAGGAAGAAACCAAAACAATTCAATGTTAAAAAATGACATTGTTGCAATGCTATTTGAACAAAACATGACACTATTTGCAAAAAGAAGAATTATTCTCTTATTGCCTTGGCTGAGATTCACTTTTGTTCTATTACGTCAATACAACTTCTTATTTTCATACATTATTTCATTTGTTTTGAAGAGGCTCAGTTAATGCCACTAGATGTCAATGTAAATGACAGAACTTTAAAACATTCAGATGACATTTTAGTAAAAGTCATTGTGCATCTTTGTCAAACGCGCTGTGAGGATGGCCTTGATGTAAAATGAATTTGATAACTGTGCAAAAACAACTGCAACAAGCGCATAAACAAAAACCTAATATCCATATTTCCACTGACAAAAACAGAAATGTGATATAAGCACCCCCTGTGCCGCTGATGTGCATCTGCCTAAAGATGATGAAATCATTATCATGTACAGCTCTGTGTGCACTGCACTGTGTATGTGTGTGTGCGCTGGATCCCTGGACGCACACGCGCACAGGCCTCTCTCCTCCAATTCACCTCTATTACTAGCTATAATCCCATTTCACACTCTATCGATCCCCAAAACTGTTGTTCACCGGAACCAGCAGCAAACACTGGCATTTCTCCCCATCATTTCACAAGCATTGTTCTTTATTACACAAAAAAGCCCCCTCCCTTCGTTTTTGTCTTAGAGCAAACTCAACCCCACTGAAATATGAATTATAAATGTATGGCTAATAAAAGAGAAGGAGGGAAAGAGGGAAGAGAGAGGCAGAGATAGAGAGAAGTGGTTGGTAGAAACATCAGAGAAAATGACTCCTTTACAAGAGTCTATTGATCAGTTTCTATCAAAGGGGGATGTCAGACATGAGATTACCTGGCAGTTTGAGCATTAGGTGCCGTGTGTTATAGCCCCAGGCCCTTGTACCGCTGCCAGAGGATTGTAAATAAAGCAAAGAAGAGGAGAGAGCAAGAGGGGAGTGTGTTGGGGTTGTGCGCACCACTTTTTGATTCCATGTGTGCGTCAGTCTTTGTTTTTCCTCAGCCCGCCTCTGTTGTGTGTGCATGCCTTGCTTTATTTTTATTCGTGATGATGTGCGGGCGTCTGTGCACCTACACCTTTTTGGCTCGTACCCAAAAGCAAGTGTTGCAAGTCCACGAAACTTCAGAGAGCGAGAGAGGGAGTCGAGGGAGGCTACGGGACGTCTCAGAGGAGCACCTTAGCCTGCTTACCAATCCCCCAACAAAGCCAAAGGAAACCCCTATGAAGCCTTGTGAAGCTTTTATAGGGGCCAAGGCAGGACCCAGTCTAGCCCCAGCCACTGATTCAGGGTTAGCCAGGTTTTCATCCTTCTTATGTTAAAGGTTAGCCGTGAGAGTGGGCTAATCTGACTCCAGATCAGTGATTATTGGCCCGACAATGTATGGTGTGCTTTGAAGTGGAGTCAGTGCATTGAGAGGGACAGGCCACTTTGGATTATGGACTGATGTTGTACCTTAAGTTGTGAATCTGCTGTAAAAGGGTCAAAAAAAAAAAGGTCAAAGCTGCAGGTCAGGATCTGAGATTATGGTCACGAAATGTCCATATTAAACAGAGCTACACTGCATTTATTTTTAAACTTCATATTAGCATTCGCATTAGCATTATAAGACAGATAGATGAAACCACCTCTTCAAAAGTGCCTTCAGATGCCGACAATTTATGTTTTTGTTCTTAACTCTAATGCATTTGGTTATCCTGAAAAACTAACAACAAAAAGTGCTAAGTTAATTCAGGATAAGAAACTGGAAACAGGAGAAACTGGAGATCAGACGGGTGCTTAGGCTGAGAGGGAACCTGGTAAACTTTAAGCCAAGTCAAAGGCATTCCTATCTGCAATGGATTTATAACAAATCATCTATACCTGTACACATCAAATTTAACTAGTTTAACTATATAAAATTCAGCACTTAAATGACAAAAATCCAACCTTTTAGACATTTTAGCTGAATTATTTCTGACAACCCCTGATCGACTTCTCCCAGCCTGACTCCTGTTCCTATGTATGTTTTAGCATAAAGTCCCCCATATTCTAGGTCACAGAAGCAGCAGTCTACATCCCCACTTAATTTCATATCGCTGTCTGCGTGTATGTGTGTGCGCTTTACCTTTGCCCATGTGTGTAGCCGGTCAGTGCACGCGGCTAATTGCCTCCCCTGGTGGGCGGTGTCACCGGGGTCACCTCAATCTAATGCCCTAAATGTGAATTTGAT
The DNA here is from genome assembly GCF_951799975.1 of Gobius niger. NCBI lineage: Eukaryota > Metazoa > Chordata > Actinopteri > Gobiiformes > Gobiidae > Gobius > Gobius niger. The sequence goes on from NC_136869.1 coordinate 13,735,030, forward strand.
CCACCTCTCAAGTTTTCACGTCTCGCCTTTATTGATTATCGGGATACATAGCTGACTCTCACCTTGAGGTTGAGAAAAAGCCAAGGCAGGGGGCACGGTCCACACACAAATAAAGTGTTTGTGCATCGTTAAATATTTAGACTTTTCAGATGCGCCTTCAATTTTCCCAGGGCTTCAGTTTAAACAGTTTGAGTGCTGGAAAGGCATAAATTAATCATGGTTTCATTACATGTAGATTTTCTTTTTTGTATTCCACTGCTTCTGGTATTGGTTTTTAAGCTTCCTTTATTCAATCTGTCCAAGCAACAAGCCTCGCAACATGGTGCATCACTGAAAGCATTACGGCAGCACGCTTAACATTTCTGTATTTTTTATTATTATTTTTTTATTCCACACACTCGACGCGCACAAAGCCAAGGTCCGGCCCGTAAATATTCACCGCCGCTACATATTCAGTGTGCACTTCTCAATATTCACTCGCCACGGCCACCGACGGCTGACAGTTTATGTTATACAATGAATGCTGAATTTGGTGAAAGGGTTTTAAGAGCTCTGAAGGGGACATTGACTCACAAAACAGCACAGACCAAAAAAAGTGGGGAAAAAGGCAGGAGGGGAGGGTGGGTGATGGGGGGGTTTACACTTAAATTTTAACCTGGAGAAAAGAAAAAAAAAGGGGCCACCAAAGCAAACCTAACCAAGAAACCTGACCGGCGTTTATTATGCATGGGGTTCAATGTGCTAAAGCAGTAAGTGTAGGACAATGGGGTTTTATTGCATGTAGATGGAATGGACCGGCTGAAAAGGCTGTGTGATTGAGGGACCGGAGTCAGCAGTCGGATCTCAAGTAGCCTGCTCAAGGTAAAGAGTGCCATCTATTGACGGAGCCCGGGAGCGCGCCTTTTGTCCTCCCTTCAACAAAAGGAGCCGGAGCTGCTGCTGCCTGCCCGTCCTGGGTTGCAGAGCGGCGCGGTGACGCTTCCTCCTTCCTCCATTGCCCCTGAAAAGCTTTCACAGCCGCCACCGTCACCCACTTCTTTGGTTTTTCTTTGAAGGCAACTTGCTGTTCATACTTTCCCACTCATGCCGAACTCGAACAGAATCAATAATCACCTCTGTGTATGCGTGTTTTGTAAATCATTCTATTAACCTTGGCCCGCTGGAGGATGCAGAGCACAGTGTAAACCTTATATTTACATGTATATAGCCTTCTTTCTTTGACGACAATAAATAACAAAAAAAAATCTCCTCAGCCTTCAAGAGCTAACCCAGTGCCCTTCTTTCACAATAGCTCAAATGAAAGATTCCTTTTTCATGTTGTGATGTGGGCTTTTAAATTCGTCTAATGAATCTTAACCAGACTGTTGCTTTTTATCACACTTTTTTCTTCTTCTTCTTTTCTCTTCTTTCGATGCTGTCTTTGCTTAGTGCAGGAGTTGGCAGCCCGTGCAGAGGAGGCGAGGCGGATGGAGGGCTGCCTGAATAAGGAGAAGCCAGCAGAGGAGAAAATAAGGTAAGAAAAGGCAGGGATTGAAGCTGTCTTCCCCGTTATCCCATTGTCCCCTGTGGAAGCGCCATAATCAAAAACATTTAGATTTTTCTCTGGCGTACAGTAGGCCGTTTAGCTCAACATGTGTTCAACAGATCAGGCCCTTTTAAAAACCCGGACCGTACAAAGAAATAACACTGACTGAAAAAAAAAAATGGCCATATTTTTCTCATGTGAGATGATGTGAAAGCAGTTATCGTGACCGGCGCGTCTGGCCCTTTAAAGGCATTTCATAAGATTTATCACCTGGAAGCAGATGCTCTGGGTCCCGGAGTTCAGAGTTCACGGGTGCAACCTCTCGTTGACCCCTGTGTGTCACCAGAGCTGCTGCGATGACATAAGCAGGCGCGTCTCACCCAGTTTGAGTGCCTGTTTTTTTGTTTTTTTGTTGTTTTGCATACTTGCGGTTTGCGGTTTTGGGGCTCCATGGCTTCACTGACTGCACTGCTTCCCCCCCATTTTTTTTTTCTTCTCTCTTTCTTTTTAGGGAGTTTCTCGGTTAAGTTGAACCATGGAACATTTTTATCCGCAAACCCGGCAATTTAGGAGCCGGCCCGCTCCAAACTTTTATAGCCTCCCCCTCGCCGTGATTAGCTTTTATGACATTTCGGCTAATTTTAAGTGGATAAACAACAGTCAAGTCTGCACACTACATCTATGTGTTTGCCGTTAACTGGGTATTATCTAATAAGTGCAGAGACATAACGGGTTTTTAGGCAACAACGCGACACTGATGGATTCCATGTGTGCACTGGGAAATCCCCATTTTTTCCACAGGATGCCTCGACTTTTTCACTGCCTTCTCCACAACTCTGTCCCCGCTATCATGTTCAGTCTCTGTGGCCCTATCTCCCAGACATATTCTTTCCTCTTCAGCTTTTACGACCACCGCGTTATCCCATTGTTCTGGCTTCATTTAGTTTATTGTAAAAACATGTAGCTTGTGTACTCAGTCAGGGTGAATTTCTCAGCTGTAATGTACATGTTTTTACAGTTGATTTCATGATTGAGGACTCTGTCTTGCTATGGTAAGACAATGGAGCGTTTATTTTTGATATGGAATGTTTTTTGCCATCTTCCCATCCTCATTAGCGCTCCAAAATAGTTTATTCAAAAGGTGTTAGATGATTAATTTGTGGATTTCTATTTTATTATAGTTCATATTTCAACACAATTACTAATAAAAAGCCGATTATCATTCATGGCTTACTTGTTTTAAAATGTGAGCCAGTATGTTCAAGGCCCCAATATTTTCACTATTCATAAACTTAACGATTTCTCATTTTTAAATTTTTCATTGGAGCTATAGGTCAGCAGTGGGGGAGGTTTGTTTTGCCTGGCGTAGATGTATACCGTGTGTATATATATGTTTGCGCGAGCGGGTGTGTGCTTGTGTGTGCGGAGGGGCTTGCAGGGGGATGTGGAGACTCACTGAGACGGTGCGGGAAGGTTTGTGGAAATGGTAATCATTTGTCGTATTGATCCGGCCGTAGCCAGGGCAGCCCCGCGCGCACGCCCCGGCTGGCGCGCACGTGCGCTCACACTCGCGGAGCCCACAAGCGCTCGGGAGCACAGTGGTGTGGCAGGAATAGACCCTTTTATATTGATCCCCTTCACATTCCCTTAGCTGGCCCGCCACACACACATTTAAACACACATGCTTACACTTTCTGGTCCCACACCAAGTCCCACAGCGCCACATTTTCTTCCTATTGACGGGTAAATTAAATACTTAAATCCATTTGTTTTTCTGCATGCATTATTTAGGATATTTACAGTTTTAGACAGAGTTAGATAGATTGATAAGCAACACATGTATCATCTGCTGCCCATGAAGTAATATTTTCTTCATCAAATGTCATTATAAGTGTACAACGAAATGATCACCTTCACAGATGCACTGATTACACACTGACTCCTAAGTGAAATCCATATAGGTGATTTCTTTTTTCTAAATAAATGCAACTATACATAAACATTACATCTTTATTGCATCAGTGCATAAAAACAACATGCGTTCACGTTCTTTTCGCACGCTCTCCAGTCCCGCAGAGGCATTGATGGTGCAAATAAAATACTTAAATTTGCGCGTTTTCAGATGTGTATTATTTAAAACGAGCTTGTTTTTTTTTTTGACGGGCTGAAGGTGAAATAAATATATAAGGCTGCCCCGCGTGTTTGTGTCTCTAAAGGTCGGCGGTGTTGAGGCTGGAGACGGAGCGGGCCGAGCTGAAGAGGGAGCTTCAGGAGGCTGTCCATCTCCAGCTCAAAGCACAAACAGAGAAACGGGAAGCACAAGAGCAGGTAAACAACTCCACTACATCAGGACCAGTGTTAAACAATGTGGAGTGGGCACTAAAGTGTTTAAAATGAACTCTTTACTGTTAATTAAAACACACATATTTGTTGCGATTGTGTTATAGCTTCGGAAGTAAGAGGAACATAACTCTAAACCAGGTTTTTTTCTGCTGGTAAATTATACTATATGGTGTTTCCAGTCAAATTGTAGCCATTTTAGTGTGAATTTGTGTAATTTGAGTGCTAACATTCAGTAACCACGTTATTAGCACGTGTCACTCTGTCTAGAAGCTATAGCTACGGTAACGCGCCGTGACAACTTCCTGTATTTACCCACGGGTCACAAACCACACCCTCCGCAAACCTCCTTGTCTCCTTCCTCACTCGTCCACTGCTGTCCTCCAGGCGCCGCCCACTTTGACAGGTCCTTTTTTTTTACTGCAAATGTGGGGGGAGTAAAGGGTTTAGTCCTACTTTAAAGCCACACTGCGGAATATTTGCATGATCCGAAAACATTTGCTGAATCACAATGGCAACAAAAGTCTTGCAACCAAACCAAACATGCTCCTAATGATCAGATAATAAAGCGCTTGAACGAAGGCCTTATGTGTTTAGCCACATCTCCATGGAGCTGGTAATGTCCTGCTCCCAGCAAAGTTACAAATCAGTTTTGACGGATCATTGAGTCCCAAGACGTTCACTTTATTAGGTATTTCTCATTAAAACATCCACCCATTTAAAATAAGCACTTGTTTGTCAGTCGATATATTTGTTGAAATATTACTTATTCTGGCTTTAAAGAAAATCCAACTTCCAAATTAGATCGCTGAGGGGGCGTGAACGCAAACTGCCTTTACATACAGTAGATTTCATTTCCAATTAAGAAGGACCTACCACCAGTTAAAGGTAAAGTCGGATTATAAGTGAAGTAACTATATCATGGAATTGCAATACCTTGCGGTGTCATTCAAACGTCATTGTGTAATAGAAGCGGTTTAATTTCCCTTTGCTTTGCCGCTCCATAGACTAATACAAAGGTGTGTTGTTCGCTCTCCTCCAAGGTCTCCCTCACCTCCCTCCCGTACCTTTCTGATGATTAGTGGCATATATCCCGCGCTCGAGCCCCGGATTATCTTGTCCAAATGGGGGGAGGAGGGAAGGTTTGCTACGGGAACCTAAACCTGGCAAGGTGATTTGGAGCGTTAATTCCGGGGTGTAATATTCCCTGTTATTCCCTAATGTTCTGGCATGGAGAGGGGTTCGTCGGGTGGTGCTGGTGGGTCGGGAGGGGGGGTGCAGCTCTCTCGAGGGAGCGGAGTTGTCAGAGCTGAGCCGCTGCTGTACAAAGGCAGAATGGATAATTAAGGGTAAAGCCAGGACGGCAAGTGATGTTCATTTAGATTCGACAAACTTTGAATTCTGTCTTAAGCTCCAGTGCGCAATGGTGCTTCTTTTTTTTCTTTTCACTCGGATCTTGATTTTGCATTTTGTTCAGTTCCGTCTTAAAGTTGGTTCCGCTTCCCGTTCAACCTCATGTTTTTTTTTTCCACACTTCTTACTCCGTGTGTCCTCCCTCACCTTACTTTTTTTTTTGTGTCTTTCTGTCGGGCCTCGTGAATAATGCATGGCACATAGCACTGCTCCCCCCTCACATTAGTGCAGTAGGGTTTGACATCAGTGATTACCCAGGGCCAGTAGACACACCGACTTTAGCCGGTTAGGTAGCCAAGTAGCCAAGACAGCGCTTTCAAAAAGATTTCTTCATCTGCAGTATTTCTTCTGCTGTGGAGAAGTGCTTTTCTTTCATCTTTGGGGCCTTTTTTTGTTGCAGCCATCTTGACTTGAGTTGTACATTTTACGATCAAACAATGATGTAAGAGATGTTTCTGTCCAAACCGAGTCACGCTTTAAGAGACATCCTCCAGTTTGTCGGATTCCTGGCTTTAACGCACGGCCATTACAGCCATTGGTATATTTGTGATTCACGGGACTATTTTAAGCTGTGAATCTGAAAACAAATCAACATAGGAAAGTAATTGGTATGCAAAGACTTTCAACAAAAAATAAAGCCATTCTTATATTAGCTCCAATCGAAAACTTATAACTAGATGGTTACAGCACTACATGATAAAAACAGAAGACTATTTTTATTGCTTGTTATTTGGACATGCCTAATTAGCAAATTCACAAGGCTACAAACAAACAATTATAATTATGTGTTTTAATTGTTGTGGCTGTTTAGTCTACATGAACAAAAATTAAGCAAAAATCCTTATTAATATAATGATAATGACAACAAAAATAATAGCATAGTCCACTGATTAAAAATGATGACATATTTGAACTACCAGGAACCAAGAGAATGAGCCTACTTTTCATTGTTTTTAGGGTAATCGTGCATGTGTGGTGTTTTGTATGCCAGCATATCTGTTTCGCATTTTCTTTATTCCACAACATCAAGGGACGTTTTCGATAAATCTGACTAGTATTTAAACACCAGTGTGATGTCCTCTCTGACTATAACTCCTTCATTAGGTCCCGATCGCTCTTATTGACCAGCGCAAGATGAATTATTTGCTGGTGAAAAAAAAATCAAAGGGTTTGAAATGGTAAATGGTACACTACAGTGGCCTATAGAGGAAATCTATATTACAAATTGCCTGGGTGCACAGTAGGTGAACCTCAGATAGCTGTGTCGCGTACATCTTACTGTACTATAGTGTGTGTATGAAACACGTGTCTTTGAATTCTCTTAGTATCTGGGGGGAAAAGATGATAATGTTTGCAATTTGGTGTTTGCATGTGCACACGGCGTCATCACTCTGGCCTGTCCCTCTGCATGGGTCCAGTTCAAATACAAATAGTGGTAAACACCAGGCATGTTTTTGTGACTTCTGTTGCTTCAAACATTGATCAGATCTCCGCTTTTCTCCTCTGTCACTCCTTTACTTCTCTCTCTCTCTCTTTCTCTCTCTCTCTCTCTCTCTCTCTCTCTCTCTCTCTCTCTCTCTCTCTCTCTCTCTCTCTCTCTCTCTCTCTCTCTCTCTCTTTCTCTTTCTCTCTCTCTCTGCCACACACACACAATCACAGTCATTAGTTGTGTGTTGACTTTAGCTCTTTTAGCATATGGAGTGAAAGATTTCAAACAGTTTTAATGAGAAGTTTTCAGATGGCAAAAGTTTGAATTGGGGTCCGTGTTTATTAGCTTTTTGGGTAAGCTTTTGTAACTGCTGAAGTCATTTGTTTACAATATGAGATGGTGACTTTTAATCTCCCTTGTGCAAACTGTTTTAAAACTGAACTTTGGTCCATGAGGCAGGGCTTGTCGATTAGATCAGAGCCGTGATTCATCTCTGTCGCGATGAAACAAGCTTTTCATGTTGAATATTTTACATGAGATTAATTCAGCCACACGAAGTCAAGGGCTAGTGTAATAAACTGAGCAAACATATACATTATGTATATACAGCATGGTGAGAGAGGGTAAGAAGAGGGATTGTGGCATACAACTTAAATTTGCAAATGACTGGATGCTAGAATTTGGCAGAATATATATTTTTTTAAAATACTGATACTTTAACAATACTTGGTTTTTCGATATTGACCTGAATTATACTTGTTCTAATATGCTAAAATATTTCCATCCATGTGTGGAAGATGAAAATTTACGGTTCATCTCTAATGATCTAAGTAACTCATGCCCCTAGAGGCCATAAGCGCCACTGCAGGTGTCATAGCATGTTGCGGTTACTACACAGACAGACAAGACAAAGGCGGAGAGGGATATTGTACATCCAATTACACAATGGAGATAATGTTTTTCACTCAAACTAATGGCGCTAGCCGCAGTTAGCTTTGCCCGTTAGCCTTCTTCTTCGTGATTCCCTTCGTGTGTATTGCACCACCGACCCGGAGGCAGGAAAGCTGCAAGTGTGGTTTTCTGGCCAGAGACACCAGAGGGAGATAGAAGACCATCCCATTAACACTTATATGTACCAAAGGGGACTATGAAAAGGATTTATTAAGGTATATAAGTTACTTAGTACTGCTTTAAAAAATGTGTGAAAAATAGGGAATCATTTAGGGAAAATGGGGTAAAATTGTTAGAAACTGTGGCAATACAAAATTAAGAAAATAAACTGTAGAAAAATATGGGTCAAAAATTGGGAGGAAAATTGAAAAAAATAATGGGGGTGAATAGACAAAATGCTAGTAATAACAATTATCTAATAAAAATTGGATAACAAACAACAAAAATCATGTCAATTATTATTTTATTTTTTTAATTGGGCAAACATTGAGCAAAAAAAATATATATTTTTCGGTACTTGCTTTCTATACCAGTAGTTTCTATACTGAGATTTTACTATGATACAGGTGAAATATTTGAAACGTTCCACTTGCCCATCAACGACACAAGCTGTGCCCTGATTTGAACCAGACACTTTCCCTCTCTCAGACAAATGCTCAAACTCACTATAACCCACAAAAGCAAATTAACCTTCACCTACATATTCAGAATGCCCAGTCTCGTCAGATCTAGGAAGCAATGATGGGTTTAGTATCTGGTGGTCAGAGAGCCCGATGCCAACGATTGATGCAGGCGCTTCTGTCACTCTGCCCCAGGGCATCTGTGACTACATAGCAGTTTATCACTACATATTTAGTTTATATTCCCTACTCCTATTCTAGTTTATGGGTGTCTCATGGTACATTTGCTATATTTTGGTAATGATTTGACACCATGCCTGTCCATTGATCCTGCCCATTACAGTTACTAAAAGCCTTGGGTCTGGCCTAATTAGCCAAGAATGACCCAAAGCGAACCTCCGTTTTTTACACGCACATCGGCCTGATGAGGGGGAATGAGGACGGTCCAATGGCGCTCATTTGTTTTGATGATGAATACAGAGCGGAAGTGTGATTGTCTGATTGTTTAACCAGAGAATGGAGCTGGTATTTGTCCAGTGAGTGAGTGCATACGTATGTTCAGGCATGTGTGGCCCCATTGTCATCCCACACAGCTCATTAAACCACAGCACAGAGGTTCATTTCAGATTCACACCGGATGGAGTCATGCGGCCAACCTGACCATTGTTTGCTCTGGGACAGCGTTTCATTGTTCCTCTGTGTAGAAAAACACCTCCTTTGTTACTTGCAATTTAATTTGAATCTTTTTTTCCCTGCTCTCCTTTATTTTGTATCTCTGAAACCCAGTGCCAGAGCTGATGAGTTTTTCAAAATACTGTCAAAATTACTAATTGTTAAAGTTCATTTCCAAGTGGGACTATACAGTCACAAAGGGACAGACTAGTCAGCATGCTGTTTTGAGTATTTTGTGTATTTAGTTGGTATGAGTTGGTATGAAGAGTGTAGTGATGGGTCCCTGAGTGCAGCGCTATTCCTGTGATCTTGATAGATTAGTCCAAGGCAACTGGGACAATAAAGTTTAAAAAAAATAATAATAATTGGAGAAACTAGAACCTGCAGGAAAGAAATGGGGCAAATATTTAAGACTGCTAATCATAAATTATGTTACCTATTCAGTGTATGCACGTGTTTGAACAAAATACCCATTCAAATTCATCACATGCTTGGTCAAGGTTTAACCATGTCTCTCTTAATAAGGCTTAAGTGCTCATAGCCTTGATCGAAAGCATACAGTGTGCCATAAAATTTCCATTATTAATCAAATCCGCCTCTCATTTAGTTGAAATGCATAAAAGTAATGTGAAATGCCACTATTCCATTCAAGGTAAAGTTTTTAATCATTTCACCTCCACTGCCCTCTTAACAGGTTTTCAAAAGAGCTTTGTAAAAGCGCCCTATTGAAGTTTCCTTTTTAAGAAATCTTCGAGCAAAGGAAATAGTAACTCAAAGCGATATGATGGACTTTAAAAAGGGAAATTTAAGAGATTTCCTTTTTCAGTGAAAAATCTGAGAATATCAAGTGTTTGAGTCCAACTTAGAAATTAAGAGTTAGAGCTGCAAAGTGTGATTATTCAATGATGATTAGATATTGTCTTGTACGTGTAAGAAGTACTCAAAATATGATCTCAGCTCAAGGTAGTGTCACCCCAGTGAATCTGAACAAGGTGTTTTGGGGGCCCTCCACTGCAAGTCACTTTATTCTTTTGCAGTGCCTTTATGTCAGATGCCCTACCTTGCAGTCGTCTCCTTTTTGGTCGTCTCTTGTATAGCTTTGATTGCTTTATATTCTTGTGAACCCCGGCATCATTATCATCAAGCCGACATTGTTCCCTGGCAGAAAGTAGTCATATTATAAGTAAGCAGTCGCTGTGTTCCATTTTTATGCTTTACATGCAGCTCTAAAAACGAGGCATGTTGTGCTTTTGGAGGCTAGATGCGATATAACTTCAATAATGTGGGATAAACAAGCCGGCAGCGTGTGTAGGAAGGAGAGTGTCTGAGATGAGAGGACTGAGTGAGGCCACGCTGCAGCAGACCAAGGTAATTAAAGAAGCCATCATCAGCATCATTAATATGCTAGATCTGCTGTGGCCCACTGACTGGTCTAATGGGGAACATGTCATCATCATCACCATTAGAGAGACACGCAAACACACACACACACGTGCACACAACGGCATGCGCGCGCACAGCCACGCACACACTCGCTTTTAATGTCGGGTCACGCCACGATTATCACCATTAGGTCTCAAGTATGAAGAGGACCTCATTCTCCACAGGCCCCATAGACATGCATGCACAGTGCAGTATAGATCTTTAATTCAGAGGCCTGTGAGTGATAAGTATGCATATTTAAGTGCTGTCAGGCCTGTTGAGTCTTTTAATTAGACAGAATGAATGAATGTTTTATGAAATCGTGTTTAACAATAAATGTGTTCATTAATTTGATGAGGGGATGTGTTCTGATGGGCTGAGTGCAACAGCGTAATGGCCCGTTTCAGCTTTTCCACTTTGATGATGATGATGATGCTTTTTTAGACAAGACATTCGTTTTACACAGTTCTAGAGGTGGGAAGAGTGAGCAATATGTGTGTCTGTATGTGAGAGCAAGGTTGTTTTGTGTTGTATGTATGACAAAAAAGTTGATCATGTCTAAGATTGGAAAGAGTATTGTTGAGCATAGAGGTCGACTGATGCGGTTGCTTCAGGACATTCATATTAAGTAGGTAAATGGTAAAATGGTCTTCATTTTCTACCTTCATCCCAAAGCGCTTTACAGGAAAAGAACCAGTCACCGATTCACACCCTCATTCCTACACTAATGTACCGTATGCAGACACTTCACAGGGAGCTCGTCTGAAAGACAAATATCTGCAGATTCCAAAAGAAAACCAACAAAATGGAAGTCTCTATCTCTTATGGTTCTGAAGATATAAGCTAAAATCTGCAACATAAAGTATATATAATACAATCCAAGCTATGAAAGTTGTGGGAGGGCTCATTTCAAGGCTCTTTTCAGTGCAATGGGAAGTCTCTATCACTTTCGATAGCCGATATTGTAAAATACCTCTATATTGGCCTGATATATTGGCCAGCCAATATCGGTCGACCTCTACTTGAGTAAACTTCGTAAAATTCATTGTGTCTACTTGTGTTCTAGTATCACTGTTTTTGTTCGTTTTGTCAGACATCTCTAACCTTAGTGTCTGACAAAACGAACAAAAACAGTGACTCTACTTGAGTATTTGTCGACTTTACTGTCACCGTAGGGAAATTTGACCCATCTTTCAACAAGTGCCTCTGGGTAACCTAAAGGGAGTGGTAGGTGACCACAGTGCAGCACTCGCAGACCCTTCTCCAGATCTTGAGCCAGGTTCATGATCAGGAGTGCAAACATAACTAGAGGTTTTTAGCCTAGCATGTTTTGGGTTGATGGGGTGAACAGGCAAACCCTACACAGCCTTACCCACTCTGGGAATTGAACTTGAGACCTTCTTGCTGTGCCACTGTGCCACAGTGAGCGCATAGACTGGTCATAACAAATACAATTGTTTAAATAAATATATGAATATAAACATGCACCATTCTGATACTGCCAAAGAATAAAACAAATAAAACAGCAAAGAAACACTGCGACACAAAATCACATCACTCGGCGCTTCAGAAATCCACATCTATTACAGGAAGAGAGCAAATAGGAGTAAAAAAGAAGTCAGAATACGCAATAAACCTGAGGGAGAACCGTAGAAGGGCTCCACTTTACAGAACATTTAAAAACTGCATATCTTCAAAGTACTGTACTACTGAAGGCTTCAAGAGTCCTCCCTCTGGCTTTTCCTTTCTGGGGTTGAAACAACAAATCACCTGCTTAGAGGGCTGTGATCTGCATACATATTTGGATACATTTAATACCAGATGTCCTTCCTGATCCAACCTGATCCAACCTGCTCCTTTTATTGAAGATTGGGACCGGCACTGGCACGTGAACCCATCTGCAAAGTAGCCCATTCAACAATGAAAATAGAAAATGAGTCAGTTTATTATTTTATTACTTTATATGTCCCTGGCTTCAGCCCAAAAACTGAAAGTTGAATTATGCTTATCCCATGACCTTGGTCTGTTTTAGTGAAACTGTACAGTTAATGTGCAATGTGATGCCTGTCCGCTGCTCTATGGAGAACAGAATAGATGGAAAATCCATTAACTGCTAAAGTCCTCAAAATCATTTTTCTCTCCGCAGGTAGGCCGCGCGGTATGTCATGGAGGTTCATTTAGATGTATAAGCTCTGAGAAAGCCTATGCGAGTGTGTTGTCGCTGAATATGGCCCACAATCTCTGCCTCACGTGATGGAATAATCAAAACGATCACTTTTGTTCCTGACGCCGCCGAAACTATTCCAAATTTTTTTTACCAGCACCTCCGTAATCAACTCCTAGGTCCGGCCGTATCGCTAAACTCGGTTTTAAGTGCGTTTCCCAAATGCGTTTTGTTGGCCCCTTTACCCCCCATCATCTGCTAAAATATTTGTGCTACAAAACCAATCTAAATGTTAAGCAGGTGTGCCGCTCTTCCAACCCCCCCCCCCTCCCGCACACACACACACTGCGCGTCGTCCTTTTACCTTTCTTTCTGTAAATGTCCCCTTCTTGTCAGGGGCGCCCCCACCCCCTGTCTCTTGCCCCTCTCCGGCTCCCCTGACACCAGTGGAAACAGGCTGATGGGGTGTAATTTAGTCCTAATCACAACATCAGACTATCCCGGCGATTTACATGCGGCAGTCACACAGTCAGTGGGGACATGTTAATATGGGACCACAGGTAATTACTGTCATTACGCCATGCCGCAGATCCCGCCGCCGTGTGTACGTCCCTAAGTGTGCCCAGATGCATTGTGGGTGCAGCTTTTTGATTGGTATGATTTCATTTTTGTGTATATAATTAATATTGGTGGTGCCTTTAATGTGCAGTTTGGGCCAGTTAATTTACAACGGCGGCCGCTTCGCAATGATGATTTGTAGGAGGAAAACAGAAATGAATTCAACAAGGGATTCACCCAATGTATTTCATATTGACAAATATAATTACAATTGATGCTTTGACTCAGTTAAGGCTTCAGAATTGAATGAGTCGCTTGATCTAATTTCTCGTTCTCATAGTACTTCTTGATTGCTTTGTTTGTTCGAATGCGGACACTGCTGCCTGGGAATCCAATTAAAAGTGGACTTCTTTGCTATTTTAATTATTGATTATGTGTCACTTGCTTGAGTTTCTGTCGCTGTATTTCTTGCGCATTGAGTTTCTGAAGCGTAAAGGAAACAAAATATCAAAACAAAAACCTGACAAATGCTGTTGCTTCAGAGTTGATTTTCAAAGTAAAAAAATAGAAAGTTTTTATAAATGTCGTAAGTGGACTTTTTAAATGTACATTTAGAGCTTGGCGCCGTAATGCTCTTAGACGCTTGTCTCAAAAGTGGGCATTTCTATATATTTAATAGCATCCAAGCAGCACCACTAATGGGCCCACTAATTCTCCTAATGCTACCTCTATACATATCATATTGTAAGACCAATCCATCTTGATGGATTGTTTGCAGACACTTTTTCCCGTAATGGATTTAACCCTGAGGACTTTTGACCAGACAAAAGATAGAAATGGTTTGCTTTGAATTGTTCAAATGTTTCACCTCTGCGGACGACTTCTTTTAGGATTCATTGCTATAAATCGCTTACTGCAGTATCTCAATTGGAGCGGCCCATATTACTGACTTACTCACAAAGTATTGCAACAGATGGTTGGAAAAACACAAACCACCAAAAGTACACAACGCAGCCCTTCATTTTCTCCCAATATGGTAGCTAAAATATGTCATTTTCACATTGCAAAGGCACCACGAATGACTATTTAGTCTTGCCACGTGAAGTTTGGGAGCTATAAATTTGTCAGTTCAGAAATTATCGGCAAAGTCACACTAGACATTAAAGGCAACACTGTATAAAGAGACTCTATCTACCCAGCATTTAGCTCTAGATTCATATCAACATAAAAAATAAATTGGCATATACAGTAAGACGCATTCAAAGGTCAGTCGGACATAATTTATCGGGCACAGCAGTTGATATCTGTTTTTTTTTTTTTTTTTACATTTTAGGTTAATCACATGCCTTTTTGGGCCTCCTTCAAATCACGGCTCACATATTGGAAACTTTTTTCTTTTTTTTCTTTTTTTTTGAGCCGCTACCCAAAGCTTTGTAGGGAGATGGTAAAAGTATATCAAGGTGTTACCATGGCGATAAGAATAATACGTCAGGGTCCCGAGAGTTGAGGCCCGGAAAGGTCCCAGCGATAAGACCCACCGAATGGAAAAGTCAGCAGTTTGTCCAGTGCCAACCCATCTCACTTTTCACAACAGGCATACACTCTTTCACTCCTCTCCAATTTTCACCTCCGTTATCCATCCTCCCATCCCTCTATTCCGCTATTTTTTCTCCTTTGCACCTGCCTAATGCTCCACCCATTCAACTATTTATATCCCTGTCTGCAAATGCCATCTCTTTCATCCCGCATTATTCTCAATTTACCTAATTTTGCCCCTGTATTATATGCTCTATTTATGACATTCATTTTCACCCTCGCCTTGCCGCCTATCGATTAGAAGCACTTATTCTGTTTTAACCTTTTTAGCTCACACATTTATAACCTTCATGGGACAGTGTGCAGGGCAGACGTGCACATCTACACACACACACACAGAAAAAAACTGCTTGGGCTTGTTTTTAAGTGGAAAGTTGTTGTTTGGAAAGTCATATTTTTGCATTTTGTTTGTAGATAGAGTCATTGCGCTTGGAGATCGACGCTGTAAAGGCCAACAATAACAACCTTCGTCGGGAGAGCCAACTGGTGATGACGAATATAGACCAGTGGATCACACAACAGAAGTAAGTGTACAACAAAGTAGCACATCATTACCCATTGTCCAGTGTCAGAAACTGGGATAAGTGGTGCCTAATCACAGATAACTCCCTTAAAACGTATTGTTGTCGTCACCGTTTTTCTGCATTTCTATTTTGAGCCAGAGCGGCCAATAAGAGCGTTGCTGCCCAGATGAAAGCCCAAAGCGTGGCTCTGAGTGTGGTCACTGAAGAGAAGAAGTGAGTGTCTTTGATGCACAGCAACTCTTGATCTCAACCAGGAATCTACAAATAGAATAGTTCACATAATTGATAGCAATTCAAACAACATTGCTTTTCCGACCTTGCATAGTTGAAGTCGTATAAAGTCTGTCTACGTCTCTGCCTTTGTTTGAGGAATCCATAGGAGCTCTCTGGTCTCTATAATAGCATTAATGCATTAGTATCACTTCCTATCACATAACAAACTTTCTCCTGTCCTACTGCTGGGAAGACATTAATTACTTATACTATGCTACTGTACTGTACTGTACTTTACTTTTGATTGCACAATGCATGCAGCAAGTAGATGGGCCTGGAGTAAAGATTCTCTCTCAGTGCATTGCATTATTGGGTTGAAATGAGCATCCTCAAAGATTCAGATTTAAAGAATGAATCAGCCACCAGGGTAAACAAGCATTGCCAATAGCCTCTGATGTGTATGCGCATGTTTGTGAGTTACAGACATAATGCTTGTGCCAGACAACATGTACCTTTTGCAGACCTTGTTAACAGTAGTATTTTTATGATTTGATGCTCATGCAAGACACCTAGAGGGGGCTAACAATGTGCTGACGGCAGAAGTAAAGCGGCTGAAAGAAGTGGCAGAAGAGAAGGAGAAAGACTTGGAGCTCTTGAAGGTGAACAAGTGCAAAGGACAGCATCATGTGGCAGGAGAAGACATGTTGTGTTTATAATTAGAATTTTTTTTTTTACATGTTGCACCAACATTTTCCACTAAGAGCACAATGTATGTTGATATGAGAAAAAGCACTCAGATATACAGCTGTGCAACAAAACATACAACTTTTTATACTGCTGCTGCTACTATTACTATTGTTATGACTCCAATACAACAACTACAATTGGGCTTCATTGAATGTATTTATCTGCTTCTGTCGCTGCAGGCCCAGTTTGAAGACCACCGATGTTGTTGGCACACCGGCAGAACGTGAGTGATCTTGTGAGGCCGCACATACTAGAGCGTACACTTCACCCCACCAGCTGAACGGAGTTAAGCATTCAGATCTGAACAAAAGCGTTGCCCGCCATGCTCCGCTCTTTCACACACAATCTCGCCCGAACAAAGCTGATGATGATAATAACAGCGGGGAGTGCCAACTTGCGAATGAGACACCCCATGGGCCTGGGCCACCTGTGTGCGTGGCCCGCCAGCGCGCGTGTGTGTGTGCGCGCATAGCGTTTCCTCGTCAATCTGAATATGTGATTCATGCTGGGCCTTTAACAATGATTACACTCCAATCAAGGGCCCATCCTCTTCTGCATGGCCTCCCCCATGGCTGTCAAATAGCATTCATCAATAGAGAGGAGATATATTTATTATGTTCATTAAGGCAATGAAAATGAATGTGGCACAGATGGGGATGGGTGTTTGCTGGATGGGAGGGGAGAAAGCAGAGGAGACTGTTGGTGTGACGGGGCACCTGCCTCCAGCGTCGCACCCTGCTCCCCCAATTTGACCCCCAGAGGTCCCCCTCATTAAAAGCCCCCCCCACTCTTCCCCCGCAGCTCGTCACGTTTTACATACACACGCCCGTCCCAGGACCCCTCCCCTCACAAACCACCCAGCTCTGTTTCCAAAACGCATCAGATTTGTTTTGACGGGGAAGGGCTTTCAATGCTATTCAAAGCTGTCAGTCATTTTAATGATATCATTAAGGGGCCGCGACAGAAAGATGAATCGTTTTTCTTTGTCTTTCCTTCATAATTGGGAATGAGCGAGAGAGAGAGAGAGAGAGAGCGAGAGAGAGGGTCGGGACATAGCCAGAGAGGCAGTTCATATAGATGTACGAGTAACAGGGGTTTTGATTGAGCGAATATAATAACAGCATGAGATAAAAAACAGTGAATGAAAGCTGCTTCACCAGTGCCTCCCCGTTCATTCTCCCATTTCTTTATTACCAGAATTCCTAATTTATTTCATTTCATTATTGCAACCCATTGCCCTGCAAATGCATCTAACCTAAACTGCCATATGTATGAAAATTATACATCTATATGGCGACAGATATGTCATCAGATCTCATATACGTTGAGTGCATAAATCTCATTACTGGAGGCAAGAAGGATATCACCATTGTGTCTTTCCACCGCCGCTATCACTGACAGCAATCAACGCGCCAAGCCGGTTCTGTCATTAGACGGTGCCTTTATTAAAGAAATGCGTTATCATTACTTGGCCTACTGTTCTGTGGCTGTCTCAGAGTCACGGCTTTACATCATGGCAGTTATTGTGCATCAATGAGACAACAGAAAGGTTAGCGATAAGGAAATGGGCCTGTTGTGGTCTTGAGAACATTGTGGAACGAGTTGAACGTTTTGTAGAAGGGCCGACGGCGGCGCAGATGGTAGAGAGGGTCATTACATAATTGGAAGGTCGGTGGGTTTGAATCCCGCCTGTTGAAGGTGCAGATTGTCGTTGCGTCCTTGGGCAAGACACTTCACCCACCTTCCCTCCAGTGTCTGCGCACACTGGTGTATGAATGAGAGTGTGAATGGGTGAGTGGTTCCTTGCTGTAAAGCACTTTTATAGGTTTTCATAATATAGCTGGATATAGTAATGGTATAAACCAGGAGGTATTCTGTTTAAGCCTCTTAACCCCCTCCTTAACCGAGCGCTTTTTCTCCCGTTCACCTTTACCCAAATCGTAAAGCTTCTTGACTAGAGCTTAGGCCACTGGACTCCCTGACTTGAAAGCAAAGACCTACAAAGCTAAAGATTTGTGTTGTTGCCACTTTTTGTCATATTTTGTCATATTTTTGTTGCTTTTTTGTTATGTTTTTGATGCTATTTTTTGAGTTGTTTTTTTTGTTGCACATTTGTTGCTTTTTTGCCATTTTTTTGTTGCTTTTAAGTCACTTTTTGTTGCATTTCTGTCGCTTTTTTGTCCCGTTTTTGACACTTTTTTGTTGCTTTTTTTGGTAATTTTTTTGTCATGTTTTCAAGAAACGTTTAGATTTGGGTAAAGCTGAACAGGGGAAAATGTACTGAGTTCAGGTGGGGGTTAAGAGGTTAAAAAAAGATCAAAGTAGATTGTATATTTTCTATTGCATGAGAGTGTTTATTTGCCAGTGAGATTCTGTATCTCAAAGTGGGCTAAAAGGCTGATGGTGTGCACTCTACCCTCACAACAACATGGTCCTAGTGTTGATTTCAGAAACAAGCAGCGGCCTTTTATCCTTTTCTAAAAAAGTTAATAAAAGACTTAAGCTTTAGCCATTTTATTTTAAGACCTGCCTTATGTATCCCTCTAATGCACTTTTGGCACTTACTGTACAACATGTATGCAATTGTCACTGTTGATACGAAATGTATCAACAGTTAGGTATGGGCAGTAGAATTCCGTGTCAGAAAGTATTTGTCATGAAGCCAAACATTCCAATTGATCTTTTTTGTTGTTTTTATCTACTGTGGCTTCAAAACTAAATTCCAGTTATTTTTCATCATCAAGAAACAGCAACACCAACTCACCACAAGACCCAAATTTCATCAGTTTGTCTTCCCGACCCGACTAAACTAACCTTATTTTGAATCAATGGATCAGCGTGAACTCCTGCCAGCTGAAAACATTGCTAATATTGTGCGAATTTTAAAGAAAAATAAGTGGTGGAAGCAAGAGATGCGGCGGAAAACGCGGCGGTGGAAGCAGAGATGAATGCCTGTTTTGCTGGCGGCAACAAACTGACTGGGTGACTAGCTGACACAAGCCATCTGGGGCTGCTCATTAGGCATTAGGCTTCATCAGTCGCACCACTAACGACGTGTCTCCAATTAAGAGCAGCCCGTGATCACAGCGCGGGATTTGTACAAACACACACACACACGGGCCATATGACGGAGAAAAGACGGAGATAAGAAAGAGCCAGCTGCGTGAGGAGAGGCTCAAGTCTTGCATAAAATTTACAGCAAAAACCAAAGCAATAAATAAGAAAGATGAGAGCAAGATTGGAAGGGAAAAAGCGGGAGGGGGAAAAGCTGCATCGTGTACTTTATTGCCTGGTTTAGAGAGCATGGCATCGCGGCTTTGACACTAATGACTGCAATTATCCACGGGCTGATTGGGTTAGCTGCTAATTGCACGCGTCCATGTTAGCGTGTAAACACAGAAACACATGTTTACACAGGCGTCATGCCAAGCTTCCCCTTCGCCTCGCCGCCTCCTGAGCCCGAGAGAGCATAAATCGCAGTTGTCTCGGCAGCGGTGATGGTTCATGATGTGCCCGAGACCACATTACAGAACTACCAAAGTCTGCAAATCATGTCAGGAATCTTGCTTTATGGACTTGGAAGTTTTCTGTTTGGCAGCCGCGGGGAAACTCATAAGGCTTCTTTGCATTTTTAATTTAAGAGATCAAAGGAATTTTCGGCATTTCTTCTTATTAATGCGCTTTGTGTCATTATTGCAGTGTGAAATTAAAATATGGGGAAGGGTCACTTGCAATTACGCTCAGTTTATGAATGTCATTTTAAGGAAATTAGGTTTCTTTTAAAATTACGTACATTGGCAGAGCTTATATTACTTTCTGGTAAATGCCGCCGGTTAGATGATGTTGTGTCAGCTGCTGTGATTAATAATACTCAGGTCCAGCTATTTCTCAAACTTGGCACTGTATTCAAACATTTACTTTGCTTTCTCACCTGCACCGGGAGTTTCTGCGCGGAAACAGAGCAAAGGATTGTGGTCTGTGCAGTTGCGTTTTTTCCTATTCTGCTACAACAAAGCAGGATGGGAACTTATGTTGTAATGATGTTTAGTGAGCATTCTACTCAATTCCCAAAAATGTGTACACTTAACCTCTACCCCAATACGCTTAAAGGGATATTTCACGATTTTTGACATAGGGCCTAATTTCCTAATTATCCAGAGTGTTGTTGATTTCTGGAGATTTTTTAAATTTCTTATTCATGCAGTCCTTATATTTGAAGAGTTAAGTGGTGCTAGGCTAGTGCTCGGCTGGTGCATGTCTATGGTAACTAGTAGCCTGCATTAAAATAGTCTCTTATAATACCAGACTACTAATATAAATGTCTGTGCTGACTGAATAATCTTTTGAAATATAACCATTTTGCATTTAAAATAACTTATATTTGAGCAGCATCAGCTTCCTGGTTGTAAGCTACGCAGCGGCGGAGTGATCTGCGAGGTTACTGGATCTACAGTAGTTTGTTTCCCTGCAGCCGGCAATACTGCACGTGGAATGACACAAAGGAGCTTTCTACAAATCAGATATGGCAACGATTGGAGGACTACTAGCCTAGCGCTAGCCTAGCACCACTAAACTCTTCAAATATGCATAAATGTAAAAAAAAAAATCTCCAGAAATCA
Organism: Gobius niger; assembly: GCF_951799975.1. NCBI lineage: Eukaryota > Metazoa > Chordata > Actinopteri > Gobiiformes > Gobiidae > Gobius > Gobius niger. The sequence continues at coordinate 13,755,823 of NC_136869.1, forward strand.
GCAACACTCTGGATAGCTAATGAGGCGCTATGTCAAAAATCCTGAAATATCCCTTTAAAGCGACATTTTCTCCAGTTCAGCTTTCCCCAAATGTAAAAGCTTCTCGATGCCTATTCACCTTATTCTGGAAGTTTGCATGGGTGCCGCCATTAATTGTGCCCGCCCCTTCTCTCCTATTAGTTTACATAGAACTGGAAAAGTCAAGAGAAAATCAGTTACTGCATGAAAACAAAGCCAGTTTTAGGCCGCGCAGAGAAACGGTGCAGTGTTGGCATGTTGGTGCAAGTGAACATTGGACATTTTACACAAATCAGTCTTCTAAACCTCACATTTTAGCGGCGAACATTATCCCTCGTTCTGCGTTTAATGAACAGGCTTCTTGCTCTACCGGAAGTGTCAATATGATCGAAGTGCTGATCCATGACAAAAAGAGGCTAAAGTGGGCACGGCGGAATAGGGTGAATAGGCCAGTGTAACACTTAATTTGAAAGCTAAGACCTACAAAACTGATAACTATTTTGTCAGGTCGTTTTCTTGTGTTTTCGTCTCTGTTTTGGCCCCTTTTTTTTTTTTTACATGTTTTTGTAACATTAATGTCACTTTATTGTCGCTCATTTGTTGCTTCTTGGTCACTTTGTTGCTGTTTTCGTCCTTGTTTTCGTCGCTATTTTTTTCAAGAAGCTTTTAGATTTGGGTAATGCCAGACTTGAGAAAATGTGCCTGGTTCAGGTGGGGGTTAAGAGAGGTTAAGACACATAGTGAGAGCAGGAGCCACACACAGACTATTGATGGCAGGTGCAATAGAAAGCGTGACAGGGAGGGCAAAGCAAAGACGATATGTGGACCAAAGACATCATGAAAAAGACTGGCAAAACATACTTTGAATGTGTGCGATTCACTACAACAAGCCTGAAAGTAGGATCCATCTTCTTATACAGACCATGTCAACATAGCTTGATGTCACACTTTTACTGACTTGCGACCTGTGGCTGGATTAAAAAAAACAAATCATGCCATGTTGCACTTAATGTTATTTTCACATTAGCAGTGAAGAGAGATCCCAAAAGAGTCAATTTAGTTTGTGTTGTGTTTTTTTGTACACCAACGCAATACTTTATTTTATTTATATTGTCTCTTTGTTGAGATTTCACAGTTAAAAACATGGGCTCTGTGTTGTGTCTCTAATGAGTCTCATAAAGTTTTCAGACTAAAATGTCAGTTTGCATATTAGCGTCTCCCTCAAGTGTCTGCTCACATCTTAAATGTTTTAAGTTGTGGCTAATAGGGCCAAAAGTCTTTGTATATTCATGCGTTTGACTATGCACGTCTCCTCGATATGCAGGAACAATGATGCCATTTATTAGTGTTTTGATGAGCACTTGCGTCTTCTCAACTCATGCAAAACGAGGACCGTCTTCCCTTTCGCCGCTCTGATAGAAAATCCCAGCTTGCTCTTTTACAAGAAAATTAACATCAGGGAGGTACTGTGGTACTTTAATGGGCTAAGAAGTCTTCAATAAAGTATTTAGAAGGTTTTCCCCTCAATGCTAACTGGACAGGTTCAGTGGGGCATGAAAGAAAGAGCGTAAAGCGGGGGCAGCGAGCTCCTCAGCCCGTATAGAGCGCCATTATCCAGCGTCGTTAATTTAATAGACGTTCTTTAGTCAGCCCTGTGTCTGCAGATGGCGAACCCTAACGTTTGTTTGTCATTTCACAAAAGCATTTTTAATAAACAGTTAAAATCTTAAATGACTTCTTGTACTCTTAATGTTCCTTGGCTGCGTTCTGTTTTTGTTTTTTTTCCCCCAGACATTATATGGTCTTTCATATCTAATTTAACGATTTCAGGAAGACATTTGCTAACCCATCTTTGAGTTCAGTAATAAGTTATTATGAAGATGGTTAAGATGAAAACGCTCACCAACTTCTTTAGGCTGTGGGTTTTTTAAGGAGCTACGAAGACAACTCTTTTACTCAGAAATGCACTTCACTGCAGAAAATAATTTCAGAGTTGCACTTAATGGAAGAGTGGGGCTTTTTATGCATTCAGAAAGGTTCTCTTGGACATTTCCAACTTTCAATCAAGTTTAAATCCCAATTAGAAAACATCACGAACAGCAGAAAGTTTGCACACATTTTTGCTATCGTGTACAAAAAGCACTTTTTGATTCTGCTTTCTTTTCCATTATTTTTCCTGGGGATATAATATGGTCAGATAAACCATCATTAGACAAAGACAAACATAAAGCTGGGGTAACTACTGTTTTCTCTTGTAGTGGAGTACTTTATTGTAAATGCAGCAATGTGTGGAGATGTGGGCACTGTTGGTGTCTAAATATAGTGCTTTTTCATTCCTGAATGTGGAAGTAAGACTCTAAATCAGTGTATTTCTATGGTGGCCAGTCCTGATTCACGTTGCAATTTGACAAAAACACACCCAAAGCGAATCGAGTCACGTGAATAATTGGATGTGCGGGCGGTAGATGAGAGCCAGAACTGCCGCCGACTTTCAACGGCTCGAAAAAATGGGTGCAAATGGGTGGCGCGGCTTCAGAGAGGATCTCATCTGAAGCACCTGTTGCCCGTGAACTATTACCGCATTCATAGGCAAAAAAAAAGCGAAATATTCCTAGTCCTAAAACACTTCGCCTCCCTCTCTCATTTCAGAGCTGAACAGGACACTTGCCTTGCTTTAAGAAATCAAATCGAGGGGATGCAGACCAGACCGCAAAACAACCTCGAGGCCGTCCAGAAGCGAAATCAACAAGTGAGCGCCGGCGCACACTCACCTGCACTCACCCCTCACACACACACACACACACACACACACACACACAGGAACGCAGCAGATACTCAGATAAACAGACGCAGGGTCCTGACAGTCCTTTCTACGCGGCGAACACAAACACACGCCCACGCGCCCCGGCCCACCTGCTGTTGAGCTCGCACACTAGAGGAACCTTTCATGCGTCCAACTTCAAACGCACATGCACTTACACACAGGCATCCATTTCCTCTTCCGACGATGAAAGCGCAAAAAGCCGGGCTGGGGCGTGCTTTGGGGGCGCGGGGAGAGCGGGAGGGAGGGGGTGCGAAATCATATCGGGACAAAGCGGTGACGTTTCTTTCCACTGGTAAATGATTTTCCTTTCAAGAAAGTAAAAGAGGGATGTATATCAATACCAGGAACGCTGATCTCTCCGTGACAGCATAGGGAAATGGCCCGCTGTGATAAGACAATGTGAGGGGAGGAAAGGAGACGAAAAAAAAAAAACACATAGGAATATTTGGAGAGGAAAAAGCTGACATTTTTTTTAACTTCACAAGAGTCAACAAATCACCAAAGGAGAAAGAAATCAAAAAAGTACTCGGCAGCCGTCCTCAGTTCTCCAAAACTACAGGGTCTGGGGAACGGCTCGCCCGACTTTTTTGTGAAGAGTAGCCCGCTGATTGACGCGCGGCGAAGAAGTACTTGTTGAAGTTTTCAAATGTGTTTTGGGAGGAGCGGTTGCCATTGCAAACATATAAGAGGTTCAGGTGGTGTTGCACAGGTCAGAAGTGAAAGGCTTCTTAGTGTTGATCCTCATTGGTGTCCACATGCATTATACATGTATAGGGCTGCAACTAACGATTATTTTAGTAGGTTTTTATCCAAAATGCTACATTTTCCTGTCATTTTTGCTGTATTGGATTCTGTGTGAACCAGAAAACGATTAATCGATTACAAAAATAGTTGTCGACTATTTCAATAATCGATTAGTTATCGATTAAGTTGTTTCAGCCCTATAAATGCATTAGAATGCTCTAGAATTGAGATGTAAGCTAAAGTATTTTTGTGTTAGTAGCAAGTTGGGCTGGGTAGTGTTAAAAAGTTTTGGTACTATAAGTATTGTAGTATATAAGTATCGAAAACAGCTTACCGAAGAAAACAAATTATATCTTTAGATCCAAGTTTTGATGTTGTTATAAGTTGTTATAGTAAGTGACCTCGTTGGTTTCCCAATGTTTTGCCTACTGTTTACTAATTTATATATATATACTGTATTTTTATTTTATTTTTTTACATTTTTGCCCTATTTTTTTTTTCTTCTTTTCCAATTTTTTCCTCTAATTTTTTGCTATTTTTTAACTAATATTATCCATATTTCCCTAAATTCCCCCCCCCCCCCCCCCAATTTCCCCCCAATTTTTTAACACATTTTTTCCTCTCACTCTTTGTTCGCCCTGCCCCGGATCCCTTGCACTCATTGATTCAGCTTGGACGGGCTGCCCACCGTTAATCTCTACACAAAGCTGTTTCCTTCACTGTCCACCAGAGGCACGTACAGATATCGCGATTCTAAATGGTCCGCATTTATCTGAGCGAGAAGTGCCACAGAATAAATCACCTCTGTCTCTGTGCTCCTTATCAGTTTCAGTCAGACGCAGTCACAAAACATATAAGCCTGTGCTTCATACTCTTCATACTCGTTTTACTAATCAATATCCTGCATTATTGTTTTGTATCAGTATTATATCAGGATTACGGCTGGGTACCGTTACCTTTTATTCGATCCCGGTACTTTAACAATACTTGGTTTTCAATACCGATGCATGAACAATACTTTTTTTCAATGCACCATCTAGAACCAGAAAAGTGAACAATGTTTGGAAGATCTGCAAATTTACAATATCATAGATATCTCCGATCAAGAAATGTGCAAGAAATGGGGAATTATTTGGGGGGGAAATTGCAGAAATTGTGGTCAAAATAAGGAAAGAATTTGGAATAAACTGGGGAAAAAATTGGGGGAAAATGGGGGGGGGAAGAGAGAAATAGGGGAAAATTAGTAAAAAATATATATATATATTGCAAAAATTTGCGAAAAAATGGAAAAGCAAGAAGAATTTTTTTTTTGAATTATATATATTAAAAAAAGATGTAAAAATGGGGTAAACAGTAGGCAAAAAAGGGAAACCAACCAAGTAACTTACTGTAATGCTGTCCCTGGATCAACACCATCAAAATTTGGATCTAAAGATCTAAAAAAAAAATGTCGCCGCCTTCTATCGATACTTACATTTTTTCCATAACTTTTTGTTTGCGTTTAACCGGATCCAGCCGTAATCAGGATATGTACTCATTGAAAGTTGTATCAAAAATGATACAACACGAGAAGCACATCACAAGATCCCTTTATTTTTATTTTTTTTCTAGGATTTGTGTCTTTCACGTCATTCTTCACTGTCCAATACAACATGTGTAGCAGAACAAATCTAGAGATAAACAAAAAAATGCTATTTGATGCTATTTTTGCCCACGATAAGTCCAGTCCAAAGAAAGAGTTGGCTGAATAGACCGTACACCAAATTCTCTTCATTCAACTTTTCAGCCAACGTGATGAACCAACTTTTCCTTTATAGCTCAACTCCCGTAACCCCGTCTGTGTTCATAATTTGTTAAAATGGAAAACACGTCTTTACAAATTAAAGAAGCAGCTACATACAACATCAAAGCTGCTTCTTTTCTGAGGGCTCCTGTCTGTTCCTCTCTGCCCCTCCTCCTCCTCTTGTACACATCCCTCCTCATCCCGACACATGCACACCACCAGTCCACCAGCCGCATGTGAAGACTGGGGGGAGACAAGCTGTGATTTCTAATTTTGCCCCCCTTCCCTTCGCTCACTTTCTCCTCCCTTTTCGCAATTAATAACGCATCCAGAGCTGTAGCCAAACGGACAAGCGGAATTAAACAGGTCTGCGCGGATATACAGTTAATTATAAATGTCATCTTCACTGTTTTTCATGTGGAAACGGTAATGCTGTTAAATGGCGCCGGTTGGAGATACCCCCGTAAGAGTCTTAGGGTGGGTTTTTTGACACATGTCGTCGGTGTGTCGGGTTAAGCTGTGCTATTTGAAGTCATCAGATGTAATACATTTGGGAAGATTTACTGAGCATGTGGGAAATAGTAGCTCCCGGAAGTGTATCTCTCTCTCTCTCTCTCTCTCTCCCTTTCTCTCCTGTCAAATCCACGAAAAGACGACCAGACATGTTCGTGTGACATCATTCTTTAACTGCAGACAAACATGCTGCAAAACAGATGTTGAGGAGCGCAACTGTCATTACAGCGCCTTTAGTTTCTTATTTTACTCCCACTTACGGCTAAAAATACATTATTACCACCTTTTATCTTCCTGTATTATGATTTTTAGACTTGGCACATTTTGCATATAATTACCACCTCGCTTTACAACAAATGCTTTTAGCTATTTTTTTTTTTTAATGCACTGCTGTTTTAGCCAAACGTCCTTGTCAAAATATAAAACACCCTTTATTTAGCCGCTCTCTGTAATTGTGTTTTTAGTGGGACTCCAATCATGTTCTGACAATGCCGGATTTGTTTTGTGTCACGCATGATTTTGTGTCAAATCGACCTCTAATGATAGCTCGAAATTGGGTATTTTCATGTCGAAATTTACACCATTGCATGACTCCCACTTGTGACCGTTTCAGACTGTGAGCACAACACCATCCCATATAAAGAAAAAAAAAAAAAAAAAAGCCTCTTGCAATTTCCTCCTCATTCATATTTGTGTTTCAAGGGGCATGAAAGCAGCTGTGAACGATGAATTAGGCATTTAATCGAATGCCGGGTTGCTTCATCAACGCGATAGCCGCTTGATATTTATTCATAGCTTCAAATTAAGTTTTGTAATTTGGTTGATTAAACTAAATAAATATGATGTTTGAAACTTTTCTCATTTCTTGATTTTCACTGTCATGCTCGAATGCAACTCCAATTCAAGCTCAGACATTGTAAATAAAAACGGAACGTAATGATTTGCAAATCTCATAAAGCCATATTTTATACACCATGGAACGTAGCACAACAGGAACTGAGGTATTTTGCCACGTTAGGGAGAATTGTAGCTCAATTTCAATTTGTTTGCAGCAACACGTCCAATAAACATCTTGTCCGTTGCTGCTTATTTCAAGTTCAGCCCGCAGATCTGGGAACAAATGTACCGTACAAGACAACTGGAGGATCATTTGACTACTAAATGCTCCTCAGATAAAAGTGAATAGGCAACATTTCTAAAGTATGTGAAGTCAGGCTGTACAAATGTTTGCATTCTGATTGAAATTATTCCAGTAATATGTGTCATCCATACTGAGATCTTCTCTTATGCGTTAACGTCTCAAAGTTTTTTAGAAAGTGCGCGGTGAACTCAATCTTTATTCAAAACATGAATTGCTAATCCCATCACAATACCGTATTTTCCCGACTATAAGTCACACTTTTTTTCGTAGTTTGGCTGAGGTTGCGACTTATACTCATGTGCGACTTATACATCAGAATATAGCCTACAATTTCACTTTTGTTATTTTCATACTGAGAGCAGCTAGAGGGTGCTCTAGGCTTGTGTACCAGTATCTGCTACTCCTGTACCACTGAAGATTTAAAAGACGGTTATCGACCAGCAGAAAAAAGTGTGGAGTGAGCGAGAAACTTGACAAGTAGTTGCCAAAGCTGGTGTGACTTATACTCCAGAGCGACATATATATATATTTTTTCTTCTTCATTATGCTTTTGTTTTTTGGCTGGTGCGACTTATACTCCGGAGCGACTTATAGTCCGGAAAATACGGTCCAAGCCCTGCAGCCATAATGTGAAGCAAACAGAACATTGTTTCCAGTGTTTGAACCTTTTCGGATTGGGTTTGTAATCGAGTTGATGAGGTCGATTTATATTTTTAAACTTTCCACCATGTTATGAATAGTGTTACAGATTGGCTTACAAAAATTCATAAAAAGCATGATAAAGCTTATTCCAACTAAATATAATTTAAACTTTTCCATTTGCACTCGTGGATGAAATTTTTCCTTTCCGCAACGTGTGTTTTTTTTCTCTCTCCCTGCAGTTAAATATGCTCAGCCGGGAGAACAGGCATTTGCATAGGCAGCTGCAAGAGGAGAGGTCCCTGAGAAGACAAGTGGAACGTGTTTCTTCTTCTACCTCCCACAAGAGCTCCCCCGTCCACCCACTTCCTGCCTCCTCCTCCTCTTCTTCCTCCCCTCCTGGGACGGGACCGAACAGGTTTCCAACTCTACGTTAAAAGACGATGCAATCGCCGGGCCGGGTCGGGTACCGGGGGTTTGACTAAAGCGTCCCCCTGACTTCCTTCACAGAAGGGCGGTGGAAAGGATAACAGTGCGGATGTGATCAAATACCGAGCCCCTGAAGAGTTTGACCTCTAGTGACCCCTGTGACCCCCCGGCCTCTCACCAGGGAGTCCACGCAGTATGAGGTTAATGTCCTGCAGGTCAATGTCACGTCCCACTGTGGGTTTTGCCTGAGGGAAAGATCCACTTTGAGAGCATAAAGGAATTTTCTTAAATCATCAAGAAAAAAAGGGGTTAAAAAAAAAGCTCTTCTCAAACTAACTTTTGTTTTAGTGGATTTTTATGTTTCAAGAGCACATACACACTTACAGACGTCTCTCTTATAACAATAGGCCCATAGTAGTGAGTAATGAAATAAATGACTGTTGATTATAACTTATTACACAAATTAACTAATTGCAGGAAGTGGCTAACAGTGATGATTGTCTCTTTCTATGAGCACTGGCATAGACCCACATGTTGATATAATGAGCAGCTGAACAGCAGCATCCACGTGCATGGACTTAACTGCATGAGTCTGAATGAGTGAGTTCATTGTGCGCCATGTGCTGCTTTTAGGCATGTGCTTAAATTAATGCTAAATGATACTTAATTGTTAAATAACGAATAGGCACGAACACATTAACATCTATAAATTAAATTAGTTGGGATTGGCGTTTTTCTTGACATGTAGGTTAAGGAAGGATAAGGCATTCAATTTTATCATTTTATAAGCAAGAACTACACAACAACAATATGTAGATTAGACAAATGTATTTAGCAAGAAGTAATTACGATGATGCCGTGATGAAGAGGACAAAAACGAGACCAGAAGTGACAAATGAACTTGGAACAGCTTGGTTTAGTTGGGTTGACTTAATAATAACATGTTTTTGAGTGTGGATGCATCTACAAAGTGCCTATAGTGAGACTCCATAGGAATCTTTTTGGAGGGTGATATTATCACTCCATATCACTCCAGCTGCAGTGGAGTGATTTAACTGTTATTTAAATGATGCCAGGCCAGGTGTACATTTTCACTTTTTAACGGACACCTTCCAGCCAATCAGAATCGAGTATTCACCCAGACCATGGTATAAATATGAGTTATACATGTTCATTCCTTGTTCAACTATCTTAAAACAATAAATAGTAATAATAGTAATACCTCAAGAAACAGTATACATACACACATACATACTATACATATTAATGATATCCAGATATTACCACAGGTGACAATGATCTCAAATACCAACAATGGTAGACGGAATGCCACAAGGGTAAGTAACATCTAATCCAACTGTCCACACAGCATGAATACAAGCAAACCTCATTATCTTTGTATTGGGACCAGACCTTTAGTTTATAAAGACGTTTGAAATTGTGAATGCTTTGACATTGCTTTAAGTCAAGCCCCAGATTATTCCACAAAGTATCCCAACACCCAGACATAGAAAAACTCCTCCTGGTGGAACTCGCCATTGGGACCACAAAGTTCCCAAATCCTCTCTAACTGTACGACTGCTCTTTGAGAAAACATGTTTTGAATGTTCACAGGTGATAAATACACTGATATGCTTTTAACATGTGCATTATATAGTTTAAACCATTCCCTTTAGTTATGAGGCTTCCCTCTTCTCTATCTGTGCTCGGGACTGGCATAATTTTACTACAAACAGTATGTTCTGATCATTTCATTATGTGAAATATGCTTAATCTTTACTTTATTATTATATATTTTTTGTAATATGCCAAAATTGATGGTAAGCTGTGTGCGTCAAGGCTTTTAAAGAAAACTGACCATTACATTTTGGATACTGAATGTATTTCTTTGTATAGTGGTAGTTGATAAAGAGCATAAGTGCAAAAGGCCAGTAAAGATAGCTCAGACTTAAGCCTAAAGATCCTTATTCCACTGTGATAATGAGAGTTGCGGTGAAAGCAGGTCTCAGGCCACAATTGGCTTCCTCCTCATCCTCCCTCCACCTGTCCCCCGCACCCCCCACCTGCCTTTGAATACAAAATCCACTTTTTATCCTCCGCTGCCTCTGTATATACATACCAGTCGTATAGCCAGCCACGTACGTTTTAATGATTTTGAGCCCAACTGCGTGTCCTTGTTAGCTTAGTTTTCCTCATTTGCCATGTCAGACTCAAAAATACCCGTCTTTTTATGTGCAAACCCACTCACACGCGCGCGCACACTTGTAGATTTATACTCTTCCGCAAATACACATACGCGCGCGCACAGTCATTAAAAACGAAACCACAGGCTTTTTGAAAACTCCCAGGACTGAGGGAAAAAGTCAGCGGCGCGGCGGTGAAAAGAGTCCCCCTGGAAACAATGAGGAGAATGATCATTTGTTGTTCTTGAAAACCCGGTGAGGTTTCACAGAGGTTAAGCTTCCCTTTGATGTGTTTTTAACTCGTTTCAGCTCTTGCAGAGGGATTAGTCAGCCGCGCACAAACACACATAAGCACCTAGCGACTCTTAATTTCCACACCATGCAGCTATTCTCACAAAGACGGCATAAGCAAAGAATACCAGGCGCCTTTCCTATAACCTAATTTCATCAAATGAGCATGTGTGTGGTAGCTTGCTGATGTGTGGTCCTTTGGAAAGCTGTGGTAAACCAGCTAAATATTGCCATTCCGTATTTTCTTTTTATCACAAATTATGGATAGAGACACAGTGTGTTTACCAGGCTGGATTTGATCCCGATTTTCACATACAAATAATTGGGTTGCTGCTTGTTTTTCTTCCCAGCTGCTTTGCTCAGTTGCAGAGATACTATAATAAATGGTCAAATTTGTAGTATTACAATACAATAGAGATTTTATAGGGTTTTTTCCCCCCAGAATACAGAGATAAAAGGAAATTTTGTTGCACAAGCGAAAGCTGAATAAAACTAACTGAGACATAAAACTGACTGTAAGATATATTAAGTGGAAAGCGCTCATCTGCCACTACTACGACTGTTCCCACTACTTCAAATACTACGTCTACTATATTTGCTGTTGCTATACCGTAAATGGGTCACTCCAGTCTGTAGATGTATGAACGTTACAAGAGAAGGGTATTCTTTCTATTATTCCAAAACCTGTTCAATTGCTGCCATATTTGGAATGGCAGGAGAAAATTGCAAGAGTCATTTTTTGTCTCTATTAAAGCTGTACTTCCTGAATCAAACCGAGAAAGTCGGAGGCAGCTGAGTAGCCTAAATTTGTTTCTAGCTCCCACAGACCCTCCTCACATCCCAATGGTTCATTTGAGTCAATTAGAAGCTCATCTCAGCCAGAGCCAAAAGTGACACGTGAACAGGGCGGACCGCGGGTGCTAACAGTGTGCTAATTTTAGCCTCTAACTTCCTGGTTTGAGCTGGAGGAAAATGCCGCTTTGGCCCGATCTCCTGCCTGGCGCAACAACAGCGTTAGCGCAGACTAGTGTGAGATCTTGCGTACAAACAAACGGTGCACTAGTGCTTGGCCAGAGCGCAGGGGCGTAGCTTAAATTGATTTGAGCTTGATTTGTAGATGTAGATATATGTAGATCTATGGTCTCAAATTAAAGCAGTACTAAATAACGTGTTTACCTTAATAAATCCTTTTCATAGTCCCTGTGGGGGTAATACAAGTGTTTATGGGATGATTGGTCCCCCCTGGTGTCTCTGGCCAGAAAACCATGCTTGTAACTTGACTGGCACCGGACCGGAGCAACCAATACACACTAATAGAATCATGAAGAAGAAGCTAACAGGCTAACGGGCAAAGCTAACTGCAGGCTAGCGTCACTTTAAACAGTATTTACAGCCAAGTTTCAGTGAAAAAAATATTTCCATTTTATAATTGGATGTACAATATCCCTCTCTCCCTTCGCCTTTTCTGTCAGCGTAGTATTTACTCTCCAAGACAATAAGTAAAAAAAAATTGCAACGTGCTATGATACTTGCAGTTGCGCTTATGGCCTCTAGGGGCAAGAGTTACTTAGCACTGCTTTAAGTTTAGCAAATAATTTGATTACCTCAGCTTTAACACAACCTCTAAACCTTGTATTTACTCAGTAGGTTGTGTTCATGTGTTGTGACAAAGCCTATAGTTTATCATTGTTGTGGAGGACAGGTCTTCTATGGAATAACTTTGAACTGCCACAATGTACACAATGCACAGTGTATTTTTTTGAAGCTGTTTTTTGGTCAATATCTCTCTACTTAATTAAGTATCTCTTTACTTACTGAGACAAAAAAAATGGCACAAAGTTCAACATCTTCTCTGTCAGTAAAACGGAAAAAATTCTACTGTGGTGTTGAAGGTCTTTTTTTCTGTAGTATGTAAACAATGTACTGTGCCATACACTGGCCTCCCACTGTTGTGACCAATACAAATGTATCGACTCCCCCTTCTCTTTTCTCTTCACCATTTTACCTCTGAACAGACATTCATGGCTCGCATACACTGACAGCCTACACACACTGTATATGCAACACCTCGAAAGGCTCTTTTGTCACTTAAATAAAAGCTTTACCTTGGTCCAGCCTGGGTTTCCAATGACTTTTAGTGGCAGCGGCAGAATCTGTCAAAGCCCGACTGAAAATGACAGAACAGCAAGACGCGCGGAGGAAACAGAAGTGACAGGAGCGCTGGCAGTGTGTCACCTTTCAAAGTTAGGTCACTGTAAAAAAAAAATAATAATAATAAAAAAATGACAAGTTTTCACTATGTGGCGGTTTTTGAAAGACATTCTGTTATGGGCTCCCTTTTTATAGTGCGCAAAGCTACTGTATGGAGGAGGCTGACATTAAGATTGTGGAGTTAAATTTAAGCTGGAAGATTGATTTTCACAATAACAAAATGTCACAGTAGGAGCACTCGTTCCCCTACGCATTCTTCTTCCACGCAATCGTTGAAATATACTTTGTAATGTAGCTCATATCATTATAAAAGAAACTTAGAAATGCGCCTCATGGTGCTGTTGTTTAACTTATGTCTTCTATCTATAATGCTTTCCGTTTGCAATTTATGCAGGATGTATATGCCACATGCAAAAAAGGGAAGCAAAACACTTTTATCTTTAGCGCATGGGAAAGTGTAATGGAATAGCATCATGTGGTTACGTATAGTCTTGCGTTGTTTTTACCTGGTTCTCAAGTAATATGGTTTGCATGATTGTCTTTCATTAAAGCAAATTGTTGGTTTTGTTTCCAAGCTGGCCAGTATACAAACTTCCACATGTGCAAGAATATGTGTGGTCCATACAGATAGATAGATAGATAGATAGATAGATAGATAGATAGATAGATAGATAGATAGATAGATAGATAGATAGATAGATAGATAGATAGATAGATAGATAGATAGATAGATAGATAGATACTTTTTTTTCCAACTTTTCACATTACCCTTTGCTATACCTTTTTGCTATACCTTATATAACAGCAAAAGAGCCAATGTGTATTGAGAGGTTTGCTGACTGTGCTGATGCGACAGCTTTACATTAATGAGCTGTAATATACACTTCTCCCTCATATTACTATTTTAGTACACGGTTCGTAATTGGCAAACGTATCAATATCATCAACATATGGCTACGCTACAAAATCTATCTTCATGAATATACGCCCCCGGTAATGAACATATATATTCTATTTTACAACTGCACTCCCCATATAAACAGTTTTGCATTCTCAATACAATTTAGTCACGTTGTTAAGGGCCGAAACTTAAATGCTTTTCTATATATTCATATGTATCTTATGTATTTTTATAACTCCGTAACGTCCCTATATCTTTGAGCGAACCGTGCGTGTTCAAGGAAAGCGTTATATATTGAAGTATTGAGCCAAGCCAAAGGATGCTGTGTAAAATGTTAAGCCAAGCGTAGGGGAGGAAAAGAGTAGAAGAGAGCAGAAGTCAACCTCCAAGGATTCTCATAAAAATAGGTAGGACAGTGCTCGACGCTCGTGATAAGTGGGCATGTGTACACGCTTTGCCTTCAAGGATTTCTTGCCTTTTCAGAGCAAAAGGCTATGGCGGCGACTTGGTAAACTATTTTTTCAGCGTGCAACTTGATCCCTCTTTTTCTCCTAAACAACTAGCTTTAGTGCCTAAACCGATCCAAACTGTACTTAGAAACTTCAGGCGAAACACTGTAGGTGATTTTTTTTTTTTTTCCATGTTGGGGTGATTTCTGAGATCAGGGGTTGCCTTTTTTAAGCTTTCATGCCAAAAATGTATTCAATGTTTTGTCCTACAACATTTTTACACACTGTATCTATTAAAATGACAGGCAGTTCCAGATATTTCCTCATCAATAGTATTCACGTATCCCTGTGTCAAATGTTTTGCTTTATTTAACTATTTCTAAAAATTACTTGTCACCAAAATTAACCAAATTCATCCCCCAAATTAATTTGTATTTCTTAAAGGGGGGGTGTTATGCAAAATCAACTTTTTCAAGCTTTACATCATGTTATCATGTCATTCCCTCATTAAAAACATGCCTGAAGTGTTGCCTTGGCACATTCACGTAATTTTGAGTAATCTGTAAAAACTCTGATGTCGGCCATTTTAGGGATAGGTTTGCCTGAGTCCTCCTAGGAACGCCCCCACCTCCTGGAGACGCCTCCGAGCCTTCGTCACCAGCCGAGTAACCAACCACTGCTCCTCAGCAGAACCCCCTCCCCACTTGTGCCACAGACAGAGTGTGGAGGGGGCGTGTCGGAAAGGGTCAGAGGTTCTTAAAGAGACAGAGGCCTATTTCAAGACATTCGCTACAGCCATTTTGAGAGAGCAATTTTATACAAGGCAGTTATTTTAATTTACTGCATTTACAGACCAACAGAAGGTTTCGTCATCATTGTAGTGTGCTATAGACTGGTGCTATGTGATTGAAAACAGCATAATACCCCCTCTTTAAACCCCACTTGAAATTTGCCCCAAACTGTGCAAAAGAACCCCCCTCAAAAAAACCTTAAACTTTTATATGTTGCCCAAGTCCCCTGTAGTGTCTCGTCTTAAAATAAAATCAGAAATAACAACTTGTAGTTTGACCCGGGGCGCCAGCTCCTGTCTCATCGGGGACCATCCCGTGCTCCAGCCATTCATCCTCTGTCTCTCTGTATAGGAGCTCACCTGACTGCAGTCTCCAGGCCCTGAAGGCAGCAGCAGCAGCAGCAATAAATGGACAGCGCCATTGTAAGTCGAGGTAAGTTTGAAGATAATCATGGTTCGTCCCTGAGGGGAGGGGCAGGAGAAGGCTTTAGAATGATCCGGCTTTGTCAATAACAGACCCTGAGCCCGCATATCACAGTTTCAGCGCTCGACGGAAATATTTATCGACAGAAATATTTCAATATGATATCTGAAGTGGAGTCAAGCCAGTTTGAGATTCAGAAATGAATTGGAGTGCTGTACATTACTGTGTGCGCCATTAGCCCTGACTTGAAAGGGTTTGATGAATTAAGTAGTCTCAGTGGTATTTATGTTGAAGTAAAAGTGAACTTCAAGTTTCATTGACGAAGCTGGTTATTATCACAAGTCCATTAGCTCTCAGTACTTCATTGACTCACAAGGGAAATTTGGAATGTCATGCATTTTTTCTCCAATTATTATTATTTTCTTTTTATTATAGCGACATTTTTGATTGAAATTCCCATTCACTTCATACATTCCTATTGCAAAAAAAAACACTTCAGAGTGAAAGCAACGTAGCCTGTAGACCAGTTCTTCTTGCAGCGTTGGCACACATCACAAGAGATGTTACTTTTAAATGCAAATGTAATAATTCTCCTCCATTATAATCTCAATAATTTACATTTTAATGTGAGGCAGAGCTGTCATGTTCCAAGCCTAAATAAAGGTCTGGTTGCTAGATGCGCTCAGTTGAATGCAATGCAATAACCACCGGTCTTCTTCACTTCAGTCGGCAGCATAATGATAAAAGTTTGGACACCACTGAGAAAATAGGCAGAGGCTAAACAGCATATACTAACTCTTCACCATAATACACACAATTTCATTCATCCAAAGCTTTGTAGATAAAGAATTATAAAATCCTTCCACTGTATTTGGAATACGTAATTTGTGCTATGGTCAGTAGTTACCACATAGTTGATTAGCCCCTATCCTGATAACTACAACTTTATGTTAGTTGTAGTTATCAGGATAAATGTAGCCTCTTGTCTGACATATAAATGATAGCGGTCGACGTCATGTGATAGATTCTGTGCCTCTGTTCTCATCTGTTAGTGGACCACCAGACTAATTTATCAAAAAACATGGCGTGTTCCCCCAAGGTATAGAGAGAGAGTAGTGTGCGGAAATGGGAAAAATGGTACATTCTGAAAAAGCAAACCTAGAGGGGAGAAGAGATTACGAGACAATTTTAGGGGGAAAGGAAAAATGTAGTCGGGAGATTTGAGCACTTGAATGAAAGATGACTGTAAAAAAGTTACTCAGAGGAGAATGTGAATGATGATTGTGGAGGCAATATCTTTACTTAAGTATGTATTTTAGGCAAAGGAGAAAATGGTCTTACTTTTCTTGAATACGTACTTTGTTTCAACTTGACGCGAACATACAGCGCTACCGAAACAAGTACCGTATTTTCCGGACTATAAGTCGTTCCTGAGTGTAAGTCGCACCAGCCACAAAATGAGTAATGAAGAAGAGAAAAACATAAGTCATTCTGGAGTATAAGTCGCACCAGTCTTGGCAACTATCTGGGCATGGAGGCGTAACTGCACCGTTGACAAGCCTCTCCCGGCAGCACGTTCTTCAAGCTCACATTTGCAAACTCGTTCCTCTAGCTGTGGCCATCTAGCTTTTAGCCCGCGATTAGGTTTTTTTGTTTTCTTCATTGCGGTAAGAGTAACCTCCGCTTTTTGCCAGTCCCTCACAAGTTTCTGGCTCACCCCAAACTTTATCGTTTTTAAATTTTCAGTGGTACAGTAAATGAAAATAACAAACATGAAATTATATATTTTGATATATAAGTCACATCTGAGTATAAGTTGCACCCCCAGCCAAACTATGAATAATTTTAGTCATAATGTTCCTATTTTAGTTCTATTTTTGCACTGTTGAGTCTGATTTAGTTTCTTCTTAAATCTTGTTTTGACACAACTTGATGAAAAACACAGTTCCTCTGATAAATATAATGAAATGTTTGCTATATTGTAATTGTATTGAAGTATGCACTGCTTTAGTTTTGAATGACCACATTTTCCTGAAGTGAATTACAGTATAAACGCAAAAGGCTTTGCAATAAAAGTCAAAAATGAATAAAATGTTATAAATAAACGCAATAAACTGCGCACTATAGCTTAATATAGATGAAATACTTTATAGGAGTGATAATTGACTTGCCTGTTCTGGCCTTGTGCATGAATACTGTACTTCTGGCTGGATAAGTTTCAGGTGTTCTTGGTAAAAGTTCAAATGAGTGATGGACGTAGGTGGTGACAATGCCTCAGCTGGGACGGGTACAGGAGGCTGTTTGGGGAGAAAACTGCGAAAGGTGTGAGACGAAACTGGAGAGCCCCCCCAAATGAAAAGCAGGATGGATGGACAGAAGTAGGAGAGAAAGAAGGCCCGAATGAGGGAGTGTGTAGTTGGTGAGATTTGGGTTCGGACCAGAGAAGTGGCTGAGGAGGAGCATATTGTCCTTATCGGCCCGCTCCAGAAAGCCTGCTCCCTAATGGGCCCGGTGTGAAGGGGGAATGAGGACCGGGCCTGATGCTAGCTGATTAGCCATCGACTCAAACGCACATCAAAGCCCCGAAGGAGGGGAGAGAGAGAGAGAGATAGAAAGTGGGAGTGAAAGAGAGAGAGAGAGGCGTGTGTATGAGGTGTGTGGGCTGAAGGTGAGTCGCCAGCCAATGAAAATCACACGGGCCATTTTCCCCAACCTTGAAAGGCAAAGCTGCTCTGAATAAGGCAGTCCACTGAATGGGAGGGGCTAACGGGATTGACAAAGTGTGCAAAAGAGATGAGGAAATTTTAGGGGAAGGAATAAATGTAGTATCAATATATGAGTGCATGTATTGTATTAAGACAATAGTAGCACTGAAGCGGATGCTTTTTTTTCATGTTTACTTTCTGTGTGGGCTTAGATTATTTTGGGATTGTGTTATCAAAACCGATGAGATTTCTGGAATTACTAGAGTTATTGTTCACATGAAAGTATTTGGGCACTGCAGTGTGTTAGATATTCACTAGTTGTGGCCTGTTGTGGAAGTAGTTGTGTCAGTATACGATCATTGTAGTTGAGCAATCATTTTGTGTTACTGTTTCTAGATAAACCCCATACATTACTTGTACCCCTTGCCAAAACAAGGCCCAAACCCGTACTAAATTAGAACTAAACTAAACTGAAATGATTTTGTAAATAGAAAGCCAGAAGAATGTGAGTCAGGCATACTGTACATATACGGAAAGGGAAAGGCGGAGGGAGGGAGGGAGGGAGGGAGGGAGGGAGGGAGGGAGGGAGGGAGGGAGGGAGTGAAGGACATCAAAAAGAGCCATCCTGTCCCATATTAGAGAAATAATGAAATTTGCCTTTTAGCTAATGACGTCTCGGGACAGCTCTGTTAGTTTTCACATCAATTACAGGCGGCCCGGAGCGCGGCGTCTCCTGCTCAAAGACAGCACAGAGCCATCAGTCAGCAGCGGCGCGCACATACAAAAAAACCTGGACAGAGGAGAGAGGCAGCGGAGGCCGGCCCCTGTTTGAAATTCAGCACTCTCAAAGACCTATATCCCCTTTCTATATTCCTGAATTCATTACCGTCAAACACGCCCGCACACCTATAATCATATTCATCATAGCGGCCCGTGCCTCCAAGAGCCCAAATTTCAATCCGAGAAGCCCTCTCTATGACTGCCTATGACCTTCATTAGGCTGTTCCACCTCTCAAATCTACACCGCGCACCAATCTTATGGCTTTGGTCCCATTTCTTGTCGGTAACACTGTTCTTTTAAGGCAAGAGTCTGCAGGTGAAGAGGGTAAACTGGATAACGAACTGATATTGGGCCGATATTTTGAGATGACAAGTTGACCCTGCCTGGCAAAAATTAAACTATGAAAGTTTAGTGTCGTACACGAACTAGACTAACTTGGCTATTGAAAGTGAGTGAGAAAATGTGACTTTAATTTTGAGAAAATAGATGTGCAAGTGGTTGGTAGGCACAGGTAGGTACAGGAAAGCATATGATCAGATTCATAATGACATTTGCTCTGGACTAACCCTACATCTAGTATATGACAAATATAGCACTTCATTTAACATGATTGATTGATTGATTGATTGATTGATTGATTGATTGATTGATTGATTGATTGATTGATTGATTGACTGATTGATTGATTGATTGATTGATTGATTATTCCGAGTTCAATGTACATTACATACACACGTTTTTTACATTAACATGTGCAGTAATTAAGATGATACTTTATTGATCTCACCGATGGAGAAATTGCATTCGATGAGAGAGCATCCGGCAGCAGCACTCATTCAGTGCGCACCACTCTTTTTCCACTCTTTTTTTTTTCTTTGGTGAAAGATCGTTGTGTCGCGGCCGCCATCTTTACTGTTTTGGTCACAGGAGGAGCACTGGTTGATGGGAAATCCGTAGACGATGACCACGGTGGTGGAGCTCTTGCGCTTGGCCACAATGTTCTTGGCCACACAGGTGTAGTTGGCCGTGTCGGACAGAGGCGCCTGCTTGATGATCAGGTTGTGATCCACGGTGATGTAGAAGTTCCTGTCCTAGGCCGGGTCGATGATCTCGTTGTCCTTCAGCCACTCCACCCGCATGACCTTGGAGGATGGAGAAACTGTAGCTGCCCTCTGTCACCTCTGATCATCTGAAACGGTGCCTCCTGGGCTTGTCCCCGTCTCAGAGCGTGGTGTCCTGCACTGGTCAGCTCCACCTCGTCCTTCCTCTTCCTCCTGCACAGCTCCCTCCACAGTCTATCACCATCTCCTCGTTAGTCCCTTTTGTTGTTTCCTGTCGCTCCTCTTGTGACGCCTCCTCCGTGCTGCAGGTGTGGGGGCTCTTGGTGCCTCTTCACTGTTCAGTGTCTCAGAAGAAGATGTTTGTAGATCTCAAATGGGTATAGCTGATAAGCTAGCAGTTTGTTTACCTTCAAAAAGCTGCTTTCTTCAGGACCATTTTGGACTCTCAAAGTAAACAAATCCACCAAACCTCCACAAAAACTCGGTAAAGACGCACAAAAGTATCCAGAAAAACAACGTGGTTCGCCGAAAAAGGCAAACAATTCACTGAAAAAGGCAAACAATTCAGCTGCACCAGGAGAGAGGGAGGTCACTTCCAATTACAATATCTCACCTCTCCTGACTTTAGGAAAATAAGCTGTAGCTATTGAAATATTTCAGCACCATTTTCTGTAAAGAATTTGAAGTAAATCAGATCTAAGTTTGAGTTGTAATTTTAACCCAATTCAGAGTGAGATCAAATCTTTTTTTTTTTTTTTTTTCAACTTTTGTAAAAACCTTTGGAAAATTTAGGCTGAAAGTAAACTTCGTTTCAGGTTGTGTTTGTAAAAGAAAGTGTAAATCATCACCGGATGGGAGACCTCAATGGTTTTACAATAGCTCGATGCTTCTCCGTGCGATAAAAATGCACAAATGTCTGTGCTCCTGAACCATTTTTGCATGTGCTACTCGTTTTTAGCGTGGCATAAAGCCAGACTGACTTTATTTATGTATTTATAAATACATATAAAGACAGTCTAGAATTGTGGTAATAGGACGCAATTTTCAATTCAGGACTCGAGGCGGGGCTAACGATCGCAGTTTGACCGAGAGAGAACCAATCAAACACAAAGCGACCTACGCTTTGCGTTTACGTCCTGCACCATGATTGTTTGTAGTCCTCAAACAATCATAGTAAGCGAATAAATGTTCCGGTGAAAGCCGTCAGAGCAGCGTCTTGCTGTGGCTTTAAGGAAAAGTTTAGCTCATTTAAAACAGAAGAAAAGGCAGTGGTAAAATATTGTTGTGTCATCTTCACTGTTTTGGGTGCTGGAGGAGCACTGGTGCGTTTTATGGGAAATCCTGGCGCAGAAGATGACACACCGTTAACTCCCACCTCCCGTGCTATGATTGGCTTTACTGGGTTTTGCCCCGTTTTGAGTCAGTGAAATTCAAATCACACAATACCAGACTGCATCCCCATGTATCTCTTAACATGGTGGATCAGTCTGGCTCGTGGTCAACGTTTGGTATGACCCCCATACTGTATGTTCAGCCCCCATGTTGCCAGACAGTTGCACAATACTCAAACTAATTAAGATGTTGCAAATCATTTGGCGATATATTGTGCAGCCGTAGTTGGTAGATTTAATTGATTACATCCTGTATTGTCAAACAAAATGGACAACATAGTGACTTACACACAAGGAATAGTGGAAGTACCAGGCCTATGGGAGGGAGAGGAGCGGTATGTGTATCCATAATCAAGTGTGACACATCAAGGTGCCGCAGCTCCAATCGCTCCTGACAGACACGTACACCCGCCATGTTTGCTCCGTGGACCACTGTTTCCAAATACACAATGACACATCTGAATATGAGCTGCACGAGACACCGGCTCTAATGAAGACAGCCCGTTTGTTGTGTTTGCTTTGGTTTCTGACGCATGGATATAGTTTATGAAATGATCGGTGTTGAAGTAGACTGTAACTCTTGATATGCTGTCAGAGAGGCCTTTATACATATTTATGCATTGGCTTGATGGACTTCTGATTGAAATGTCAAGGACTCACCTCACTCTATCACCACGGATTTCCATAACAGGTACTTAAGGACAGGAAGACGTTTGAAGCTAAGAAGATTTTTTAAAAAGTTTGTCTTTTAGCTTTTTAATTTATAGCAATAGTTCAAATGCAAGGTGGAAATGACATGCTATGAATTTAATCTGGGCACCAGGTCAACCATAAGGACACCAGCAACTCCAATAGTTGCCGCATTGAGTTGCCTTGTCTACGAAATGCGCGGTATAAATAAAGTTGCCTTGCCTTGCCTTGCCTTTAGCAACATACAGTTGATTAAAAGTAGAGACAATTATATGGCAAGTCAGTGAACACCAACATTATACTGTTGTTGTGTATAACTAAATGTGTATAATTGTTGTGGACTAGACAGAGTTTTAAAATGTTAAAATTATGTATTTATGTATCGAAATGTATTGTATGTATTTGCTCCAGCAATGTCCTAATGTGCAGAATGAGCCCAGACCTATTTAAGACAACTGCCTCTAAAATCCTGCACTGTCACTCAAGAAGGTGTCCGGGTCCGAGGCACAAGCTTAAAATAGAAACTGCAGTTATGTGTAAGACCTGAGGTGGCAGTAGCGAGTATAAAAGTGAAAATTTCCATCTAGTCAAGTAATCCACGCTATGTTGTTGCTTCTTACTGCTCTCTATCAGGACCTGTGGCTGACTGAAGTGCAGGGCCTGAAGAGCTCTTAGATCTTGAACCTGCATGTCAGTTCAGATCCCAAACTTTTCAGGCTGTGGTGTCCAAAAGAATTATGTGAACAACTTGGACCACCCAATGTAAAATGATGTTGGGGGAAAACTCCCGCTTCAGTGCCTCACAACCCCCCGATATGTTGAAAAATCTTGAAATTGACTATAAAATACTTTTTTTTTTTTTCGTATTACATACACTTACACAAACAAGATCACAATTGTTTCCAATACTGTATTTCCTGGATAGCCTGGAGGCCAGTAGGTTAGAGTTAGGGATGTCTTCTCCCAGAGCCTGGACACTGGTGGTGGTATGGGAGACCGGTGACGGATGTAGCAGGGTGAAGCCATAGAAGAGAAGAGAAGAGGCGGTGAAGGGGTGGAGGCGGGTTGCAGCACAGCCGGGAAGCTGACGAGCCATGAATGCTGGGGCTTAAATGCAGGACAGCGGGCGATGATTGGCTGCGACGAAGGTGGGGCGCTGCGCTGATAGGCTGAGGTTGAGGTATGACCGTTGCAGACGGGATCATTAGCTGGAGGAAGGTGATGCTCAAATTAGTCTTCCGGGTTGAATTTGCCCCTAGACTTCATTATTAGAAAACCAATAGTCACAGCAATTAGATTTTTTTTCCCAAAAGTTGCTCCAAAACATTTTACCCCCCAAAAACTCCTGGGTCCACACTTTTGATTTGAAGACATTAGCCTCAGTTTTTGGCTTCCTTTTAACAACTGTTCTATACTCATTACCCGCTCTGATTTTGGGCTAACGATTTAAAGAGGAAGTGGAGTGTTGAGCCGCTTGCATCGATGCGTTTCAACAGATGAGTCATATTATCGAGCAGAAAAAAACAAATCCGAGTGTTTAGTTCCTCATTATCAGTGCAGTAAATGTGCGAACAGGAGTCTTTGATTGCGTGTCTTCTTGATTAGTGTTTGGGTTGCGGCGCAGCAGTGGTCACGTAACCCATTGATTTTCCAATTGTACCTTATTTGGTTTTGGCAATTAAAAACACCAGCTTTTTGGCTCACATCTTGTAAAGCTTTCTCTACTTTTAATCAGATAAAAAGCTAAGTATTAAGAAGCCACAGAGCTAATTTCACCCCGCAACCCCGACTTCCATTTACTTGTCATCTTTTTGTGGTGCTCGGGGAGATGAAATTGCGCTGTAGCATGACAGTGTAGCCGAGCCCGGATCATAAGAGTGTGTTGATCTGTTGATGGCACCACACTCTGCCCCTTAATTAGAAATTATACACTTATTAATATGTGTGCTCGCTTGACAAGCCAAGTGTGTCTGAACAAAGTCAATCGCGCTGGGCCCAGAGAGAGGAACATTAGTGTATGAAAAACATTGGGGAGAGATAAAAAATGATGATGAGCGCTAACATGGGGAATAGCGGGAGAGAGTGCGGAGACTGAAGGATGAATTCCCAGGAGGAAGTTGCATTGGTGTGAGGCTGTCAGTAATAGTATCCCCGCCGCGGTTATGAGAGCTGGAAATACTTTGGTGCTAATAGACAGATTATGGAAAGAAACGAAGCATGTCCTGAAATCCTCTTAGCAAGGCTTCACCTTTTTATTTATTTATTTGCTGCCATATTCCCCCCTCTTTCTTCCCGTCTTCTCCCTCTCTCTACCTCGGTGGCCTTGGCATTGTCTCGTTGAGTGCGTTTCATGTTTTGTCTGACACTTGGTAATGTTCCCCCATACTACTCTCTCTCTCTCTCTCCCATTCGGTCTCTATCTTTTTCTGTCTCACACGTTTTCAAAAGGCACTTTATTTATTGTCCCGGGGGAGCGCTACATTATGCATTAACCTGTTCAATTATGCATTCATTTATGCAGCCGTTGCCTTATGTAAATGCACTTTATGATTAAACAAATTGTTTCGCTGTTTGGCCGTGTGTTCACCGCGCTGAGTGTTTGCCAGTGACATCATGCAGCAGAGGCAAGAGACTCAAGCCTCCAGTTTATATGTGTGTGTGTGTGTGTGTGTGTGTGTGTGTGTGTGCGTCTATTTGTGATATGTTTAACTGGTGAAAGGGCCTTGGAGATTGCAAGAAGACTCTAAGGACTTGGCAAAATGATACTAAGCAGCGAAAGCAAAGGTTTCGCTCAGCGGTGTCAGTGGTATTCCCTAACTCAAAGGCTAACTGTTGGAAGGGAAGTGTTTTTTTTGTTGGGGATACACATACCAACCTACTTCTAATGGTTGAGTGTATATGCCATTGCAAAGACAGATTTATAGGAGCCTGAAGAGCCTCAGGCATTGGCCCCCCGTGCTTTTTTTTCAAAGGCCCTTCTGGACTTGAACCTGGGGTAAAGTTCAGACATAAAGGCTCTATCCATTGAGTGACATTGGTACTACATAATAGGTATTTTGGCAGGATTATTTTGCCCAGTTCTAGTATTTAGTGTTTGCAAACATTATTTTGGGGGTAATAAAGACCCCGCTCTAGCAAGGAATACAACTCAAGATAGAGTGGAATACGTTTTATTAAACAGGCAAAGATGACAATTGAAGGCAATTGCTGTGACAGTTTTGGGGCGACAGATGGAGACGACAAGCTTTTGGACTTTCTTCCCCCCATGGCCTTAAAGATAGAATGAGAAAGCAGTGATTTAGGGGTCGGAGGGGCATACAAATGGGAACGCTGAGGAGATGCGGAGGAGAGGGAGCAGCAGGAGTTTATAGGGCAGAAACCGGAAAGGGCGCACGTGAGGTGTGGTCTTGCTCCCAAAACGTAACTTAACTTCACTGCGCCCTGTGGAGGCTATACTTGTAAACCGTATAGAGTCACTCTGCTCCCGGAAAGACGCTTATAAACTCATCCTTGCAAATAATCATATTGTTAGGAAAGTTAGGACGACACTAATACTTTAAAATGAATGAGCTCTCATTTTGTCAGTTTGAAAATTGGAAAAATTGGGTACAGTCCCTTAAAATATTTTGTAAGTATTTAAGTATAGTATTTAAGTTTGTGTATGATAGTTATAACTTCACTTTCAGTAATCTAAACCATGAGAAACTTCACTTCAACTCCACTCAGCCGATATATATATATACTGTATATATATTTTTTACATTAAACCAACCACAAACACTTATTGCATGCCAAATTACAACAAGTGTTACTCGATAGGATCAAACACATGCATTCCTATACGAACCGTGGGCCAAAAACAACAGCTAATCCTCAACACTTAATAAGTACTTACTACATTCCGGGCTGTTAGAAGACGCTTATTGACTGGAGAGTTGGCCCAGACATCTTAATCACTGCTATATATAGACTTTTCCCTATCTGACAAGAAGAATGGGCCGCCTTTTAAGACAAATGAACTGCGTCGAGATGGCAAGTCGACTTATAAACCGGCGCCACACCTTTGATCTACTCCGCCATCGTCCACACAGGCGTCCATCTGATACGGCCGCCATCTGATAGCAGCGGCGAATGAGGAATTTCCGAGGGGTAAAGATGAATGGAATATGCATTAAGACACCTTGAATACATAGTGGCTCTATTTTTCCGCCTTTTGCCTCCCATTTTTCAAATCCTGCGGTTACTCCAGCGTGTCTCTCTTTGTGGGCGCACCTTGGCTTCCCTGTTCCTGCGCGTTTTGCCCGGGTGTGAGTGAGTGATGGGGTTTTAGTGGACCCAGCCAGCGCTCCTGTGGTTTTTTCAATGCCACACATCAGAAGAGGGAGCATTAGGCCGCCGCATGCTCGAAGAGTTTGGCTTGGCACAGCACCAGGGCCTAACTACCTCCTCCTCGAGACAAACTACCTGCACCCCTTTCCCCACATATACACCCAATCTCGCTCACATCCCACTGTTTATATTTATATTCATTAACCTTTATAAGGTCGCGTCTGTGTTTTTATTACATTAATTCGGAGAGTGTACCCTGACACACAGAATGAGCCAGCCAAGTTTATATTGGATGTTTTGAAAGGAAAGTGGGTCCCTATCTGCATAATATACAGTAAATCTTCATTATCTGAGCCAGAGGAAAGATTGTACAGACTGAATGCTTGGGGAAACAAGTGTAATGAAAAGAATATGCAGAGCAATGCAAAGTTATACTCTGGTAATTCTAAGCATTAATATAATGCATCTACCTGACGCAGAATGCTATATTGGTGCCTAAGAGATTTTTTTCTCTCCAACCATTTACAAAGATATGTGTGTTTTGTTTTTTAAGGAAACATATGTGCTTACCATATTTATGAAGACCACAAGACCATCAACTGGACTGAGCAGGCCTGAGCTACAGACCATTTTAGGGCAACATTAGCAAGTTATGTATTAGAATACTAATAAGTAAAAGTCACATAAAACCCATTTACTCTTTAAAAAAAGTTTTATTAAAACAAACATGCAACAAATTATCTAAAGGCTGACTCAATGATGCTGGTCACTGAATTACTGAAAGGTAAAAGTTAAATTCTATCCATAAGAGCCGCCAGAAAGAAGCACTTGCTCTTATCTGGGGTCAATCACTCCTGATCCAGCTGATACTGTATTCCCTAAGTTAAAAAGTCATGACTCACTCCATTTTAAATGCACATATGCCATACAGCATTCTGTGAATGTGGATGTGAAATTCAAACAGAAATGTTTGTAGCCCTGCCTCTTTTGCAGACTTGCAATTTCAAGAAACTGTCTAAAGATGGACGAGCCTCGCCGGGCTTGTTTTTACTGCAGGGCTACGAGAGGATAAACATTCATTCATTATTTACTGCATATTACTGAGATCTTGTATCTGGTCAGAACTGCAGCTTTGAAATGTCAAACATTACTAGTGATTACAGATATTCTTGGGGGCATGTTACCAGATAAATTCTAACACACTGGACATGCGAATAATGAATATTCGCTCCCACCTCTGGGAAACAGGTCAACAGAACATTGTCTCAACATACAGGTATGTCCTGACGTGTTTGGTCCAGGCGTGTTGAAAGCCGTTGTACTGTGAGTGTCTGACAGAGGCAGCAGGCGTCAGGGCCACCACAGATACAGCCTCAGGCACAGCCACAGCCTCTGAGGAACTCTCTATGTGTGATTCTCCTCCATGCAATGGTCCACAAAACATCTCTTTTAAAGTTGAATTTTAATTATGCTTCTTTATTAATTAATAATCACTGAAAGGCTGCATTGGCATAATTTATCACATTTCTAATGAAGAAGGGGAAAATATGCACACCGCACACATCATGTTGGGCTAATTCCTGGACATTACATTTGGCTAATACACATTTGAAACAGCTCTCTGGTGGTGTTGCAACAGAATAATTTATCAAAACAAATGCTCTGTTTTATGCTTCCCTTCAAATGAATGTGACCAGCATTAAAAGATGCAATAGTCAAGCATGTAAAATGCATGGAATTATGCTAATGGACAACACTGTGTGGACCTAAAGCATGTGTACCCTTTCATGTCTACCATTAAGTCATTACCAAGATCTATATACAGAGACAATGGACAAAAGCAGACCAAGGCTCGAATATAAATGAATTGCCATTGGCAACAAAGTTTCATGGCTATAGGTGAACTTTTAACATCTTATAATACTTTTGCAAGTTTTTTAAATATATGTGTCTGTATTATTTTATAATATATAATACAAATAAAACAAAAACATGAATAAAAGGAAAAATCTACACACCCTTTCTCCATAAGAAATTGAATATGAAGTATTGAATAAACTCAAATTTTACTTTTGGGTCAAGTCCACCGAAAAGTCCCTTTGTCCACCAGTAACTATATAGTGTGTTTGTTCAGGTGTGCAGTAAGATAAGTCATTAGTCCATTGTTTTTTGGCAGGGAGGGTCCGCAGTTTTTGCACTTTCAAGCTGTGGTTTCGGTTAGCAATACAAATGGTTCTTGTTAGAAGTTAGTCTCAGTGCAGCACTGTCTCCAATAACCAAATCAGCACCACTCTGGAAAATATTGCACTGAATGTGTCTGTTTAGCAGATAGTTGGATACTAACTCTGTTTGTGCCAATTTTAGTAACTTGTTCAAATTGTCTTCTGTGTTATTTTATTTATTTTATTTTATTTATTTTTAGAGTCAAAAAGGAATGCTTCAAGTAGAGATTCATAAGGTTTTTTTGTGGAAAAAAATCCCTTTACTTCTGATATGAAAAAGTTAAGTATGTCTACGTCTTGATTTAACTAACTTTTGATAACTGACAATAAAATGAAACAAAACATGAGTTTAAAGGTTAGCAATAGTTGTTATGCCTTTTCTCTCTCAGGTTTGCAGCAGAGTATCTGCTGTAGCTGCTGGATGTTGGGATTGTTATCAACTGTGCTTCACTGTTGTGCTTGGTTCTTCATTTATTCCCTGGAGCAAAACATAACCTCAGCTTTTTATTTTGCTTTTTTATACTGTATGTTCCTTTTCTGATCATACTCGACATGCTAGATTGCTTTCTTCATCTTTCTTCAATAATGTTAACACAGGCCCCACTCTCTTGTACTGAATGTGTAGAATGCTGTGGGAAACTACATAGAAATGAAGTTGTGTGAATGAGAACTCTGTTGTCACTAAACATGCATTGTGACTTCTACAGAGAATGGATGCCTATATGAAGGGAGTGTCACCTCATCAGTTTCCCGTGTTGAAGCATAAAGCCACTTTGTCAAAATTAAGTTAAAAGCTGCAGCCATCTACTTTTAAATGATCCTTAAATGGAGGTGGTTTGAAAGTGCTCTGCCACAATGAATATGTATATTACAAACATTCTGCATGCGGTGACACCTCAGCAGCTATATATCTGTTCTAATGGTTGCTGCGCTGGTGATCAGAGCTATTTACTTTAAATGGGTCATTATGGGTGCAAGTCTGTACCTTGGGATGGTGATGAGGCTTTTGACAGATCTATTGCCGCTGTGGAGATGTGTGGCCGTGGAGGAGGAGGAGGAGGAGGTACACAAGTGTATTCTGCCTTTTTCATTTTCTCCCTGTGTCTCTCCCACCTCATCGACGCTTCACCTCTTTGTCCTCTGGTTCAATTTTCGAATCACAAGTCAGGAGCAGTCAAGTGCCGCCCGCCCGCCGCCACCGCTGCCGCCGCCATTTTTTCCCCCCGGTGCACAACAGCAGAATGCTAAAAGACTAAAAAGTGGAGATACACAGTGTGTTATTGAATTATGGGGAATTTATTATAGCAATTTAGCCGGGTGTCTCGGCTCTTGTTCTGCATGTTTAAGATATAGAGAAGTACGGGCTTGGATATCTCTTTGGGGAGTTGACAAGGAGGACAGGCGAGCTCTCCGTGTGATGCTCTCCTCTCATCCAAATCACTGCCTTCAAATAAAATAGTGGATTTTCATATTTGACACGGTAATAATGAAACTACTTAAAACTATAAAGCTTTCCCCAATTCCTTCATTTTTGTAATCCTGTGTTTATCTCACCCATTTTAATTAGTAAGTGGTATTAATTTCGGCTTTTGCTTTTATCACCTATCATTTACAAGCGCCGGGATGATCATGTTATATTACTGAAATTATGGAATACATTCCCTGGGTTAATTAGGTTGTTCTTTTTAATTAGAATGTAATTGTGATGTCTGTCCAAGAGAAATTTGAGGCAACTGGGGTTTAAGATGTGGCTGAGACTGTAGGCAGCAGTGCCCTCTAGATGTGAAAGCGGGAATTGCAGCACTTTGAAGGTTCTTTTTCTTTCTTCAGTCTTATTGTGCAGTATTTGTGTGGGCTTATGAATGTTATTTCTATATGAAAGAGTGATTTTTGATTGATTATCTTTGAGTTTGATGCAATGCATTGCTGAGAATGCACTAAAGTAAAGGGGAAAGTACACAGTAAGTGTTAAAACATTTATCATTCATCAACTGAAACATCATTGTATATTGCCTCCCTCTTCAAACCTCTCAGTCCTGAGACTCTTTTGCTGCAATAGCAGACTTGCTTTGCCATCAAGATGAAAAGGCACTTTTTTGTGTATGAAAAGAAACACTCTAAAATGCAGAAGAAAGTATACTCAACATAGTTTCCTTAGAAATGTGTCCAACTACTTGTTTATTGTGTAGACGTATGTATTGTGTAGACTAGAGCATAAGAGCAGATTTTACAGCATTCGTCATAATATGCTATTCACTTGGTGTGTAAGTAGGATTATTGTTCAACAAATTAAAATCAGTCGTCTCAGTCTGCCCTTGAACTCTACAACAACTACTTCTACTACTATGTTTAATTCAGAAGACGGTTTGCCTTGCCCTAACTCTACTCATACTCGTACATTTTTCTCCCGACAGATTGCCCACATTGGCCGGTGTGACAATCATTCAGAGCAGCCTCCATCTCAAACCCCCCCCCCCCATCCCCCTGAACAGCAAACATGGACCCCAGGTAAACAGCCCTATCTCAGGGCCAATCCTTCACATGGAGCAAGGCAATTACAAACTCGGCATGTCACCGCGCCAAGCCAACCGACATCACACATATACCCCTGGCATAGACACACCCCTTGGTCTATACCTGCGCACTATTTCATCTCTCTCCCCCTTACCCCCCCCCCCCTCCAAATGCTCCCCACGCCTGCCCCGCCCCTTCTTTCTGCATGTCATTCTCTGTCACTCGCCTCGTGCAAAATTGCAGTGAGGCGAGCTGCCACAGTATTGAGGAATCGTGTCATATACTGGCAATTTCCTCCCCAGGTGTCAGGCATACTTTACCTTAATATGTCTGCTGCGACTCTTAATAAAACAGCCTTGTCTATATACATATCTGGAGCGCAGCCTGGCCCGTGCCACCACACGACGCATGCACACGCGGTACTCAATAGCAGCGCCGTTAAATATTTACCTCCACTGAATGTCAATGGGAGAGGAGTAGGCGGGGACAGAGGAGGAGAGACATCGGAAAACGGGGGCGGGGGGACGGGATGGGGGGAAATCTGTCCCCTGTTGGCGTTTTGGCTGTCGCCGTTGGTTGCGAGCGATGCTGGGAGAAATTCCACATCACCTGGTGGTGTGTTTAAGTATTGTGATTTCAATGTTTGCTTGAGGAGGAAGAGGAAAAGCACAGAGAACGGAAAATGGAATACAGGAAGTGTGGAGCGAGCTAGTTTTACTATCTTGGGGATGTTCGGGGCTTCTGTCTTTACTCGAGTAACATATTGGGAAAAGGCATCTATAGTTGGAGCTAGAACCAAGTCAAAAAGTGTATTTCTCATTTTGAATGACCTCTTGTTTCGAAGATTTTTTTTGGGCCCATGCGCTTTGTTTGATAAGACATACAAGAAGAAAGGGCAATGTGGACTTGAACCCGTTGCACACGCTGAGGACCATTTTTAGAAATCATGTTTTACATTTAATAATGAGGTTCGTGAAATAGGGCTTTAAGTAATGAAATGCTTTCCATTCCAAACCACTTGCTGTAGACCTGTCGGAAAATAAGCCCCATGCCAGTGATTGCAAGGCTCCATAGATAGACAATTCCTTTTCAATTTGATTAATTGCACAGCTCTAGCTACAACGGCGGGTTATAAAGGGGTCTACGTGAAATTCCATATCTGCTACAGTGGTATCTTTCAGACATTGTGATTGAAGTAGAGAGTTGCGAAAGAAATCAAATAACTGAAATAATCTATGTGTTTGGATGCACTGGAATGTTTCTGCCTTCTTCATCCATTGTGTCAGACCAGCTTTGCTCTCCAAAAAAGGCCAGTCCCCTGCAGAGTCTGGCCAGAAGTTATAGCAACAACAAGGCAGACTGCCGTGGCCTCAGATCAAGTTGAGATTTATTCTGCTAACCGCGTGGATTCCTCTGGTTATTTTTGCAGAGCTGTCGTTTGGGCGTGCGGCTTCTCCAAAACCGAAATGTCATTCCAATAATATAGCGCTCAGATACGAAAATACACGGGGATATTGACCTCCGACCTTGCATGGTAGAAATCCCTGATCTTTGATTTGTCTCGCGTTACGGGCTTATTTAACTTGGGCTCTGTCTTTTGCGCCGCTGCCATTTGGAAAGATGATATAAAAATGCAACGCGTCGTGTCCTGTATAGTGTCAGATAAGAGCAGGTGTGAAGGCTGCGTGTCGTAAAGCGAGAGGTAATCCACCCGAACATATTGTAGCTCCTCGGGATAACCACTAATGCTGTGAATTATCAGTGCTTCCCGGGGTATCACCATGATTAGCCACATGGAAACTAAACATCCCCCATCAATATATAGGTACTACTTGCAGAACTAGCAATATATAGATATAACTATAAGGAACATTTTGAATTTGGTATGTGTTACTTGATTCATTTGACTAATTATGCTTGTTGGGAATTTTATCATACTCACACTAGTCCTCTCTTTGTAGACTTGCATCATTTCATGTTCTAGGGCGTGTCAAAGGGTGGGCCTGGGGTGTCACATGGATGATATTGCCTCACTTTCCCTAAATTGACAGTTGCATGATCTTTTATTCTCACTCTCAGCAACAAAGATCCAGCCACACAGGGTCACATACCAGTGGGCCCCTTTTGCTGGTCCCAAATGAAGAGGTTTGCGTCA
Organism: Gobius niger; assembly: GCF_951799975.1. Classification (NCBI taxonomy): domain Eukaryota; kingdom Metazoa; phylum Chordata; class Actinopteri; order Gobiiformes; family Gobiidae; genus Gobius; species Gobius niger. The sequence goes on from NC_136869.1 coordinate 13,789,011, forward strand.
GGACGGGCCTCTGGTGTGTAGATTGCTTCAAACTATAAGGACAGATGTGTTTCTGTGATGACCCCGGGTGGGGAAAACTCTACGGAAAAAAAAAGGAGACTCATTTGTGGCAAACTTTTGGAAAAGTGTTACTAAGTACGTGGCAGGAGATCCTGATAATAATCATGAGCTTGAATTGAGGAAAGCTAACATCTCCTTTGAGTACAGCTCCTCAGCTCCAGGAATACTCAGAGAAGCGAAGGGGAAACAGAAAAAAGGGCTGAAAACGGCGGCTGGGTTTTTTAATGACTTTCTGCGCATTAGAATAATCTGTCATTTCAATTAGCCGGATTGTCATCTAGGAGACGTCTCCCGCTGCAATAGACACACCCTCAGCGGCGCACACTCTCAGCTATACCTTCAGGTTGTCATGTGTACCCCTCATGGGAGAGACGCTGGGTGTCAAAGCAGCCCCCCCTCCGTCTCCCGCACAAGACACAGACACCGCCGCCTTACCTCCACACACCCGCAACACCACACGCGCCATCCCCAAAAAACAAAGCAAGGTTTCAAGGGAAATTGCTTGACAGCAGCTTAAAAGCCAGTCAGGAATAACTTATCAGGCAAGGGCTGCCATCGTGCCTCGCGGGGTCATTTCATTACGATTACCTTACCCTCCTTAACTCAAAGACAGAACAGGAGAGAGGGAGAGAAGGAGAGGGAGAGGGAGAGAGGGAGTTGGGGGAGCTAGAGGTGCAGGGGGTAAACTCTTCAAGAAAGACTGATAGAAAGTTTCAGGAAGTGCTTAACTTTGACATTTTTTCTCCCTGTCTCTGTAATGAGCTTACATCTTTTTGCCTGGTTTCTGAAGTACTCTACACCCATAAAGCACAGAGCACTATGGCTGTATCTGCCTAATACCGGTGATTACAATGTTGGATTTTTCATGTTGTTATCGGGCAGCGCCGTGGCACAGTGGTTAGCGCCCGTGCCTCACAGCAAGAAGGTCCCAGTTTGCTCAGGGCTCGACAGAGCCTCTCTGTGTGGGGTTAGCATGTTCTCCTCTATACCAATCCGTACAATAGGCAAGAACTCTCCTGAAAAAGAGATTTTTACAGTAAGTGGGACCATCCTGGTTTAACTTCTTAACCCCCACCTTAACCAAGTGCATTTTCTCCGATTCAGCTATACTCAAAGCTGAAAAGTCACAGCCAGTAGGCCAGTGTAACGGCTCATTTGAAAGCTAAAGCCTACTAAACTGATCATTTTTCTTGTGTTGTTGCCGCGTTGTAGTCACTTTTTTGATATTTCTTTTCATTTCTTTTTTTGTCACATTTTTCATACTCGCTTTTTTGTTGTATTTTTGTCACTTGTTTGTCACTATTTTTCACACATTTTTGTCATTTCTCATTGGTTTTATGTCAGTTTTTTGTCAAACTTTTATTGATATTATAAAGTATCATAATCACAATATATTTAAAAATATTCAAACCAAGTATGTTCCTTCCCCTACATGTTCCAGCCATGTCCTAATGTGTAGAATGAGCCCAGTCCTGTCATGCACGAGCTTAATATAGAGACTGCAGTTACTCATAAGACCTGAGGTGACAGTAGTGAGCATAAAATGATCAACTTGCATCTAGTCCCTTTAAGGCTTTTTTCAAGAAGCTTTTGGACTTGGGTAGAGCCACACTGGAAGAAAATATGCTTGGTTCAGGTGGAGGTTAAGAGGTTAATTAAGGCCAAATAAAATAAATGAAAAATGATTTAGCATAAAATCAACACACTTTTTCACACAATTTCATCATGCCAAAATATCATTACATTGATCCATTTAAATGCAGCTACTTATTCAATTTTATTTATCTATTGTTTATATTTTAAAAGTTAAGCTTATAGGAACTACTTCTTCTTTTCTCCTCTCCATTTCATTCAGTTCAAGCATGTGAAGAGCATGAGATATAAAGGCCTTTGTAATTCCCTCAGATTCAGTGCATTTAACTTGTATCGATATCAAGCCAAAGTTTTAAGGCTCCTCTTAAGTTTTCTCGCCATTTTGTCAAAATGTAACTCTGTCTCACGACGTTGAGGACAACATTTTCACTTGATGACTGGTGTCCCCAAACAGGTGCCGCTCTGAGGAGATAATCTGTCTTTTTCGCTCCACCTGATGTAATGTTGTTGTATGCCTATCTACTTCCTCCTCCTCTGGTATTATGGAATAGCTGGCGGAAACCGGGCGGCTGAAATCGAAAAAGGTGAAGGGTTTATTTGTTTTCGCCATATCCTCACTGTTTTTTAAGGTCAACATTTATGTACAGTGCAACATATTTGACCCTTTATTTCCCTCGGGGCCTTTTTTATTTTTGTTTTTTTTCTGCTTGGCATCTCTATACAAGCACAGAACAACCGAGCTGAGAAAAGAGCTCGCCCTCACGTCCACTCCACTAACTTCATTAAACTTTTTTTTTTTTTTGTTTATTTGAGAATTTCTTGACCCACTTTTAACTTCTATCTAATTAGAGTTTCTAAGCTAAGGAAGCATTCTTTTCCCTCCATTTCTTCTGCCTTTGTACCTCAAGGCAATTAAGTGGCTTCCAGAAAATAAGGGAGTATGGCATGTAGGGATGATGTTATGATTTCTAATTACGCTCCGATGCGGCCCTGAGAAATGCAGCGTGCTCTGGCTTTTGTCCGGCCCAGCTTTGCCAGGCTTAGATAAAATTTATGAAATGTAGACATTCTTGGGGCTTTTTTTTTTTCTTTTTTCTTTTTTATAATGGGAGACAGATGCGGCCTGCTTTGGATTAAGAACTATCTGTGGGAACACCTATTCTGCACCGTGTGTGCGTACGTGTGCGTGCATGTTGGCCGTGTCCCCGACGCGCTCTCCCCCCCTGTGCGAATGTGTCCAATTGTCTTTGTCAGGCCCCGCAGTATTACTTTTTAATGTGTTTCGGAGTTATGATAAGTATCGGAGCAATGGCTTATAGATTTGACAGTGGAAATGGGAATAATTGCGCCAAAATGCTTCTCAATAACAACAAAAAATCCCTAACAATTACATAGCATGGAGTTCATTTGGGCCACAGACTGAGGACTGCCAGCAACCGAAGTCTATGTACACTGTTAAAAAATAATGATATTCTACTAGTAAATATGTGCTAGTTCATAGTAGTTTGAATAGGATAACAGCTAAATACAGAGGGAGGAAAACGTGAGGACACCGTGTAGAATTTCTGATCTTTACTAAAATCACAAGACTGATTAAACAGTGTCAGCTTTAACTAATACCCCCCAAGCATTTACATTTTAGCATATTTTTAATGGCCATAACATGTAAACATTCACAGAAGAGGGTAGAATAAGTAAGTACACCCGCTGTATCTCGCTGAACTGCAGCAGTTTTGTAAAGAGGAATGATCCAAGATTCATCCTGATCGTTGTGAGTGTCTAACCTGCAACTACAGAAAAGCAGTTATTGCTGTAAAATAACATATTTACACGTTATGGACAATACAAATATGATAAAATGTAAATGTTTGCGTGGTATTAGTTTAAGCAGACACTGTTTACTCATTCTTGTGATTTTAACAAAGATCAGACCCCATTTTATGACCGATTTGGGCAGAAATGTAAGATTCCACACGGTGTACTCACTTTTTCCTCCCACTGTACGTTCCACTGTATACATGTGTGAAATTGTTACATTAGTGATTTTATGTGAAAAATAATGCTGTTGTGTTTTTAAGTACTGGACAATATCCTACTCAAGTGCTTGCAGTATCATATTGTCTTCATAAATCAAAAGAAATTGTTTTTCCCCTCATAGCATTTGCATCCGGGCCGATGAACCTAACGCCGCCTTGTTGAGACTGGAGCAGATACTGTATCACAATTCAAAGGCAAATTGCACATAATGTTCTGAGAACAAACAACACACATATGCAGCACGTCTGAGTGGGTTGTTTACATGGCGTTCTAATGACCTCACCCCAAAATCGCTAATGACAGGAAGATAATTTCAAAAATGGTCTTGATCCATTGAGGCAAAAAGCTGTTGTTTAGATTTAATAACGTTGACGTCGTTTTCGGATAGCGCGAGGCAGTAAAAGCCCTATATGTATGTCTGGGATAGTGCATTAAGTTCATTATATACAACCCTTAACATGGAATTTGATGCATTTTGTGGTTTGGCCTGGCGTGTAATGACTCTGAAATTTGTCCGCTAGCTTCCTCTATCTGTCTCCCATCTCCGCGCTTTGAATACGTCTTCATCTGTCCATCTCCTCCCCTGTCTCTCGCCCTTTTTTTTTTTTTTTACCTCTTTTTATGATCTGTCTATCTCTTTTTTTCAAACACCTTATGTCCCCGCGGAGCTGGGGTTGGCAGGATAAGAAACGTGTTCCAATAAGACGGACGGCGGAGGGAAGGATTGATAGGAGACAAAGGAGAGCTTTAGTGCAGCGTATATCTATATGAATACACAAGTGTATTTTGTATCGGGTGTTTGTCTGCGGCACAAAGCATATCCCTACATCTGTGCGCCGCCGCTGTCAGGGGCTGTACGCTGCGGTTTTTCAGCGAGAACAGACAGAAAATGGAGTAAAAGTCGGATGATTGCATTACCATTGACCCAAGTCTCAGATTTAACCAGGAAAAAACAGCTTCCATGAAATATGTTGGCTGGAATTCATGAGGACACTAACGCTCCAGACCTGGGCACAGGATATTGATGTTTCTGAAAATATTTGCTCTTGTTTCAAGTACTTTGGAGGCGCCTGACTTTAGTTTTCAGTATTTTCAAGACTTTAAAGAGCTTGTTTTATACAGAAATGACTACCGTAGAAAACATATTCATTCGTTTAACATATTCTATAAGCTTGTACTTTGTTTTTACTTGAAGAAATAACAAAAACATTACTTTTAGTATTGGAATTTTTAAGCCTTGATGGGGAAGATGTGTATTTTACTAATATACACTGCACTATCACTAGTAAGAATGCTAGTAATAGTGATATTTTTGATGCAGGTACTGGGTAGTGCATAAGGTATGGAATATCTGTATTATTTGTATATACTGCAGTATATACAAAATGCTGCTGCTCGAGTCCTGACCAGAACCAGGAAACATGACCATATTAGTCCAGTGCTCCGGTCTCTGCACTGGCTTCCTGTTGCTCAGAGAATAGATTTTAAAATAGCTCTGCTTCATGGTTGGGCACCAAAGTGTAGCTGACATGTTACAGCCGTATGAACCACCTCGGGGCCTGAGATCCTCCGGGAGGAGTGTACTGGTGGTTCCCAGAGTCACCACTAAACATGGTGATGCTGCGTTTCAGTTTCACGCAGCTAAAACCTCTGTGAGGATGTGAAACAGGCCTCAACCCTGATTATGTTAAAGTCCAGGATGAAAGGACACTTATTTACTGCTGTCTATAGCAAATGATTGCATTTTAACACATTTAATACATACATCCACATTGTTTTAATGTAATTGTATCGATCAATTTGTTTTATTGCTTTTTATTGTATTTTTCATTGTAGTTGGGTGTCTGGTGTTGCTGTGAGGCACATTGAGTTGTAGTGTACATGAAATGCTCCATACAAATAAACTTACCTTGCCCTGTATTTGTTTTTTATTGTGTCTGTATTGGGGAAATATATCCTTTGCATTCAACTACCCTTCAGCCAGTGCCTCAAGACAATCTGTCAGAAGCAATTGGTGACCAAATAAGCTTGGTATGATCTTGGCCAGAAGTAATGAGTTGGAGAACTATCTTTGCATGGTTTGAGGTTGAACCAGGGCATCTGGAGGAAAAACTACTCATACACTGGGAGTGCAAACTCTGCTCAGAAAGGCCCCACCTGGACCGTGAATCAAACCTGGGACCTTCATTACTTTGGGGTGAAAGTGCTACCCACTCAGCCACTGTGTCATAAGAAGTAGTATCATAAATACATCATCTCTGAAGACATATTATAGCTTGTTGTGTATGATTTTTTTTTCTCCTCTTCTGTGCTTTCAATACTTGTGGGAAGATGAAGAGTCCTCACCCCTGTCTCTTTCAGACAGTTTCAAAGAGCCAAGAAACAAGGTTCAACCGATCTGTTTTAGCCCATATTAAAACTCATTCTGCACCAAATTGAGCAGATGGAAATTAAGTGAATCAGCTGAGGCCATATTAGTCCCATTTGGGTAAGTGTCATTGAAAAGACAGGGACCAGACGACACTTGGAGCTCAATGAATTAGGCACACTGAGGATTAGCCACAATGGAGGTCAATTGATTAACACTGTTACATACAGTGTTAAATGTTTAAATTAAAAGAACATGGATGAGAAAGTCCCTGTGCTAGAGGCCGGGTTAGACAGTGGAGCAACTTCTGGATTAACTCTCAATTTTTTTGGTAAGTTTTTCTTAATAATTCTCTTTAACTATATTTTCAGTAATAAAAATCTAGTGCTGCCTATAACTGAAAGAGCACAGGCGAATGAAAGCACGGGAAAGTGTTTGTTTAACTGAAAAGTAACAAAGGGATTACGTAAAATCGGTATATGACTCTATTCAAATGTATATAAAAGTATATTTCCTTGTGTTAATGTGTTGTTAACATGTCGTCATGGTTTTTAAGTAGATACGGATAAAAGATAATATCGCTCTCTATCAGTAAAAAAAACTTTGAGGTGGAAAAAGTTGATTTAAGTCAATGTTGCTGTTGTTTTGTTTTTGTACGCTGCGATCCTTTGTAGTTTTACAGACTTTATTTTTTAATTTCGTCTAACAGGCGTCCCAGTGCTGGGGCCTGGAAGTTGCTTTTGTTTCCTCTGCTTCGGTCACGTTGGCATAATCTTATTTTACTGTGCTGTGTTGCGGCTGCGAATATCAAAGCTGAGGATCTTCCCACTTTCATGATCCATACCTTTTATTTTTCTACCCTTCCTCCTTCCTATCTCCGCTGTCATATCCCATCTTTTGTTGTGCGTCTGGTCTCATCCCCCTCCCAACAATGGGGGTGAAAATTACATTTTAGCTGGAACGTTTCATGTTGCAAAGCGCACCAGTCGCAGTAATCTTTTTTTTGCCGAGGTGAAAACATGAGGCTGTATTTGCAGCATTTCATGTATGTAAATCAGAAAAGGGTGACGCATGCACACCTTGTTTAGTCTGCTCAGGGGGAGACTGGTACCGTGTAAGCTCTCCTGTAGTGTTTAAGTGTGCACCAGTGTGTGTGTGTGTGTGTGTGTGTGTAGGCATGTTTTTATAGCCCTTAGTGACAGCCTCAGCCTAATCTGGCTTGCTCTCTACAGCCATAGTGGAATGATAGCTCAAAATAAGCACTGGCTAACAGACATTAGGCCCATGTAAACAGGGCGTACTCTACATAAGCCCTTGTTTGTATTATAGAGGTGGGAAAAGTACTCAGAAGTCTGTTTTCAAGTACAGGTACTTTCTTTAGAGCTCAGTTAGTACATTAGCTTTCTCCTTGCCGGCAGTATAATGCTTTAGCACATTGTCGTTCCTGATAAACCATTTAACTATTAAGTATTAAGTGCAAAATTCCTCTACTATTGCTTTTTCTATACATGCATGTTTACTCCTGAGTCACTAAAGGCTTTTGCTACAGTGCTTGACTAACACAACAACAGCTACCACTTCCACATGTTGGCTGGTTGGTAGTCCATGCGGTGCACCTTGTGTCCGTCTAAATGTTCCTGCAGAAGGTAGAAGGACGTTTCATTTGTGTGACAGTGTTTGTCATTGGGCTGCGCAGGGGCAGGTGGGAGGCAGAAGTAATGATCCTTTCTCCTCATGGTTTAAACATGAGCGGGAGATGACGGAGCCCAGGAAGAGTTTAGTTTTTTTAGAAACATAGAATTTTAAAATACGAAAACACCCGGAGAAACTAGTTATGTATAAAAAAAAATTAAAAAGTATTCTTGCAGTTACTAAAAAGAGACACGTTTTACCACAGGATTTACAGTATTTGTTAATAGATCCCTTAGCATTTGGAGATCAATTGGTGTCCGGAGCCAGCTGTTGAGGCTCTCCAAGTGGCATACCTAAAATCACATCCTCGTGAGCCCTTTCCCAAAATATATCAATGCCAAAGGATTAACTTTAAAATCTGTATCTCTAATAGACATAATGGGACATAATGAACACATAAAAATGAGAACTCCAAAAGAATAAAAGTAAGCATGCCAAAGTAGAACAGAAACAAATTAAATTTTCTCACCCCGGTGTCATTTATTTTCACATTTTGGTTGGGAGAGAATTTGATTTCATCACTCAATATGATTTATTGACATAGATTATCTGTAAAGACAGGTAACAAATCCAAATCTAACACCTCTAGCCTACTTCCCTGCACTCGTGACAGCATATATATCAAGCCTCCATATCCAAACGCCATTATTGCACCTCTGAATGCATTGATGGTCAGCCGGCCTGCCCAAACCGGCCGCTCCATCCCTCATCATAACTCGACGCCACATTTTTTTTATTTTATATCTTCTCCTCGTGATAGTGTCAAAAATCACTGCCGAGACATCATTCCCACTCTCTGCTTTTTTTTTTTCTTCTTTTTTTTATGATTCGCCTTTTGTGAGCAACCGACTTTTTTCCAATCCCTTTTCCTTTCACTTCCTCTTGTCTTGGCTTGTTCCTTATCTACCCGCGTGTCCGGCACACTTTCACTTATTCTGCCCTTTTTCACCGCCAAGACAAAAGAAACTGTCAGGATAACCCCGTACACTAGAATTAATTATGTGCCCCTTTAATTCGAGGCCACACTGATTAGCCCTGTATGTAAAACGCAGTCTGTATTAACATAATATTTGGCTATCTCCTCTCTGAGCTGGGGTCCCCTGACCTTTCCAGCCGCCTAAGTCTACCCCTCCCTCTCTCTCTCTCCCTTTCTCTGTCATCTCGTACTCTCCGGAGGTACCTGACAGTCCCAGCCTATGAATGTGATTTGAAGAGCTAAATTAGATTTTCTTCTCTTCTTTCTTGCCCTACCCGTGCAGCCCGCCCCGCTTGTGTATGTGTGCGCAGCTAACGACAGTTCATTCCGAGGCGCGGCCATAATTACGTGTGCTTTTCTTCCTCTATCATTGACTGGTGCGATGGCGGCGCTGATATGCAGTGTTAATATAAACGTTTAGCCGGGTTATTATGAGCCCGGAGAGTCGTAAAGGACAGCGGAGCGGTACACCTGCCTTGTCTACCCGCGTGTGACGTCTCCCGCTCCCCGCAGTACGCCACCGCCGTTCCACACCCCCCCTTGTCTTTTATTGCCATCCCGCGTCTATCTGTTCTCCTATTTATTGCCATCTTGTGTCTTTTTTACCTTTGTCTCTCTAATGTAATGTCTCTGTGGCAGGATTAAAATGAGACAGGAGAGTGCTTTTAAATCATTGCTCCTGGATGGTCGGGGAAGATAGGCCAAGATGGCGGCGCGTGCTGTAGGAATCTCAACACTTCATTAGTTCGTTCAATTCCTCTCGCTGCCTGGTTGCGGTTTTAAGGTTGTGAGTGGCCGATCCCAGCAACTATGGGCCGAAGGCAATAGCCCGGCCAGCCTCCTGACCTACTCCATGTATTCTATGACAGTCTGGTGGTGGTGCTTTTATTGAATGTAATTTCAAGGTGGGAGACGTTTGGCGTGTGGCATGTTCATCTTCTTAAAGTAACACCGTTTTTCCATATTGAGATATGTTCTTACCTGAGTTTAGACATGTTGATACGCACCTGACTGTCTGGTCTTTGTGCGTGCCCATGGAAGAACATGGTCACTTCTAACTTCACCCCATTTGGAACCATAGGAATATACCGGGAGAGGCCAAATGCTAACAACATCTTTGATGTTTTTGCGTGACTGAGGGCACACAGTTCTTCCATACTGTGATTTGTTCTTACCTGAGCTTAGACAGGTTCAAAAGTACCTGTCTGGTCTTTGTGCGTGCCTGTGGAAGAGCGTGGTAGCTTCCAACTTCACCCCCGTTTGGAGCCATAGGAATATAATGGGAGAGGATAAATGCTACCAACATCTTTGGTTGTTTTGTATGTACAAACTCGTCTAAGCTCAGGTAAGAACATATGGACAAACGGTGGCCTGTTCCTTTAAGGGCGAGTGGAGACAGTTGTAGATTACTTTCACATCCAGCTGCGTGGCCAAAGTTTTGTTTTGGAAGAAAATATGTTCAGTGAAGCATTCAAAAAGTAGGAAACAAAAACAAAATATTATCCACTGAAGCTGCCATTTTCATGTTTTAGTTTGAAAGGTTGTCCAGGGTTGATCCTTTCTGTGTGGAGTTTGCATAATCTCCCCGTGACTGTGTAGGTTTCCTCCGGGGACTCCAGTTTCCCCTACCACTGAAAATAATAAAACAGGTTCCCCTTTGGGGCCGCCGAAAAAGCGATTCTTATTCTCAGTGGGACTATCTTAAATGTAATAATAAGTCTCTTAACTTTCCCATTTGTGAGAATGTATTTACAATCCTTTCAAGGTGGCAGTTTTGTCATTTCAACTCTTCCCCTAATTTGTTTGACTGTTGTGTTCAGGTGTGGTACACATTGTGGTGCACATTGTATGGTCAAAAAAGAAACCATTCATTCACAAGGTCACCAAATGCATGCATTTTTTTGGGATGGTTGAAAGCAAGAATTCATCTTTATTTGCTTAAGAAAAGGCCAGTATCAATTACCACATGTCCATGGAAAAAACGGTGTAACTTAAAAGCATTTTGTCCTCTTTGACATTTTAAGGAGCGGGGTAGAATCACGCAGTCCAGAGAGCTGCTGTAATTGACATTTATTGTTCCGCTGTGATGCATTATTCTGCGGAAGAAAGATCTCCCTTGCCTCCTGAGTTTGGCAGTCAACAGAGAAACCTCTTATTAATGGACATGCTTCAACTAAGGTTGTTTTTTTAGGTAGTGATTCTAACTCCAGCCACAAGGGGTCAGTAAAACGGCAATCTGTTAGTTTTAAGATGGATTTCTACTGTACAAAGTTTGTATGTCACTGTACAACAACATTGATCCAACAAAAGTGGACAGATAGATGGAACACTGACATTAAAAAGCCAGGTAGAGGTTGCCATACGCCATCAGAACTGGAAATATTACCTAAACCTTTCTTTATATTTTCCCAAAGGCATGCATGTTCTCACACAAACTTTTACAATCAGATATACGTCAAATATTTAGACAAAATATCTATCATCTTGATCCAACACAGACTCGTTCTTCAGCTTTGCCATTTGTTTTTTTTCCCTTCACACTCTTTATTAGCAATTCCTTACAACATTTACAATAGCCGCTAAAGGAAATGGTTCTTTAATTGCCCTGGCAGTGTGTGGGAGATTGGATAGGTGTGGTCTGTCTTCTCCTCCTCCTCAGGCCATTAGATACGGCGCGTGTTGTTTCGGCCCCGCGCAGGTAAACAGTCGGGAGGACATTAGTATCCAATCAACCTCTGCCATATCACCTCAAAGTTTAATTAATTTCCATCCATAGGGCATATACTGCGTGTGTACGGGGCTCGCCTGCTCTCACAAACGTTGTGTCTATTTGGAATCCCTTATAAACCCTTTCACGGCCCGGGGTTTGCAAAACTGCTGGAAAGGTCAAGGCGTAATCGCTGTCTTTAGCCTGTCTTCCATTTTAATTGACTCCCACGTGTCCCCCCGTCACCCCGCAAACCCCCCACCTGCTCAAATATCATATAAACACAATAGCCAGTGCATATATACAACGCACCCCACATCATTATAGCCGGTATGGATCCCACTATGAATTGATGATCTTCTATCTAAAAGCCTAATCGCTCGGTAGGACCTCGGGGAGACGCGGTGATCCGTTTCCTCTTCCAACCGACGCGACGGGGGGAAACTCGCACTCGCACGCTGGGCCTGTTGATGAGGAGAAAATGAGCATTTCGTACCTGCTTTAATACTGTACTTCATCACACAGTCCGGTGGCGAAATTGAAACGGACATAAAATGGCCGTCGGGGAGACAGCCATCAAGATCGGCGAGATTGGTGGAGAGTGAAGGATTAGTCGGGAAGCGCGCAAAGGCGAATTTAGATCAAAAATTGCGGGATGAATTGGCTTTTATTTGCGAGCAATCATATGTAATAAGTGCACGGAGATGTAAGAGAAATTGGCGGGGAATGACAGACTGACAATGACGTATGTAGATTAGCAGGCTTTGTTGCTTGGGCTCTTCAAAGGGGAGTGATTTGTCATGCCTGCATATTCATCAAATAACTATCCGGTTGAAAATATATCACAGCTTGTTTATTCTAAAAGATGACAAGCGTCTGTTCTTCACACAAACAAATGATCCAGTGCTTTGTTAAGTGGAAAGATAAAAAATATGCTACATTTTTGCACAAGAAGGCTATCACTTTTTGTGGTATTCTTTCATATTATGTTTGACTTGAGTTTCCCTTTGTGGTAACAGAGTAGTTAGCTTTCCGAGTTGAAGTTCTATGCTGGATCTTTTTTCCTTCTCCCAGTGTCCAAAACTAATCCCAACTAAAGCCATGGTTATTTAGCCCAAAAACATGTCCATCAAGCTAATTGCTCAACTTAAGGCTTTCATTGTGGAAAAATTACAACATGTTTTTTTTTTTTACTTTCTGATGTCTGTCTTCTTAAAGCTCACAGTAATTTCACTATATAATTGGTAAATAGCCTTAAGCTGTTTGGCGTAAGAACATTGGTGCACCCGCCTCATTGTACTGGGGGACAGACATGCGGACAGACAGTCAGACAAGATGATGGGAGACCTACTTCTCACGCAGACGGACCCTGGGTGGCTCCTATTGAAAAACATCTACATAATGCCCATTGACACACCATTTCCTGAAGGAGCGAGACAGGACCTGGGCACACACTTGCCAAACAAGACTGCAATAACACAGGCCCTCCTTTGTCTCAGGCTTTCTCGAGTGCTGAAAAGGCGGCAGTGCGAAAATGAGGGTGCGGGACAAGAGAAAAGAGGAACGGGATGAGGTGTGTTATTCAGTCTCGCCGCGGGGGGCTAGGACAACGGAGAGACCAGGAGAGGCGTCCCATTGTCCGCACACGCCGCATGCAAACGCACACTCGCGCATAGACACAGCACAGACGCGCGACGAGGGGTGGCCAGCGAGCAGCCGCGCGCCAAACCACCAAGCCCAATATGTTGCAACATTTGCCACAGAAAAGTGAAAATGAGTGTAAATTGAGGCGATTTTCTCTGCCCCTCGTTCGCCGCCTCACACTTGTTATCCCTCAGCTGTGATGGGGCCTTCGTTCTTTGGCCCTTGTCTGTACATGCAGGTGCCACCACAAGTGTAAGCAACAGCCCCATACGGAACAAGAAAATCAAAAATAACCTTGTTCTTATTTTATATTCAAAATGTTAATCAGGTTGTTCATAGGCTAAACTCATACTACAATATGCGAAACATGGATCGATTCGCATTGATCAGAGGCCACCATGTTAAAGTGCATAATGCCACGACAGCAGCACTTAAGGCTGAACTGCTAATCACCTTTAAGAGCTCTATTGAAAACCTTTGAGACATTATGGACTGACGTGTAAACGACAAACTAAAGGAGGAAAACTCTGGCAATTTGCTGCAGAAAGTGGCATCAGCAAATGGGGAATACTTTTCTTTGTCATCGTGCAGATTAGATGATAGTGGTGGAAAGATACCTTTTTTGAGTCATTTAAATTGCAAAGTAATCTATTGTGAATCTAGGAAATCTCTAACATGTCTGAAATGAGAGCATTAGTACCTTGTTTAGGCAGCACCAAAAGCTCAAGTAACTTTTCGGCATCAGTTGTTTCTTGTAGAATTATTGTTTTTCACATAAAGCTTGGGTGCGGTTTTCATCTAGAAAAAAGTCCTAGAAATCATATGTAGACAATGGCAAGTCATCCTCTTTACTGCTGATCACTTTTATTTAGTCCTTTTTCCTTTCTTTTATTCAAGCCATTCAGTACTTGTAGTAGTTGTACGTAAAAAGGACTAGTTTCCATACCCCATAAACCTCATAAAGTAGGCAGACATGCTCAACATTTTTAAGTTGTAAAAACATTGCCTTACCGTTGTACCGGTTTGTCTATTTCCTTAGCCCAGTGGTTCTCCAACCTTTCACACCAGGTCCCACCAAATACTCGATCTCCCTTGTAACACCTCATAAAATGTTTGACATCCCAACTACTTCCAGGCCTAGACGAAGGACTAACCAGGTCTAAAAATGGTCTAAAATAGATCTAAGGTTACTGATGTCCATGAGTAATGTCACATTTGCTGCTTCAGAATAATGCCATTAGGGGATCATCTCTGTAATGTGTCTTTCCTTTCACTTCCAGTGTACAAATACACAAGGTTTCTCCAAAATATGACCTTAAATACCTCAAAGCATGTCTAAAAGCATGGGTGAAAGAAAATGTATCTCAAGAGTAGATTTTGACCAATATCCGTAAATCTACAAGTGATAATAGAAGTGGTTTTGCTGAAGGAGAGAGAGAACGACCAAGGATTAGAGTTTACCACTTATAAACAGGTCCTTTCACTGCCAAGCACAACAAAATGAACATCTGGGAGCAAGGTAAAGCATCATATCAGTTTAATGCTCTTGTGCAGAGTTTCTCAAACTGTGTACTTGGTGGCATGTGGGCTACTTCAGGTAGTTGTCGGAATCAACGGTGGCTGAGTGGTTCCAGCTAGAAGGTCCCAGCTTCGCTGTGGAGCTTGCATGTTCTCCCCGTGTCTGCATAGGTTTCATTCGGATACTCTGCTTTCCCCTGCCTCCAAAAACATGCTGGTCAGGTTGGCCCACAGTGGCGGCGCTCAGAGTTGCTGCTGACAGAATTTTTTCAGTGTTTCTCTGGTTTAGACATGGTTTATATTAAATTCAGTCACAGTTTGTTTGAGATCCTTTTTAGGTTTATTCCCGATCTGATCTTGATCCTATCTGGTTGATACTCAGATATTTTATGAGATAGTATTGGTGTTCTATTCAAGTCAGTCCTGTCTAAGAATCTTGCAATATAAATTCCGCTATTTTTGGGAAGTATTGTTATGTATGTCAGTCATAAAGGAACAGGCCACCGTTTTTCCAGTTGAGCTTAGACGAGTTGATGTGTACCTGTCTGGTCAGTGTGTGTGCGCTCAGTCACGCAAAAAGACCAAAGATCTTGTCAGCATTCAGCCTCTCCCAGCATATTCCTGTGGACCCAAACGGGGTGAAGTTTGAAGTGACCAAGCTCTTCCACGTTTTCTCTATTTAAATACGGTTACGTGAGTAGAAAATTAAATCTAAATTTTCTAAGCGGATAAAAAGGGGTACTATATTGTAAGGCGTACTAACACCATAGGAGTACTTCGACATCCACGCAGTAATATCTTCAGAATTCCTTAGGAGTGAATATTGCTGCACGGTTGCTTCTAACTTCACCCCCGTTTGGCCCCATAGAGGAGAGGAGGAGAAGCTAAATGCTAACATCTTTGGTCTTTTTGCATGACTGAGTGCACGCGTAAAGACCAGACAGGTACGCATCAACTCGTCTAAGCTCAGGTAAGAACATATCTCTGTATGCAAAAACGGTGGCCCATTACTTTACCATACGATAGTGTACTATATATAAAATAATAATAAAGTAACCAAAGGATTCCATTTCTTTGTTGAATAAACTACACTCCTGCAAGATGAGATTCAAATTCTAAAATGTTAAAATACAATTTGAATACAAAAAGCAATGCCCTCCAAAGGTGTATTTCTTGGTCCGATGTTTTAAAAATACATCTTTGCTCATCAATAACTTGCTTAACACCTTTTTTGTTATGAAGTCAAAAAGAATATCCAAGTAGCTGAGGTGTGATAAAACTTAAAGTACATCTTGGCATAAATAATGCATTACCTTGTACTGATTTTTGTATCATTGATAGTCAACTTTCAACTCTTTTTTTTTTTTTTTCAGCGCTGTCAAATTTAGTTGAAAACCAAGAACGCAGAAATATTGGGAGCATGTGCCTTTTCCCACATACAGCCTGATCAAGAGAATCCACATGAAAGATCCTATATTGATTCACCTTTGTAAACCTGTGTTCTCCGGAGATTTTAGCTTTAGATAGGCCTGGGCTGGGAACAAAATTTGCAAATTGACATGACATGATTTGCTTTAAACAAAACCACAAAAAAAAAAAAAAAAAAATCATTACTCTGTCATTTGAATTTCTTAGAGTGCCGTATTTTGATTAGAGGAGCTAATTTTAACCGTCTGTGTGATCAAGTTAAAAGACGTGCTTGCTTTTTGCCATGGCGTACAAAGTGGGGACATGTAACGCATCTGCTGCCTTTGAACCGAGTTGATAAGGGTTGATAATGATATAGATGACTACCGTGGGATCTGTCATCATCCGTTCTTTGTGGAGCACCTTCCAGTCGGAGAAATCAAAACTCTATACCGGAGGCTTTTCATTTGTCTCGCAGCATTTTGATCTTTGCGTTTTATTAATTTCAAAGACAAAATTGTACAAAATCTGACACTCGGGAGAAAAGGAAAATGTGAGATGTTGAGGTGTGTTCGTTTGCTCATTATGACTTTCCCTACTTCCCAGCGCAGGAAAAGTTGACTAATTATTCATTAAAACTTTGTATATATGGACACATTGATCTTTTTTTTTTTTTTCAGGGCAACTTGAATCATGTAGTTTATTGATTTGTGATAATTGTTTGTAGGATGTTTGTCTTACCAAAACTTGGTGGTGACTGCAACATACACAAGTCGGCACAAAAAAAGGTCATATGCTCTAATACTTCATACTTCATTAGATCGCCTTTAGCTTTGATTACAGCACACATTCACTGTGGCATTAGTTCAAAAAGCTTCTGCCATTTCAAAAGATCCAGTGTAATTCATTCCTCACAGAGATCTTGTGTTGATAATGGGAGAGTGCGACCACTGGGCAAGGCCTTCTCCAACACATGCCAAAGATATTCTCAATGGGGTTAAGATCTGGACTCTGTGGTGGCCAATCCAACTCATGCTCCCTCAACCACTCTTTCACAACGTGAGTCCAATGAATCCTGGCATCGTCATCTGTGCCATCAGGGAAGAAGAAATCCATTGATGGAATAACCTGGTCATTCAGGTTATTTAATCTCATTCTTTGGGCGCATAGTGTTGTTGAAGCGAGACCTGAACAACTGCAGCAGCCCCAGATCATAACAGTTAGTTACATCATCGTGGACAATGGTCATGCAGTGCAACTGACTCTGTGCATAACTTCAAATCATAACAACACCACTCAAGAAGTGACTTCCTGTTTCATTCCAGCACACCAAAATAAAAGCACCATCTTGTTCATTAGTTTAGCAGTTCGTAAGTTAAATGTTCTGTCGTCCTAACTATTAACAGGCAAAACATTTAAAATGTGTGAATTAATTATATTGTAATTTTGCAAGTATCTGCTGAACTAATCAATGAGACAAGCTGTGTGCTTTTATTTTGGCGCGCTGGTACAAAACAGGAAGTCACTTCTTGGGCTGGCGTTGTTATGATTTGAAGGTATGAGTCAATTACCATTAGATTTGTGATTTGAAAGAAGTCTGAAATATATAAACTTCCAAAGCAACATTTTGTAGAAGCACATGTGTTTTAGAGTTTATTTGGAAAGGTCTAAACTACATGGTGAGCAGTATTTTACACTTCTACATACTTTGACATACAGTTGCCATAACCAATGAAATAGCACATCCCTTGGCCTACATACAAAGGTAATGCTATAAAATGCTCCTATATTAAAGACTTTAATTAAACACGTATGGACAAACAAGTGGCTGCACAGACGCCTTATTCTTCTATGTAAATGGAAAAACAGATCTCGAAAAAGTGCAAAAAACAAATGAAATCCTCCACCTTTTCTCTAATTGTCCTGGATCCCATTGTCGACCCGCGGCGCGTCTCTGCCGTGCCGTGTGCTGTATGTTTATGAACACACCCTTAATGATAGATTCACGAGACGCCGCTCCCTGTTGTAACCGCCGCGCCGCTGACATTTGACCTTGAAGTCTCCAGTCGGGTTTAATGATCCAATCCACTCGCACCCTGAATATGTTACCGTGGAAACCCGGCCTTTTTAATGCAGCCCGGTTTCCTCATCCGTGTCTAATTCAGTCTCGAGCCAAGTCTGCGACCTCTCTGGAGATGCTGGCGCCGGCACACTGTTGGCCTGCCTTAAGCTCATGTTAGGATTCCTCCAGGTTAAATAATACACTGAACGTAATTGCCGGTGACCTCTCTTGCTGGCAATATGCACAACAGGCTCTCCCAGAGTGACCGGGAAATGTATTTAAACTATGAAATACTAATTAGATTGCTTTAAATTCAATCTGCTTCGACAACCGAGCGAACGATCGTTGCTCAGATGTCTAAATTGGTGCCAAAGCCCTCATTTCCACTTCAGCAGAAACATCTAACTCCCCCATGTCCCTTCCCTTGATCTGCCTGCTATAGCTATCTACCAACCAAGCAGTCTGACTGTCTCACTCATAATGATCTCACTGTCTCCAACCTGCTCCCAACAAAGCAGCAAGACAATTGTCCTCTCCGTTGCCTTCTCACACTTGCACTCACTTTCCTACTCATCTCCACATGAACATCTCTCTCATTGGTGGCCTCTTAGCAAAACACACTCTCTTCTGACCCCCTTAGCAGCAAAACCATCTCTCACAACACTCTGTCATCATATAGCCGTCTCCACTTGCCAGCACCAATACTACCTTAGCCTTACCTCCCATCCCGACCGATTAATCCCTTTGCCACCTCACCAGTGAAATCTGCAAATCAGCTTCTTAAACCACCACCACCTTAGAACCAGAGCCAAACTAACCATTGATCGCCCATTTCCCTCTTCTTAGCCGCACCCAACGGCAAAAGGCACCTGAAAAAAAACTAACAAATGATCAACTGAATATAACAAAATGTTACCACTGCTGCGGGGAAAAGGTGCAGAAAACTCAATCCCATTTTGATGCCTGGTGGGTCCTAAAGGTTCACGGCAGTCCCAGAACAAAGAAATGAAACTGAAACTCGAAGAAAGAATCTATGAACACTATAATTCTGTCTCGCAGTTTCACATTACATTGCATTGCTGAGGTACCTGTACCAAAAGACAGGTATTGGTACTCAGTCCTAGCTTGATTGATTTCACTCCCTCTTCTTTCCCACCACCACAACAACAGATCCACTATTACTTGAAAGAAGTCTCCTATCAGGAATACATTTGTTTTCCTTTGTTTTTGTTTAGAAATTATAGTTCTTCGCAAGGTAATCCATGCCCTACGGTAATAAGGACTTTAATCATCAGAGCTAATGCCCTCCGGCCCAGCACTACATTACTTTGCATTTGCATATTACAGATATTCTTATTACATTCTACATTTAAATAAAAGCAATAAAAGTCAGCGCAAAGTAAATGTTGGCCAGATAAAGTTAACAGTGTATGGATTCACTGTGTCCGGCTATTGGAAAGGAGGAAGAAATGGGCCCTTTTAATCAATGTGAGTAATATTTGTGTCTGTGTGCGGGGGACTAGCCACATTATCATGTCAAGTTACAAATTAAAATGCTTGGCCGCTAACAGACTTGGGGATACAAATGGACCATCATGGCCATCTAAGTGTTCTAATGACATTTTTCGCCTGCCAGACAATTAATTCTATCCATCTGCATAACCTTTCCCAAAGCTCAGAAAAACAATGGCGTTTTTATGGCCGCAAAATGAATGGGTGTCCGGCGGAAAGAGTATGCTTCGGCAATCATTACATTATTTAACAAATGTATTTAATTAGATTTGGATGCCTGGGTGTCTGTTTCGGATGGCCCAGAATGCAGACTCCAGCTCGGGCTAATTCAATCGGCTAAATGGAATCAGTGGAAATACTCTGCAATCATCACTGCATTAGGACGCTCGTTCCCATCATGTAAACATTGCTCTGAGCGCCTGCCATTTATCTTAGCTCACTCACTCTCTCTCTCTGTGTTTTCTCTCTTATATCCACCACTTCTAAAGACATTCTTTCATCCCTCATTTAATCAAAGTTGAGTAAGAGTTCCGTTTTCGGACTCCAGTGAATTGACAAAAAGCAATTTAGCCCCAAAAAGCTCGCACTAGGAGACGCGTGAACTGCTTAGCTCCTCACTTTTCATAAATTAGGGGTAGAAGGCTTCCATCAGACGGGGCCTCGGAGGGATTGTGAAGGTGCTAAGCATGTCTGCCTTTAACGGAGGTGAAAAACACGCTAATTCATTAAGCATTGATCACGGCAAATGACAGCAAAGTGCTTCGACATTTAGCGGGCAAATAACTGACAAATTGGCACACAATTTTTGTACATTTCCAACTCTTTAATGGCTAA
This sequence comes from Gobius niger, assembly GCF_951799975.1. Lineage (NCBI taxonomy): Eukaryota > Metazoa > Chordata > Actinopteri > Gobiiformes > Gobiidae > Gobius > Gobius niger. The sequence continues at coordinate 13,809,421 of NC_136869.1, forward strand.
AGTATGGAGCAGAAAGGCAATAAAAATGTTAGCAGACAACCCGATGAACCCACGCCCAGCCCATTACGCTCACCACTCCTTATCGCTAAACGGCCTTAATGTCTTAAACTGTGGGCAAGGGCCGCTCTAATGATGCATTTTGGTGAGTGTTTCTTACTTTTTTGATCAAAATTACATGTTTTATTTGATTCTTTTCAATGCAGTTTGAAATAGGAGACCCATTATGCAGTGGACGAATGGAGCCATTACCAGGGGTTAGGCTTAAAGTACCTGGCTCTGTGTTTGAGCAAAAGTGCTTAATCTTGGATGGACTAATATCATTTCTATCAACACTTCAGCCTGTTCCGGCCTGTGAGATGAATACCGATATGACCTCATTATTGCATTATCATTGGCTGGACTGCTTGCCTACACACATACACACTTGTGCTTGGAAGATGCACATTGTAAGCAAGAAAGTACAAAGGCTGCAAGAAGCAGCAAAAACAATTTGATGGTTTGCAAATCTCTTAAAAGTGCATTTTATTTGCAATGGTTTCCAAACTGTATATCACGTGTTCTGATGCTCGCCAACATTCACAAGACGCTAAATTCTCTGGCGAGGTCCAGGATTCTGGCTTAGGATGAGCTGAAAGATCCCTGGGTTGTCCCTGAAAGCTCTCAGAATTAATTCAATGTTGAACTGGATTTTTTTTTAAGCATTTAACTTTGTTTGTGGTAAAACATAAAAAAAAAAAAGGCATGTACTTTGGGTAGCATTAACGTGAAAAAAAAGGCCCAAACTACGTGTTTTTGGGCGACGGTGGCGCAGTTGGTAGTCTTATGATCAGAATGTCAGGGGTTCGAATCCCAACTCCTGAAGGTGCCCACCTTGCTTCCATTGTCTGCGTACACTGGTGTATGAATGAGAGAGTGAATGGGTGACTGGTTCCTTGCTGTAAAGCACTTTGGGCATAATGAAGGTAGAAAAGCGCTTTAAAAGTTGAGACCATTTACCATTATGACCAGCCCCTGTTTTTAAGGATTTTTTATTGACAATTTAAAGGAACAGGCCATCTTTTTTCCATTCAGAGATATTTTCTTACCTGAGCTTAGACGAGTTGATACGTACCTGTCTGGTCTGTGTGCGTGCCCCTGGAAGAGCTGGGTCGCTTCTAACTTCACCCCGTTTGGAGCTATAGGAATATGCTGGGAGAGGCCTAATGCTAACAACATCTTTGGTTGTTGTGCGTGACTGAGCGCCCGCACAAAGACCAGACAGGTACGCATCAACTCGTCTAAGTTCAGGTAAGAACATATGTCAGTATGTAAAAACTGTGGCCTGTTCCTTTAACACTTTGACACTCCAAAATACCCAAAGAAAAAATCGCCACATGGAGTTAGCTAACTGTTTTGATCTGTCGCAGCTGCAGTTCTTCAAGGTTTGGCTCCGTAACACTATGCGCCCGAAGAATGGCCAGGTTACTCCATTAATGAATGTCTTCTTCCCTGATGACAAGGGAACATTCCAACAATGCCAGGATTCATCGTGCTCACATTGTGAAAGAGTGGTTCAGGGAGCATGAGACATCATTTTAAACATGGAGTCCAGATCTTAACCCCATTGAGAATCTTTGGGATGTGCTAGAGAAGGCTTTGCACAGTGGTCACACTCTCCCATCATCAATACAAGATCTTGGTGAAAAATGAAAAAAAGTTGCAAACTATGTCGATTTTTCCACTATTGATGTCGGGCAGTTTCATGCCGTAAAATGTTTTTATTTACAGAAGTTGCTGCATGGACTAGAAACCTTTTCAGAAATCCCTCTGTTGGGCTAATGTTACCGCTTCATGTTGTATGTGGACATTTGTAATAATATGCCATTTACACAGTGAATATTTAAAAACTCCCACACAACAAAACATCTTGGATCAATCCTCCCACCTTTGAGATAAGCAACAACAACAAAAAGGACATCTGTAGAGAAATGCTGGCAGCCATTTTAAAAGTTTTCCGGTGCACAGGCCTTGTTAATCAAGTCAGGAGCGCGTGCCACCTCTCCGGCTGGCCTAAAGACTTTGCTTGTTGTTTCCGAGTGATGTCTTGTCTTGTTTGTCTTGTTGTCTTCTGCACCTTTCGCCGCCTTCTCACTCTCTCTCTCTCTCTCTCTCTCTCTCTGTCTCTCTCTCTCTCTGTCGAATGCCCCGCTGATAAATTTTGCCTCTGAGAAGATCAGATAGCAGCGGTGGGATTTCAAAACAATACCTCTTCAAGCAGGGGCTTCGAGAGGTGGTAATGATTTACAGCATCACACCTGTGGGGACCCCGCACTCCTGTGTCTCTGTGATTCATCCGTTTCATCTTCTCATTACAAGGCCACAGATGGTTTGAAGCCTGCTATAGCTTTCTTTACAAAACACCTATCTTCTGCGCTGTCAAAAGCCACGCTCGGCTCATTTGCGCTGTTTGGTGGTTGTTTGTGATTAAGCATATGCAGCTACCTGTGGCTGGTTAGCTGTGATCCGCTGGGATTTCTTTCAGTCAATTGGAGTTGTGTTTCTTGTTTGTAAACACGGCCATTTTCTTAAACTCTGGGCTGTGTTTTTGCTCGCATAAAACTTATGATAAAAGCGGCGTTTGAAGTAGTTATTTGGCCTTTGTGGCACCAATGGCATTGTTAGATGTAGCTTAGAAATATTTAAAGATAACCTTTTATGGGTAATAGTTGGATTAGAAGAAAGTAAGTTGTTGTTTTTTGACGACTCAACCTTAACCTCTTAACCCCCACTTTAACTGAGCACATTTTCTCCGGTTCAGCTTTACCCAAATCTAGAACCTTCTGGCCTTGAGGGAAAATGAAAATGAAGGAAAATGATCTAACATTTTGCCTTGCGTTGTTGCTGAGTTGTCTGCACTGTTTTGTTGTACTTTGGGTGCTTTTTTTGTCTTGTTTCTTTGCTTTTTTGTCACTTTTTTACATCACTTTTTGTCAGCCTGTTTTGTTGCCTTTTTTATGCTTTTTTTGTAACTGTTTTGTTGCTTTTTCATCACTTTTTTGTCACCTGTTTTTTCGCTCTTTTGATGTTTGTTTTGGCTGCGTCTTAATCCTTATTTACTGGCTTGTTTTTGTCGATGTTTTGATGTTTTTTTTTTTCAAGAAGCTTTTAAATTTGGGTAAAGCCGAACTGGAGAAAGTGTGCTCAGTTCGGGCGGGGGTTAAGAGGTTAAACAAACAGTGTGCAGCTCTGACTACATACTTTACATACATCACACACACATTAAGCATTTGCATGTTGTATTTTGTGCCATCATTTGGGACGGGTAGTTTCGATATGCGTAGTTTCTATACAGTTTAAATCCTTTGTAAAGTTGATGGAAGAACTGAAACGCTAAAAGTTGTGGAAACTCTTCCTCTCAATATTGCTGACGTGATTTAAAATGTAGAAACAGATGCCCCACAGTGAAGCACATTTCACTCGGGGCTCTCTCCGCAAATGACGCAAATAAAGCCGCGACAAATGATTAATGTGATTGCGTGTGCGTGTGATTGCATGATTGACTGATGGTTGGCCTCCTTTAATGAAAAGTTCTTGACAAATAAGACTCAAGACGGAGGAACAAGAGGAGCAGCAGCGCCGTGGAGTTGGGAGAAGTCTACTCAGACAAGTTGGTGCAATATTGACTGTGCCATCTGTGATGTGTGTGACTTCAAAGCTACAATTACTTTGAGCGGTTTTAAGACTGATACCTGCTCATGTAAAGAGACAGCCTCTCACCTCCGGAGAGCTTGCCTGCTAGACGAGAAATAATTCATTTTTAAGAAACTGAGGCAAGGGCAAATTCCGCCGAGCAGCTCTCCTCTCATCCATCTTCAAAGAGAAGCTAGTTCCTATATGAAACAATGGAATATTTGGCATCTCATCTTCATGTCATGGGGCTTTTTTAACCAGAGCAGGGCACTTTAATTCCTCTATTGTTACTGGCAAACCCTAGTGAGAAGGCTTAAGAGGCTTTCTGGACCCCACCGGACACTCTTAAACACAGACCAATCAGAATGCCCAATAACAAGTTGCACATTCATTCCAGAGCTGCGGGGATTTAGCTATCACAGCTGATATCCAACTCTGGCGCAAACAATAAAACAGGTCCGAGAGACATCCCGGGCCATTTCACGTGAGACCACTTTGTTCGGCGCCGCTGTTTCCTCCCGGTTTCTTAAATGACAGCTTTGCATCCATTAACGTGCCACTGAAACAAGTATTATAGTTTAATTCTTACCATGAAAAGCTTCCAAGAGGCATAAAAACGGCGGCGCGACACAATGCTGTGGGTGCGGGGACGGGCGAGCTCCAGAGGCCTTATTGCTTGTGCGTTGCGTTGACTTAATGGCAAATGGATGTCATTGGAATTTCAGGCGAGGCTGCAAGATCTTATCGCGCAGATAAATGAATTAATATTTTACACTTCAGCTACATTTCTTCCTCGCTACAAGACGGAGGCTAGAGTTGAGGGGGAGTCAAGTAAATTAAGAAAAAAGAAAAAGGGAATGGGAAAGAATAGGAGCGGGGACTTGTGAACTCGCCTAATGTTATTCAGAGGCAGTGAGTCATGTAAGAGAAAAGCATCTTCTCTTGTACCAGTCAAGGACATTATCTTCTCCTGCTAGCAGTTATTAGCATTAGCATTTATATATTCAATGCAATTTTGAGGTCTGGTGATACTCCGAGGGGTCAGAAGAGAGCAAAGCGAAATGAGGAAGGAAGGATAAAAAGGTCTTTTCTCTATGTGCAATTGGCGCTAACCGGGACAGAATAACCAATGAGCTAAGACACAAGGACATTTTATGCTGGAATTCAATCTCTGATCGTGGCTCCAATTTCCTCTATCAACAGGAGAACAGCGCTCGGTAGAACAAAGCCGAATTATCACCACACATCCCTGAGCTGCCAAAGTGGCAAGGGTTTGATCAGTTCACAAAGATCAAAAATCTTATCAAAAAATGTAATTATGCATTTTTTTTGCAATATGCTGCACAAAAAGTATAGGTTTTATTCATATGTAAGAAAGTGGATATGATTTTGGCCCTGCTTTTGGTTTGAATAATTGAAGATTTGGTGCTAAATTGCATTTTCGTTGGACGTAAAAAGGGGGAAGGGCAGTGGACACACACACACACACACACACACACACACAAACACACACACACACACGCACACACACACTGAGCGTCTGGACACTGCTAATGGGATATCCCCCCAGCTCTGGCGGGTCAAAGATCAGCAGCGCAAGCACTCACATGGTTGGAGGCACTTAAATGCATCATCTGTTCAATTTAAAGACAATAAAAACTGAACTGGACCATGCTCATAATTGGGGAATTTGGCCTATAATGACAGTGGGCAATGTCCATTTTTCTTCCATTGAAATGGTTTTATTTAAATCAGCCTCCTGCAATTTGTCTCTCCTATCTTGATCAGTTCCTTAGCCTTATTTATTTATGCATTTAATTTTTATTTATTGAAATATCCCTTTGTGCAACATTTGAATGTGGGAAAGATTATTAAGAATATCATCTGTATGGCCTTTTCAGGGTAAGGTTAATACACATGAATAAAGTGTTTACGTTGAAGACTTTTTTGAAGTTTTCAGAATGGAAAATAAAATGTCAAATCATGTTTCTCTTTCCTGCTGGGCCACTCCAGACGACTTACCATACTCAATACAGCTGTACAACAACTCACCTTTTTGGTTTATATATCCTGATGTCATCCATCATCCAACTTTTATGGCCCAAGTCTGGTACTAACTGTTGACCTCGGATGACTGAATGGCCTGGAATCTTTCAATTGATTCCTATTTTAGGCACAGGCAGTATAGTGTTATTATTACTGACAAACAATGAAGATACTTATAGAAAAAATACATCATCAAATTGAGAAAAGAATGATTTATTTAGTAAAAGTTGCCGATATAATCATTTGGGCCCCGTGATCTATCGCATTGCCTTCGAGCGCCCATGACTTCAACTTTACTTTTTACTCCACAATAGTTTATAAAAGTACATCATGCATTCTGACATTGTTATTTAATTGACCAATAGAAAGTTGCTATTTCTAAACTCCATTACGAAGCGTAGTCTGTCTGACTTGAAAGACAATAGGTACTTTCACGTCAATAACAGCGGCTCATTTCATGCTCCCGCGTTATTCTGAAGGCAGATGGGATGTAATGCCCATCATTTTCACTGGCACTGTGCATTAAAGCAGGCAGGAATACAAGCTGCGAAAACAATGCCGGCTTTTTTCCTCTATAGACAACAGACAGGGGCTTACGACCGAAAAGGGAAAGAAAGAAATCTCAAACAGGTGCCGCGCTCATTTGACTACAGAAAGAGAATATGAAGCGGCGATCCATCAATCTTTTATACGCATTCATATTTTAATATAGTATTATGCACCGGCCTATTTGAAAATTCACCTTTACATAAATTCGTCCCTTCTGTGTCCACAAAAGTCGTCTAATCTTAGGTATAATGAGCCTCTTCATTCTCATCATCTTTGTGTTTGTTCCTGGAGTAATTTGGAGGGGCCCTAAGTGTCACCCCCCCCCCCACCTCCCCTACTTTCCCTCCCCTTTCCCCGTCCCGCTGCGCCGCTCCTCACAGGCACCCATAGCCCACCTTGTCCTAGACAGTCATTGTGCGCTTGTATTAAGTGGTAGGGGGCAGGAGAGGGGGCCACGGGGGTGCACATTCTCTTCTAAGGCTGACTTTGAGATTGTTATTATCATTTTCAAAGCATCAAAGCTCCTCTCTGGCGCTTTTCTCTCACTCTCTCTCTCCATCCGAGCTTAAAGAGATGAAAGTTTGCCTTTGTTCCATCCCCTGCTACATTACCTCTATGCATTAGGCCCCGTCTTTATCCGTGAAATTACCTTTTAGCTTTCTCATTCAGCGCAGGCAGTGTGCATGCGACGGCGATGGCTGGCACTTTTTTTTTTTTCACCACATCATACACCCCCCCCCCCCCCACACACACACACACACACACCCCCGCGTGCACACCTCTTCCGCCACCGCTACTAAAAAGATTGTTGCATTTGCAGTTTGATTTTGTCTACACCTCTTTTTACCCATTTTACTGTATTATGCTTTCTCGTATAAGGTCCGTCGGTGCCTTCATTATATGGTTAATGTCGCTCTTTGATCGCTCCGTCTCCAAACAGACGTCTGCCCCCCTTTCACACGGATATTGCCAGTATCGCTACACAGTGTGGCCTTGAATCATTTTAGGCATCAACTCTTAATTGCGTCTCAATGGTGTAATAAGTTCTCAACAAAATACTTGTTGAGAAGTATTTTGTTGAGGATCCTCCAAAAAACCACACCTGTACACATTCTAGTGATTTTTTTGTTGTTGTTTTTTTCTTGCTGACTAGCTCTGGGTTGTGCCGAGACCCATCTCTTCCCACTGTACTCCACTCCATTTTCCTATAAGGTCCATCTGTTCCCTCATTACATGGTTAGTCCTATTCTTTGATCGTCACATCTCCAAAGCAAACATGCACCTCTGTTGTTGCTCTGCCGCGCACAATAGTTCAGATGCCTGTGTTCTCAGTTCAGTAAGAGCCACTTTCCGGCCTCTTAAAGTGCTCTTTGAAGCCGACAAGAAGCACTCAGCGAGAGAAAAGTTACCTTATATATACCTTATTATGCAGAAATTTCAACCCGGATTGGGCTAATGTTGTTTCATGCATCCATCAATCCATCCATCCATGTCTGCATATTAGGTTGCTGTTACAACTCAACCAACACTTTTAAAAGCAATAAGTAGGTTGTAATGAAGGGTCAAAGCTCTTACGATTACTGTACTGTACTGTGAAGGATAGTAGAGCTGTTAGTGCTAAAAGTAATCAGTGACTTAGGCAGGCAGTATTTCTTCCCACAATTGCAGTTGAATGAAAGTTGGAATATTAATGGTTGCATTTATTTGGACAAAATGTCAAAATATCTTGATGTCACGGAGTCTTTTTAAGGGTCCAACCTTCTAGTAGTTGTTTAGCTCAGTCATGCTCTGTAATGCCCCTGTTTAAATGTGCACAGTGGACTAAATCTTAATATCAAAGCATAAATCGCAAATCTGAACACGATTGGTGTACAAAAAAAGTACATTTTCTGTCCAGTATTGTGCAGCTCTTTTGCAAACCAGCTAAATAAGCGCACTTCTTAATACGTAATTTAAGCCCTTTCCACGCTCAAACTGCAGAAACACTTTAGTGGACATTGTTTGGCCTCAGGATAAAATTAATACACAAATGAGTAAAAGTTTAGACTTGCAAAGAGCGTAGACGTCCAGAGACACAGTCATCCACACAGCTGGAAAGCCTCTTCTCAGGCTAATGTAATTAATAGCTTTTTATCCATGTAGAATTTGAAATGAAGATGTAAATTGTTCGTTTAACATAGCCATAGGACATGGAGGCTTCTGCTGTCAAAGTCAATTACCGACTCAGCATAGTTCCAGACTTTATGAAAACCTAATCAAGATTTTGGTCTGCCTGTGTGTGTGGAGAGAGAGGGCCTTTGTCTTACAAGTGTGTGTGTGTTGGAGGCTGTGCTGAAGTGGTATTAGCAGACGCTGGGCAGTTAGGCTGATTTAAAAATATCTACAAACCAAATCTTATCAGGCCAAGATAAAAGCCACAGAAGTTCTGTTTTTGCTTCTGTGGCAGAGCGCGCTGTAATCTCTGAAAAGTGTTTTGAGGATATTTAAGTTGATCAAGAGTCAAGCTGGAGTAATTTATTTCTTGCATAACTTGGTGGATTTCTATGTATGTAATTATTTAGAATGATCTTGTCTCGCTGCTGCTGCTGCTTCTTAAGTGTTTTTTTGATTGATTTATTGGCGCCCATGATTCTGGGGCTAACCTACATTTAAGGCAAAAGTGGAATTTGGTGCTGGATAATACAACGTTATGTTGTGCTTTTACAAACAACTTGGAATAATGGACACATTGTTGTATGCAATCTGATTGTGGATCACAAGTTGCACTGCATGTAACCAGTGTTGGGCAATTTACTTTAAAATTGTAATATATTCTATATTAGTGGTTATAGTTTTAAAAATGTTATATGTTTGTATTACATATTACTGTTTCAAAAATGTAGCATAGTAGAGTGACACTACTTTGAGTTACTTTTGATAAAATATAAACTGAAGATTTCCCCATTCTTTAATGCTTTGTTTTCATAACATTAAAGGGACTATACGGAGTTTAAAAATCCCCTCCCCCTCCATGTTCCAGCCATGTCCTAATGTGTAGAATGAGCCCAGACCTATTCACCACATCTGCCTCTAAAATCCTGCACTCTCACTCAAAATGTTGTTACTTCGGGTCCGAAGTGCTGTCATGCACGAGCTTAATATAGAAGGTGCAGTTACATGTATGACCTGAGCTGGCAGTAGTGAGTATAAAATGGACAACTTGCATCTCGCCCCTTTAAGCACCTGCAGATCTTATACACCAGTGTTGGCCTTCTGCATTTTATTTGGGGGAAGTTTGGCATATTTTCGTTCATACATTTAAATGCACTTCTAAATCGAGTTACTTGAATTGTAATGACTAATATATTCCCGTATTTTCTATAAGTAATATGTTATATTCCTTAGTTACTGAAAAAAGTAGCATATTTTTGTAACTCATTACTTTTTTAATACGTTACCCCCAACACTACATGTAACCATCAGACAAAGTCTTTTGTCCCCCTGATTGCGCCAGTACTAATGTTCAGGAGCATTGTTTTGTCCCTATAGGGAAATTATTGCTCCCATCTGTCTATGCTGCTCTTTGCTGTTTTCATGCATTTGTTTGGCTAAACTTAGGTATCACATCTGGGAAGAAAGATAGATCAGCTCATTTATAAACAACTTATGACAAAAGTGCTTTCCAGAAATCAATAATGTAAAACAAATACGTTTCCATAGCACACCAGTAAACAAACTAATACTGTAAAAGTAAACCAAGATTTCCCGCCTTATTCGTGTTTGAACACCGGGGTGAAGAGGTGGGTTTTCAGTCCAGATTCTTCAGCACTGAAGGCAAATCCAACTATCAGAAAAATCTTGTCAAACTTTGTAAAATAACTTGTTTTGTCTGTGACGACTTGTACAAATTTTGTTGACATAAATAAAGGGGGAAAAAAAGCCCAAATGAGCTTGTTGGAGTGAGCCATGCACGCTGCGGCCTGCTTGTGTGGAAAGTCATTTATAAACGCCAAGGGTAGTCATTCATGCTCAATGATTTAGGACTTTCAAAACACATTTCTGGCTCATTTGAATAATAATGGTCATAAAAAACATTGCCCGAGGCGAGGCAAGCATACATCAAGCAACAACAAATGCCTTGTGAAGTTGTCGAAAAGACCGCAAACACGAAAACAATTAGGAGGCACAACTTAATTTGAGACGGGCTGCTTTGTTCTCATGTTAATAAGTTTGAGAGAGGAGTTTTGTAGTTTTCGCCGCTGACTGATTGGTACAGGCAGACAGACAGCTATTAGACATATAGCTATGCACGCACTTAAAATATGCCTTCCTCCGTTTCTTTGTTCTTGACTTAATCACGGCAGGTTACGGATCAAACAAGCAGATCCACATCAAAACATCAAAACTAGCATGCAATTAAGGCTGAGTATAGTGTTCATCTGTCCAGAGGCTTTTCATTGTCCGGCTCACTTAGCGGCAAAAACATGCGCAGGGAATCAAAAGATGAGGGCAATTACGTATCACCACAGGAGAGAAAGCAATCAAAAAACACAATTGTTTATTTTATGATCCAATCTAGTGGTGCCACACTCCTTGTCATTACAAACAAAAAGGTAGCATAAGATTGCTGTTATATTATTATATAATTAGCATGGCGGCAAATGTAAAAATCAAAAGGGAAAGAAAATTACAGCCTGATGTGTCTTTTTGCAGCGTGGCTGCGGTATTGTTTTCTGAATCCTCTCTCTACACCTGTGTTGTGATAGAAGTGTTTTAATGATGCAGAAATTAGATCTAACTCAGAATTAATAGAGGAAATATAATTGGGATGTCAATACTGATTTGAGACCATTTTTAAACGAATAGGCCACAGTTTTTCCATACCGAGATATCTTCTCACCTTAGCTTAGACGAATTGATGCGTAACTGTCATGGTCTTTGTGCTCAGTCACGCAAATAGACCAAAGACGTTGTTAGCATTTAGCCTCTACCAGCATATTCCTGTAGCTCCAAACTGGGATGAAGTTAGAAGTGACCAAGCTCTTCCACGTTTCCCCCATTTAAATACAGTTATGTGAAAAGTTACACTATCTAAGTCTAGTTGCACATGTAATAACACCTTAGGACATGCAAGATGATTTAATATGGCCCTTTGAGGAGCATGAATCCCTGAGCATGTCTCTAGCCCATTCCTGTGCGAAGTTATGGATTTTTAAAGAAATAACCAGTTTGCTCTCTCCAGCCACTAGGGGGCAGCTTAAATTTGAAAAAAGGAAAGAATTCCACACGTGTCCAGCAGAGGGCACTGACATTATAAGAGATCAGGATATAAACAGCATATTACAGCCACGTGGTAAACGTGGAAGAGTTTCTAACTTCACCCCAGTTTGGAGCTATAGGAATATGCTGGGAGAGGCTAAATGCTAACAACGTCTTTGGTCTATTTGCATGACTGAGCGCACGCACAAAGACCAGACAGGTACACATCAACTCGTCTAAGATCAGGTAAGAACATATCTCAGTATATTAGAACGGTGGCCTTTCCTTTAAAAGTCATTAAAAAGTGTGGCTTACACTTTATTTATATTCCTACAAAAGGTCTTGACTAATACTTACTTATTCACTTATTGATTGACTAGCTATAAGACATACTTTTTTATTTATTCTATTATTTGCTTAATGGTTCTGCAGGATGTCTTCCATAGCCTTCCCGTTTTGAGCTTGGGGACAACAGTGTTACTTACTTTTCGGCAATAGTTTATTGACAGTGCCTGTTCTGCTCTACTAACAACCAACCCTCAAGTTGCAGGTTCTACTCGGGCACCTGCTTGTGTGTTTAATCAAGAACTCTTCCTGCTACTCACTGGCGGTTGACGGTTGACTGTGATATGCTTCAATCATCAAAGGCCCCGGAAAATCGGAAATGCCAAAGCGTAATCCACGGGACCAAACATTTTCATTCAACACCGAGAGTCTGCGGGCCTTTTTGCATGCACATCCCTCTCCCTCTCATGATTGCCGAGGCTTGACTTGAACTTGGCTTGCAACAATGCGCTTTTATAACAATCAATGCGAAGTACGAGGGATTTTATTTATCATTCAACACGTGCCGTTTCAACACAGTGCATTTGCAGATGTGGTGAGGCAGTTCTCAATATTGCAGCACACCTGGTTTTAAGCTACTACAACTCTCATATATACTTTATGTGCTTTGCTAACTGTATGTGGCCTCAATAATGTGACTTTTTCTTTTTTCTTACCATGTCTGCCTCCACTGGAGACCATGTGTACACGCATGCTGCCACTCCATGTATACGGCACATGAAAAGCAACACGGTGACACATCCTGGTGCACTGAGGACAATCCCCAGCGCAGCAGCCCAGGTGGAAGAGACACAAACAAACATGCGCTGACTAAAAAAGCTCCCAGCTAAACAATGCAAAAGATATTAATATTTAAATAGATCATTTGCAAGATTGGTATAATTAGCAGCTCATATTCATGTATTCACTTCAGGGATATCACAGCGAGACATGTCGACTTATTCAAATACGATGCAACATGTCACCGGGTGCGTATATGCAAATGCACATATGCCGCTAATTACGCATCGCCTGTCACTAAAAACCAGGGAAAATGTTCAAAGATGTCTGCGCACTGTGCTCCTTCTGCTCAGGTCTAATTAAAACATGCATGTCCCCCAGGCCTTATCAAAGCCACTAGAAATATGTACATCTCAAATAATGGGGAATTAGCTAAATAAAGGACCTCCCTGGTGCTGCTTCTGTCCTGCTAACGTGCAAACTTGATTGAAAATGAGAGCGCGCAATAGGGATTTGAAGCTGTTTTGACCCAAGGCGGGAACTTTTATTTTGACATGTCGTCCCACCGGCGCGGCGTGAGATTCGTGATGCGACTTGACACTGAATATGGTTGTGTGGTTTTAATGAGATGGAAATGAGAGGTAAAGCTGCTAATTAAACAAATGATAAAGACTACACGGGGCTGGTGATTTTTGCTTTGTGTATTGGCTGGGATTGATTAGAGCGTTTATTTTAAGAATCAAAGGGAATCGAAAGTTAGAAAAGAGTGCGGTGGAAGGAAGTGGAAACTTTTAGAAACATACTTGAGTGGACAGGATTTGAGATCATTGTGGATTCAATGTTCACTTTTTCTGAGGTGTAAAATAATGCTTATCATGGAAAACTGTAAATATTTGTATTAAAAGTTGTTGTTCATTTGCATTGTTTTTATAGTATAGAGCATTATGGGAAAACTTTTTGATGTAAGGGCCACACAGGTTTTTTTTTTACTTCCCGGGAAAGCTGAACCAGGTTTTTTTTTGGGGGCGTTTCAAGCAATTCTCAAATTCTCAATTGCATGAAGCAAAGAATATCACCAGTTCTGCAATATATAATTTTTTATGTCTTATGTCTATTATCTAATGCATTTCTGGCTTCATGTTTTGCGGGCCAGATTAAGAGGCTAGTATTTGGTCCTGGGCCTTAGTTTGAGCGTGGTCTTGCTGATCAATAAATAACGCCCTCTCCACTGATTTCGGGTGTCCGTGTGAAGAAAAATCCTCTGACAACATAGTCAATTCTGAGCAAAAACCTATGCGTTTCTCTGGCCAACGTTGCCGTTTTGTTGCTGTCTAAACTGCAACAAAATGGCAGATTTAGTAGATGAATGGCTATCCAGATTGCCTTTATCCTACCTTAAAAAAAAAAAAAAAAAAAATACTGCTTCAAAGTGTCACGAATTGCTGCTATCACTATTACCACTATTACCACAACAAAACAAGTCAAAAGAGTTACCCACTTCTACTCTACACTTTTGCCAATTATGTTAACATATATCCAAGCCCTAAACATCTTTTGAAATTGAAACAATAATGGATTTTTATTGCACTTTACAAGCTTGTGCTCACTGTGCTGCATGTCAGTGAGTTCCCAAACTCAGTGGTGAAAGTTACTTAAGAAGTATGACTGACAGAAACCTGCACCTCACCAGCCCTAATTACTGGCTCACACATTGCATTACTTTTCAGTGAAGTGTGTTGCTCACGAACACAGTGACTGCATGCACTGGTCTGAGCTGAGATTGAACCATTAACCGAGGGCTTTTTCAAAAGTCTCCCTCAGTTAATTGGCACCTTATCCTGTTACTTTCCACCGTTTTGCAGGACGGGACATGTGTCTCTGTTCAAAGCAAAGGTAACATTGACTTTACTGTCTCTCTTTTCAGTCCATTAATATGCTGCTTATGTTCCTCTGTATGTTCTGTAAGTCTGGACTACTGCCGCACATTTCCGCGTTTCGCCTCCGACAAAGGTGACATGAAACGCCGTATAATTTAAAACACTGCGGGTGTGTAACCGGCACCTCAGTCAAAAATGATTGCCCAAAAAGGACGCTTGCATCTCACTCCATCGCTTTCAAGTACCTCAGCTGTATACCTGCATACATTACGGCACGCATTTGCACACAAAGGGGCCAACCGGCGCTGCCGAGGAGCTGTCCACATGTGAGGGAAATGTATGCGGCTCAAATCAAAGTGATGTTGCACACAGTAATCTTTCTCTATTAAGGATGTCACTTCTTGCAATCTTTCTGCAATTCCAGCCCTAATATCCTCCACCACTCCAGCTTGCTCCGGCACACATGCGCACATATATGCACGCACTGGCTGTAGGTATCCAGCTAAAGGGAGCCAGTCAAGTGTGGCGCTCGGATAGGAGGCCTAGAAAACCCTTGATTAGGACAGGAAGTCATGTGTGTGAAATTCACGCTCTTATTTTTCCCATAGCGGGGAGAGTGTCTCGGAGGCAGTGTTGCGCGCGTGTGTCGGCGGGGCACGTCCTATAGCGATCATAATTAACTAACGTAAAGGTAAACAGTAATATGAAATTAATTACACGCTTACAGTGGATCCCTTTGTACATTTCAGAGGCGGCCGCCGGTCTAATTTCGAGGTAAAATAATTAGATCCGGAGCTGTTTGGTAGAAAATGAAACGCCTCGCCTCTGCTATGAAAGGCAAATTATTTACACTTGGTTTGTTTCTGATGATAAAATTCAAAATGGAGGCCCGACGGTCTTGTGAACTGGAGATAAAGGTTGGCTATTGTCTAATTCTACTGATCTTCCTCAGGTGATTTTCTTTTTCTTTTTTTTTTTCCCTTTCCATTTTCTCATGATTAAACTTGACTCGCTCGGCAATGCCCTGTTGCACAAACCTCATCTTGAGGCAATTAGCACACAAATGCACCATGAGATAACTTTATTTACATCTCTGTATTTCAGTGCAGTGCAGTTTGCTGTCATGTCCATTACAGTTTTCATTATAGTTTCAGTGAACGACACAAAGAGGCGTAGCGGCAAAGGTTTTCAAAGTAGCCAGCTGGGCCACGTTAATAGAAGATGTTTATTATCTCATGAAATTAAATATAGTATGAATATGCTTGTTGCACTTCTTCTGCCTCCTAGGGAATGTGGATTAGCTTCTCAATCCCCCCAAAAAATCCCATTTCTTTTTTTTTTTTTTTTCTGTATGAGTACATAATTAGAAAAACTCCTCAACATATAAAACGAATTTCAGGCCACTTTACACTTGCAGCAGTTAGCACATGATTATGAAGAGTGGCCCCATCCTTTAAAAACAGCAGTTTCTAGACCCCTCCCATACCAGGGGTTCTCAACTGGTGGATCGGGACCCCAAAGTGGAAGCATTTCTCTAGGGTCGCAGTCGAGTTGATAAGCCATTTTGTGATTAATGCATGAATTAACCACACTTTGTTAAGAAATTATGTATTTTGATGTTAAAACTACTGGAACATGCCCGAAGTTCAAATTGCATTTTAGTTTAAAGCTGCATTATGCAACTTTTTACTTTAAAAAAAAGTTAATATTTGTGTGTATTAGACCTTGTAGTGACCTAGAGGCTGTATGAGTGGTCTGTGTGACGCCTTTACTTTCAATCACAGTGGTCTCTAGGACGCTCCAGGGTCAACTGTTTGGAAGGTTTTCTCTGCTGACGGACCCGCTCACCAGAAAACCTACAAAACAATTGATCCTGGAGCGTTGTAGAGGCTACCATGATAGAAAATAAAAGCCTCTGGGTCACTACAAGGTCAAATACACACATATATCAACTTTTTTTCCCGCATAAAAAGTTGCATAATGCGTCTTTAATAAGTTGAAATGAGTATAATGTATTTGAACCTATTTAGTCGTGTCTTTTCCTGATTAGTTGAAAGTGGGCCTTGAAGCTACAACAGCAGAGAACCACTGCTCTATACTAAGGACCACGAGTTTCTCTCTGCACTTGATTGCTTCTGAGGTACACTTTAACTTTATAGCCTGCTGGCCGGTGAAAAGGGAAAAGTCACTGAACAGGGACCAAAACCATGTGCAATGTTTTTGTCGTACACAGGTGCTGCCAAACACAATGGTAGGCTGTCACCACGTTTGTTTTACACTTTTGCACCCGATCTTCCTAATGCGTTCTGTGCTAAGAAAGACCACGAGCTCTAACAGGTTCCCCCATTACTCGAGTCTGAGCAAACACCGCACTGCTGGCTGCATTATCACATTATAGACTGTTTGTATTGTACTGACGTCATTGGAAAAACGCTATTTCTTGCTTTTTTCTTGATGGTTTTAGAAATAATTGGGTTTCTTTGTTATGTATTGACAATGTTGCGTTATTTTGCAGTCTATAAGTCACATTCTTGGAAATAAAACGCATAGTGGACGCCTGGGAGAAATTCCTATCCTTGATTCCTTATATCTTTGTGTATAAATAAAGCTATACACCCTTATTATCATGTGCTATTACCCCTTATGGAAAAAACACACCCCACCCACGCACTGCAATTTAGAACACATTTAGTATTATTGACCACGGCCTATAGGTGCCCTATAATTTCAGACACCAAGTACAAATTTCACGACGGGGATTCTAATACTCTTTGGATTGAAGGTGCTTTAGTTTAGCGCCACACCGAACATTAGGAGAGGTAAAAAGGTGGGCAATACCTCAATGCAGATGGAGTTATCTGAAATCATGGCGCCGCTGTTTAGTCGCCGGCACCCTTCTCGCTCTCCACCTCATCTCCTCGCTCGCCCCTTCCTTCTCGATTGTGTCCCTCGCCTCTGGCAAATGGGAGTCATTTGTTTGTGTGAACTTCCCATAACCCTCAGCGCGGCAGACACTTATCATTCAGAGTGGCCCGGGCTCGTAATACCTCTTCTATTTCGTCTTCTGTTCGTCCCGCTATGGCGCTGTGTCTGCTGCGGCTCACTCCCACTATGCTTCATCACCAACAAGTCGGACATCTTTCTCCTCCCTTACCTCCCCTTTCTTCTCCTTCTTCTCCCTAATTTACAGCCCTCCAGACTGTGCTGTGCTGTGTGAGGTTCGGCAGGTTTTTCGAGCTGTTAAAAGGTATCACTGCACAAGAAAAAATCCCCAAAATTCGAAATGCATAGAGAGCTTGATAAACCTCTGCCAAGGCACTGTTCTTGCAAGGTGGAAAGTATAGTGTTTAGAGTGCATTCAACTTTGAAGAGTCTTCTTTGGCTACACAGCATCTTACAATGATGACAACGTTATGCAACTAATGCATTTTGTTTTTCATAAAATCGTATCAAAACTAGACTTAATATGCTAAATCAACACAAAAACAATACTAAAATTGAACTTAATTTGAGTGTGCGTTTTTGTTTTAGTCTGTGTCTGCACAAAAAATGTCTACTTCTCATTCACGGAAGATATCATTCTCCATACAACATACTGCGATAAAAAAATAATACAAGCCCTCGTTTGTATCTGTAAAAAAGATAAACAAAAATGCTGAAAATCTAATCAGATTTGTTGTTTGTACTATACCGCTACTTCTACTACTTCTACTATTACAACTCCAGATACTACAGTTACTACTGATACCACAACTTCCAAAGCAAAGAAATATCTTCATGTATTTCCCCACTTCCAGAACATATAGGCATTAACAAAGCTGCTCCTGTGGTCAGCCCAATCTTATTTCAGGGTACATGGGGCCATTTTACCATCGTCTCATCTCCCCTGTCATCTTCTCCATCTCCTTATTTCAGACATACTCCTTTATTCTAACAAGCCCCTGCTGCTGTGAGTGATTCAGCCCTTCTCATTTTCCTAATGTACCCCACTGTGCAGACACACCCTTGACTGGGCCCTAACCCCTAATGTTATTGCCCAAACCCAGTCCCCATTAAAATGATAGGGGACACTATCCGGCGTGGTGCATATGCACACTTTTATGTTTATCCATATGTATTTATAATCCCCGCAGGCTAAAATGAAAGCTTAAAATTGGGCTGCTATAATGTCTGGTTTGAAAAGGAAATCTTGAATACTCACTTATGTTTGATTTAGAGTTGCATCATACTTATTCTGCATAACGGCATAATGAAGACAGTCTATACAAATAGACCCTTTTTGCTGCAATTACCATGAAACAATGAAAGAGAAAGTGTGTCCAAACTTATTCCTAACTCTCTGTGTGTTTCGTAGCTGTCACCGAGCGATGTTTTCATGGTAATGTAAACAACACAAACCAACCTGCTAGTTCACAATCAATAAAAAGGCTGCACAATTAGATGCACAGCACACAAAGGTATTTTCCCCCCACAAATGTCTGATTTCACAATATATATGGAAGGACAAAACATTTAACATACACTATCTGCATAATATATTTTCCCAAACCTGAACTTAAAATAAATGTTGATAATGTTAATATAGTGGACTTGAACCTTATGTTTTACTGTTTTTGCACAGATGTGGTTGTGGAATATACAAACATGCTCTTTCCAAATTCAAATCAAAGTGGAAATGAAGAAAATATTGTGAATAATCATTCTGTTTTCTATTTTCTTCTGTCTGATCTGCTGTTACAACTCTGACTCCACTGTTACCCACATTGTGCACATTTTCAGATATTGCTCTATTTGCACAGGGAGGTCGAGAGTAACACAATTTCACGTCTCCGTATGTACTTTGCATGTGATAGAACTGACTGTAGATCTATCTTTGAAATTTGAATTATTATGGAATAAGGGAAGAAAGTGATTTCAAGGCGGTATGTCATTGAAGGCCGAGGTGTGCCTTAACCCTGACGCTTGCTTTAATCCTTCATTTAAGTGAACTCAGCTTTGGAAATGAAGCTGTCACTGTATTTTCCCGTCCCCTTCACCCCCTCTGCAGCAGGGGCACATGTATTCACACACACATATACACATACATATATAGGGCTGGGATGGAGACACAGAAAATCACTCAGGAGAGGTCTTAAATTCATTCCCGAGTTGGAGGCAGAGATTCATAGAGCATCACCTTGTCTCCTGCAGGAGGAATCATCGGATATGTGGGAGACAGAGGGGAATTATGGGTAAATGCACTGGTGAGGAATGATAGTCGGCAATCTCCGGCACTAATCTGGCATCGCTGACACATGCCATTCATTTCAAACCATATAGGCCCAATATCCCCATAGCAAGTTGCAGAAGTGTAACTTCTGTGCAATGTTTTTTGGGCGAAACATTGTCCAACTTTGTTATTTTACATGTAGAAATGCAAAGGCTATGGTTAAAGACAGCAAAAGAATTTATGCTGATGTTTTCTACAAGTCTAAACGTAAAAGCATATGCGAAAATGCAACTCCAAATATTTAATATATGCAAGCAGGTGACCCTTATGCTAATACATTTTTTTTTTCTTGAATTTCGTTTTTACTTTTCAGATTCATTTTCACTTGAAATGACAGAGGAAGGGCAAAGGAAATTGATAAGAGACACCAAGGGGATGCATATTACTATAGACGTGCACTGCCATCTACTGGACATACAAGATGAGTCACGATGAGTGGGAAGGAGCGGACAGACAGATGAGTGGTGGCTTTTGTTTTACATCTCTGAAACACATTTTACATGTAAAGAAAAAAAAAATCATTTACTGATAAAGATTTAGTTTGGTGATCCGATTAAGAGTGTCAGTATCGGTGTGTGTGTCACTTTCAACCATGCACTTTGTAGGACAGTGGTTCTCAACTGGTGAGGCTTCAGAAACCATTTTCAGCCTCATCATGACAATCTGTGACCCAAGTAAAAACAACACAATACAATACAAATTTTGACCCTGTTTTAACATATAATACAGTGTTATCTCACAGAGTTCTGTTGATGCAGTATTAACGGGCACACTCATTTTTAAACAGTCACGTTTAGCAAAATAGTGACTGCAAAGTCTTGTGTTTTGGGTCTTGTGTCCTCACCGGATGAAAGGCACTGGGTGTACACACAATTTCAGTTGCTGGAACAAACAACACTTAAAATGGCAACTGTTTGTTTGTACTGTACTAGTAATTTGCATAGGTGCCATAATTTCACTTTACTGGAGTCAACCACAGCCCTTGAGCATGGTGTTGGGAATATCTTGTATTTCCTTTACAGCGTGCACGGCCCCTAGTTGCTTGTATTGCAAGTTAAAGAATTTTTGACAACATAGTGAACAATAATCACATGAATATTCGGATTCGCACATTACTGGATTGGTCTGAGCGTCAACACCAACCAAGTTAATACAGCACAAAAAAAGGACCCCCCCCCCCCTTTTTGCTCCCCAGTCCTGTCTGCCCAGACCCCCCTCCACCCCCCAGAGGTGCAGCAAGTATCATACCGACCGGTGTGTTTCAGATGAGATATGTGACTGGCATGCTAACACACAGTTTTATCTGAGAGAGAGAGAGAGGGGAGGCAGCGCGGCCGCATCTCCTCAGTCCTCACTATAGACCTTTGATTAAAGTACTCTGGGCCCCAAAACACACACATAAATACAGTATATATATTTATATCAATATATATACAGGAATGTACACAGCCCCCCTGCAGATTATAAATAAATTGCCGGCAGAGACACAGAGAGAATGTACCTGTAAACATACATCTTCATTGGTGGGTGACTGTTGTTTTGACCCCGGCCTGCTGCTTGCTTGTCCATTATGTGTTGATAGTGAGGATTTGGCCATGTTGATTCTAGACAGCAGCACATCCACTCTCCTCCATAAATAACCCGCATTGTTTTTTTCACACAACAATATCCAGACAGTTTGAGCTCCCGTTTCGATTCCCCCGCTCCCATCCACAGCGGAGTACATCATCGAGTTGTAAACAAAATCACTAATTTAGAGGCTCACTTTCAGCATATGCGGACATACAGTGCATTAAGGTTTAGGGGCATTTTGTATTGGACTGATAGTTGTAGGCAGAGCGAGTTTTGATTTTAGATGAGCAGCATTATCCAGCCGTGGCGTCTCAATAGCCCGCCAATAAAGCGGCGGATACAGACTGTGTATCTCGGACCAGTGCAAATGCAGGGAGCCTGATGACTTCCATAAACAAAGAAATAGACAAACCACACTCGGTGTTATTGCTGATGAGGAGGCCATATCGAAATACGCACCTGTCAATTTGACATTGTTTTGGTCACATTTTAGGACATTTAGGAATGTGAGGAAAAGGAATGATTTTAATAAATATTTGATTTCTGACACTGGGAGAAGATAGTGAAGGGACTTGTTTTTTGTTCTTCTCATGTAATTGCACTTTTTTTTTTTGACAGAATATTCATCCAAATCTATTCTTCACAACAGGGTAACAGGGTAACGGCACTGTAATTAGATGTTTAGCTGTTAAATTATACAAAATAAAACGTAAGGATCAAAAAAAGAGTATAATACAAATGATTACAAAAAATATATATATAGATAAAGATCAATTTTATTGTCAATTTACAGAGAATTTAAAATTGCATTTCTCTCAAACCCTTGGTGCAAATTTGGGGCGTTAGAGTTCAGTGTCTTTGAGGGGGCTGGAGTGGACCTCAGTTTGTAAATGAAGACAGGAGCAGAGAGGGGGAGAGTTCAGCTTCCAGACAGTGGATGATGATGCATTTCTTCAGTCGGTTGGACCTGGGCCATAGACTCTGCAGTTAGTTTTTTTTTTCATTAAAATACAATTATTAACCAATCATGAGTACATGGTATAAAACAAGTAATGTGTGGCTTATTAAATTATTATTCCTGACACAATTAAATATAAAGTTATACAATTTTATTTTGATTAACGTTTTCATATACACAGGATTGCTGTAAAGATTAAAGGCACCAAAATAATAAAAATACACCTTTCCTCTATTAATTAAATAAATTATGAACATATGCATTAAAAAAAAACAACGCATTTTGCACTTCAAATTTACAGCCGGTGGTTGAAGCACTCCAGACCTGTACTCATGTAAGTACTTAAAAATAACGCATATTTCAAGTTGACATAAACACAAACAATCATGTTATCACAAAGTAAAATGGTGTTTTCCCTTCTAAAGCTATACTGTACAAAAAGTATATTTGATAATCGTACAAAATGTATCATATTGAGTAAAAGTATTAGTAACTCCCTCGGCTGCTGCCAGTATCAGTGGAAAATGGAGACGCAGTGTAGTGTTTTAGGTTAATGAGACCACAAAAATGTCTAGCTTGTTATGTTAAACCCTGGTGTGCTGTTCCATTATTCCCCCTCATTTAAACAGTGACACGCTGAAGTTTGGAGATTGCTACACATAGTGGCTTTAATTACATTTTACTTATTGTTGTGAGCCTGATGGGAGTCGCTGCATTACGACCCCTGACCGCACTCTCCAAACATGCATTACTTTCATAATTTTCCACCATGACTGGGATGATAAATGAGTAGGGGGAAATATCAGCCGCGCTGGCAGAGCAGTCAGGACTCGGGCTGCGCGGAGGGGGAGGGGCTGGTGGCGGGACAGAGGGGCGCAGAGAAGGCTTTGTACACGTCGGCCACGGGACCCTGAGGAGGAGATGGGATGGGAGTGTCCGGAGAGGCTGGAACAGAGAGACATAGTGCGATGGGTGTTATGAAATGTGCTTTTGAGGCCTTCTTTGAAAAGCATCGAACAGTCATCGTACCTATCTGTGGAGTGTGTGTGACTGGCATAGCGCTGATGACTAGCGTGTGTCCGGTCACAGGGTCCTGGGTCAGCTGGGTGTGAGCAGGGTGGTGCAGGTGCGCAGATTCTGTTGCGAAACCTTTACGTGAACAACAGAAGTGTACAATGAGTTACTTAATTTAGTCCCGCAGTGCTGCTTTTTCAAAATATGTGTCTTCCGAATCCAGCTTAACCTCTTAACCCTCACTTGACCCGAGCACATTATCTCCAGTTTGGCTTTACCCAAATCTAAAGGTTTCTTGAAAAAAGCGTCAAAATAGCGACAAAAACAAGAAGAAAACGAGGATGAAAACACGGCGAAGATGTGTTAGAAAAACACACCAAAAAAGCCACAAAAAAGCGACGAAACTGCAATAAAAAAGCCACAAAAATACAACAAAAAAGTGGCAAAAGTGAGATGGAAAAGAACGTGAAAAAAGTGATGACAAAACGGCAACAACGCAAGGTAAAAAAAAGATCAGTTTTGTGGGTCTTAGCTTTCAACTAAGGCGTTACACTGGTCTATAGCCAAAGTGGATTCAAATCTAATATCTCTCTTTGGTATCACTGCGTGGACTTCTCCAGATGGTAGAAGTGGGCTCATCAACAGTTTAAAGCAGTACTAAGGAACTTTTTTACCTTAATAAACTATTTCTGTAGTCCCTCTGGGGGTAATACAAGTGTTAATGGGATGATTGGGGGGTCTTTCATTTCCCCCGGTGTCTCTGGCCATAAAACCACAATTGCAACTTCGCTGCCTATGGGTCGGAGGCCCCAATACACACTAATGGAATAACGAAGAAGAAGCTAACAGGCTAACGGGCAAAGCTAACTGCACGCTAGCGCCACTTAAGCAGTATTTACAGCCAAGTTTGAGTGAAAAAAATGTATCTCCATAGTGTAATTGGATGTACAATATCCCTCTCTCCTTTTTGTCTTTTTTGTCAGCGTAGTATTTACTCTCACGGACAATTAATGAGTAAAAAAACGCAACATGCTACGACACCTGCAGTCACGCTTATGGCCTTTAGGGGCATGAGTTACTTAGTTCTGCTTTAATTCCTTTTCTTTGGGTTATGGCCATATTTTAGACCTGGTTTAGTACTGTTTTAGGGTTTGGGTAATTCTTGTGTTACACACAGAGCCAAATATCTGCTGGTTGTATTTGTACTAACTTATTTTATATGGTTATTTCCATATTGTTCTTTTGGACCTCTTCCCTTAAACTGATCCCAAGGTTTTACGTACTGTATGCTGCCCACATGAGGGTGAGAACTTGGTATTTTTAGGTTCAGGGGTAAATGCCCTATTTACAGTATATGCAGTGCCCTTACATAGCAATTTGTGTATTTAGGGAGTTAACTTCCTTCCAAATATTTATGCTACTTTACCTATTTGAAAATAACCGTAACCTACAAACTAACCTCGACATATCAGCATATAACAAAATGCAAAAAAGTCTTTGGTGAGATAGTATATTAGCTGTCTTTCCCTGTGCAATATCAGAAACACACAAACTGCTCGTTGTCTGCTTCAGCCTCGCCCGTTTTCATGTCAATCACCGCGGCGATCATTAGCTGAGGGTGTGTAGCTGAAGGTCAGGCCATATTCGGAGGGGTTACTGGCAGCGGGCTCACCTCCCAGCAGCATCTCCTGGAGAAGGTTGTCTATCTTGGCCAGGCCACAGAGCTTAATGAACTGCAGCTGTTCGATCATCTGCCACGTGATGCTCTGTAAGGTGGGCAGCAGCAGTAACAGCTCCCCAAAGCGACCTCTGGAGTCATACTGGCGGTCATTAATGTAGTCTTCCAGGCTCATCTGGACCTGGACACAACAGCGAGACATAATAGAATAACAGTTTATATTGTGTCCAAGTGAGAAGTACAGCACAAAAACAGAACAAGTACGCATGAAAACAAATGACGGGGGATTAGGAAAAAAATATTATTTGCAAATTTTCTCACCATGATTTAAATTTTGATTAGATTTGCAATTTGTGTTTTAAACTAAATATTTTTGATATATTTGCACAAATGCAAGCATGTTCATGAGCATTAACCTTTGAGAGGAGACTAAAATATGAAGAATCACATGAATTTCAGAACAAACAGTTCAAAGCATTGACATTGTACTGAACAGATCCCTGCTGTTTTTTGCAATACCTAATTTTGATTTGAGTGCGATTATTTGTGGAGCCCTAACAAAGACCATCTATTTTACCTGACAACTATTTAGGCAACAAGCAAACTGTATGTCCTCATTGTGGATGTATGTTAGATGTGTAACAAATTTGTGACGGCTAAACAGGGCATCTCCAGAGCTGCAGCCCATATGGATGTTCAGTGTTTGCCAGTATCTATCAAAATAAGGGAACGATGGTGTTCATGCATTGTCAAAGTATAGGACTGCTTTGAGACATGTGAGAATAACTTACGGTGATACAGAATACATGATGATACTAGGTATTTCTGAATAATCTTATGTTTGATCTGTGGATTATTACCTGAAGCCGCATAGCCTTGATTTTGGATGGGTCCCTTAGAGACTTTGCATCTGCAGATTTGAAAAAAAAACAAAAGAACAGGTTATATTAAAGACAAATGGAAGAGGAGGGGATAAACAACAGTGAGAAAGTAATCCAAGTTTATACCTGAAGTAATGGAATAACTATGCAAAGTTAAACGGAAAATGGTCACACATCATTGACCACATATGAGTAAGGTATACAAGGATTGGAACGTTTGGAAGCCGTGGAAATAAGGGATTTCCACAGAAATGACAAAGAGGCTCGAGAATTTATGTTTTGGCTAAGGGACCTATATACAAACAATTTTACCATATTGTATTCTGTGAAGGATGACAACATTCGTCAAGTTTCCAAACAAATGAAAAGTGTTTGTTTAATGGGCACTACCTGGGTCAAAGAAGACGATGGCTTTAAGTGCTGCATATTCGTTTTCGTCTATTTGAATGTCCTGAAACGGCTGGACCAGCTCATCCAGGACTCGATTGGCCACTCGACAAATCTCCGGCTCAGTGTTGTTTCTGTGGATCACACACCCATTACCTGCAAAAACACAGCGCTGGTCATTAGAGGTGAAATTTTTGACATCTGAAGTGCTGATAAACAATACATTTGATCATTAGACCTCAGCAACCCTTGAGCTGGATTTTTAAAGTTAACTCGTAGGCTGTCAAGTATTGAGTGTAACAGAGCTACCACAAATCTGAAGTCATTTTATTTCTACATAGAAATCGTAGAAATGAACAGACACACAAGCTTAGACAAGGCGATAGTACTTCGGAAATGTTGCTGCAAGTAAACAACCAGAATTCACCAATTCAGAACAGAATCATTTTTGAAGAACTTTCTTTGGCAATTATGCTAGGAGACTAACATTTTACCTCTGTTATTGCTGCCACAACTGATACTTCATTCATTATTACACAGTTAATCTTATTGTCAAAGATAGGCTACAGTATTTTCTGTTTGAAATTGGAATACTTAAGAATAGGTTTGCACAAATATTTACGTAGTTTATGTGCACGAACACTGTTGAGTAATGAGTAATGCATTTTACTGGAGAAACTTTTGAAGTCACAGTGAAACAGAAACTTTGGGTTAATCATTTCCAGCTAGCACAACACTTGATCAGCTTTCACACTTCAGCGCTGGGCCTCCTGATTCAGAACACATAAAAAATAAACAGCATTTGACAGCCTGCTCGCACATACCTAAGAGCAGGAAGTCCTTGAACGGCATTGACCTCTTGGCGACCCCGAGCAAGAGGTGTTCACCCGCGTGGGCTCTGAGCAGGCTAACCTGGAATCAACAACATAGGCATACGTTAACCTACTGGGTCAGGAAACAAGTCAGAAAACCTGCCCGGACAGACTACAGTTTCATTTATTGTGCGTGGGTGGGTGTTTTTTTTTTAAATAAATATTTGTCTAAGTGTGTAGCCTTTATACAGAGATCAACATGCCACCCATGGTCATTTAGCTCAACCCATAGCATTGTGTATATCTGTGATGTTTAGAGCTTTGAACTCGAGAACAAAAAGCTAATGCTTTTTTTTTAACCTCATACCCTCTATTTATCTCACTTTTCCGAAAATAGTATTCCCATACTTTTCATAATTAAAAGCCTTGTACAAGGTTTAAAATGCAAATTTTGTTCACAGCTGGGCTGTTGGGGCTTGTGGATGTTGTGGATGTGAAGTTTTGGAAGAAAATAATTGTGGGCAAGGAAAATTGTGGTCCATTCTCAACAAATTTGATTTCCGCCTAATAAAAACAGAAAAAAAGGAGCAAAACATCTTATTTTTACAGTAAACAAGCAAAGTTGCAACCTAAATTGTAAGTAAATCCTGTCATGAACATTTGGAGCAAAGTTGGTGCCTATTCAACAAAGAATTTTACAGTTTTACAGGCTTAGAATGTAAAAAAATCCAGGCGGAGACCAACTGTGCCATTTTGGCACAGTTTGGCACAGTTTGGCACAAAATTTGAAATATGGAATATCTCAATGAAAATGAAAATTTAGGATGCTTTTACATATTTGGTCATAAAAATGCTATTTTTTTTCCAAAAAAGTAAAGACAAAATTTATATATTTCAGCACACTTTATTTATAAAAACTATATATAGCAAAAACACACACAAATGTAATAAAAAGTAAAATAAAACAAAAAGTTCACCGAGCATCATGCCAGGCGACATAACAGTTTTTTTTGGCTGTCAGACACAGAGGTACCTGACACTTCCTGCAGTACACAGGGGTCTTTACTCGTTTGTCCCCTGCATCAAAGCATCTCTTGCAGTACTTTCTCTGGGCCGTGGCATCCTCCCCATAATACACTGGCATGCAGGTATTTGGCTTTCAGCATGAATGTTTGTGTTTCCAATAATTGTTTTCACCGTGGCACTGGCAAAAAACAGCTGGAATAGCTGCAGGACTGTCCATGAAGCGTCTTTGTCCAAAACAGGCCCTGTGTCTCTCGCTGGAACAAAACGGCGTGGATTGGGTGCAGTGTCCTCCTCATCACGATTTTTCCACCGATCACTAGGAGCAGATACTGTGGCAGCAGGACCTGTTCTCTTCCTCCCCGTCTTGCTCTTGGAGAGTGCCTTTCGGGGCCTGACAGTGGCTTCCTTGGAGGGGGGGGCAGACACACTTTGTGTATTTGAAGGAGCACTGAAAAACAAAAGGCAGACAGTCACTAATTTGCATCTGTATGCAATCAGTTGCAGGCAGCTTTTCCAACGCTTACCTCTGCTCTGCGGACGACAGCCTTTTGGACTTTCTTGACACTGGGGCAGAGGGCGGCTGGTACTCCTCATCCTCATCTTCATCTTCCTCTTCTTCCTCTTCTTCCTCTTCCTCCTCCTCCTCCTCCTCCTCCTCCTCCCCACCACCACTGCTGTGAGAGGAACTCACACCTTGCCCAGTTGAAGGTGTGAATGTGTCTGGAGCCATACTGCAGCAGGAAGACAGACAGTCACTAATTTGCAAACAGTCTATTGTATACTGTAACAACAACAATGTCAATAATCACCTCTGCCTTTTGGACAATACACGTCTCGCCCTTTTGTGCACTGCTCCTTCCTGAGGTGTTGACTGTAGAGATGGCAGACTTTCTTTTCCAGCACTGCAAAATGCACACGTTATAGACAATGACTCATTTGCAATGTGTGAGTTTATGCTAAGTACTACAAAACAAATTAGACCCTCACCTTGTCGAAGCAGCTGGTGACATCTGCACTCCAGATGGACCTGGCTGTGGTGATAAAGGTCTGCTTGGCACACCAGACTCTTGTTTGCCATCATCATCACTGCTGAGGAATAAATAATACAAAAATATATGTTCAGATATATAATAAATAATAATAATAAATAATAAAATATAAATATAAATAATAACACAAATAGCACTTTACAAATCATGCATGACAAACTAGTACTCCCACAAAATAGCAATACACTTGTCTGTGCATTTTGTTCTGTCAGTAAAATTTATACTAAAAGAAGAAAACAATTACCTCTCATCTGGTGGATACTCGTATTTGAACCGCTGGCTGGCTCCAACAGGTCGGACTCGTCAGAAGACGAATCATCAAAAGTATGTTCAAACTCCATCTCACCAAGAACAATAGCCCGTGTCTCCTCAGCCGTGTACACCCTCTTTTTCCCTCTAGAAGCCATGGTGTGGTGATAAAATGTAAAAAAATCTGTTCGAAAATACTCTTCTGCCGCTTCCCCGTGCGTCATGCGCTCTGCGCGTAAAGAGTGGACTGAACTGGCCTCTTTACGCAGCCGGCTAACACTGCGAAATTTCAACCAATCACGGACGTCGATATGTCCCCTGAAAGCAGACGTTCGTCTGCACCCAATGAGATCACCCATGCTGTGACGGACAGCAGCTTTGGCGAATTACAGGTGAGCAAACATAGACACAGCGAGAGCTAGTGTGAGTCACAGTTTTAGCGCGTTGGCTCGCTGTGCCATTTTGACGGGGGCTAGCAGACCCAACATGGCGTCCATGAAACAGTGTTTTCACGGAGAGCACCCGGAGTACAGGCTTGGGATTAAAAGTTTTACCGCGGACGAAAAACAGCCAAAGTAAGTCAGCAATTGCATGTTTTATTTTCTTTTGCTGGTGGATTTTCTGCAGTTTGATGTGGGCTCTGCTGAAAACGTTTAGTGCTGTGCTAACAAGCTTTACACCTATCGATTCAGTGAGTTGTTAGCTTTCGTTTGCTGTATAGCTTTGTGTGCTGCTGTTCGTATTGTGGGATGTCAGCCCTCAGATATTAGTACTTGGTCAAAAGGTGCGTTCTAGCCATGTGTGTGCTTTATTGCCTGGGGTTTGAGCGGTGTTAGATTGATTTGAGTTTGAAGTGGATACTTTTGTAGAGGCGTCTCTGCTCGACATTTTGACGTATGATAAGCGTGTGTGGGTGGAAGCGGTAGCAAGATACGAGCGTTACATTGTACCACCAGGGGGCTAGCCCCCGCGGGCGGGGGCTATAGGTCTTGTGGAGTTAAGTCTATGAATCTTGCTTATAAGGACTCCAGGAAGAGTCTTCAATACCGTGACAGCTACAAAACCAGATAAATAAAACAATAAAAGCTGGCGCCTTGTTAACCTGGTCATCCAAAGGCAGCTCCCCAAATGCAGGAATGTACTTGGCCCACTCCACCAGCACCAATAACTGCTGCCTCATTGAGTCACATACGTCCACCACTGAGGCCGATTTCTGCTCTGCCAGGTCTCCTAATACCACAGGAGCCGTGATCTGGAAGACAGAAAACATCAGTCACAATTTAGCTGTTAGTGTTTACAAAGTTAAGAAGTACATGAGTAGTAATCATTATCTACCTCCAAGTGAGTGGAAACTTGCATTGCCTTGCTTTGTTAAAATGATAATAAAGTGTTGGGTGGTTTTATTGTTTTTGTTTGTTTTGTTCTACTCTTCTTAAGCTAAAAACACAAATGAAATTGTTTAGCCGTTGATTTAATACAAATTGCCAAGATAATTTGTTAGAGTTGTTGAAATTTGAAATATTTTACTACATTTTTACTGATTATTTCAAACAATTCCATTGTGAATGTTTGTGAGTGAAGGATTTTCTATCAGTTTGTGCTGATAGAAAAATCAATTCCCAGATACTCGATGCTTAAAGGTGCATAATGCAATTTTTTATCTGAAAAAAAAGGTTGATATTTGTGTGTATTTGACCTTGTAGTGACCCAGTGCTGTATGAGTGGTCAGCATGGTGCCTTTGCTTTCCATCACAGTGGTCTCTACGATGCTGCAGGATCAATTGTTTGGAAGGTTTTTACTGCTGACGGACCCGCTCAACTGAAAACCTTAAAAACAATTGATCCTGGAGCGTTTTAGAGACAGAAAAATGAGAGAAAGCAAAGGCGTCATGCTGACCACTCAAATACGCACACATTTATTTCCACATAAAAAGTTGCATAATGCACCTTTAAACTAGTATCTAAGCTAAATTTAGAAGCTTCGTAGAATGTGTCATGCAGTATAATTTAATCAATACAATCAGTCACTCCAGGCTAAAGAATATGGACATGATAAAGGGCACTGTATGTGAGATATGTGAATGTGTATCATGTTTCAAGATTTTCCCTACTCTTCTGTCACTGCATGTCTCTGTGCCTGGCTATGTAGTGTGAAGTGATAGGCTTCAGAAGCGTATTGCAAGAGTTGATCAAGTACCTGTTGCGATAGCGATTCTGCCTGGGCCAATACAGTAATAGGTGGAAGGTCTTGGGATTGGTCTTGGATGGTTCGTCTTGAGCTTATCCGATCCCTTTCATTCTGCACAGCTGCAAAACAATACAATATAATGATTCGCTGATTAGCTATATCTCTCGCTATCGGTTTTAATCATAGCATGCCCTTACTATGATCATTACATTTTACAGCAACTGAGTATACACGATGACATCAGACACTAGAGCTGACCATTTTACTTCTGTCAAACTTTAACCAGTGACAATCTCGAACAACATGTTTGAATGACCCACGATTAGGCTCCATAAAACCGTGTGCCAAGGTTATACCCATCATAAACGGGCAGCACTCGCTCACTTTTATGGCGGACAGTTTTTCAGGCGTCTTAAAGCCGATTTGAGATTCCCTGACAACACCCTTTTGAATAAGAACCGCACCTACATCATCTACAGTATTGTCATGTTTGAGTTTCCTTACCTTCTTTCTTCATGCCTGCCCGGAAGCATTTGTTAAGTCTGCAGAAACGACACTGGTTCCTCTTATCTTTATCCACAATGCACTGTCGGCTGAACCTGTAAATGGCCATACAGTTAAACACCACTGTCTATGGCTTTACAGACACCAAACACGTGACAAAATGTACACAATTAAAGAGAGAGATTTGTAACACTGATAGGATTCAATAGTTTGGGTCGCGCTTAAAAGTATCTCCCGTCATAAATCATTAGTTGAGTGTTCTTTAAGAATGAGTCACTTGATAATCAATGTTTGCAGAGCAGGGGTTCAGCATTAATAAACATCATTGGGTCATTAACAGTGTCATTAAAGGTGAGTCTTTATGGTGTTGTGTATAAACTCAACCTTGTTAGTTTCTGTGCTGGCAAAGTATACTGTCCTTATAAACGTAGTTGAGGCATCTCTTCATACCTGCAGGTGTAGATGTGGCTCTTGCGTATGGACCTCCTGAAGAAGCCCTTGCAGCCGTCACAGCTGGAGGCTCCGTAATGTTTCCCCGTGGCCTTGTCTCCACAGATGGCACAGTTGCTGCTCATCCCGTCTGGACCAGGCACACCCGCCTCTGTTGGCATGCTGTCTGCAACACACACACATGTGCAACGTCAAGGTAATATTATGAGCATAGCTGTAAGGGAGTGCAAAGTTTGTGGGTGCATATGTCAGGTTTTGCAATCTTTACGATCAGTTCAAGTTACAAGCCACGTGTAGGCTACTCAAGACTAGATACACTCGAGCAGCAAATCAAAGCAATAGAGAGGAATAACATTTTCAATTGGTCAATATTGTCATCAGATCCAATACAGGAGGTATTACAAAAACTTGCCCCTTAATAATGTTTGTTTATGCTGAAAGGAAAAGTATGGGGGGAAAGTAGCCAGCAAATCGATTTACTATAATAATAAATGATGCATGTGTTAAGAATACAATTTAAAAATCAGTATGTGCATCCCCACAAACACATAAGTTGCCAACTTAGTTATTCAGTCAAAAAGGTGGATATTCAGCCTGCATCTTACCTCCTCCATAGAGAACCTCTGCATTCTCAAATCCCAGTGTGCTGTACGAGGGGTCCAGACCTTCACAATAGTTAGCTACTTCCATTTCTAAGAGAGATCTACTCTGAGGAACAGGAGGATACTTCATTCCTATGTCCAGGCAAGTCTTACTCACTTCCTTTTTCCTCTCAATGACGCCTTTCTATTGCATTTCTGGCTATAATCTGCCAGGGCTCTGCCTATTGCTATTGATCCAGACATACCTGAGGAGACACCTGGTATAAAACATCTATAAATGTGTCGATTGGCTGAAGGACAGTGAGTGGGTGGGGCTTAGGCCAGAGACTTTTTGCCTTATTGCAGGTTATCTTGTCCTTCCACTGCCTTATCACCTCGATAGATAAATAGAATAGATTACCCCACTTGCTTACAATATTTTTGCTAAGTAGCTTTTACTCACGCTTTAGGCCCCAGCATGTTGTGACATTTTGTGCAAAGTAATGTGTTTGCGGTAAGAATAACAAAGGATTGGTCTTTAAGACAATCAAAATGCATGCTGTTGTCAGTGTGCCCTGGGCCTCCTAATCTAATCAATATTGGAGTGATAGCAGCACTACCTCTGCAGATATAATCTATAAAGACACAGAGTGAAGTGGAAAACACTGATAACTTCCATTAACTCTTCCCTAGACACAATTCGTAGAGCTGGTGCCTTCTATGGACTTGTACTTACCTTGTCTATCAGGTGTCCCTGTACATTTGCAACCAGATTTAGCTCCCCTTGTTGAGGATTTTACCGTGGTTTCTGCATTACTGCTGTTGGTGCATACTTTCAATTTGATGTTCAGAATATAAATAAGAACTAACACTGACCTCATGAAACCACTTTTTTTTCTTAAGTGAAGTATAGGAAGTGAGCAAAACATCTCAATGTGTTTGGGGCCAACACAGTGATCGGAGTAGCTTCTTGCAGTACTGTGGTTGCGGTATATTAACCGTGCAAAAATATATTGTTTTTATATATATTATTTTTAATGTCAGCCAGCAACACATCACCCCCAAAAAATCAGAAGCACTGGCAACAAAAGGAGGTCTTTTTGTGGTTGCTGCAATAAAAAATGGCTTTAATGTGAATAAGACAAGAAATAAAAAGTGAGATATGCTTCTCGGTTTCAATGCACAGTTTATACAGTGTCCCAACTTTCTCTAAATTGGGTTTATACCTGATAGGATTGTGAAAATGCTATCTTAACCGCCGTAAGATGCGAGGCAGAGGCCATCAAAGAGACGATCGAGTAAACAAGTGAAACTGCTGCCAGCTAGTTGCCTCCTCTGTGTTCGCGGTGCCATAAAAGGGCTAATTTACGAGCAGAAACCAGTTAAAATGTCCCCATCACAGCCCCGGTGTCATTGCACTAAATCTTACTGTGAGGCTTAAAGGTAATCACCTCGCTGCATTGTGTTGGAGGAGGCTGTAAATGATAAGAGGTGGCACTATATGGGAGATTTGATGGTCTGCATCAGCCAATCACAAAAGGTGCACCAGGAGCATGTGCTCAGATAATGCTATCACTATTACAGTATAGTGAGGGAGACAGTACCAGTACATTAAAACTCATTACAGGGTTGATATAAAAATTAAAATTCAATTAGTTTGAAGTGTCTATGTTGCCACGTGTTTATAAAACTGACAAAGGGCGGGGACAGGGAAGTGTAGAAATTAAAGTTTAACCAGGGCTCACTCCTGACTCATCAACCTGTGAGAAGTGACTTCATACAGTCACACTTTGACTAATTCACCGATAATAATAAGTCAACAATCATATTTTGCCTCAAAGAACCATGGGCTTACATATTATAGGCGTAATGCCAGTCAATATCTTATTCAAGTTACAATCATAGTTATATTACCGCTGGGCTGTGTATAGAGAGAGGTGAAGGCCATTTTTAGTGAACGGCCACTCAATCAATCAATCTTTATTTCAGACCCAAATAGGTCCATAAAAAGCACAATATATTTAGAATTATTTTTCCTTACAAGCTTCGGCCTTTTTATATTGAAGAATTTTAAGAGGAGCACTATTTACTTCCGTTAATTCTTCCATTTTTATTTCATGAACTCACGGGTGATGATCTGATTTTGTTTGCAATAGTGGTTTGAATTGCGATTAATGTTTTGAAATCATTATTCACACACTGTAAACATGTCCAGGAGCATTAACATTTGAGAGAAAACTGAAATACTGTTTGTATAACTAACACAAGAGTCACATGCTTTTCAGAACATGTTCAGGTTAGTCACTTTTTTACACAGAAATACAACACTACTCTTTCTGCTTTACAAATTGCAGCCATTGAAATTGCGATTTTTATTCCATTGCAATTAATTGTGCAGCCCTCTTTTAGAACCCCTGATATATCATTTGTGGTGATAGATGATAGAGAATCTTTGTGCGAGTAGTCTGTTGCTTCCATCCTTATATTTCAGTGCTATTCTTGAAGTGCATATTTGAAGTAGTTTCATCTCTTGGCCTATTCTAATAATTAAATTTCATAAGGACATTACCACGACAAGATTAAGGTCAGCGCGAGGTCAGTATTAATTATGATAATGTTGACCCTAAGCCTAAGATATCTGGCACAACACAAATTGAATCATGTGACAGGTGATGAGGAGGCCTCCTAGCAACAGAGAGCTCAGCGCGGTCATAAAGCCTGTCCTGAGAGGCCTGTCTGTGCGAACTGCCCGCTGTATGCAGGCATTGTTTACATACTACATGAGAGCCTACAGGTCCAAATGTTGGTGAGGCATGAGTGGTAGCTTTGTTGAGAGTGGGACTTCACCGTCAACTCGTCTCCATGGAGACATTGCTGCTTTGCTTTCATGACTGTTTTATTTTGGCGACTTAATGCCATTATCAGTGATCACCAGGAGCACTGTTGGTGTTGCTGGCATGTTTGCTTTTGAGTTTTATGACAACTTATGACCTGAAATGTTCCGCAGAGTGACTTTAAAACTAGGTAAACAAACACAGAACATAATATAAGCCTATAGAGATGGAAACATTGGTCATACCTGGACCACAAAGCTGGGAAGAAAATGGACAGAAGCAACAGATACAAAGCCACAAATCACTTTCAGTCCAAAAAGTAATGGATTTCTTTTTTGTTGTTATTATTAAATAAACAACATATTGGCATATAGTATATTAAGTCTTTATTTAACCAACAGCAAACCAGCTCATCCTCCAAGATGTTAAAAAGAATAGATTAAAAATTCACTGTGGTCTAATAACTGTCACCAACAGCTTACTCCAGTAAAACACTATGTCATCATTTTCTCGCAGTGCACTTGTAGGCTATTTGGTAGAAAGATGGCACAGATCTAGCTTCCGCTTTTGGGGGTGACCCACACCTCACTTGTGAAGTCACGGTGCGCAAAATGAAACGCTCGAATCACATGATCTTTACTGCGCGGTCTACGTGACATCTTATCACTTTTACAAAACGGCGAGGTGAGAAGAACACGGCTCCATTACCAGTAGACTTCACGCAAAAATCTCCACAGCAGGATTAGGCTATGCCCCCGCGCTCAAATGGGGCCTCACGACGAATTACGCACGGGAAAAAAACAGACTTCTCACGACTCAGATATCACAAATCGGCTACACACCAGCTCATTAGTAACATAAACGATCGTATATTAATAAAATGCTGAACTTACCTTTGCGTAACTTTTCTTCTACGATGTGCATTTATCCAAGTTTAGCCAAAGCGCGCTCTGGGTGGGAACGGTACTTTGCGCAACAAAAGTCCAGCCAACTTTGGGAACAGGTGAGTGCTAAAGGTGTGCTAGAACATTGAAAGCAAATGTTGGGAGAAGTGAGTGGCCAATAATTCATGCTGCGACACATTTGATGGCGCCATCCACCGTAGCCCCGTCATTAGATCGATTTACTAAACAAACCCAGAACAGGGTGGGGATGCGTTAAACAGTAACTCGGTGCCATAAAAAACCAAAAGCAAAAGGATAGGCAGGTGAAGGGTTTGCAGTGCTGGTGTACATGTGAGCTACGATATCCGCGTTGGACCGCACATACTGTAGGTACAATGTTTCACACTGAAGCAGCAACAAGTTACGATTTTAGACACTTATTTCACTTCCCATTCTTGGTATGTGTCAATCATTTATCATCTATCTGGAAGTGAAAAAGCATTTTAATCTACACCATATATACCAGATGTAAAAAGAAAAATATATTCAAAGGTCAATTTGAGATCTACATTTGCCTTGCGGTACAATCTCTGACCAGAGGATGGCGCCATAGAAACACAAACAATTTCATATTTCTGTAGTTTGCCAATATTTATGCTAATTGATATGCATGTCTTAATTTTAGAATAAAATAATACACCAAAAAATGCAATGATGTAGGATTTGATTATATAAAAACACAACGTTGTCCCCTATGGTGTAGAAGTATAGTTTACTGTGGTCTTACTTGAGCCAATATGTCACTTCCTCTTGACGCTTCCTTTTATAGATCCATACTCATTCATGATGTTAATAACTTTCCAAAGATGTAAGATTTTATTGATAGGTTTTTATTCAACACGATAATGATTAACCAGGCTTAAAATATTGATTAACCTTTCCAATGTATCTGACCATCACCAAGTCACAACCAGGAAATAATATAAATAAGGTTCAGTTCAGTTTATTCCATCACAATAAGAAGCAAAAACAAAAAGAAATACTTTAATGTGTATCAAGTGGTAACCTTTATGATAGATATACTCCATAGACAGGTGCAGTGTCTTGCCTGAGGCCTCAGAATGGCTCTATGGGAAGAGAAAATGTCAAACCTGTTTTTAGGCTACCTCTTTAGCTACTACCTTCCTGCTTCACACACAAAACATGTTCTTCTCCCGAGGAAAGTGAGCATGTCCAGACAGTTGAAAGTGGTCAAACTCAGAAACACTTCATTAATGTTCTCCAGCTCAAGATGCTCCAAGTAGTAGAGGCGAAAAATGTGGTATGGGATAAAGGAAGCCACCATGATGAGGGCAAAACACAGGCTCTTCAACTGGGCACTGAAATCCTGCTGCAAGGTGCACTTCTTCCCATCCCTCTTGTACAAAACCAGTAAGACGTTTGCTTGAAGAATGGTGAGCACGGCTGTTGTCACAATAATGACTGTGCTAATAATGTAGTTGAGCACTTTAGCTTCTGATTGAATGTCTTCCGCAAAAGCAAAACATTGGCTCGTTGTGTTATTATCTTCCGCTCTCTTGCCGTAGACTAAAGTCACCACGCACGGGAAAGTGACCAAGACAACTACCCACACCCCAGCGCTGACCAGAAGTGCGTGCAGCCTTTGAATCGAAGGCATAATCTCTGTTTTCCGGTAGAAACTCCAAATCCGCGAGATTAGGATGATTACATAGAAAACAAACGACATGTACATATGAACGTGTATCATGCTGCTGATCACTTTGCATGTATTCAATCCCAGCTGCCAGTGGTGAGTGGAGTAGTAGTAGATCCTAAAGGGAACGGTGAGGAGGAAGAGGAAGTGCGTGAAGATGAGGTTGAAGACGGCAATGGAGGTGATGGTGGTCGTGGAGGATTTTAAAACGTGCATAGCCAAGCTGAAGCACATCAGGCCACTGACAAAGACCACACTGTAAATGCCCAGCAGGACAGGGTTGCACTTCATTTGTGGGCCAGCGGTGGAGTTTGGAGGTCCGGTTGAGTTTGGAGAGAGGTCCGGGTGCATTGTGGTCTGATAGGCTGTTCCATCCATCTTGAAAGATAAAGACAAAAATGTTTTTGGTCGTGAGTACTGTTTATCAGCATAGGGAATCAAATTATTTTTAGACAGTGGCACAGATGGTAGTGGTAGTGGGTAAACTCATAATGGGAAGGTCAGGGGTTCGAATCCCGCCTCCTGCAGGTGCACATTGTTGTTGGGCAAGACACTCACCCACCTTGCCTCCAGTGTCTGCGTACATTGGTGTATGAATGAGAGCATGAATGGGTGAGTGGTTTCTTGCTGTAAAGCGCTTTGAGTGCGGCATAGGCGGAAAAGCACTATATCAATTGAGAGCATTTATCATTTTCTGCTTTTGTATCATTTTAAACAAAAGAATTTCCATTTTATTCTTCCAACGCTTGACCTCAACTCCTGTCATGTACAATTTGCTGAAGACCTGTTGATTATAAAGCACCATGCTGTTCATTGTAATTGGCCGTAGATTTAATAGAGATCTGTATGAAAAATCAATCATTAAAAGAATAATGCAGAAAACGTGTCTCACCAAAGATTTATTTTATTTTATTTGACCAAGAAGTTGAATTATTTATTAAACCAAGAAAGTCCCACTGAGATTAAGAGTCTATTTTACAGGGGAGTCCTGGCAATCAGCATGGTTAGCTATCCACATATTCTTAAGTCATGTTGAATACAGAAGCAGTTCACTACCATTTACCTTTAAATGTTGTACAACTCATTTTACCTTGTCTGGATCATTTAGTAAAACTTCTTTAAAAAATGCTAATTTGGATGAGGTTGGCTAGATTTGTTTCTTTTCTTAGAGGTTTTTTGTTTAGTTTCTGAAGCAGTCCTGCATGGCTGAGATCTTACTAAAACTATTTACTCAATTCCTGTTTAAAAAAAAAAAAAGTACAAACCTTTTGAAGTAGTTTTGTGAAGAGCAGAGAGAAATATGTTGGAATCCTTTACTTGTTATCCAGCAGTAGTGTGATAGCGCCGCAGGTTTAATCTTCACTAGATTCCAGAACTGAAAATCCTCCAGTTCACGCGTTGCCATCCAAAAATCGCTCTAGTGTTACAAACGGCATCCAAACATCAGTCTAGTTTTACATGTGCCAGCCAAACATCATTCTCGTTTTGCATGTGGACTAAATGTGTGAGTTACTTTGCGAAACAGGAGGTGATTTTACAGACCCAAGTCCAACCACAAAGCTCTTCCTCATTCTTCTTTTTACGACGTTGGGGGTTATGTGAAGTGACCAGGCAGTTCAGATGCATAGTTTACAATAGTGGGCCATTGGAAGTTGATTTTTTTACGGGTACAATTTAATGTGATTAATCGGACATACCACACAATTGCCTATGAAGTAGAAGAATCATACCGTGAAAAGGAGAAGTATAAAAGGGGATGTGGTTTTAACCTGTTAGTACTTACTGGTTTTATTTTGTACAAAAGAACATGCTAATTCACAATGATGTTTCACATTTGTAATCTGTATGTTTCTAAATAATAACATTGTGCACAGTATGGCTATACATACAGTACATACATTCTTTAATAATAATAATAATAATAATAATAATTTAAGTATCACTCATGTTTTATACATAATCATAGTCAAGTTTATTGTCTTAGGAAAGTCATAAAGACCTGGAGAAGAAGCACCTTACTGTCAACCATGTTTTTCACTAAAAGTTTCCTGTTTGCAATACATTTACTATAAAATGTGAAATGGTACTGTCATAGACTCAGCATCATGTTCTGCTTTATTAACATAATTACTATATAAATATCAAGTTAAAGAAGTAGAAATATTTCCCTTTACCTTAAAAACAATATAATAAT
The DNA here is from genome assembly GCF_951799975.1 of Gobius niger. Classification (NCBI taxonomy): domain Eukaryota; kingdom Metazoa; phylum Chordata; class Actinopteri; order Gobiiformes; family Gobiidae; genus Gobius; species Gobius niger. The sequence continues at coordinate 13,850,109 of NC_136869.1, forward strand.
AATTTAAAAAAAACAATACAATGAATATTTCACCATGTTGTTATGTGTAGTGCATTTTGGACTTTCTCCACAAAACCAGTCTTTGAGAGGTGAGGATGTGAGTGACCACACTGAGCACCATGAGGAAGATCGTCATCGACATCACAATCACATAATGGCTGATGCTGCAAAAGAAGAACACACGTCTTGTCAAAGCTGTGAAATGAGCCTTCCTGTCAAAGCCAGGAAGGACTATCCTCTATTAATATGTAACACATTGAAATTATACTGCCAAAAAAGGTTATAAGATTAACTCACCTCGTACCAATGTCTAACCAACTTCCATAGTCTTGGACCAGGAAGAAGAAGTGCTAAAGGTAGACACAATAATTAACTTAAGAAAAAAGATCAAAATCGCTTACTATTGCGTTTAAGAAACGTCCAAGTCTTACCAAAGCCATTATATCAGAAATGACGAGAACGATGAGGAACAAACTGAAAAACAACAATATAAGAAAGTGAATCTCTGTATCCCCGCTGATTATTCAAGTGCAAAAAATTCTTTCTGTCCTAGTTCTTGAGCCAATTATCCAATCAGAAAGCAGAGAGAACCCCACACTTTGGATTCAGTGATTCAATGTCTAAAACCAGTTGGTTATAATAAACTGAAAGAACCTATCACTTAAAGGTGCATTGTGCAACTTTGTATGTGAAACAAAAAGGAAAAAATTATGCGTATTTGACCTTGTAGTGACCGGGCAGCTGTATGAGTGGTCAGTGTGACGCTTTTACTTTCCGTCACAGTGGTTTCTATAACGCTCCCGGATCAATTTTTTTGTAGGTTTTCCTGGGAGAGGGTCCGTCAGCAGAGAAAACCTTCAAACAACTGATCCTGGAGCGTTCTAGAAACCACTGTGATCGAAAGTAAAAGCGTCATACAGCCGCTGGGTCACAACAAGGTAAAATATGCACAAATATACTTTTTTTACTTAACTTTTTTTTCCACATAAAAAGTTGCATAATGCACCTTTAAGGAATCCCAGCACCCTCCCCACTCATGCTCAAATTAGTGTTATTGCTGGCCTTATAGTGCATGAGTCTGTGAGGTTCCTGTTGTGTTTGTGTCCTCATACTGTCTGTTGCTTGACACACCACAGTTTCAGTTGTTTTGTAGTGAGGTTTAGACTTTTTATGCAAGAAGCAGTATCTTTGTGAAAGTATATCTTGGACATGTACATAAGACAACATAGGTAATTCAAGTACCTTCTTGAGGAAAGCTGCGTTGTGACTTGGATGGTCTCAAACGTACACATGACAATGATGAATGGAATAATAACCTAAAAGGAGATGAGCAGCTTAATCATTTATTAAATACAGAACTATCAGATCAATGAATATTGTATAAAATGTTGCTAGAAAGAAAAAAAAGCTTGTAAATGGGTGTGCTAAGTTAACAGGTAGTATTGTAGAAAGCTATTTAAAAGTACATTTATTGATTGCATTTTAAGTACCTTCCACATCATGAGTCCTCCCATGATGAAGGGGTTAAAAACAGTGAGGAAACAGTAAACAGATGCTGGGTCAAAGCTAGACAACAGAGAAAAAGTTATCGGATGTCAGTTATGAATTTTTCACCAGAGGGGCTTGAAATTACGGTATTTGATGAAATATTCAAAAACAATGTCACAAAATCACAATGCATAACGGATTTCTGCCACAAAGACTCGCATGTTTCGCACCACCAACTGAACTTCCTGTCAATGCCTACACTTTTTAAAGACAGAAAAAAAAACGTACCTGTTTATAGAGGCGATATTTCCTGTGCCAAAAAAGGCAGTGATTATAAAAAACACCTACAAACGTGGTCAAGGTAACTACAATTATAGTATCATTCATTTAATACAAGCTTTTGAGATGTATTCTACTACTGTAAGGATACAAAAAAATAAGATCTCCGAATGTCGTCTAATTTTAGCTGCCGAATTTTGGTGATGTCAATGTTGGCAGCAAAATCAATCGTTGAGAGCTGTTGAGAACACACACACACAAAAAACAATGCAACATCAAATGCTTGGTACAATAAAAGGTGAAATTGTCCTTTTACGACGACATTCTACCTCCTGTCGACCGGAGACACCTTGGGCGAGCAGTGCTTCTTGTTCAATGTTGATCCACACAAACATTAGCCACGATAAGGCTGGTGGAAACAAGGCTTCAGACCTAAAAAGATCAAAGTTTAAATAGTACATGATGGAGCTGCAAAAAGTTGCCAAATTATTGCTATTCAATAGTTAAAACATAAATCAAATATATCAGTTTTCCTCATATCGTGTGGCCCTTGTACATTACCCAGTGCTTAGTAGTAGGTATGTGGCTGTGAGAGACAGGAGTACACTAAGGAGTCGATGGAAAAGACGTGTAGAGCTGAGAAGCGGAATCAGTATGGAGGAGCCTAAAACATGAAATAAAAAGTTAAAAGATGCACTGTATACATTTACAGCAGACTTGGACTCTCAACCAAGCGTTTCTCTAATTCAGTTTCATTTTTGTACCACCGGTACAGGCCCCAACTGTCAGGGGGAAATGCCACACCAACTTTATTTACAAAACACTATAAAGACAAAACTGTAAGCCAAAGAGTCGTACACAAATCAGAAAACAAGGAAAGGGTATGACAAAATACAGCTATAACTAAACAAAGTCAAAGTGATGCAAATGCATTTAACTACCAAGAAAGCCTACTATCCCTGCTGGAGGAAATAACTCCGTTAAACACACCTAATGTGGTCCAGCTGACAATCTGACTGAGCAGTGGCAGGCCATGTTTCTGCTGCAGACTGGAGTGTGTGAGGGAAGGAATGAATGCACACACAGTCACATGGATCATCTAAAATAGACAGTTGAGTTTTAGACATAACTATAAATGCAATGATCATGAAGCATATTTGGTAATCAGCGAATACCTGGAAAAGCAGAATCTTTGTTTCACTGTGGTACAGTGGTGTTTTGTGTCGTGACGACCAGAGGAAACAGGAGGATGTGAGGAGGGTCAACAGACCTGCACATGTGCTATTAAAAAAAGGAAAAAGGAAAGTCAAATGACAAAACAAACAATCAATGGTTTTGTTTTATTTTAGTCAAAAATTCCGTTTGGTAGACTGTATAGTTACAGTAGGGAAAAATGTACTTACACTAAATGTAAATTGGGCTCTCTCCCCACAACAGGCAACAAGGGAAAAACAGCCAGACACAGGGAACTCAAGAACCAGCTCACGGATCGAACCTGTGGAGACCAATATTCAGTGTGTCAGAATTACACACATTTGAGCTATTCCCAAAGTCCAGGATGTCATAGACCCCTTATCGATCCAAAAATCTCTCGGAGGCCCCCCAATAAAAACATATTTACTCTATCCTGAGGAATTCGTTATTATTTTACAACTAAACTCACATAAAAAGCAACATTTAGCCATGACTATAAGCTAAATACTGATTATAAGTAGTATAATGTAGCAAATAAATGTAAATTTCCTTTAAAAACATATCTTTTTCAATGTACTTGGTTTGCCCTACAATGCCTCTGAGGCCCACCAGGGGGCTCCAGACCCCACTTTGGGAACCACTGCTTTAATATATTTGAATCTTTTGTATAAAATCTAGTCCCCTCTGGTGAAAATAAATTAAAACATCACTGATAATAGCAAAAATCATACATATCCTGGTTCTGTGGAAAGCACATCATTACCTGGGCCTTTTCAAAAAGTCCAGAGAGAAAAGGCCAAAAGGAGAGCGCAGCCAGGCCCACAGACAACACAGCACGATAGAAGAAGCTCACCACCTGGTGGCAGCAAAGCATCATTGAACCCATATTACCACACAGCGTTTCACTGTATGTAACAAGAAAAAACAGAATAATAAATACAAATGCACTTACCAGTAATTCGATTCCAACAGCTACTAGTACAAAATAGCCTAAACATTTCCACAAAGGCAATGACGGGGCAGAATGAACCAAATCAACCAGGATTCCAAACCTGAAGCACAAATTGACAGCAACACTCGATGAGGTTTTGAAAAGACAAAAAACCCTTTGTTCATGTTTCCGTGTGGTGCATGAATGGCAATAATTGTAACTGAAAGGCCCTAATTAAGCTCTTTGAAGCTGCACCGCACATACAAAGATAATTATGTCTGAGGTAAATTGCATCCTGTGAAATTGAGAGAGCTTGTGCAATGGGCTGCAGTGATCTGGAATGATTGATATTTTGTCCCATCTGTTCAGCATATGATCCAAAGCAACCTAATTAACTTGTTTTGAATGAAGTTTCTATATTTTAAAACTTTTCTATAGACTTACTCTTTAAGAACAAAGTGCCACACAGGGACCGGAAGCAGACAGTAAACATAGTAGGTGAGTGGACTCCTTTGAATGAATAAAAATACAGCGATCAACACTGCCACACTAGTGCTCAGCCATGACAAATGAAATCGTGGCATCTGCAAACACAATATAATAACAGAAGTTAAATAAACTTTGACAGAATAATGAATCATAAGGACAGACCTGCTCTTCTGTACTTACCTGTTTGGTGAGATTGTGATTTCTGTTAAGGCTAGCGTGAGTTTTGAGGATGATAAGGACAACATAAGAGGTCCAGCCGACAAAACCCAACACCACACTGCAGCCCAGGAAAAATCTGTCATAGGTGTGGTAGTAAACTAGGCCTTTTAGGGACTGAGAGATGAGAGACTGGCAGAGAGATATCTAAGACAAAAGAAATACAGTTAAAAGTGGTCAAGCCGCTCTTAGGCAATACAACTTTTAAAACTCACAGCTTCTTCATATTTTTCCAGCTGAATCATCATTCTGATCCTGTGGACAAATTCTGCTTGTTCAGACTCCGTTAATTGTCTGAGAAAACAATAGGAAAACAGTAATGACAAATGCAACTCATTAAAAATGTAGAAGTACTCTCTGTATTTGTGCTTACTGGTAGGGGGTAAAAAGCAAGGATATCGTGGTCTCCTTTTTCTGAATCATTTTCACCTGACAAAAATATGCACAACAAATAAAACATACACCTATTATAGTTAAAGTATAATGTATAATATTGTGGCCATTGCTCACATAAAAGCATTGACAGTGTGTAGTGAAGTTTTGTTTCGACTAATGTTTGCTAGGACAATATTTGCTAGTATCCTCAACATGGTGGCTTTATATGGTAACACTCAATGAACAACATTCTATAACAATTGTACATTGTACCTTGTATTGCTCCAGCACTTGGATGGCATTAGCGTACATGCTTTCAGCTTTGAAGTGATTACTGTTGTTTAGGTACTGAAGAGGAAGCACCCCCTAAAAGGGAAAAAAAGAGAGGTTATTATCCATTCTAGTATTAGCTCAAATGTTCCTTGATTTGAATTTGTTTACTTACAACAGAATTGATAGGAAAATTAACACCAATCAGCGATGCCATAAGAGGAGCAATGTCAGCCTAGAAACACATGATTGAGATCAAAATGTGTCTTTTTATTTTCTATTCAACTTAATCTTACCTGGCTGACATCAACTCTACGAATCTGCTCCAGGTCCCAATCTATGGGAAACAGCAGCCACAAAATCATAGCACAAACAAAGACATTATGATGGACACATATTTACTGAGCATTTCTCACCTTTTAAGAATCCATCATCGAATGCTTGAGGCTCTTTAACGGTCACGGGGCCGTTGACCCCAGCTCCCCAGACGACTAAAGGAGTCAGAGTCTCGGAAGGATGACCTGCTCCGTGAGATCCTAACAAATTATAGTGAGATATAAAAACGTTTTACAAAAGCAAACAGTAAGTATGCAAAATTGTTATGAGCGATAAAGAGGGTTACCCCAGTTAGTCATGCCGTGATCAGAAGTGAATACATAGGCAGTTTTTCCATCGTTTCCAAAGAAATCTTCAATCATAGACACTAGCTCCGATACACCAGCGTCCACTAATCCTATGTTGTCCAAATATTCCCTACAGAAGGCAAAATAGTTTGGTCAGCTACAGTGTTTGTGTTTGCAGACTGCTTGCTCATTGCGTGTGTATGTGAACAATAAAAAATAGAAAGAAAAATGAAGTCACAAAATTGTAGATCACACTACTTCAAAATTGTAGATCACACTACTTACTGTGACATTGGCCTGTGCGCATGTCCATTTGTGTCAAGTCCCAGCAGATGGAGAAAGAAGACATTTTTATCTTCATGCAAAGTGGCTCTCAGACTGGAGTTATATTTGGCAGACTCAAAGAATGACTATTAATAAGAAGATAGAAAACAATAATGCAATTACTGTTCAAGGTAGGGCTGACAATTTGGACAAAAAACCTAGCTGTGATTTTTTGGACAGATATTGCAATTCGATTATACATGATACATTTAAATGAATAACTTACTAAAATGAGGAGTGGAAGGGAGTCATGTTACTTTTAGGCTTCAGTCAAACATCATAATCTTGCACAAATTGCTCCACAATTGTGTATTCGAGCAATGCACAATAATCTATTTTCAAAAATATTTGTTTTTATGTGGACAGCACCCTCTTCTGGAGGAGTTTCCTCCACATTCTGTTCCCCTGGGGCACAGCCACATGAATAAAATATGTCCAGGATGGAATCATATAGCGTCTATCTAAACACTTTAGAATCTGCTTTATGGAAACTCAGACAAACTTATCTGTACCTGAGATCAGACCTCAATATATCTGATTGGTGAATTGCAGTATTCATATGATTTGAAGAAGTATTGCCTTACGTTTACTTGGTTGAATACCCAGCTGTCCAGCCTTGATGCATCAGTAGATGCAAAGTCCTCCTCCACAGCTGGATAAGTGTGGGTATAAACATGATCTCCTGTGGCACCTGATAAGAACGAATGTCATTGTTTAAGAACAATTACAGCTTTATCTTACTATGCTCATATTTTCTACCTTTGGCAAACATGGGTAGGATGTCTGGACTGCCCCAGCTCCAGGTGTGTCTGCTCTCGTTAAAGACAGAATCAAATTCCACTGGGTTTTCCTTCCAACCTGGAAACACACAACAAACACAGACGTAAGACAAAAACCCTTTGCTTCATATGTTCCACTTTTATGCACCAACCTTTTGCTACTGCACTGACATCTTCATAGAAACCAGCAATAAGAGCTACATGTCCAGGCCGAGACTCTGTGGGGACTCGTGTATGCGACACACCCCATGTACCTCTACTCTCTATTATACTCCTAAAAACAAAATATATATTGTTAGGAAATAGTTATTAGGTCTAGAATGCAATAAAGTTTGAATCAGTAAACCAACCTCAGATATGGAGCTCTGGATGAGCCATTTGGGAGCAGTGTAAACAGACTGTCTGCCCTGAGTCCATCAGCCACCATCAGTATCAGTCTGGAAGCTGGAGGTGCCAGTGAAGTTGCCAGAGGGGTCATGCCATGGACCAGGGGAGATGTAAAGTATATGTCAAAGATAGACAGGAAGAAAACCACGTGGACTGTCAGCCCAACAAGGAAGAAGGTGATCATCCTCATTGTTCAGCCTAAAAAATAAAAAATAAAATGAATAAATTACACATAATGGATTATTTGTAATACTACTTATGTGTAGACAAATGAATACCAAGCAATAATTTAGGCAACATTATAGTACAGTTATTAGACAAGTTTGTGTAATTACAATAGCTGCGATAGTACTAGGCTACAAGGAATTAGCCCTACCTCTTACCGTAGCTGATCCCTTCAAGAAGGTCACGAACTAAAATGAATGAAAGGCTAAATCTTCCAACATGCATTCAAATTGTAAATCTTAACACTCCACTGTACATTGCTCCTTCGCCAGTCATCACCCATGTAACTGGAAAAGCCAACAGGAAGTCGCGGCTTCTTATGCAAGACAAGATTAAGGCGAGAGCGTGCTTTTACAAAACCACTTTTAAGAAGATTAAACAAGAAATTCAGGTGCCATGAGCATCCACTTCCTTGTTGTGCCTTGACTTGTGACGTTTCCGTAGCCCAGCTGAATTGTGGGTATTGTAGTTGTTTAAAGCTATGTCCTCCCTTCTGGCGCCTGTAAATCTGGCAAAAGAACCGTTTCAATGTTGCTCACCGTATCTGTGATATCTCGCACATGTAATCTATCCGATCATTTCAATTGATAATAAAACAGACATATCTGCGTTCTTATCAGCTGTCAAAGGTGCCCAACCCACTTGAGACTCTGTCACAGCCGTCCAATCAAACTGCTCTATTCGGTGAAATGGGCGGGCTTTGAGGCAGAAATGTATCCTCTTTGACCAATGGCAGCAGCGGATTCCTCCCTCTTACCTTCCAGAACTATGCTAGCCGTCCATTCAGGAAGGAATTGGTGTGAATAGCCTAGCCTGTGTTGCTAAATTCATCATAGTGCAAAAATGGCGTCAGTTAACCCATTTAATCTCAGTGATTCTGAGGAAGAGGCTGAGAGGCGACCCAGTGAAACAGTTGACACAGAGAGGAGTCCGAGCGACGAAGCTCCGGGGCCGCCACCGGGAAACCCTTTCTCGCCTCCCGCGGACGCCGAGCCTCCGTCGCTGTCCAGCACCAGGACGAGCCCCAGCGGTGAGGGCATCCCGGTGTCGACCACGGCAGCCACCTCCGCGATGGCAGGCACTGCAGAGACTCGGATATCAGTGGATGTCATAGCCGCTCAGCTCTTACGGGACCAGTACATCCTCACAGCCCTGGAGTTGCACACTGAGCTGCTGGAGGCGGGCAGGGAGCTCCCGAGGCTGAGAGATTATTTTTCCAATCCAGGCAACTTCGAGCGCCAGAGCGGCACTCCTCCTGCCAAAGACCAGGCTCTCGGACCCGGAGGACCACTGAGTAAGTAGCTGTAATGTGTGCTACCGTGCCACTGTCTGTCAAGTAGCACAACGATGCTCATTTGCCATGTAGCTAGGTGATGCTAGCTCCTCAGGACAGACTGCTACTGGAAAATAATCGATCTGGACATGTCCGCCTGCTGCACCTGGCCTCTCCTGGTCTGATCCAAGGCCCGCAGCCAACAGGAGGGTTTGGGGTCAGGTGTCACACTGCCCAATGTCCACTTTGCCTTCTTAAATCAACAGATGCCCTGCCATTACAGTAGATCCCAACCAACCTCTATTAATAATGTACATCACTGTGTAGATCCACCATAATGCCAGAGAGGTAGGTCAAAGGTCTGGAGGAAACAGGAGAGGCACTTTCTAAAAGGCTACAATGGATGTGTGTCCTTTGCATTAGAATTGTGCTGTCATGTTTTAAGTGTCAGGATGTAAGAAATGTTGCACATGATTATCATAAGCACTGGATACTGTGGAAGTTTTTGAATGGTTTTGTTAAAGGATAAGAGTACAGCATATTGATATGACAGATAACATTGTTTGGAATAGGTATCTTTACTGAGAATCTTCATTAAGTCTTGTCGCTAAAGGTACATTTAGAACTGTAATATTGTTCACATAATCCACTGACCACATAGGCCTACTGATTTAAATCCTTCCTCTGGGGAACTGAAGGTTACCTGTTGCTTTACCACACAATATGGAGAAAACAATTGCGGGAGAATGATGCATCTCCACTAGCTGCTCAAGGCTGCCTTTTCCTTATTTTAATTAGATACCACACACCAGTGACTTGATGTCTCAGGAGACATTTGTGTAGTCTTGAGTGTGAGCCCTGGCAACCTGCCTGAGGCTAGCACTAGCATTTAGCAGATGGCAGCAAGTCACAGTCAATGAATCAATTGTCTCCCCAAATGAATCTCCAGCCAATAAACTAAACTTTGCTCGCATTATTATGTATGCCTTAAACCAAAGAGTGATGCAGCAATATCACTGTGTTACATGTACTATCTGGCCTGGCTTCACGGAAATAAGTGCAGTATTTTTATTGACCATATCTAAGGACATGCAGTTTTTCCCTCCCTGTCCTGATAGCACCACACTCATCATGTGATTCACATTTTTGTTCTATGAAAAATGGATTAGTTGTACTCGTATGTAGCAAAAATATAAAACATAAATTACTTACACAGTGGGGGTATGATAACATTCAAATTCATTTTTCAGCATCCTATCAATACGACTGAAATACTTGTCAGAAAAATTATAACATTTCAAAAAAGGGGAGCACTATAAGAATCTATTGGAGTGTCATATTTTGTCACATTGGAAGCTACTTGTTGTCATTGCCCCACTGCCCCCCTCTATGGCTGGTCTTTTGCCTCTCTGCTGTAGTCGTGTGAAGGGCATTGATTGATTTGAACTGATACTGTCATAAGTAGCATTTCAGGAACCACTTTATGAGTACATTCTACCATTAAAAACACCCCTCTGTTCTTTCTCAAGTGAAATACTGATCTTTAAAAGGAATCAGTCTTTAATCAATACAGAGGAAGGAATGTCTTCATTCACATTTATCAGAGTCCAGGCAGTTTGCTCCAGGGATGTAGCATTGAAAAGGTCAAGTGGCTCGAACGCTCTTTTGTGTGGTCAGCCTTGTTCTACTGTAGACGAGGGTGTCTTTTTGTTTTTCTCTTACATTTTGGTTCAGCAACAAAGCAAATCATGTCAGTGTTGTCCACAGCTAACAAAGGGTTAATTAAAGAGCGTTCAGTCAATCGCTACTAGTAAAGGACTGCTATTTACAAAAGGGATGGGTTTCTTGTAGTTTTTAATTACTCATGTACATCATTTGTCGATATATAAAGTTTAAATGGACTAGGAAGTTATGTGAATGATTTAACTATGTACTTACTATCGGCTATGACCTCAAACTTATCGGGATATCACAAAGCAAACAGGCCGGCCTACTGCTTGTTTTGCACCTGGGGAAAGCTAACACCATTGGCTTAGTTTTCAATGCAGCTGAGCTCAATGTAATAGGAGCATTAGTAGTGTCAGCTTGAAGAAGAAAAAATATTCCTGTTGTGATTACTAGTGGTAGAGATCATCTTTATGAAGTTAATGTCATCGTGACACAAATACAAAAAAGTCTGCAAGCGTAAGGAAAAACAACATAGTCAAAGCCTCTTTGTTATATTCTTGTATTGTATTAGTGTCAATATCTTTCATATTCTTACTCAAGGTTTTTTGTAGCTCCACAGATGCCTTCAAGAAGATATTTCATCTAAGGTTTTGAAAAATGCTTTCTCAGCAATCATAAGTCATGCTGACATTCATGTGACATGTATTATGTCTCACTGCAGATCGAGCGGGCAGCATCAGCACCCTGGACTCTTTGGACTTTGCCCGTTACTCAGACGACGGTAACAGGGAGTCAGACGAGAGGGTGGCAGGTAAGATGAGCCGTATTACCAAGGCTCAAGAGCAAAGAGTCCCGAATGACTAAATATTAAGGTTATATGGACTGGACTCTAATCCAACTTGCTAATGTTGATGATTGTGCTGGTAAAATGTTCCAGAGGTGCCCGTGCCTCAAGAGAACAAGTCGATGTTGTATTTTGGGTATGGGACCTGTCTCTGCAGTGTTGGAGCTCACACCCCCATCCACATCCACTGTGGTTTGGTCGTGACATACCATTAGCTCAGTGCTACTTCATTACCAGTAGAGTCTGGCACTTGCACATGTTGTGTGATGACTGTAATGGACTGTTTACTTAAAGGACAATGACCTTGTATAACCTGGTGTTTTCATCTTCTATTTTATGAACGGCATGCCATTACATTTTGTGGTCATCTATTTACAATATTAGCCCACATTAGTCTTTCAGTGAAATTCACGTTAAATTTTTTTTACAACAAGGCACTTAATATTAAAGGAAATGCCTGGTGCTTTCAGTAAGTAAAGTAAAATCATGCAGCAGAGGTAGTGTATTCCAGAATTGAGTTCTGAAATACTGTATTCCTTTTCTCTAATTGGCCACGCACTCCCCTCACCACTGCACTCTCACACCACTGACCTGCTCCTTCCTCAAACAGTCCTGCCCCCAGCTGTCTGACTCTGGGTTTTCTGGCTTTCTCCTGACGTTGATCAAACCCCAGTGAACAAAACTGGACAAGTCACTCCATCCAACTAGCTTCAAGTTCTTTGTTTTATTATTTCCTCCTCCTCTTTTTCAGTCTTTGTTTTTTTCCCCATTATATTCTTGCATTGTGTGTGCGTTTAATCTGTCAAACACTCACAATTCAGGCTTACTAAAGTATGACCACTGAACCAACCTGCAAAGTTGTGGAACAACAGAACGGGCAGGGCCAGCTCAAATGACAGATTGATAATGCACAACAATGCAACACTTTTTCCTGCTCCATTGCTTCTTATCTTTCGGTGTGCTTTTTAAATCAAACATGTCTGAGATTTTGTGTGCTCTTTTGTTAATCAGTGTTTATTATATATCACAAATGATCACTGTGTTTAGAAGCTTTTCTTTAGAAGGCAGGCGGCTATTTCAGATGATTCAAATTCAGTTGGCGTTGTGGCTGTCCTCGAGTGGCTTGAAACCAAATATTTACCTGTAGTAGTTTCTGTGAAAAATCCTTTGTCAGACAGCTCCCAGATTGTACTGATTTGTATCTAGTTCTGCACTCTTTGGCAGCAGTGCCTTTGTTTGCACAAACGGAAGATTACCTCAAGCTCCTGTTTTTCCAGTCACATTGGTTATACTATTGGGAGGCAGGAGAGGGCAGGAAACCCTAACGCTGAGACATCCAGCTTCACCATAAGCCTCTGCTGCATGCGTTCTGTAGACCATGATCTGCATGCGTTCCTCTTTTTGTTGTTTGTGTTCTGAATCTTAAATTCTTCGTGTGATTTGGTTTCGTTTGTTTTTCATTGCCATTTTTGTTTTATTTGTTTTCTTCCCTGTCCTTGGTTGGATGCATTTCCTGTGTGCGTATGTGTGTGTGATGTCACTTCCTGTCCAGTGCTGGAGTTTGAGCTACGGAAAGCAAAGGAGACCATTCAGGCTCTGCGCGCCAACTTGACTCAGGCAGCAGGTGTGGCGTTCTTTTGACTTTTCTCCATGTGAACCCTCATTTGTATCAGCTTTCTCAGTCTATTTCTAACTGAGTAAATGAACTCGGAGCACAATGTGTGTGAAGTAAATGTACTATTTTATATCCTCAGAGAATGATGTGCCTTCTCAGGAGAGGAAAAAGTTCATGTCAAGTCCTGAAATTCAGGTGGGGGAACTTGTGATCATTTTTCATTCTTTTGTTTAAATCGAATAAAGAGGAAAAACTCCAGTGAGAATTTTTCTGCTTCTTAAAATCGTAACTTTTTATTCTTTTCACTTCAGGAACCTATACGCCCACTGGAGAAACGAGCGTTAAACTTTCTCGTGAATGAATATTTATTAAAAAACGAGTACAAACTCTCCGCCATCACTTTCTCTGATGAAAATGACGATCAGGTAACGATTCTTACTGCAACTCTTTACAGTGTTTTGAATTATTTGAATAGCTGTTTTTTAAATACTGATATAACGATATTATTGAGGGATTTTACTCCACCATTTCCAATATGTTTCATTAAATTAAGCAAACATAGCTCAAATTAGAATTAAATGTGAAATATCGTGACTAAAACCACCATTTTATTAGCCTTTTATCGGCTTTTAGTGAAAAATGTGTTAATCACAGTCGGGTAGTATAGAGTTCGGGAAAATACACAGTTGCCATGGAGATCCGCCATCTTTGCAGCTATTAGCATACATTTTCCATAGACTTACATTAGCTAAAACAGTATAAAAACTGGGGAAAAAAGCCGTGGAACAACTCCATTAGCGGCTGAGTTACTGCTGGTAAATACGTCTAACACACTGTGGTGTCCAAGTGTTTTAATGTGAACAATAACTCCAGTATTTTAACTTTTATAACGTCCATTAGTTTATAATTGCTGCTAATCCCATAATGCTTAGCGATATGACGTCACATTCCCGAACTCTTATGACATTGCATCAGATAACATACATTTTTCGGCCCCTTTGAATAATTTTAATATAAATCTCTTTTCTCCTCAGGACTTCGAGTTGTGGGACGACGTGGGCCTAAATATCCCGAAGCCTCCGGACCTGCTGCAGCTGTATAGAAACTGCGGCGCCCCCTCTCCTCTGTCCCGGGACACTGTGGATGTGGCCGTGGGGGTGGACTTTGGAGATCTCCCTGGAAACTGCGTTGCCCCGGCAACCCCCAAGAAGCCTGACCTTTTACAACAGGTACAGCCTGTCGTAGGTTCCTGTAAATCAATCGGCCTCACCAGATGGTACCAAAAAAAAATCTTCATGACTTATGAATTAAATATGAGTTCTCAATGAATAATGAAATAATCTCTTCCATTTGACTGCGTTTGAAATTTGAGTTACTGACTTTTGTTATGAACTTCGCAGCAACAGACAGAAGTGGTTCAAGAGCTGGAGTATCAGATCAGCCTCCTCAACAACGAAAAGGAGAGTTTAGCTGAGCAGATCAAGAAACTGCAAAGGTTTGTGCTCACGGAAATAACCTCTGTCGTTTCTTTGACGCTCTGCAGCTGTAGCCGCCTTAGCAGGAATGTTCTGTACTCTGTGCTATAAGTACAAGTACTATATGTTCTACATGTGTCTACCACAGTGACTAATTGCTTTGCCTGTGACCAAATCTGTCTCTTTTCCGTAAAATTCTAAATTGCTACGATTAACATTCAGGAAACATGCTTTGGGGCAGACTGAATACTCTCTCCTTTATTCATAATTTTATTGTCAAATTTTGAGAAAGTTGATCCCTAACTTTATTTAAATGTTTTTTTTTTTTCTCCCATTTTCTCAACAGTGAAATCCAGACACTGAAACGAACAGTGTCATCACCTCCGTCCACGGACAACACACATAGCGCATCCTCCTCCAACACTGCTTCCTCTGACTCTGTGGTATGTCCAAAATTTGCACATTGTGTTGTTATTAAACTGTAATACTTAAAACACTGCGTCTCATTATAGCCCCCGACAGACAATGGCCAGTATCTGGACATCCGAGGGGTGTCAGAACCTGAAAATGACCCAAAGCCCAGCCCTCCACAGAACACATCACAGACAACACACAATGAATGCCACAATAAGCTGAACAAGAGGCCCCCAGTCCAGTTTGACCAGCCCAACAGGTGGGTTGCTATTGCCATACTTCTCCACTAGATGGCGACAGTAATTGACACAAGAGCAGTAATAGACCGCAGTTATGTATAAGACTTGGTTTGCGAGAAGTCCATGTCCCCTCCTAAAGTACATAGTGGTCATGGCAGGGAGTAAACTTTTAACCTCTGGGTCATGTATAAACTTCTCCTGCTCCTGTCCCACCCAGGCCGTAGTGTTTTCCGCTCACTTCCAGCTCATAAATCACTCAGTCAATGGATGCAGTGTGTGTTCTGTTTACTTTTGTGTTTGCTTTGAATATTTAAATCTTCAACCCAAATGACTGAATATCACCGCTGTCATCATGTGATATCAGACAGGCTGTCTCTATTTTGTTTACCCATGCCCTTGCTTCAAAATGAAAAATAAAATAACTTTACCGGTATATGAAAGGGCAGCTAAACTGGCGTGTTGGTTCACACGTCAGTAAATGTTTTTATTCCTGGTCATGCTGAGGTCGAATCACTTTCTTATTTATTTATTTTTGACACAGGAAGCTGTCCCCAGCCTTCCAGCAGGCCCTCTTGTCCTTCTGTCGAATGTGCTCAGACAGCCGCCTGGGAGCAGAGGTTAGCGGTTATCCATATTGCTCAGTTGTCAAAGTGAAGCTGCAGTTTTCTTCGCAGACAAAATAAAAGACGGCATGTGTAATCTTGTAGCCTTCTAAAAACATCTTATAAAACTGATGTGATTCTTGTATTGCTATAATAGTTGAAATTTCTAATCACACAATGTCTGTCAGAAATATCACAGTGAGCAACATTTCAAAAGTCTTGCCCTTCCATAACAAATGAATAGTGTTTTCTTGCCTTTTTCTCTTCAGGTGTCTCGTATTGCAGACAGTGAGCAGAGCGTAATGTTGATGCTCGGCCGCTGTCTCCCGCACATCGTCCCTAATGTGCTGCTTGCTAAACGAGAGGTAAACTTTATGTTTATGTTTATGTTTCTTTATTATTATGTTCACAGGCACTTGCTTCTTGTCTGGTTTAATAGATACACACAGAACAGCATTAACAAACAGGGAAACTAATACAGTCTACCCTCATAATCTTAATGAGGTGGGTTTCATCTGCAGCCAGATGTTTTCTTTGCAACTTCAGCCAAGTAACACATATTGGAACAAATGTATGTATTGGTGACTCATTCATTTTACCACCTGCTGTTATCAGAAGGATCGAGATGAATGCCTTATGCCAAAGAATTCCCAAATTTGATGACAAGTTTTGAAAACTGTGGCAGTAGTATTTATCTTCCTAACATGATTTGATTGAAATCAACACTTACCTGTTTTGTGTCCATCTATGTGCAGCAGACTTCATTTCCTTTTATGATACCATTTGTCCGTTCTGGTATCTTCATCCCTTTGACTTCTGTTTGGTCGATCTCTCACGTTTGCTGGCCTTACGCCTGCTCTGAGTTTTGGTTTGATTTTTCTCACTCATTCTCTCACTCTCATGCATGCCTCTCTTCTAGAGAATGGTTGCACATCTTTGCCAGGTGAGTCTTTCACGCACACATCTGCATGTTTCCAACCTAAAGCTACAACTAATGCCTGGCTGCCATTAGCTTCAACTGTTACTGCTTAGACTGTTGCTTTATTGACTGAACAAAATTGATTTATATGGTCTAAGGCAGGCAGCTATAGCCTTGGGCTGATCCTACCTGCCAATATTGTTTCTTTTATGCTTTCTGATATAATTCAGTATCTATTCATTTAAATTTGTTATCCTAAAAGAAAAGCAAATGTAAACCTCCCCCTCAAATTTCCCAGTGTAATAATAATAATAATAATAATACAGTATGTTTGAGTAGCAAACCATCAGTTTTTTCCAACTTAATTTAATTTGATCTTGAAAATAATTGAGCTAATGGGGCTGCTCTTTGTGGCTTGTTTGGGTTTTCTGACACAGGCTGCTTTGCAAAAAAAAAAAAAGTATTTGTCTCTATCAGTTTTCAAGACATAACATTTTGGCTGTGACCTGTTTGTCTGCTGTGGACTTTGTTCTCTGTCCGTTATGTTCATTAGAAGTTTCGGGCAGCACAGGACACACCTTCACTTGTTTGATCATCTCACTCATAAGAACAAAAGACCTGCGACATTAGGCTCAACATACCACCTGGCCGCCTTATCACCTTATAACAGTCCGCTGTAAATCATTGATTGTATGACTGTGTCTGTGCAGTAGTGCAGTGCTTATACTGTAGATTTTAAGAGGCCAGTGCCTAACTCAACAGTTTAACAGCAGACAGAAAACCTTTTTATGCTGTGTTATCTTCTTTATAAAAATACATTGAGCAAACTAAGACTTCTCTTAGAAATGTAGAAGCTTCTCGTAGGTTTGGCGTCTTTCTGTCCACTTCCTGACCACCATGTTTATCCTTGCTCTACTTTAGTCTCCCAAAGGTAAAACACTATATTCAGTGAAGGAATTTTGAATCTATTCTTTTTATAATTTAATCCCTTAAATATTTTCGGAAAGACTGCTGATGTAAATTTAACTTGACAGCTAAATTGGTTTACTAGTCTAGATATATGGGTTATTCTACCTGCATCAAGAACTCGTGAAATATTCCTGGCTATATTTTCCTCATGAATGGAAGGCCAACATGGCACTGTCTGATCCAGCGGCAAGCGGTGACTCACTGCAGTCTATCTTTACCCCGGCCTCGCAGCCGTCCAGCCACTTCTGGGATCTTGCTCATGCGTTCGACACTTGGCAGGAAAATATGATACCTTTCTGGAAAACAGAGTTTGCTTGAAAAACACACACATTTTTAACTCCGTGTGCACTCTCTAATTTGGGTGCGCGTTGCGAGTGGTGGAATGTCGGGCTGACCACAGTTTGGCCATGGAGGCTGTGTATCATGGGCCAGCGAGCGCTCCCTGCTTTGGGTGGAGGTCGTGCGAACTGTTTGTGAACTTGTCGGATAGATATGGACCTCTGGGGAGACGCGGCAGTAGATGTAAACTAAAAGTGCAACTGGGTGTGTGCATGAACTGTAGCTGTATCAGTATTTTGTGTTAGGCAAACCTATGCTTCCACATGTTCCTATTGTATTCCTTGTTAGGCATGTCACAATAATATGGCCTTATTATTCTAAAAATAAAATTCTTGTGAACTCTCAAGGCTAGGCGCAGGCTATTTCTGTGAAGTCAATTGTTTTATTGCTGCTTCTGTTTGTTTGAAGATATGATGAAGTCCATTTAGAAAAACATGGGCTGCTATATGCAAGATTAGACTGAGAATGTTACCTAGTTTTCCCTGATTTCATATTCTTGTAATGTTTGCCATCTTATTTCTGTATTCAAATGGGCAAACAATGTGACAAAAGAATAGGTATAAAGTCGGCATTCAACCGTACTGTAAATTTTATCACGTCATTTTAGAATGTAAAAAAATAATCAACTTTTCTTTATAAATCTGCTGCTTTACTCGTCTCGAACTATTATGAAGCTATGGTACTCACCCAGTGAATTATCCTATCAATCCCACCAATATTAGAAAAACATAAAAACTAGTCATATGTACTTTAAAGAAGTAACTTGTTCTTAATAGATCCTTTTGGGGGTAATACAAGTGTTAATGGGATTATTGGGGTAAGTTTCTTCTCCCCCTGGTGTTTCTGGCCAGAAAACCACCCTTGCAACTTCCCTGCCTCTGGGTTGGAGGCGCAATACACTCTAATGGAATCGCGAAGAAGAAGCTAACAAGCTAACGGGCAAAGCTAGCTGCGGCCTAGCGCCACTTTAGCAGAATTTACCGCCAAGTTTGAGTGAAAAAATGTATCTCTATTGTGTTGTTGGATGTACAATATCCCTCTCTCCCTTTGTCTTTTCTGTCAGTGTAGTATTTACTCTCACGAACAATTAGTGAGTAAAAAATCGCAACATGCCACGACACCTGCTTACTTAGTTCTGCTTTAATGGCATTAATATGAAGGGGACTCAAATGGTCTTCAATATTATTGTTAACATTTTTTGCTGCAATATATCACACTTCTAAATACATTATCGTGACAAGCCTAGCCAAATGCTGGTTCTCCTATGACTCGTCCCAAATAACTCAACCTCTCCCTCATGTTTTTCCCTTTTGTTAGCAGAGTTCAAAGCCTGATTATCTTTATACCGACTTTAATGCAGCCCTAACATTTGTCTGTCTGTTTTTTCTGTCTGCCTTTTCCCCTGTAGGAGTTAATTCCACTTATCTTATGTACCGCATGCCTTCACCCAGAGCCTAAGGAGAGGGACCAGCTTCTTCATATTCTATTCAACTTAATCAAGAGACCGGATGACGAGCAGAGGTGCGCTTCTATTTCTTAATACACCCCAGTTTTATATTTGTGTCCTACAGCTGCTCATTCATGCCATTTTGTGTGGTTTTCTCAGACAAATGATCTTGACCGGGTGTGTAGCATTTGCGAAACATGTGGGTCCCACACGTGTCGAGGCCGAGCTACTTCCCCAATGTTGGGAACAGGTGAGAAACAGGTGCAGGTGCCCCATTAAAAGCGCAGTTACTGATTAGCCTTTCTGGGAAGACAAAATAATATTCAGTTTCAATGTCAATATGGACATTTATCATTTCTAATCCAGAAAATGTGTTTGACCTAATGGTGATATCAGTATTGTCTCCATTGACACTATCCGCATCAGTCAACACCATGTAATAGAGAGTAATTTTGCAGCGATGGCAATAACGGCTGAAAACAAATTTAGAGGCTGAGAATCTGCTTCGTAAGACAAATTGTGGTTTCTCACAGGGCCAAAATGTTAAAAATATTTTCATTATTTCCATTCCGTTGTGGCTGCCTCTGTCTGTTTATGCCCTCTTTCTCTTCAAAATATCCTCCTCCCATTTATTCCACAGATTAACCACAAGTATCCCGAAAGAAGATTGTTAGTGGCAGAAGCCTGTGGAGCCTTAGCACCGTACCTGCCTGTAAGAAAATGATTTACACCTTTATCATATGATCCTTCTTAAGGTTGCTGGCAGAAAAAGCCATTTTGAAACATTACCAATCACACAACACAAAGCAACAGCAAGACTACTTTTTGCACTATTTTGTCTAAAACCACCCCTCACTCTGTCCCTGCAGAAGGAGATCCGTAGCTCCTTGGTGTTGTCCATGTTGCAGCAGATGCTTGCTGACGATAAGGCCGACATGGTCCGAGAAGCTGTAGTCAAGAGCTTGGCTATTATTATGGGTTACATTGACGACCCTGACAAATACTCTCAGGTACACAAACTTTTAGATAAGCTTGTCTATATTTATCGAACACACTTTGTAAATGTCTTATTGTGGTCCAATGTGTGTCCAGGGTTTTGAGCTGATGCTGCTGTCCCTCGGTGACCCGTCAGAGCGCGTGGTCAGTGCAGTCCACCAGGTCTTCATCCCCGCCTTCGCTGCCTGGGCCACTGAGCTGGGCTCCCTGCACACTGCACTCATGCCCTCCCTGCTGGCACGGATAGAGAAACTACTTATGGTAAGAGCTTCAAGAAGGCTATTGTCTTGATGAGCCAACAGTTCATTTCTTTACTGCTTTGTCTGATTGATTTATAAATTAAGCAAGGAGAACATAGTCTGGACGAGCACAAGCTTCATATGTTCCTGTCAGCGCTGCAGTCTCTCATCCCTCCTCTGTTCGGTGTGGTGCTGTTGAACGCCCCTTTCACCAGCAGAGTCAAACTCCATGGTGACACACCTGCCATTGAAGGTACATTACCTCTGTACCTGTTGTCCTGTTGTATTATAGCAGGATCGTGCTTTGAATCTTTCACAATTGTTCCTCAGTTACACGGTTTCCAAGGCCAGCCTCGCCACTTCAGGATGTAGCGACAATTATCGGCAGCAGGGAGATGCTGAGTGCCCTGTTGATATTATACGACCATCAGCTTGAGCACGAAGGAACCACCGGCTGGGAGAGCCTTCTTTGGGTCGTCAATCAACTGTAAGAAGTGCAGATCTCATATTGTTTAGGCTTTATGTGGTCGCACTTTACAGCACACTAATAATGGGTATAGGACATTTACTTGCAGTGTCCTTGAGGGGGGAGTGGAGGTGATGCAGGTGAAAACAGAGGGAGGGTACGGAAAGGGAAGGGAGAGAGTCCAGCTTCCTGGTCGATAAAGCTGTTCTTCAGTCAGCTGGACCTGGCTTGTGGATAATATCTAACTATATTCTAGCTAACTTTATTATGGGTTATGGTGATGATCACAAATCTCTTTACCATATACATGTTATTTCCATCTTACACTGCCTGACCAACAAAATAACCATGAGAAAAAGAGATGGCGTTAATATTTTATTGGAGCACCTTTAGCTCATTTTTCACTAAGATCTTGTATTTATGATGGGAGAGTGTGAACACTGCTCAAAGCCTTTAGCAGCACATCAAAAGGCTTAAGATCTGGACTCTCTGGTGCCTTTCACTATGTGGGCCCAATGAATCTTGGCATTGTCATCTATGCCTGTACTATCGGGGAAGAAAAAATCCATCATGGAACAACCTGGTCATTGAGGATGTTCAGCTCTCATTCTTTGGGCTTTAGTGTTCCTGAACCTAGACCTGACCAACGGCAGCAACCCCAGATCATGACAGTCAGTTAAATCCAGGTGGTGACTTTTAGTTTTATCAGGCAGTGTACTACCGTACTGTCGCTGGCCCGTCAAGTAAAGTGCGACCCATTATGCTAATACATGTGGTTTATTTGCAGCCTTCCACAGCTAATAGAGATTGTCGGTCGCATCAATGTGACATCATCAACATGCGTCCACGAGTTCTCGCGTTTTTTCTGGAGATTCTGTCGCACATTTGGCAAGATTTTCACTAACACCAAGGTAATGCGCATTATTTTTTAACTTGATTCCTTTTGCCTTTTTTTTTTATAAGCTAATCTGTTTTTTAACCATTCCTGTTCTTTCAGGTCAAACCACAGTTCCAGGAGATCCTAAGATTGTCTGAAGAAAATGTTGGTAAGATACAATCCTAGACTCCTAGAGCGGTTACTGTCAGTGCTGCTGTAAACAATTTGCAGTCACTTATGGTAATCCACTCCTTTTTTATTTTTAATTCCAGACATGTTTCTGAATTTATAGACGCTCCTTTGTCTCCACTGTCTCTACACAGTGATTTAGTGACAACCCTTTGGGAAATATGTTTTCAATTGAGAGCTGCCTTTTTGGTTTTGGATAATCACAACTATTATTACATATTTGTGGTCAATACTTAGACAGCCGCAATCATTTCAATGTTCTTAAGAGTCTGTGTTAAGAAAATGTTAGTACAAAAGATTATGTTGTTCATTATGCTATTACTAATACTGTTATGTCTGGATTCTTTTGTCAGATGCCTCGACAGGAAATGGTATTCTAACCAAAGCTACAGTCCCTATCTATGCCACTGGAGTCCTGACCTGCTATAACCAGGTAACTCACTGTCATGAACTGAAACATACTTACAGCTCAATGTTTAAGGGCCATATACATATTTACTCTCAACACAGGGATCAGGGATGAAATGTTCACTTCATCTTGATAAATGCCACCATCCTCCATTTGTTTGTGTTCCTACAGGAGGAAGACCGCAAATTATTGGTGGGATTTTTAGAAGACGTTATGACAACCCTGTCTCTGTCCCATGCACCTTTGGACAGTTTAAAGGCTGCTTTTGTGGAGCTAGGGTAGGAACAGGACTGGCCACTCTTCTCGGCAACACAGTATATTTATAGCATGCTCTTACACATTACAATCATTTGTCTGTTTCCAGTGCGAACCCAGTGTACCACGAGCTGTTGCTCACTGTGCTGTGGTATGGGGTGGTCCATACGTCGGCACTGGTCCGCTGTACAGCTGCGCGGATGTTCGAGGTACAAAACACTCACATCATAATGGATAACTCTGCTTTTACGACAAACAGCATGAATGTGTTTAAAATGTACTGTATATTGTTTGACTTTAAAAGAATGAAGTTAGTCTACTTTGTTAGCTATAGTGTTAAAACATTTTAACTTAAGATATGTAATGTATTAATTTGCTGTACATGTGGTAGCTTTGCTTGCTATTGCTGCTATTATACATGCACTCAATGTGAAGCTAGATTGTTTTGCAAATGTAAATTCAGCCTGCCAACCTTGCTCCACTTGTTATCCTAGCACTGGTTCCAAACGCATGGACTCTTTGCACTGGTCTAAAGGCACTGTGTTTGACACAAGTTAACCTATTTACACTGTAACACAGCTTTTTCAGATTTGTTTTTTTAATCCACTTATGCTTTTTGGAACTTGTAAATTAATAAATATAATAATAGATGAGACCTGTGCATAACCAGAGGGTCCTGCATTTGGACTTTGTGGACTTGAGGTCAGGGGAGGAGGAGAGGAAGCGGTTTTGTAGTTCATCTATTAATTTCTTCAAACACCTTAATGTTCCCATTTCGTGGTGTTTTGTGATTGTATCACATTTATATAGACATTCAGTTGAATGGTCACATTTTGCATGGTCTGGAAAGGAGACAGTAAGAGCTCATTTACAATCCCCTAATTTACAATCCCCTACAGTCTTTGTATTGATTTTGTGTACATTGTGTACATATTTGTGTGCATGTATGTTTTGTGTCAATGTGAACAATGTGAACACACTTCCTAGATATGTACATGCTGTGTCGCTCCGTGCCTTGCAGCTACAGTTTTCATTGTTTATCACTTTCTTCCTTTCTTTTTGTGTTTTTTTTCCTTCCCTTTTCTTCTTGGCCTTTTTTTTTTGTTCCCTCTCTTACCTATTTGGCGGTGTTGCTCGCTCTTGTCCCAATGCCCCGCCTACCTCTGCGACATCCCGGCTGGCTCTCTGTCCAATGGGATCAGCTGCTGGTGAAGGGGGTGAATGAGACGCTGGTAGCTCAGAGAGTGGTCCCGGCTCTCATCACACTGTCCTCCGATCCAGAAATGTAAGTCCAGCAGCACAATAACAGCAGCAGCAGCAGCAGCAGCAAACTGACAAACCGCGCCGCGTCTCTCTCCCCCTTCTCTCTGCCGCCCGACACCCGCACCCTGCCACCAGTCTGCCACCACCAGGAGCAAATACTACGTTTTACGTATTTCTAGTATTTTATGGTTCCCCAATTTTTTTTCTATGCAAATGTTTGTAGCACTAAACTTTATAACACCGTAATAGCACCGTAATGCTTTATTCTTTGCCATCATGCCGTTTCATATCATGTATTTACCGTGCTTTAAAGTGCTAAATGTAACTAAATGTTGGCTATTATCTCAAATTGTATAAATTATGGACTTAGTTTCATCCTCAGCAGTGCATTACACTTTTAAAAAGTCTAAACTATATTTGAACTAGGTCGTGACCATGACGAAGCACAAGTATGTTCTCCAAGATCATATCAAGCCCAAAAGTCACTAGTTCTAAATTAAACTAAAAGATTGCGACTTTCTTCAAATGAACTAAAGCTGGTCTGCATAGGGCTCCCTCACTATAGGAAACTTTTCCGCAGTATTGCTCCAGTTTGGTTTGGACTTGTCTAATGGGTGTTTCATCAGCAAAATCACCATTAACACGACGCAACATCAGTCTGCGTCGCTAATCCCTGCTAGCTCTCATTTCACTGTGTAAAAGAACTAAACACGATTAAAACACAATCGCTGTCAAGTCTTGTAGCTTTGTTTGTTTGATTGTTTGCATGTGTCCCCCCCCCAGCATGCACCATTCCTTCCCTTCCTCCTCCAGCCCCGATTTGTTCAAGTAAGGCCCCTCCCACTGGCTGATCATGAGCTAGTGGTTGATGTCCTGACTTCTGTCTACGATAACTCGCTACACTCTGTTAGTCCCTCTATCCTCTGTCTTCTCTCTGACTTTGTCCCGGCCTTTGCCCCCCTCCTGACCCCGCCTCCCTCTCATCCTGCTGTGTGGTGGGTTTGCAGTTGGTTCTCCGGGGCATGAGTGAAGCATTAGTTGATCGCCGGGCGGCTCCGGCCCTTATAACTCTGTGCAGTGGGCCTGAATTGTGAGTCATCTGACACAGAACAATCTCCGTAAACATGACCATCCTGTGGGCTCCATTCTGCAGAAAGCCACAAAATGATTGGAATCATTAGTAAAAATAATTCGGCAATGCGTTTATCGAAAATGCATGACATCATTCTAAAAACTGCAACAAAAAAATCAAACCATTTTTGGAGTTGTTTCTGTTGGAATGCAGCCCACGTTTTCACACCATTCTCTCTATACCCCTTTTAATTTACACAGATTAACACTAAATAATAACTATTCTTTCACTGACAAATAGGGCTGGGTACCATTACTATTACCTTTTTTTTCTTGGATACCAAATTTTGATGCCTGGTGGGTCTCTTACAGATTTTATGAGCATTGGGTTGTGTTATATTTGGAAAAGATAATGAATAATGCAGCATAAATACTGTCAAAAAAACAAAAAAACAGGTACTCAGCCCTACTGACAAATGACGACTGATCATGTATTGATTTGGCTTGCATTTTCCATTAGTCTATCCTCCTGATATCATGCCGAAAACACCTTTCGAAGTTCTGGAGTACTATATTAAGACTCAAAACTGAAGGAAAACATTTTCACATAAACCACAGTGGACTGCTTGTCTCGAGCTGTTGACGCTGATATGCTCTGCTGATATTTTTAGCTCGGTGAGGATATCCACTATTCCAGCGTTTGGGACCATCATGGAAACTGTCACGCAAAAAGAGGTAAGCCAGAACTACCTGACAGCTGAAATTATTTTTGACTAATTTACATGTGTACTTGATATGTTTGTTTGTTGATGTTAGCTACTGGAGCGTGTCAAAATGCAGCTAGCTTCCTTCCTGGAGGACCCTCAGTACCAGGACCAGCACTCTTTGCACATGGAGATCATTCGGACGTTTGGGCGGGTCGGACCTAACGCAGAGCCGCGGTTTAGAGATGACTGTCAGCATAAAATATTCTTTGATTTCATACATAAAACACTTTCTATGCTTTATTTTTGACCTTGTGTTTGTTTTCAGTCGTGCTGCCACACCTTCACAGGCTCGCACTTGCAAACAACAGCCAGACGGTGGAGAGCAAACGGATTGACATCGCCACACAGCTGTTTGAGGCCTACAGCGCCCTCTCCTGTTGCTGTATCCTTATTGACATGAACACATTCAACACAATTTTATAAGCGTCCCCCTTCTTTTTTCCCAGAAGTCTCCTCCCTTTGAACTGTTGGGAACTACTGTGCATAAATTCCAATGTTTTCCAATATAACTGCGCATTACTATTGGCTTCCGTTCAGATCCATTGCCGTAATGGTGACTCGGTAACTACAGCGTAGCGCAAACACTAGCTATATCCAGGTCAGATACTCTCTATCTCTCTGGCCCCGCTGCTGGAGTGTGCGGTCGAGTGTGTGTGTTGGCACCGTTAGCTTGTCATTTGGCTGTAGGAGAAAGGAAAAACAAGCTGTCTCCATTTTCGGGGTAATTATAGGGTTTGGTTGGGCAAAGGAAAGGATGAGAGAGACACAGGGAGCATGAGAAGCGCAAAGAAAGTGTGCTTTAATCTAGTTAAATTTCCCAGGTTTGGCTCATTTACTCTGGTTCCTGTTTTCAGCGATTCTTTCCCCTCTTTTGCCCCCTTTTTATTTCTCACAATTCCCTTCAATGTGTACCCCACCCTCCACGCACTCACCCGGGACAGCTGCGTCAAGCCTCATTCCTGTGGGTCTTTTTCAGGCTGTGATTTGACAGAGCAGCAGTGTCCAGGAGCTCCAGCCCTAACCTCAAAGACCTACCTCCCACTGCATTGGCTCTCTTGTAATCAGCCTGACAGTCTCTGGAATTGGACATTCCCATCTCTAAAAATACAGATTTGTTCACTCTGTTGCTTCGTATAGTTTCATGGGCTGTGACAGGGCAGAACACATTATGCAGTCGTGGATGAAAACGAAAACGGGATAATAAGCTGTCATGAGGTTATTCATTTATATTTAGCACTTTATAATAATGACGTGCCATTAAAGTGACGTTGAGGCATGATTGTGGTTTATCAACCTGCTTTTGGGCACAGTGGCACGTTTTTTTTTATTATTTAAATGATTATGTGTACAGAAGAAAGAGAAGAGAATGCTCCTTTAAGCATATTATATGTTGCCTGGACCGCTGTCAGTCGCTGGCAGCAGAGGTAGAAGCCACCATATTTAGACAGCGGCATGCCAATGAAGCAATGACGCTGTGATAAATGCAGTTTGAGTACAGAACGGGTCTGGTAATGGTTTACGGGCTTTAAAAATACAGATGACACGTTTGAACTCTATCTCTCAACAAAATCCAGAAAATCCAAATTGACACTCGTACTATTCTTACTCATTTTGTGTGTTATTATGATGTTGCTTTATGGCTTAACGTATCTTTAACATACTGTCCAGTTATTTCTGAGGAGGTCATGGTCAACCACTTCCTGCCTGGTTTGAGGTGTCTCCGGGCAGACATGGAGCAGCTTTCTCCTGAGCATGAGGTATGAAGGCATAGTATGCAGGCATAATCACATGGGTGTATTAGTTATATATTTAGACATAGACCAAAATACATTTTATCTCAAGCTTCTCACACCTTTTTTGTTTGTCTATCTGCTTCTCATGCGATGGGGAACCATGCAGAGTTTCCTCAGACAGACTGCATGACTGGCCAGTGTGTTGTGTTCACAGGAGTCATAAACACCTCCACTGTTTTTTTATTTACAGCGCTAAATTGCAAGATCCCATTCATGTGATCGAGCACTATCCAGTTTGTTGACTAACACTTCTCTATAATCAGCTGACTTTTATTTTCAGAATGATTTAAAGCACTGGTTCTCAAATTGTGGTTTCAGTGTGTGTGTTCCACTCGTGATAATGTCCAATACTGTTTAGTAGTACAAAATCAAATATACTATGTATGAAGGCGTAGAGCAGTCGTCGGCCCTTTCCATCCTTAAGGCTTTGTACCTGCGCTTGATGAGTCCATTCGCATGTTTCAAGCCACATTTACAGATGCATTTGTAAATGCATGGGTTTAAGATCTCAATTTTTATTTATTTGGTAAAAGTAGCTCACATCGTGCAATTGGTCTGAGGCCCTTGTGGTAGTGTTCCCTTCTGCTTTGAAAAGCAAATGTTTTCTATGTTGGTGTGAAAGTAAAACAGTGATTCCGCTTTAACCTCAAATATTTATTATATTTTCCCCCTTTTCTTTTTCCCCAGGTCATTCTCAGTTCGATGGTCAAAGAATGTGAAATCAAAGTGGAAAACAGGGCAATGGGAGATCCACAAGGGTAAGCAAAGGAATCCTCAATAACCTTTATCAATTAAAACAAGTTTTGGCCAACATTACATCAGAGACAGAAAGCTTTAATCTGGAGGTTACTGTGAAGAGGAAGATCATTTGAACCCATTTGGACAATGCTGTGGGTTCTATTCCCCGGGGCTTTGCTCTCTGAACATGCAAGAGTGTCAGCACCACAATCATTATGTGGTTATCTTCACAGGGGCTAAATGAGAGGAATAGTTTTGGGGAAGCTTTTAAGGGCACTGGGACAGCCGCCATGATGAGGAGAGTTCTCCCATCTTGTAAACATGTGTTTCAGACTCATTAAAAGAAAAGCCTGTAACGTCTCCACACATAAGCTCATTTTAGAGGCGTGTTCCCCTCCGGCCTCAAGTTCAAAACGCTAAACACGTGCCAAGTCTTATTCATGTCTCATTGCAACATGTTTTTCAGTTTATTCAACAACCTTTGCTCATATTTGGACACCGATTATACGAATTGATAAACAATATTTTACGGCTTTAATTGAATTTCCACTTTGCAAAATATGCAAACTAATTCACTTGCAATCTGCTGCTCACTAATAATGCTGTATATCCCAGTGTTATTGTTTTTTGTTTTTTTTATGGCAACACAAAGGTAGTAGCAATATGCAAACAAATGCTAAAACTTAACAGTCAACATTTCGGCCGTTTTTACAAGTGCCGCAATACGATGTTTGCTCTTCTGTTAAACAATACTCCACCTTTGCAGATAGTTTAACTGGTGCCATTTCACTCTGAACCCACTCATTGCTCAAAAGAGGAACTTCTGGAGCCGTTAGACTGTAAAAGTCAGGAGGGGCTGTGTCGGCAATAGTGTTTCCTCCTCAAAAAAGTGGAGTAAAGGCCGCTTCGCTCATCAGTGGAAATTACAGGTTTTGGTGTGGGATTTTGTTTTGACTACAACATTTGTTTTGTGTTTTTTTTTCTTTTCTTTTTTTTCCTGCAGATCTGTGTCAATCGCGTCCAGTTTGGTGGGCGAAGATGCGAAGACCAAGTTCCTGAGCAAGATGGGGCAGCTCACAACGTCGGGCGCGATGCTAGCCAACGTCTTCCAGCGAAAGAAGTGATCGACTGTCACACGTGTAAACCTCGGAGGGTTTCGAGGAATTTTGATTTGTGGAAAAGGCCAACGGCAGACCCTCAAGTATGAGTAAAGTTGGCGAAAAGGTGGAAGGATTTTTGAGGCTGGAGGTTATCAACTTGTTGCTGACGTTATTCAAATCATTAAGTGCGGTTAAGGAAATGGCTTGCTTTGCGCTGTCACTGTTAACATTTCAGACGGCCGGGTGATGAGGCATTTTGGACAGTATTGCAAATCACTGCAGGAAACTTAGCAGACGAGGGATGCTCAGTGAATGAAATGAATAGTACTTCCCAGCTCAGTACTTGCGTCTGACATTTTCCATTAAAACAAGCAAGGTCTGACGGATTTCAGGTTTGATTGTTATAGATTGGGAAAGGGTTCTGTGAGTCGCTGTAAGAGAACTGAACAGCTGTCTGTCTATAACATCGGCCTATGTGTACAGTGTGTCTGTACGGCTCCAATGTATCGCCTACTTGAAACTATCAGAAAATGTATGTCTTGCCTTTATTTCTTCAAAGTCTGTTTTTGTTTTGATAGCTGCGATTTTATAACTTATTTATGTCTTAAATGAAGAAAAGCATACTTTAACTTCCAAAGAAATTTGCACTTCACTTTTTGTTCATGTATGTTTTAATGCAGACATCATCACTACTGTTAATTATTATTTTGACGTTAATGTGAAGCTGGAGAGAGAGATTATTCTCTACGTTGCACCTTGTCTGTGTTGCGGTGTCTATTGATAATCGTATTTTCTAAAGTGGGGTCTTTCGTTTTGTTGTCATTTTTTTCCGACATGCCCTGAGAGAAACCGTAAATACTTGTATCATACACTGAAATGAAGGTACTCATTACTATGTATATTTGAAATCGGTGTCGCGCTGTAATAAAAGATGAATTGTGTACTCAAAATGTTTACGTTTTTATGAGTCTGCATGCCCCAGCACTGAAGCGATAGCGGGAGAGCACGCCGGTTTGATTATTGTTCAAAGTGTGGACAGGTGCTGTGAGCAGTAAAATGAAGCCATTTCGCAGACAAACACACTCCAGCCCCCCGTGCAACGCTTTGAAGCCGTCTATTGTCTGCTGCGCAATGCAACAACCTACCAAAGTCCAATTTGTGGGGCATTCCCGACTCCTTATCGCACAAAATGTAAAACAAAAGAACAGATCTATGCTTGAGATTACACTATCACACCCAGGTATTTGACACGATAAACCACCTTCCTATATAGTAGTGGCCAAAATATTACAATTGAAAATATTAAAGAACTACTAAGTAACCTGTTTATCTTAATAAAGCTTTTTCGTAGTCCCTCTGGGGATAATACAAGTTGATTGGAAGATGATTGGGGGGTCTTTCATCTCCCCTGGTGTCTGTGGCCAGAAAACCACAATTGCAACTTCACGGTCTCCGGGTAGGCGCCACCAATACACATTAATGGACTCACGAAGAGGAAGCTAACAGGCTAACGGGCAAAGCTAACTGTGGGCTAGCGCCACTTAAACAGTATTTACAGCCAAGTTTGAGTGAGAAAAAATATCTCCATTGTTAAATTGGATGTACAATATCCCTTTGTCCCTTTGTCTTTTCTGTCAGCGTAGTGTTTACTCTCACGGACAATTAATGAGCAAAAAAACGCAACGTGCTATGACACCTGCAGTGGCACTCATGGCCTCGAAGGGAATGAGTTACTTAGTTTACATTTTCTGAACGTTAACTTAACTGATAGTGATAAGGGAAAGTTATACGTAACAAATTTCTTATTATTTTCGTATTCATTACGTTAAGGAGCTCTGGTTCAGCAAGTCAAAATCCACAATGACTTCAAAACATTGAAATTTCAATGGTTTAAAGTCACAGCGGAAACTAAATTAGCCATGTAGTGACTGATGACCATACTGCAATCCTTTCAAAGAAAGAAAATACAAAAAGTTATTAAGTTATACATTTTTGGATACATCTTCAAGTTAAAATAGTGTGGCCATTTTGTTA
The DNA here is from genome assembly GCF_951799975.1 of Gobius niger. Lineage (NCBI taxonomy): Eukaryota > Metazoa > Chordata > Actinopteri > Gobiiformes > Gobiidae > Gobius > Gobius niger. The sequence goes on from NC_136869.1 coordinate 13,881,690, forward strand.
TTAGCTGCCGTTAGCTGGTTTGAGATGGAACCCTAAGGTGAAGGGCCACTCCTGCAGCTCTATACTCTATCCTCTGCTTCTCCTGACGGACTGTTTGGACCTGAATTCAATACAAATAATTGCAATCTGTCAAATAAAGTATTCAAACATAACTTTATACAACCAGTGTCTCTTTTGCAAACATACCTCCAGGCTTTTCAATAAACACAAAGACTGACGCTGATTTTTATGGTAGAAATGGGTCAAAATCGCCGTAAGCCTGCGGTCATTTACTGGCAGCAGATAATAAAAGTGAACACCCTTTTGACAATGACTAAAAATTTGCATAAGCGGCTAATCTATAACCACGGACTGCGATAACTTTGCGGGTGGGTAAATAATGATTGATATGTCCCATAGTGAGAAGTATGGTGTGACTGTTACAGAGGTGGGTAGACCAGTTTTACATTAATAATGCACCTCATTGACTGTTTGAGGATAGGGGCGACCTACATGGATGTATTATGAGGGTCTACCACTTGTATGCAGGTTATTAAAATGCTTCAGTGTGGCTACCTGCATGCATCCCAACTGAAAGCCTAAAGTCCTGTGTGTGGGAAGCAAAGGCAATTCAAACACCAGCAGCTCCTTATTCACAGCAGAGTGACCTGGGTGACTCAGAGATCACATCTGTTTCCAAAGCAAGGAGAAGCAACACAGATCCAGTCGCCCCAAAACCACCGGAACACGGTGGCTGCGCTATAACCTTTTTATTCCACTGTGTGTGAGTGACAGAGAGGCCATGTGCATGTTTTTACAGTGTTTAGGGGAAATAGTTTCTAACTGCTTAAAGGCTTCCTCCAAACACGGCACCAAAAGCATGTCTGCGGCTGGGCTTATAGGGAAATATGTGTTGGATTAAGGGTCGTGCAAAACAAAATTACGCCGTCAGTAAGGGGTCAAAGTAAAAAAAAAAACACTACAGCATATAGCCTATAATATGAAGTGATTATGAGTAATTTTGCAAGTGAATAACTTCTATTAGTGCTGCTGCAGGTTTCCTTTCCCTTTAACTCTTTTTTTTTTTTTTATCCATAATGTCTTTCCTGTCCTACCCAGGAATCAAACTGACAATCCAATAGTTTGTGGAAGAAGGTGAAGAAAAGGGACTCGAGCAGACGCTATGAAGTTTTCTACATTATAAAGGCCATTGGGACCATTTGGGCCTGACATATTTTGGGGTTAAAGGGATATTTCAGGATTTTTGACCAGGGGCCTAATTTCCTAGTTATCTAGAGTGTTGATTTCTTTTGTTTTTTTTAATTCATGCAGTTCTTATATTTGAAGAGTTTGGTGATGCTAGGCTAGGGGTAGGCTAGTGCTAGGATAGTGCTAGGCTAGCGCATGTCTATGGTAACTAGATCCAGTAACCTAGCAGAAGACACCGCTGCTGCGTAGCTTACAACCAGGAAGCTGATGCTGCTCAAATATAAGTTCTTTTAAATGCAAAATGGTCATATTTCAAAAAATATTCAGTCAACACAGACATTTATATTGATAGTCTGGTGTAATAAGTGATTTGCCTCAGGTGCACTGTGCTTGGGTCAGATTGTTTTTTAATGCAGGCTACTAGTTACCATAGACATGCGCTAGCCTAGCACTAGCCTAGCACCACTAAACTCATCAAATATAAGGACTGCATGAATTTAAAAAATATATATATATATATCTCCAGAAATCAACAACACTAACTAGAAAATGAGGCCCTATGTCAAAAATCCTGAAATATCCCTTTAAAGGGACTATACAGAGTTTAAAAATGGTAAAATGATGTTTTTCCTCCCCCTACATGTTCCAACAATGTCCCAATGTGTAGAATGAGCCCAAATCTGTTCACCACAACTGCCTCTAAAATCCTGCACCGTCACTCAAAACGATGTTACTTCGGGTCTGAATTGCTGTCATGCACAAGCTTAATATAGAAGGTGCAGTTACATGTATGACCTGAGGTGGCAGTAGTGAGTGCAAAATGGCTAACTTACATCTAGCCCCTTTAAAGTTAAAAACAGAACACATCACTAGGTTTAATCACTTGAATAAAACCATCTAGTTTCTTCTCCTTTTCATTAGTAGAGTGTTCATTCAAATATGGGTGTTTGTTTTGTTTTTTTCCTCATTTTCGAGCCATGAGCAGGCTGACTCTGGACTAGGCCTCCTGTATGAACTTTGACTTGTCACGCTTAGCAACGCAGCCCACTTACTAGTCACTACAAAGCACAAGTCAAACTTAGGTCAGCTCAAGTGTGGCTGTCGTAAAGCAGCGTGGTGTCTGAAGTCTGCAGCCCCATCGACATTTCGACTACATTGTAACTCTGTTGTTTGAAGTTTAGCCCCTTTAGCTACTTGTCTCTGTTTTAGGTGAGTTTGTTTGACCTCCATGAGCGCTTTTTTTTTTTAACGGCCCGATTGAGTCAAGCCACAGCTGCACTTAAAATCCTCCAAACTGGCGCTTAATTGCTACTGTGAAAATTTCGAGGCCCCAGCCGCAAAACAGCTTCCCTCAGCACGTTTTTATGGGAACAAGTGGAAAGATGACGGATAGAATTCAACGTTGCAGTTAATAAACATACAATCCAAGTTTTTCACTGACACAGCCTTAAAAAGCATTAGACCTCTATTAAACTGTGCTGTACAATAGGCCCTGAACTAAATAAATATCAGCCTATGGGGTCTGATCAGGACTTAAGGAAAGTTAAAGCCTAAATTTCATACAAACTAGGACTTCAACAGCCCCCTTTAAGCCCTAACAATCTTAAATATTGCCAATGTAACCACTGAGTACACATTCATTTGTTTACTTGTCATAAAAGTCCTTTTTTTTTTTTACTCTTCTACAATCTTGTTTACAAAGCTTGCTCCTAACCCTCCATTTTGCATGTTTTCCCAGCACCATTCTCGAGCTCTTGTTCAAAACGTTCCCCTACGTTTTCACCTGAGCCGTATATTTGCATAACTGTCATTTTGAAAAGAAAACTATTCTTCTTGCTTTTTTTTTTTTTCCTCGTAGCTTTCCCTCATATGGAGCTCCAGAGTGGGTGTGCCATGCAAATTCAGTGGCAAATCCGCCCCTCTTGGCAGTTTCTTATTGGGAACAACTATTTCCTGGAGGCATTTTGTGAAAGTTGTATTTGATTGAAAAAAAATAATATTGTAAATAATCATTGGCCAACACCAGGAAAGGAAATGTTGCCCATATAGTTCCATGATAAAACTGCCGAGCTAAAAATGCCTCTATCTCGGAAAATCATCAACAACTTTGCCTTTTATGAAGTCACAGAACTAGATAACCTCTGCCAAGGCACTGCTTCTGTCGACTAATGTTAAATATACACTAGCCATGTTTAAAAAGCATGCTTTAAATTTTTTCAACAAAAGAAGTTCAGAAAAAAGTTGGATGTGTGTTTTATTTTATTTTTATTAAAGGTCCTGTACCCCATTTTTTCCGCTTTCAAACCATGATAGATTGAAAGAGATTGTTTACCTGTTACCCCCCTGCCTGAACCGAACTTGTTTTTGTTGGGTTTTTGTTGATTTTTCATAGCTTTTTTTTGTCGTATTTTCACCACTTTTTTGTCACTTCCATATCATGTTTTTGCAACGTTTTTGTCACTTTTTTTTATCATGCTCTTGTCACTGTTTGTTGTATTTTCACCATGTTTTTGTCACTTTTTTGTCTTGTTTTCGTCACATTGTTTTGGGTCACTTTTTGTTGCTTTTCTTGCACGTTTTTTGATGCTTTTTTGTCACTTTTTGTCATGTTATTGTCTCTGTTTTTGGGTCACTTTTTTGCTGCATTTTCACCCTTGTTTTTCGGTGCTATTTTAATGCCTTTTTTGGGGTGGAAATATTGTGGGGGTAAGAGGTTAAGTATGACCCTAACTCTATGTCTTGCCCTCCTAAATCACTATGAACCTGCCATTTCTACATGATATTCTACAATCTACATTTCCTATTCAGAGGGAATAGCTGGCCTACTAAAAGTGGCCTTTACGTTGAACATTTCTAAATGAATGCACTATTTTAGTATTTTCACATGTGTCCAAATCCTACCTGGTGCTCCATATCAGATTACACATTGATTGAAAGTGAGTGGAGCATGCAGCCAAGGGGAGGGCTCAACTGTTCCGTGCCTTGACACAGTGGGAGGAGTCCGGCCCTTCCTCTTCGCTCCTCTGTCGGATTTTACAAGCTGCTACACGCTGCTCCTTCTCACACGCGTAGGTGAGAGCAGAGGGGACATGGTCGCTGTGCCGAGGTGGGACGTCCCGCGGCAGAGGAGCCTGTAACCAAGTGTCCACAATGAATTAGTCCTTTTGATCAATACGTGAGAGAAAGTCACAGGCTTATCTAGTGTAATATCGGTGCGTGTAAGTTGCAAAGATGAAGCTGAAGTTGTTCTCGAGTTGGATTTTCAGAGGATGGATACTGTGCCTCCTTCTTCTGCTGAATGTCAAGGTAAGGGAATGCTTTTGCAAATCAAACACATATTTCACATATTTGGCTTTTTGCTGTGCGATGGATATAGACAGATTTGTACATTGTGTTTCATGTCAGATGCTTTTCCTGATAAATTGCTCTCTATTTAACCAAAGACATGGCACTGGCCCAAACAGTACACTGGATTTTTATTATACAGGTCTCCAGATTAGGCCAATTTCAGTGCTTTAATGTGTGTTGTTTGGTCGGACCATGGAGTTTCTGCAGCTAAATCACATTGACTGGTCTATAATGCATGTCATTTGACTTGCCTGCAGTGAGGAAAATGAGTGAGGGGACTGTCATAACTCTTTTTCTTAACCATGGCTCTATTTGTTTGGGTTTAGTCTACCTTTCCAAGTCTTACCACACTAACATTGTATCCACTTCCAACGGGGGGTCCAGCGCTGACCAAATGTCTCATCCTGCACCTCAGGCACAGTCACCAAAAGCCACTGTGGAAACCAGAAATACAACACACAGCTGAAGTTACCGCTGTAGCATGTCCCGGCGCACATTAGTTATAGTTTGTATAATCTGTGGAGTTGATTTTATTTGAAAGGTAAAAGTGAATGGTCCGTGACGTGTTGTTGTCCGTAATGTTGTTTATTCCCAGGAGCTAACTCTGCCCAGGTGGAGACGTTTACAAGTTGTGGTTGTGGTGGTGGGACTGCTGGGCACCAGGCATCCATCACTCCCTGTTTGCTTTGCCTTGTTACTGTAAGGCACTTCAGTTATGGCTTAAGATTGCACAAGTGAAAACCTTTTATATATAAACAACTACTATAAACCAGGACAAGGGCAAGACTAAACTTGTCTTAACTAGGATTTACCCCAAAATAGTCAGGACTAAATCAGAACTGAACAACACAAGATCAAAACCAAATATAACTGAACTGGCCTAATAGACTTCACATGAACTGAATTTGTCAAACTTCTTTCAAAATAAACCACAACCAATGCAAGTCAGGTTTAAGCCAGGTCTACATCACAGGAGGAATAACCAAGATCTCACCCAAAGCCAAAGGCAGGACTAAACTTTATCCAAACTAAAATGCACTTTTGTTTGTGCAAGATGTGTGTTCTGTTGTAACAAAAGGATTTCATCTGCACTGGGTGGTTTTGAATCAAAGAATATCCTTGGACGGGATGCCTTCAGTTCAATATAATCAAGCCTGACAACTTTCTGAAAACTTCTGCAGGGAAAGAAGAAAGGGCTTGACAATAAGCTTTGGAACACACTTAATGTGCACATAGGGACTGAAACCACTGGCTTCTTCTGAAAGTGTACGCTTCATTGTGATTGGTTAAATACCCCAGAGAACGATAACACTAACCAATAGGTGGGAAAAGTGCCTCTTAGCGCCAATACACACATCACTAGATTTGGTCAGTAGACTGTGATCTGTCGTATGTTATCATCATTCAATTTTAATTTGTAAACAAGTGAATTAGTCCCAAGGGATTAAGTGTTTTATTTCCAGATGACGCTGCAAAGTTCGCTCTTTGCTCTCGCTCTTTTGCGGTGGTCTTGCCATTTCTGACTCACAACATCCCCGAAAGAATTCCCCTTCATATTTTCAAGCAACCACCACGCTCCAGTTCGCTCCAAACTTATTTCAAACTGTCTGCGCGACATTAGGCAACAGCAGATTACTTCAAGATGTCCAGAGCTGTAAAAGTCAGCGAGTTGTGAATGAATTAAGGACTGTTCAATTTACAAACTTGTCTGTCTCGAGTGCTTCCTGTGTTTGGTTTGGACCGCATCCCCAGTGCTTTATGTTGCTTGTATTCACAGCCATTCTGCCAATGCCGCCTTTATACATCGATTCATCTCCACGTTGTGCATATAAGCAAGCAATCTGAAAGAGGGTATGCTTTTCACTACAATCCAAAAGACCGGGCATGAATATTTTAACTTTTCATGAGATTAAATATCATTATGCATGTTTTATTTTCTATATGTCGGCTGCTCCATTTTATCATAGGGTTTTTCTCACCAGATGCCCTCTCTGTGTCTGGAATGAGCCACAGGAGTAAAGTAAATCATATCCAAGGACACAATGCTAGGGCAAGTGGTTCCCAACCTTTTTCCCTTGAAGCCCACCCTGCTTATAATGGAGGTGTCCAGTCAAAAACAATGACCCTCATCAATGCAAAAAGCAAAAAAAAACAACAACATATATTTCTAACAAGAATTCATTTCAGAGTTACAGCAATTGGAGTGTCTTTTATGCCTAAACCAACTTTCCAATCTTGTGTGCAGGATTTGTATTATTCAATTTGCACACCTGAAAGGGCATAGCAGTTTTGTGGTTTAATGCAAACGCTCAGACTCAGACTTCTTTGAAAGAATCTTTGGTGATCTCTGCTTTGTTATTAACTACTTCCTGTTCACAAATACAGTTGCTCCTATTCAACCACTAATGACATTAAAGAAAAAGTTGTGCAATAGTCTTTTTAAGGGACCTTATTACCCCCCGAAATCCCTGAAGGGTTCGAAGTCACAGTGCGCTGCTCTTCTTGACTCGGTGCCAGTGGCTGTGGCAGTTATGCAAATCAGGTTGTACCCTGACACAGAGGAATGTATTCAGCATCAGATTCCTCTTTGATAGGATCAGTCGAGCTGCACACAAACAAAAAAAGGATGCATAAAAGCATAAGCACAAATGAAAGAGCACAACTTCTATAACTGGATTAGGCCAGCGTCACACAAAGACATGATACACAATAAGGCATTTATGTGCAATCACGAAGGCAATGTGTATATGTGGCCAAATTAGATCAAAGGAAGTGTTTAAATAACCATAGATGCAATAAAAGTATTCTTAATTATGTTCATTTATGTAAACAGTCTGTTTTTGTGTAATTAAATAAGACTACAAACGTCATAGGATTTGTGGCTATGGGCAAAGCTCTAGCTATCGCCTACTGTGGTTGTGTCCTTGGGCATGACACTTTGCTCATCTTGCCTGTGCATGAGTGTGATATGTAACTGAATGAATGTGACAGAAATACAACAAAAACGGGACAAAAAGCAATGAAAAAGTGGCAAAAAACATGAAAAATGTGACTAAAAGTGACAAAAACGCCATTAAAGAGCAACAGAAAAGTGGCAAAAAAGTGACAAAGAAAGCAACAAATGAATAACAGTAAAGTGAACAGTAAAGTAAAGTCACGAAAAAGTGGCAAAAACTGGACGAAAAATGTGACAAACGTGATTAAAAGTGACAAAAACGCCACAAAAGAGCAACAGAAAAGTGGCAACAAAGTGACTAAAACATAAAAGAAAAAGATCAGTTTAAATGAGTTTTGCAGGTGTTACACCGGCCTATAGTCTGTAAGCCTTTAGATTTGGGTAAAGCTGAACTGGAGAAAAAGCACTTGGTTAAGGCGGGGGTTAAGAGGTTAAGCTCGACAGGTTTGGAAAGGGGAATGAACAATGCATGTAATTGTGAATTGACTATGAGCGTCTCCAAAAGCAACGTCTAAAACAAATGTTTATTGCAATGGCCATTTACAGGCATACACTGTAATCACGCTGCTTTATCACATTCATTCATAGAGGTAATTTCACCATGTCCAACAAGATGATGTCAAGTTAGCATTACAAGTTGAATTAGACATATTATAGTTATAGGTTGTTTATTCTTTCTCCCTGTCTCCCATAATAACACCCATATGAAGTGGATGCAGTCGGCTCCGAGGTTAGATGCTCTATCTTAGACATGGCTTAACCTATAATCATATAGGGTGGATCGCCTCTCTTCCTCTGCCTTATATATTTAGTGAAGAAAAATATACTGCCGTGCATAACTGGGACCGAGTGTTTAGATCTGGCGGTCAAGGACTACAATTCCCAGCATTCCTTTGGCTTCCTGCGAACTCCACTTGTCCACTTACACAGTCGACCGCCTCCGCCTGAGAGCCATTCGCACATGTCTGTTTAAAGATGTCATTGTTGTGTAGATTTGTCGTTTGGGTCCGAACAAACACATGCTTCTCATTATTTCTGTGGCCAGAGCTGTGAGAGCTGCATCATTATCCCTCAGCTTTTATTGTGAGAGCGGTTTGCTGTAAAACTAAATGAGGCTAATTAAAAGCCAGGGCTGCAGATGTGATGTTGTGAGAAAATAGTCCAAATATAGTGAGAGCAATCAGGATAAATGACTAGAGGAGTCATTTAAAATTAAAATTATGCATATTGCTTTTATTTAATACTATGAACAAACAATCCAATGACCCTCTTTTTTCTGCGCAAGCTACAACGCTGCCAACGCTTACACTTAACCCCTAACTCCCCGCCTAAACCATTTTCTCCAGTTCAGCTTTACCCAAAATCTAAAAGCCACTAGACTGGAGCCTATAGGCCAGTGTCACACCTCATTTTGAAAGCTAAGACCTACAAAACTTATCTAAACAGATATTTTTCCTCATTGTAGCCATCTTTTTCAAGTTTTTTTGGTCACATTTTTGTCACTTTTTCTACATATTTTCCACATTATTCTGTTACTTTTTTGACGCATTTTTATAATTTTTTCGTAGCATTTTTGTCAATTTTTTGTTGCACTTTTTCTTTCGCGATATCATTTGAGTCTTCTTCTAGATTCGGGTAAAGCCAAACTGGAGAAAATGTGCTAAGTTCAGGTGGGGGTTAAAAGGCCCCATGATGATTCATATTATCACATGACTAGCTTGGGTTTGATAAAAGAGGATAATTTGCAGTCCTATAAAAAAGGAAATTAAGACAATTCATGTGAAACTTGGAGAGAGAAGCATGAGAAAAAGGAGCAGGTCAGTATTTTCTTAATGTATATATAGCCTCTGTGGTTTTGGCTAAGTTTTATCACAACATTAGCGTTGGCTACCTCAGCACATGCGGCGAAGAGCTTTTCTACCAGTTCAGACACTACCTTTATCTAAAGTCACACAGCTCACCTTGTAGCACCTTTCGTTATTTGTTTGAAATTTTAACCATTATTTTCCATATTTAACAACTATTGAAGTTTCAACAGCTGTTAGCTGCAGTCTCATGGATATTTTTCTTTTTCTATGTAGATGGGCGACTCCAAACCAACATGTAAGAATGACCAGTATCTAACAGACTCCAGATGCTGCAGCAAGTGCAGACCAGGTAAAAGTTCAAAATGTACTACATGAATGTGACGCACATGCATTAACTCCCCCATAAAGACGACCCCCCTTGTATCCTTATGACGTGTTTTGACACCTCTGCTATATCACTGAAGACGTTATTTGACGACCATTAGAACAGGTTCCGTTTTTTCGCTAGTAACAGAGGGGACAGTAGGTGGGGGCCACCACAACCCATACTATATTGACCAATAGGATTCAAGGATTTATTTTCACCGATTTTTTTTTATGCAATTATGTTCTATGGGTTGTTCCTGGTAGGCGTCCAAAGGGGAAAGACTTAACATGTGGATTACACACAAACTAAAAATAGGATGATGATGATCCCAAAAGATAAAAGAGGAAGGAAGTCAGAAAGTGCAACATTATTGCTAAACATAGACTGTTGACATTTTTAGTCCTATAGTGACCAATACTACATTCCCTTATATGGAAATGCTGGTCTCTTTTTGCTACATTCACGTAATTATATACGTACACAATGACAAAAAGGAAACAAGTTGAACCATGTGTATCGTTTTCCACTAGGTACTCACCTGTTTGAGGAGTGCAATGACAAAGCAGACACCATCTGTGTCCCCTGCAACGCTGACGAATACCAGCCCGGGTGGACCACAAAGACGAGCTGTACACCACAGAAATACTGTGACCCAGGTCAGCACAGCGTCTACAGAAAAGATATCAAAACAGCAAAAATCCAATATTTACCAGTTGAATTTTACATCCAGGTAAAGGATTTGTGCCAAGGCCTCAAAACTTGGTGGCCGAAGAGCCGTGTCCCTGTCGTCCCAACTTTAAATGTTCTCCCATTAACTGTGAGTACTGTGAGAAGATCCCCACCTGCGGATACGGACTGGGTATGACCTCTACACCACGGACTTTTTTAAGTGTGTAAAACAAACCCATTTCAATATTATTGCTTTGCCTCACCAGAAATAATAGAGGGAAAGAACACCTGCCGTCCCTGTAAGAAAGGATTTTTCTCCAATGAAGACAGTGCGGATCAGTGCAAGCCCTGGACTAAGTAAGTTCACCCCTGCAGCACATCATAAATAAACCTCTCTTTTCAAAGGCATTCCAACTTGCTGATGGGGCAAATGAGTAGATCATAACACCTCGGGCCATTTTTGCATACTTGGGGCAAATCCAGCGAGCCTTTTGCGTCAGTGCCTGGGCTCTGTTGTGACTAGGGCTGGGTACCGTTAAACGGTACCTACTTGGTACCGACCGAAAAGCTCCGGTAGGGGGCGGTATCGAAAAACTATTTTTTTTCGGTGCTAATTTTCGGTACTTTTTCTCTCCAAACGTCAATAAATTATCCGCAGTGAGTCTAAAAAAGCCTGAACTCATGAGCAGCTTCAGCGCAAATGCAGAAGCAAAGCTGTAACTTACTCACACTTCAGTCATTATCAGAGATGGCAGAGCCGCGTCTGAGCCGGCCGGGACTAAACAGGGACTAAACCAGGACTTACAGTAAACTGGTTAAAAACCAGGACTAAACCAGGACTGAATCAGAATCTAGAGCTCTCAGACAAATAGAAAAGCAGTGACAACACGTTAGTGACAACACGCTATGACAACGAGAAACACATTGGCTTTACCTTTAGCGAAAGCCCCGCAGAAGTTACGCACTGTTGTTTACAACTCCATGCTGCACCAAATGGCTGCACCGGAGCATTTGGGATCAAAGATTGTTTTTTGGAAAAGGTGAGCGCTCACTCTGCATTAGCCATTTTTGGAACAGTTATGGTGCATTTTCAGTGACAGAGTGAGCGCTCCCACTATGTAACAGATCTTTGACGTGTGAGGAGCTTTCACTTTGTCGAACAGCGCAGTGTGTTTAGAAAAGTTTAGCTGAAAGAAAACGGTGCCTGATGTGGATCTGTCCCTGCACCGCAGAAGGTAATAACGTCCTTTCTCTCTTTTTATCACTGCTTTAGTGGGAATTCTGCTCAAAAAATGAAGTTACAGGTGACGCTGCTGCGGCCTGTTTTCTGATGTGACGTGTTTGTGCCGGTGTGCTGTTTGTTCTCCTGAATGATACTTTTTATATACATTATTTTAACTCAATTAAAATAACAAAGGTATCGAAAAAAGTACCGTTAAGGCACCGGTACCGAAAAGCAGGTATCGTTAAAGTAGTGGTATCGAAAAAAAACGAACGGTACCCAGCCCTAGTTGTGACTAACGTCCACACCACTTCCCCTGGAACGCCGGTCCGGCCTCAGACTCCGGATCTGTGGCTGCGATCAGTGACAGACAGCAACACTCTTCCCACATCTGGGCCTGTTTTCTGTTGTTGTGTTTACAGACGAGGAGGGAACAAAGGCGACATAAACACCTCAACTGTCACTAGTGTATTTCTCCACAAATTTTTTCTGTCAGTGCGTAATTAGAGGCGCCGTGACCTCCCATATCGGGACCAGGTTCAATTGACAGGAATATGCAGACTATGAGATAATATAAATGGATCGTTAAAAACCTCAATATTTATTTCAACAGATTTACGATTGAATAAATATGAGCTTAAGGCATTAATCCATACATGTTAGTCGTGAGTTGTGTCCCAAAACTGCTTACCTACAGTGCTGTTTCCATTTTGCAGTTGTAAAGCCCAAGGCAGGACGGAGATCCAAGCTGGCAGCGCTAAAGACGATGCAGTGTGCGGACCACCTGTCTCTGGTAAGGCTGTGGGGAAAAAACAAAGCCGTAAACAATAAATAAAACTCAAATGCACCAGACATTAATCATAAACGCGCCTGACATCTAAGACTTTCGCAGAGACCGTTAAAAAGCGTTTGAAATGCATTGCTTACATGTTTTGTTGTGGGGTTTTTTGGTTGTGAGTGAAAATGTAAATGTGCGACAGGTGCGGCTCCTTCCTGGGTCATCGTGTCCGTGCTGTGCGTCATCACTGTGCTCTGCCTCCTCATCCTCCTGCTCTTCTGCTACAAAGACAAGATCAAGCTACTTTCAGGTATGGGTCTGAAACAAGTTCATGCACTGTATTTTGCCCTTTTTCAACTGTTCAATAAAGTTTAGGTCTGCTTTCTTGTGTCCAGTAAACTTGCGTTCCTGTGTCCAGAATTTGAAGAGGACGAGGATACAACAAGTAAGAGATCCATTTTCCGAATGTTATCTCCAAATTTGTAAATAACAGTAAACTATGATCATTTATGGGAGCCAATGTGCGGTCTGCTTTAACCTTTTATCCCACACTTAACCGAGAACATTTTGTCCAGCTTATCCCAAATCTAAAAGCTTCTCGACAAGGGAATGGGACGATAATGAAATTTGGGGTCATAATTAGACAAAATAATTGCAATAAACTATATTATCGCGATTTTTGCCTATGGTTTAAAAAAAAATCACTGAAACTGCAGAAATGATGGGGATTGGGCAATTATTAAATATTCCTTTTCATTGTCTGCTGTAAATGTCATACAAGTGAGACATAAAGTACGTATTTAAAGGCACACTGTGTAACATTTTGGACTCTACTGTTGTCATCAATACAAAACATGCAGCTTATGAGGAGCTCAACACAGAAAATGCTATTTCTGCAGTGGGTAACAAAGAATGGATTTGGATGAGGAACTAACCTCATCCAAATCCTGGATGACATCTTAAATACTGCTGACTTTAGTCACATCTCCATGGAGACGTACCCACTCCTAGTAAAGTTACCGGCACTGGTTGTCTGATGGATTATCTTCTAGCACGATAATCACGTTAATTAAAAAATTTGATTAATTGCAGCATTTTTTATCGCAATTAATTATATTATTGTTTATCATCCCATCCCTATTCTCACCTGGAGCTCACAGCCTATTAGGTCAGTGTGATAATGCCTCATTTGAAAGCTAAGACCTACAAAACTCATCTTCAAGCTTGTTTTTGTTGTCACGTTTTAGTCATTTTTGTTTCACTTTTATCATATTTTCATTGCTTTTTTGTTGCATTTTTGTCAATTTTTTTGTTGTGTTTCTGTTGCTTTTTCTGGAGTTTTTTTCCATTGCTTTTTTGTCTTGGTTTTGCCACATTCTCGTCACCATTTTGTCATGTTTCCACAGCTTTTTAGTAGCGTTTTGGTTCATTTTTCGTTTTTCTGTGTGATGTCACTGTGATCAAGCCCCAAAGATGTGACCAAAACATGTCAAACGTGATAAAAAAACACACACAAAAAGGATGAGACCGTGATTACACAAACAAGGAAGAAGCTTAGATGAGTTTTGTAGGTCTTAGCTTTCAAATGAGGTGTTACACTGTGATCCTCAACTGGAGAAAAAGCACTCGGTTCAGGCGGGGGTTAAGAGGTTAACTGACCCTCCTTGCTAAAGATCTAGAGAAGGGTCCTCAGTGGCTGCACTAGACCAGACCAGTTGCACTTGTTAAAACATGGCATAATTTTGAGACTCAGTAAAACAAAACAAAGTGTTATTTCTCTGCTATTTCAGGAGACATTGGCCCCTCTCTACCACAGCGGAGGACTTCCAGGAGCTCCCAAGAGCACGCCATGCGAAACCACTAAGCTTGTCTGTCAAGTCCCCAACACCCCCACCGATGAGCCGCTGTGCCCTTACCCCACTGCCCTCCCTGTGAAAGACCCTCTGCCCCGCACAGTGGAAGGGATGGAGAAGGAGAAGGAAGCGTCTCAGGAGAAGACTCACTCTTTAGACCTGAGCGAGGGGTCTGGAGAGCCCGAGGAAGTGTCCGACGATGAAGGGGAGATGGTGAGCACGCCCACGGCCTTGTGCGGGTGTGTGCCCTCAGTGCAGGAGCCGCTGGAGGTGGGGGAGAACGAAGACTGTAGCCAGGCGGTGGACCCTGGATCTTTGGGCACGTGCTGCTGCGGAGGTTCAGACGGAGAGGAGAGGAAGAGAGACAGCGGCAAACAACTGAGGACAGATTTTGTGACTGGAGTTGTATCGCTAGTATCTCTACCGTCCTCCGGGGTTTGCCCGTCTAACACCGAACTCTGTCTGCCCTTGTCCAAAGCGGACACCAAACTTGTATCTGATACGGTTGATTTAAAACTGGAGGAGCCTTACAAACTGAAATGCTTAAACTCGCCTTCCATAGACAACAGTAGAACATCAGCAGGGAGCTCAGTCGGGCCCCTGATGACCTCCTCTTTTGCGGGGGACCTCTATCAAGACCAATCCAGTCTGGACCAGTCCGACGAGGAGAAGGGGACGAGTAAGCTCTCATCAGGGGACTGTGAGCTGGAGTGTCCACCGGAAAGTCTCCACAGTCAGCTGATAGAGCCAACTAATACCTCAGGTGGGTTTTGTACCTCATTGACCACAAAGCATTTTATGTCAAGGAACCATTAACCATCACCTTGATACGGCCATTTATTCATCCAACAGTGTACAGACTTTAGGAGGGTTTATTAGAACATAGGTGTTAATCTCTACGGTCATCCCACTTCTACTGCGACTGAGTTTGACGACGGACAGGATCAGAACAAGTTTAGAAAAGGGAGATGGATTAAATACGCGAGATTACTGTAAAATGTGCAACCGAACCAATGTTTTAACATGTGTAAAAGATTATAGAAGCTTTGTCTTGCCCAAGGCCTGATGGAAGAGGGAATTGAAACACCGGCCTTTGCTTAAAGAATGGGATCAACTGAGCTACATAATTTATTCACTTGTGATGATAATGTGCTTGTCCATATAGGGTATTTAACAAACAACTGACACACAACGGGACGATTTAATCCACACGGGGCAGATCCTCCATCACTCATTGCAGATGTATGGCGGTGGTGGGCGTGAGCAAAGGAAAATGCACAACAGCGTGGGAAAGACATTTAGACTCCACACAAAGAGATCAAACTCACAGCCTAGTATTTGAAAAATCAAGTGCGCCGACCACTGTGCACACACTTCCATAACAGAACGGAAGCAAACGAAAAAAAGGAAAAGTCCAATTACCGTGCAGCACTAACTGTTTATGAATCAGAAAGTTACACAATGCATTTAAATTTGTCATTTTATGTCAGTGTCAAATATTTACGTAGGCGCTGACCACTTCGGCAGCCGCATATGCATCATTTCAACTGCATCACAGTCGTATCCCCTTTCCACAAAGTAGGTGGTTCTTTTCGCCAAGAATAACACAAGGAAATTTCTTATGGTTTAGATGGAAAGTTTTACTGTTACACACATGAGCTTGAATTGTTCCCACTGTAGCCTTTATCCTCTGCCAAAGGGGGGGGTAAAAATACATGTCTGGGAAGCATTTATGTATTGCTGCTTGTACAATCAGAATTATCACTTGATACTGGGGCATGGCAATAAGTTCCTATTGCGTTTCCAAGAATAATGCCACTGACGGTCTGACCCGAAGTTACAGGAGACCACACAAGAGCACGAGATGTTTTCTTTTTTACTGTTATATTGTCTGAAGCCGTAGCAAGTCTTCATACGACCCTTTCCTTGTTTGTCAAAGTGTGTGAGTCTAGCTATTTACTTAAGGCTTCAGAGGGTTGTGCAAACTGACCACAACTTAAATTGAAGCAAGATGTGCCCTGCTTGAGTAATACGTTTTAAAGGCCTTGCCCTCCCAACACAAACACGCAAACTTGTGAGGATCTTTTTTAAACCTACTGATGACTGGTGGCTCTAATTACAAGTAGACTGAGAATGGGCAGCGTTTCCCATCACACTGTGTTTGGAAATAAAGGCTTCCCGCTAATCGGGCTACTGTCACCTGTGCACAGAGGAGGAAAATATAAAACGGCTTATTGCAAAACACCATCACTAAAGTGGAAGGGGTCAGCAACATCCCACTTTAAAACGACTAAATTAAACTGATTCAAATACAACCACTGTAAAATCAAGTCATAATTGTACCCATTAAGTGACTAAAATCGTTTAGTAAAGGTAAAATGGTCTCAGCAGATATGTTTAAAGTAAATGATTGGAGTATCTACTTACTCTCTATCCCCTTTTGTCTGAATATCTAAAAAAAATATCTATAAATAGAACGCGCAACTAAACAACCTCAGGGTGAAAACGGCTTAAGAATAACAAGAGGAGGGATTTGAATTGACTAAAAAAAACGCAAACCGAGTTTTATAAAGGGAATTGCAGAGGAGAAAGCTTCCACAGTTTTCAACAATGGTCAGTCTTGCTATTGTTACGCACTCAGAAAATCAACTTGGCATTAACAAAGAATAAACAGCAAGATTCCAAGAAGATCTGTTTTCAAAACTGTGGTGAACGCCATTTTGTTTGCTTCATGTAGCCCCCGGTCGACTGGTATTCCAGGAAAACACTCTCTTTGGACAGAGAACACAGACAGGCTCTGGAGTAAAAGTGTGAGTTTATTTGCCTTTATGACTTTATAGGTCTAGTCTTTGAGCGGCTGTTTACCTTCACAGCGCCTCCAAGCGCACGTGTATATGAGTGTGTTCAGGCCAGCAGACAGACGTGTGCTCTTAGTCACCGGGTCGGCTTGCTTTTTTCTCCGATTTTCAGACGGGAAGTGGGCAAATTAGGAGCCCGACAGGGTCAAGTAGGGATTTACTCATTCATATTCAATGCCAGCACTGGCCTTTCATTGGTAGTGGCAAAAGTTACCACTAATATTTTATACTGCTTTGTTTTTCAGGCATCAACATTTTTCCCCCATTATTCAGTCTATAAATCTTATGACCTTGGCTAAAGTTTTGTTTTTGAAGCGCTCACTTTTCTCACGCTTTATGTGCAAGTTACTAAAACAAAAAAGGGAAAATGGAATATCATATTGTGGTGTATTCTGGCCTTTCTGTGGTGATCCTGGTCATTCCGCCCACAGACAATGGTCATATGGGGGAAGACCTACTTCAGTGCCTACAACTCACTGGGTCAACTTTAATGTAGAAAAGTGGTTCTCAAACTATGATGCATATTACTGGTGACATTTGGGCTTCTCCCGGTAGTACTTGAGAACCACCAATCTATTGTGTGACATGAAATCTAATGATAGAAAGTGAAGAATTTCACTTAGCTGAAGTAATAGTATTATGCTGAGAGTAATTTGTTGACAACATAGTACTCAGTGAAAACGATACTGAATTGCTTGTTACCTCTGTATCTGCTGCAGGTCAAGTGTCTGGAAACCACAACACCACCTTCATCTCCAGCGGTCAGGTCATGAACTTCAGTGGAGATGTCATCGTGGTGTATGTCGGTCAAACGTCTCTCGGTAACGAGGAGATGGGACCAGAGGACGCATTCGGGAGCCCTGTACAGGAACAGGCCCAAGAGACAGCCATGTTTTTCCAAAGCAGCTCAACAGAGGACTCGATTACCCATAGCACTTTGCAGGAGCAGACTCTGCCAATCCAGGAAATGATGGATGAACGAGCGCCAGAAAAAAGGAAAGGGACAAAATAATGTTGGCCTTCCATTATCTCTCTAAAGTTCCTGTCAAACCATATCAATGTCACAATTGAATACTGGTGCATTATTATTGATTTTTTCTTGTTATGGAAAGCCCCCTTTCCAATGGGGATTTTAACTGGAGAAGCAAATGTGGGAAATTATTGCAGGTCTTAATACAAAGTGAAGTTTTTTGTACCTGGCTTTAGACCATGCAGCTATCAGGTTTTAAATCAGATCCACTGTGTGGAAATAAGGTGTGTCTTTCGCACTTGAAAAACTTTTTTTTTTTTTACTTTTAAACCAAAGAGGTGTGGTAGAGGGAAAGTGTGTTTGTTGTGTTTCAGGGTCAATAACAGTTAAAGAAATGTTCATGGTTTGATACTATGCATTCTCTGTTTTTAGATCAGTTTTCTCATTGTACTAAAAGTACAGTTTGTGTGTCCAAAATGCTATGCATTTAATAAGCCATTTACTACTGGTTCTGTTTGTTAAAATTATGTTTTATGTGTTAAACTTTTATAAAGAAAATGTTTAAAATGTGGATTTTTAAATAATTTTATCTGAGACAATTTAATGTATAATGATAGCTGTATATACTGATCTTCCACAGACATATTATGTTTTTGTGGGACAATAATGATATAACAAGTGCATTGTACAGTACAGGTGTTTTGATAATTTTCTTAAATTGAGAGGATACTTTAAATACATCCAGCCGCAAATCTTGTACATATCATTCTTTCTGCAGTAAATGACTGAAAAAAGTTTGATTGAAATGTATTGTTTTGTGTCTATTTCTTTTCTGATGGCTGCCAGTCTGTTTCCTGTCAACTTTCCTATTTTGAGACTGACAAATGATAATGACAGAGTCATTTATTGCCGCACGAGGATCTATAATTTAGTGAAGCCGTGCTAATTGCACATGTGGCAGGCTGCTCTGTCTTTGGCCCTGTACTGACAGACAGCAGGCCTTTCATCACTCTGTGGATGGAGCGCAGCTGTGAGGGCAGGCTAATCTAGCACTGAGCTCACAGCGTCACAGAGCCACCACATGAGAGGCCTGGCACTGCCTCAGCCTGCTGTGGGTCTGCTGTGTTTAGAACTGCCTGTGTGTGTCTCCGCTTATTTCATGGATGTTTGTGAAAACAGGAAGTTATGACTGGCTTTCACATGGTTTACATGAGACCTGCCCCACACAGAACAAGGCTGAGGAGATTTATAATTATGATAGCCTTTAGAAAATTGCTAAGTAATGTTGTACAGCAGAACACAGTTATAGTGCACCCTCTAGTGGCAACCTTGGATTTTACTTCTATGCAATAAAAGCTGAGCATTACAAGAAGAGGTGAAAAGATGATTTAACTTTGTTCACACAAATTGAAGTGTAATCAGTATAAAGACAGCTAAATAAACAGGGGACTTGGTGTTTCCTCTGGAAAGCACCAAAAAGTCACATTAGAGGAGATACCATTACACTCCCTCACCTGTGGTCACGGAGCTTGAGTTTCAGCCTCAGCACATCTGCAGGATCTTTACCTGTGGGAGGGATTTTCATACACATGAACATCCTTGTATGGATGGTACACTATTACAAAGAGTATATTGTAGGACTCAAAAGGTCTTATTAGACAATATCACCATTCAGTAAAGACACAAGCTAACAAGTGTGGTAAATGGATGATTCTAATTTTAGTCCCTTCATCCTGGAGGAACGTTGTATAAACTTCACCTTTTTAGTCCAATCCTTGTGTCCTAAAAAGTTCTCAGTCACATGTCTGTCTGACAGCAGTATGCACGTATGCATACAAATTCAAATGTCTTTACTTCTCAGGATGAGTAAAAAGCTTCCTTTTAGATATTACAAGGAACACTGTCAACAAACTGCAGAAATTAATTTGTCACATTCACATGGTTCAAACAGAGACGAGTTTGTACCAAATGTTTCCTGCTAATTGCAGTGGGTTTCTTACAGTTTTAGGTCAATATAGTCTCTGTCCTCCTCAGTGCTTTTTCCCCAGAAGGAGCTCTCACCATCAGTCTTGAGACAGAAGCGCAGAAGCAAGGATACCACAGCTTTATGTCACCAACAAGAGAGATGGAAGCTGTCAGGTAAGTGCAGTTGTAACTTCTACCCTCTTTGCATGCCTATAATAAGACCTTACCTTAACACCACTCCTTTCATACTGAATCCTCCAATTTGACAAAACATGGCTGTGTACAAAATCAAATACACTGGTCTACAACAAATTTGGTTTTGTAAACTGACTATTTCAATGTGCTTAATCCAAAAATCACATTGGTTTAGCTCAAACATCTAAATTTTGCAGATGAGTAAAATCTGTCTTAACATCTTGTCTTATAAAGTTTTCTGTCCTGGTGCCTGTCTGTCCACAATTAGGCGGAGACTGGGGTTGGTTTTCACATAATTTGCATTTGTGCATAATGCATATATAATGAAAACTACAAACAAAAAATGTAGAGGAAAAAGTTTTTTTTTTATGAACTTGCCACAAAAGCCTGACCTGATACAGCAAAAAGGATGTCATTTTCAGATTAGTAATTAGTAATAATCACACAAAAAAAAAGTTGTAACCCAGTGTAATTCTTCATGTATTATTCGGACGTAACATTGTATTATGCATCAACAAACCATTATAATTTGTCACGTCTTGGCCACTTTTCTAGGGCTTTGTTTGGCCCTAAATGGTCTTCAGATGTGCGTCTCGATGGAAAAACAGCCATAGTGACCGGAGCCAACACGGGCATAGGCAAAGAGACAGCCACAGACCTCGCCGGCAGAGGCAAGCCAAAATAGATATAGTAGACTAAAGTCAAAGCATTACCACAGCAATATTAAAGTAATCGATGTGTGTAGGAGCCAAGGTGATTATGGCGTGCAGAGACATGGCCAAAGGAGAACAAGCCGCCCGTGACATTCTGAGAGCTGTGAAAGGAGCCAAGGTAGTCGCCAGGCAACTCGATCTGGCTGACACCAAATCCATTTGCCAGTTTGCCGAAAATATCTATGACAGTAGGTGGATGACGCACACTCCCATCATAGACTAACAACAATCGCAGGTACGGTGACATGCACCTTTTCTCCTCAGCTGAAAAAACTCTCCACTACCTGGTCAACAACGCAGGAGTTGCTATTTGCCCATATTCGACGACAGCGGATGGATATGAGATGCAATTTGGAGTCAATCACCTCGGTAAAAATGAACAAAGCGGAAACTGTATTTGCATTGTAATCCTATGGTAGGATATCCAAAGATTATGCATATTCACTCTGCTTTTCAATTATTCTCTTTATTTTAAAACACTTTAAATTTCAGTGGTCAAATTTAACTTTATTTACATCATTCCGCTCTGTACCAAAAAATGTTACATGAAATTGGGGCTGAATTACTTTGCCACACGTATACATTAATTTACATTAATTAATAAGATGTAAAGTACCAGAAGTAGTAAGAATCCTGGGGGAAAAAATAATAATATTGGACAGGGAACCCAAAGTGGGGCCCGCGGGTGATCTCAAGGGCTTAATTTGGTTGACAAGATGGTACTTACTATATGCTTGTAAGGAGAATTTACTTTAATTAATGTGTGCACTGAATCGAAAAGTTTCAGTGAAAATATGTCCATCTAAACTGTACAATAATTTCCCTTATTTAATCATAGATCTGTTCACATTAAACCCTTTTCTACATGCAAAACATGATCGCATTTAGCCCTTTGGTTTTCCAAGGAAGAAAAGTTGGGGCACACCTGATATAGTTGAGGGGTCTCTGGTCTGGTTCCATGTTAAACTTGTGTACTTTTTTCTATTCAGGTCATTTCTTCCTGACATTCCTCTTACTGGATTTGCTGAAGCACTCAGCCCCGTCCCGGGTCATCAATGTGTCCTCTGCAGCTCACGCCATGGGCAAGATCCAGTTTGATGACCTGGGTGGTGAAAAAGACTATCATCCTGTCAGAGCCTATGCACAGAGCAAACTGGCCAACGTGCTTTTCAGCAGGGAGTTGGCCAAGAGGATGGAGGGTGAGAAAAGAGTCGTGACATTCTCTGCTTGCCTTCTTCCTCTGTCTGTAGAGCTCTGTGTGTGCGACTGTGCATGCATAGAAAAATGGATTTGAATGCGTTGCCAATGTGAGAGTCTCATGGCCTAACCACAAACGCCGTGAGCAGAATATCAGTTTATACAAGCTGTTAAAACAAATGGTTGGCTGTGTATCGCTTTCGAACTTTATACATTGCTTGAGTGCGATTGGTGTAGTACTTAATCGTTGAGAAAGATTCCAATTCATATGTGAGTAATGATCAAATATGTACTTCCCATAGCGTTTGGCGTGACAGTTTACTCAGTGGACCCGGGGGCGGTCAATACTGAAATCATAAGACACATACGGCGCCCCTTTGTGGACGTAATCAAGACATTCAGTTTCCTGATCAAAACTCCAGCAGATGGCGCCCTCACTATTATCTACTGTGTTGTGAACCCTGAGAGTCAGATGGTCAACGGTGGATATTACAAGTAAGTGTATTCAACAAAACCTATACCTAACAGATCACACTATATGACACTAATCAGCATACTGAAGGAAAAAGTCAGTAGTGAACTTTATCGATTTAGAATATCACACCTACACACTTACAATTAGGCTACCATTAAAGGTGCATTATGGAACTTTTTATGTGAAAAAAAAATTCCTCTTAAATTTGACCTTTTAATGACTCTGTAGTGAGTGGTTGCCATGGCGCCTTTACTTTCCATTACAGTGGCCTCTATGATGCTCCAGGATCCATTGTTTTTGGAGTTTCTGGCAGGTTTTCACTGTTGACCAACCGTCTCACTTGTAAACCTACAAAACAATTGATCCTGGAGTGTTGAAGAGACCACTGATTGAAAGTTAAGGAGCCGTGCTGACCACCCATCGAGCCGCTGGGTCACAAAAAGGTCAATTAGGCACTAATGAAAAAGTTCCATAATGCACCTTTAAAAGGAATAGGCCACCGTTTTTACATACTGAGATATGTTCTTACCTTAGCTTTGACGAGTTCTTTAGGACCTGTCTGGTCTTCCCCCGTGCCTTCTATCACGTAAACACAGTGCAGACGGCGTTAGCATTTAGCCTCTCCCTCTCACGTTTTCCCTATTTAAATATGGTTACGTGAAGTGTTACACTACAAAGTATAATTACACAAAATTAAACAATGTGGATTTTCTAAGCGGATAAAAGGGGGAACTATATTGTAAGGCGTAATAATACCAGGAGTAGTTCGAAATCCGCGCAGTAATCTTCACTTTACTGCGCAGTAATCTTCACTTTACAGTGCGGATGCCAAACTACTCCTGGTATTATTACGCCTTACATTGTAGTTCCCCCTTTTATCCGCTTAGAAAATCCACATTGTTTAATTTTGTGTAATTATACTTTGTAGTGTAACACTTCACGTAACCATATTTAAAGAGGGAAAACGTGGAAGAGCTTGGTAGCTTCTATCTTGACCTGTTTTGGAGCTATAGTGGAGAGGGGGAGAGGCTAAATGCTAACGCCGTCTGCACTGTGTTTACGTGATTGAAGGCACGGGGGAAGATCAGACAGGTCCTAAAGAACTCGTCAAAGCTAAGGTAAGAACATATCTCAGTATGTAAAAACGGTGGCCTATTCCTTTAAGGCCATTAGGCTGAAGCTGTGAGTGTAATGCACTATGAGTAAGAACTAAATTATATAAACTGTAAAATACCATAATGACAAATACGATTAATCAGAGCTTACTTTGTAAATCAGTGGTTACGGGAAGGCTTTGATGTGGATTAGTAATACGCCAAAACAGTTACCGTAGCACTCCCCTCTAACACTATTCATACACTATGGCACTTGTATGGCAGATCCATCATGGCAACAGCATAACAACCAAGCAAAATGAGTGGCAAGTCTTTGATATTCCACTCAATTTGGAATGACCAAGGTTCAATTCAGAATGAAAAGAACATGTGAGTCTATGGACAAACTTTTTACCAAGTGCCACATTGGGTTTTTGAACTCGCCATGTGGGCCTGGGAAGAATACTTCTCAAATAGACCTCCATTGCATAAACGCATACAAAATAGCCGGAGGTTACAGTACATCACCTTTGTTTTGTGCCAGGGAAGACAGTGGTGTTGTAAGGAAGCACATTTGTGCATTGGTTATTGTCTGCCGGCCGGATGGAGGGGCTACATGAGTCACAATAGCTTGCCCGCCTCCACCCTGTATTTAATCATGAAGTGCTGCCACAATGCAACTGTACCAAGTACCTACTCTTACTGCAATCACTGACGCTAGTGATAAATAAAGAGAAGTGTAAAGGTGCTTTGAGGACAAGATTTGACTAAACATGATCCACAATTAAGAGGGCTGCCAAGAAATACATAGAACTTGGTGTTTCAGAAAGTGTCTCTGTGTCCCCCCTAAAAATGACAACATTTTTCACATTTCAAAATTGTTCCAGTCTCACAGATTTTTGTGTGTGAAGAGGGAGGCAGAGACGTCTGGTGCTAGTGGTGTAAAGGAGGGGGCTGAGTGGTGCAGTTTGTGTGTGAAATACTGTTATTTGAGAAAACATTTTAATAGTAAGTGTAGGAGTAAGCTGCACGGATGGAAGTCAAATGTATAAAGTTTGGAGCACTACTCACGGTTTTTATCTTATTTTTTTTCACCCCCTCATAATAATTCTCTGGTCCTCCTCCAGGGACTGTGCCAGTGCGGAGAGCTGCAGGGCCGGTCAGGACGACTCTACTGCGCTGAAGCTGTGGGCTGTGAGCTGCCACCTGCTGGGCATTCGCTGGAGATAAACTACTCCTTATGCATGCACTGAAACAAAATACAAAGCATGACTGTAATAGTAATAATAAAATAACTGAATTTACATATGTGGTGATCGAATGGAAGCTGTGTCTGTTTTGACGTGAACAAGGAGAGCAAGGACGTTTATTTTGTCGGGAGGCAAAGGAAAGTGAACAGCTATTTTGGATGAGAAGATTAACCTTGTTGATTTAAAACCGCATGCAAATATGTATCTAACCAATATTCATATTTATTTGTAGGCTATTTAAAGCAGTACTAAGTAACTCGTTCCCCTAGAGGCCATAAGCGCCACTGCAGGTGTCGTAGCATGTTGCGTTTTTTTTTATTCATGAATTGTCCGTGAGAGTAAATACTACGCTGACAGAAAAGACAAAGGGAGAGAGGGATATTGTACATCCAATTACACAATGAAGATACATTTTTTTCACTCAAACTTAGCTGTAAGTTAAAGCGGCGCTAGCCCACAGTTAGCTTTGCCTGTTAGCCTGTTACCTTCTTCTTCGTGATTCTATTGTGTATTTATGTGTGTACACTAATGTGTGTTGCACCTCCGACCCGGAGGCAGGAAAGTTGCAATTGTGGTTTTCTGGCCAGAGACACCAGGGGAGATGAAAGACCCCCCAATCATCCCATCAACACTTGTATTACCCTCAGAGGAAAGTAAAAACAACAGATTTATTAAGGTAAACAAGTTACTTAGTACTGCTTTAGTTCAATTCCAAAGTGCTAATTCCAAACAACAAATCGTATAAGGAAGTTATCAATGTCTGTCAATAAAACATCTTTAAGCACCCGTTTGGGCTGTTGTGGTGTTGTTGTTGTTGTTTTTTAACCGTTGATTTTGCGTGTGTCCTCCTATAGCCTACCTCACGTCTCTGGAGAAGGGGAGCAGGTGGAGGGTGCGCTACAAAAATGTATATACAAAAAAGCAACGACTATGCAGTATATACAAAAAATTGAAAACGAAAAATCTAGGTTTCCTTTCATTGGAGTCAATAATGTACTATGTATGTGACGGTCTGGCGCCACATTGTTGAGCGCAGAGACAAATAAGCGTGGCCAATTTTGTCCCTCTCCCGGAAACATGTGGAGCAATTACGCGCAAAGTCGACTCTGATTGGTCCGTGCGTAAAACTGCGATGACAAGGAGGCGGGGGGAATATGATAGCCCCGAAAAACCCCATAATGAACTGTTGTGAAGGGACTGGAAAAAGGCTAGTGTCTATTCCCGTCTCAAGTGGACCACTGTTCCCCCAAGAGGTGGCTTTTTCTTTCTCCTGGCGCAACAATGCACTGCAGGTAAGGGATAGACTTCTACACACACAGAAAGAAAACAATGGATAGGCGCCAGACATTGTATTTACTTGGAATGCTGGAATTTTAAGGAGCTTTGGTTTGCCCGAGTAGGAAAACTGCCTCTGCACTACTATCTTTCAAGGAAAATTTCACATTTAGACTTCTTTTTCTCCTGTATTTGGATGTAAATTTGATTAAAATAGGCTGTTATAGAGTGATTTGCATTCAAAGCTTGTTCAAAATCAGATTGTATGAAATACTTTTATATCATTGTAATGTGTCATGGTATTTTCTGTTTTTTGTTGTTGTTGTTTTTTTTACTGTAGAGAAGGGTTGCACAATTACCACAAATAATATTTTTAATGGTCACAATTGGCAAATCATGAAGTTATTTAGGAAATTCAATCTCCTCTGAAAACATAAAAATATGTACCTGTAAAAGCTGGTAGCTGTGGTTCAGATTAAAACATGTTGATGTTGATGTTGACAACATATGATTGTTGTGTTTGATCATATTTCTATCTCAAAGTTATTTAAATCTTTACTTTTAAACATGAATCAGTTATTGTTCTTTTTTATATATAAATAGCTGGATATTTTATATACTATGATGTAAATTCCCTTGTGTGTTAGTTACAGAGGCATGTGCTGCAATCGCTGGTCCTCCGAAGAGAGGCTGGAGGGAAAGACTGTGATCATCACAGGTGCCAACACTGGGATCGGCAAAGAAACTGCCAGAGACTTGGCGAGGAGAGGTGCGGCTCGTCACTCTACAGAGAGTCTATTTCTAGCTCGCAGTTACAGATATTGACTTTTGCACCCTGGTTTCCTTTTTCTATGTTCACCCACACAGGCAAATCCCCACTCTTTAGTTAGAGACTAGTCTCATTTGAATGCTTGGGTGGCTCGAAAGCTACACAGCATGACCTGACCTCTGCTTTCGGACCTCCGACGTAGCAGACTCCAGGCTTGTGTCAGTAATCCCTTATTTCAAAAGCCCAGCATGTTTCAGTATTTGCCACTTATAACTTGCATTCACATACAGTCACTGCAAGTCAGATGGGTGCAACTTACTCCATTTATCCAAGCAGCAAACAGGTATGTGATTGTATTTGCCTTGATAAAGTGGGTGCATTCATAACTAATATAAACATTTTTTTAAGGTTTAGGCTGTAATGTTTAAAAATGATTTGCCTAATTTCTTTGACTAAACCATGTGGGACTTTAGCAAATAATCAATGACCAAGAGAGTTGTACAACTAATGATTTAGTCTCACAATTGCACTTGAACGTTTTGACCTGTCTCTGTAAATTCCTTTGCCCATTCGTAAAACTGTAGACAGGAAGCTGGCTGAATAAAATGACCACACTCATTAGATGCCAGTTATGGTCGTGGTAGACAGACGGAGCATCAGGGAAGATAGACAGAGAAGCCATTGTGCAGTATGCTCCCCTCCCCAGCCACAGGAGCAACAAAGGCAGTCCCAGCACAGTGCACATGGACACATACACACACATACATACACACATACACACACACACACACACACACACACACACATACACACACACACACACGCACACACAAGCCAGCGTGTGTAACATAAAAACTGTTGCAATTCAGTGTGTGCATTGGTGTGAAAAGCACAGCACGGCACCCCAAAAGCCTCCTACGCAAAATCTGACTTTCGATGTGAGCAAGTATTAAGGTGCTTATGCTGCGCCATATTCTTCCCAAATCTAATAAGCAAATATGAATCCTGGACACAGTGAACGATTGTCACTAGAAGGGAAATAATACCAGTGCTGTCTCTGTATTGGCACATATTGCATCACATTTTGGTAATGGGCTCTCGCAATAACATTATGACAGGCTAATTAGGTTTGCGAGGATTCATCACGCAACTCCATCGCTCAGGGTGAGGAAGCTTACCCAGGGAAATCAAATGCAATCGACGCAATCATTTGTCTTGTAAAAAAACATGACTTTGTTTATTTTGTCGGGGCCAATCAACGTCAAAAAAGCAAACTTACGGGGCACGCCTTACAGCATAGAGTGAACAGGCATTGGAAACTATAGAAATGGCACTTTACATGTTGTATATCGTTATGTGCATTGGTATTAGGGTTATTATTATTCAAGTTATTGCATAATTATCCTCATCACAAAAGCCTAGTAACGTATAAAAGTGCAAAGGCTCAAATTGCCATTTTAAGAGTTGTATAGTTGTTGTTTATCTCCACATGTAAAGAGGCAAATCACAGAAAGACACAGCGATGAGATTACAGACCCTTCATTCCAGCTGATAAATGGCTCAGCGCTTTCATAATTGCAGGGTGCAGCAGCTATTTTGTTGTTAGGGACTTTGGGGCATTGTGTAGAGAAAGTTGGTGTCCTCCACAACCCGCTCTAACCGGGCTCATTAGGATATAATTTGCGTGGGATTTCAGGGGTTCTCATGTTCAGGGGGCGCTTGACTGATTGCGTAACCGCATTTGTCCGTGCGCTGGAAAAAGAGGATTTTTGTATATTATTTTTATTAAGTTGATTAAAG
This sequence comes from Gobius niger, assembly GCF_951799975.1. Classification (NCBI taxonomy): domain Eukaryota; kingdom Metazoa; phylum Chordata; class Actinopteri; order Gobiiformes; family Gobiidae; genus Gobius; species Gobius niger. Next base: position 13,910,440 of record NC_136869.1, read on the forward strand.
ACTAGGTGTGGGTAAAATAGACAAGAAGGGAAAAATTATGCTGAATGATGCATTTGGGGACTTGAAGAGCGATAGATTTAAAGCCATCCAAAATGTGTGTATAAACAACTATCAAATGGGCTGCTCACGAATAGAATGGCTTTACAAAAAACGACATAACTATAAATCTTTTTCTATCCTTCATCTGGTAGACATTATATCACCCCATATATCGATTGTCTAATGTGGCTGTTGTAAAAAACCTTCAATAAATTAGTCAGAAATATGGATAGTCCCAGATGCCCTTTCTTTGTTAGCCAGCCTCATACTGTGACTGACTAATGTGGGTGAAAAGCTTTGCCCCGGGTACACATTGACAATATGTATCAGGTCTGATGGGAATTGATCCATTAACCCCATTGTGTGTGAAAAACCCACTCAGCTTTGTATGCTGTCATCACTTCATTACTATGTGGGTCGCTATGGTAAATGGTCTCAACTTATATAGCGCTTAACCACCCACATTAGGCACGCAAAGCGCTTTCCAGCAGACAACCAGTCACCCTATCCCCCCTTAAATACAGTTAAAGGGTGTTACAAGCCATTTCCGACTCAGTATTGGTGGATACTTGAAGATCGCCGAATCAAAAGGGGTTATAATTGTTATTAATCAAATTTGTTGACCGGACTGGGCTCATTGAGTGGAGGACGTTTCGTGTCTGAAGAAAGACATTTCTGAAAATAAAGGCGTAACATCATGCATGGTACTGGTTAAGCTAATTCCATTGGAAGTTCCCGAAGTCAAAGGGAACAATATGAAAGCCTGAATGAATGAATAATAATAATTGAAAACTAAAAAGATTTAATGTGGACACACAGTTTATGGAAAATTCATGATCTCTTACTTCTCTGATATGTTTCTTCCAGGCGCTCGCATCGTGATGGCGTGCAGAGACCTGGAAAGGGCAGAGGAGGCCAAGCAGGACATTTTTGAAGACACGGGGAATGAGAATATGGTCATTAGAAAACTGGACCTCTCTGACACCAAGTCCATCAGAGCATTTGCTGAACTTATTAACAAAGGTGTTAAGAGTAGAAGAAGAAGTAAATGTTGATTGATTGATTCTTTGATTGATTGAATAATAATGTGTGTCTCTTAGAGGAAAAACAAGTCAATATTCTCATAAATAACGCTGGCATCATGATGTGTCCCTACTCCAAGACTGCAGATGGCTTCGAAATGCAACTCGGAGTCAATCATTTGGGTAAGTTTTGTGCATTTTTGTCTTTGCGTGCTATATAGAAATGGAAACACTGTGAAGTATATGGGATTCATTTCTTTAGTTGTTATTTATCATACATGACATCAGTTGTTTGTTGCCCAAACATTAACGCATGCGAGGTGTTGGTTGAAACAGAAAGTTTCCAAAAACATGAGCCAGTGCCATTCCCTTCAAGCTGTCAGAGAATTTCCAGGAGATTGTGTCGACTGCAGAGGTATTTTTGTCTGAGTGCAATACAATGCGAGAACAGCTTGTGCTTCACCATCCACACAGGCTGAATATTTAAATTCATCATTGTCATTTATATCTTTGTGTGGGCTTCAAATACAAGACCAAACCAAAATGCTGTGATGTTCATGCAGTTATACAGTAATATGACTTTTTTCATCCTGTGTTTTTGCTAAGAACATAACAGGAACTTAAGAACAATAGAGAGATGTCTATAACCTTAAAGTTTCCTGTCTGCTCTGACCCCTGGCCCTTTTTATGTACATCCTGCCATACAGCAAAGGATGTCCCTCAGTTTGTAGCAGAATGTTAATATGATTACACTTTTCTTTAACAATAATTTGGAATTTTTCAAACATGACACACACACAAAAAAGCCAGCTTTTTTTTTTTAAGTGTGTTTCTTTTAAAGAAAAGAAAAAGAACCAAGGCTCTTTTCACCAGAGAGGGGTATCCAAAAACTTTACTCCAGTAAGAGAGATGTCACTTTAAAATAAGAAGTAAAAAGCAGTGACCCAAATAATGAGTCAAGTAAAAGTAAAAATTACTTTGAGACTTCTTGAGTTCTGTGAGTATTAACCGTAATAATAATAATAATAATAATAATAATAATAATAATAATAATACCGGTACTGCAGAAAGGAAGTACTTGAGTAAATGTGACTGGGTACTACCTGCCTCTGCTCATCACTCTAAATGTTCTTTTTACATTCTTTTCGAAAAGCCTTTATTTTAAATTGTTAGGTGTTAATCATTCTTTTACTCACGCATAGCAGCAAACATTATCAAAGAAGAAAGTCTTGTAGTTTTGTTGTAGTTCATATGGAAATTATTATGAATGCCAATACACCTTAGAAATCCTTAGTTTATAAGAGACATTAGTCAAACCATTTGACATGAAATGTTAAGGAAAGAATGTTTGGTCTAGTGCCTCACAGGCAGAATCTGAAGCTCAGTGGGACTTTCGGGTTAAATCAAAGTGATTCAAATATAGGCAGCTGCTTTATGAGGTGATGAGTCCTACATTAGTCCTACAGCATAAAATGTGTATCCTGACAGATACAATAATTCAAACATTTTGTGCTAAATAATCATAATGTCTTTCCTCAGGCCACTTCCTGCTAACATATCTACTTCTGGACCTTATCAAGCGCTCTGCTCCATCTCGGATTGTTGTTGTGGCCTCTGTCGCTCACACTTGGACTGGACTTCGACTTGATGACATTAACAGTGAGAGGAGTTACGACACCATGAAAGCCTATGGACAGAGCAAGTTGGCTAATGTCCTCTTTGCACGATCACTAGCCAAACGATTACATGGTAGGTAAGACGGTAGCTCATGCAAGATTCAAAACATGTGCATCATAATTACTGGGTAAATCATATGCAAAATATGCAACTATAATCAATGGGGTCAAGATGGTGGGATGTGCCATATGTGGGGCGGTTCTAATATTATTCCTTGTTTTGTTTTTTAGGCACAGGGGTGAGTGTTTTCTCTCTGCATCCAGGGGTGGTGCAATCTGACCTATGGAGGCACCAACACCAGTGCATTCAAGTGGCAGTCAAGATCTTCAGGATATTTACAAAGACAACTGTGGAAGGAGCTCAGACGACTCTCTACTGTGCTGTGGAGCCTGGGCTGGAGAGTCAGAGTGGAGGTTATTTCAGGTAAGAATTTTTAACAATTGCCATTTCACAAATCAGTCCACAGTCGACATTTTAAACACACCCAGGAGAGAATACGGAAATGGAAATAAACTGCATTTCAGAGCATACCTAGAGATCTAAACAGCACATGTTTGGCAAGCCCTAAACATAATAAGACACCAATGAGACCAAATAATTAGTTGATTATATAAGCCGTCAAAACACCTAAATAATTACAGCCTTACTCATAAAATGTTGGCTTCGATTCGATTGCGATCTGCAGCCCTTTGATATCCTCTTGTTTAGTCTATTCAAATACATCTCAGTGCTCTGTTTCTGTGTTCAGTGACTGTGCTGCAGCGAGAAGCTCCAGAGCAGCCTCCGACGATGAGTCTGCCCAGAAACTGTGGGACATCAGCTGCAACCTGCTGGGCATCACGTGGGAGTGAACTGAGAGGAACAGGGGCACAATGTGTCCACAATTTCAAGCAGCACTTATCAGCACTTTGCAAAACTTTTGTGATGCATTTTAAGCCAGTTCATGACTATTTAGATGCACCAATAAAATCGCAGACATGTGCTGCTTATACTTATCTTATATTGAGTGAGAATACTTTGCTTTATTTTTAAATCTTTTTTTAAATGCAAAATATGCTTTTCTTCTGTCACATTATGTAGTGATAAAGGTAATGTGGATACTGTTGATTTTGTTTCACAATTATTTGCTGATTATGATAACTGATGATTTTGATTTGATTTTTTGTTTCAATTGTCAACTAAAATTATTACACAATGTTGTTCAAAGGAATATGTATGTGTATATATATGTATATAATATAAGTAAACTCATTTTTTTTTATATTATTCTGCCTTTTGCTGTTATATCAAGTCCAAAAAGTTAAATTCAGTAGCAAGTGGTTGCTGAGCATCACGCAGTAAAGTGAACATTAAAAGAATGTGTTATTTAGAAACTATGTTTTAATCTAAATCACAAGGGTGGGTAAGGAGCTAAAGAATGTGGTACACTGAGTGGGTACACACTAAGTCACAGGGTCACATGTGTCTACCATGATTCAACATCCTCAACACTGACGTGGCAAATTATCATGTTATGTACGCATATATCAATATAGTTTTTCCCAAGTTTATATATTTTAGCTAAATGGTTTGGGGCTTTTTATCTTATCTTTTTAATTATTATTAGTATTATTATAATTTTGGTTGATTGATTTAATTGTGGAAAACAGAAATTCAAAGCTGTATGAATATTTCTAAATAAAGGATAATAAATCAATTTGATGAGTTGACCCGTCCTAAATTCAAGCCCTAGTTACTGATAAATATTGCACGTATTTTATTGATCATCATTACGCACAATGTAAATGAGTCGACGTAAAAGCCTGTCAGACCTCCCGCTCAGTAGGGGGCAGCAAAGTGCGACGCCTCTATTTTACTAAACAGGAGGATGAGTCCCGCGCATGCGCAGGGTAAGGCTACGTCAGCTCTTCTTCACAGGGCAGTGCTCGGAGCTACGTGGCTTTCAGTTCGTCTCTGACATATCTATCAACTACAGCCTCCAAAACAAGTAAGACTGACTTTCTTTTGTTTATGTTGGATATTTAATGCTAGCTTGTGCATTTGAGCTAGTAAAGCATCTTAAATGTTATTCAAGTGGTTGATTTTTGTCGAACGCTCAAATTTTCTTGTTATGTTAAGTCGGCAACAACAAATCTTTCCTTCTAACACGTCAAAAGTCTGATCACAGTCTTATCCCTATATTGTGTTTTCTCACAATGACTAACTACTTCGGTTGTGAATATGTTAAGAAATAGTTGGATGAACTGATTTTTTGTTATAATTTAGCGTTGATGCTAAAGTCGACGTCAGCACTGGATTAGCCATACAATTAGCTTAGTGATGATATGTGTCAATAAACATTCATTTATCTTTCTCTTCGCATCGCAGACACAAATCAACATGGATCAAGTAATGCAGTTTGTTGAGCCCAGCCGGCAGTTCGTCAAAGACTCAATAAGGCTCGTAAAACGATGCACAAAACCAGACAGAAAAGGTAAGTTCATGCTATCCTTACTGTTACTGTCCGTTCAAAGTCGATGTATAAATCAACCAGGAGTTTTTTTGAAAACATCAAAGAAATCAACTTTTTTTTGTCTTTTTCAGAATTTCAGAAGATTGCAATGGCCACAGCCATAGGATTTGCCATCATGGGTTTCATCGGATTCTTTGTCAAACTTATCCACATTCCCATCAACAACATCATTGTGTAAGTAGCTCAACTGCACTGGCATTAACTAGTGAAGTGGTACACACATTTATATCATATACTTGGAAAATATGGCATGGTGATTCTCAGGGTTTCCCATTGGGTTACGTAGACTGTTATCATGAAGTGTTCTGTACTCTTTCTGAATTTACACAAAGGAAAGAAATTGGGTAAAATGTAATAGTAGCCTAAAGTCTAGAACAGTGGTGTTATGAATTGGAATAATCACAAATACTTTTTTGCTTCTATGATCATAAACTAAATTTATTCAAAAAAGTCTAGGTATTAAGTGCCATTTTTGCAAATTGATTTTGGATGAAGAATTGTAGGTAAAAACTGCAGACAAAGTTCAGATATAAATCTATGGGAAACCTGTAGTTTAGGGGTACAGAACTAACGGGGGACAAAAGGTCGATCCACTGGTGTGTGTGACAGATGAAAGTCTCACTGGTGAAAAAATATAAATGCAACTTATTATTGTAAGGTAAAATGTTAATTTATTATTGAAGCTCATTTTGGTACAAAGTTGATTTAGAAAATGTATCAAAATAAAACAGATTTGTAAACAGTGTAACAACACAACACAAGCACTTTTGTAGAATAGAAAATATGAGGCACTATTACAACTGTTTTACACAGTACAGACAAACTGTCAGTAATAAGTTAAGAATGTGTAAATAAATGCAATTGTAAGAACTTAATTAACAGATTCTTGTTTTCTCTTGTAGTGGTGGTTAAATCCAGAAACTCAAAGCTTCAAGACCATGAAATGACAAGGACGATGATGGAAATTAGTGTTGGCTGCTGTGGGTGGGAGGAGGCAAATTTTTTTTTTTTATATTTTGAACAACATTTTTATTCTGTTGTGTAAATAAAAATCATGAAATATAAACATTTCTGTGTTTTGTTCTGCAAAAGTCATTTTTTTGGCACAAGTTGCATCTCTGCATTAGACAGAAAAGCTACAGTTTGAGTATTGCAGTTGACTTGATTGTATAAAAAGTTTAAAGAAACTTGGATTGGCAAAAGTATAAATTGCAGCATGTGACATCGAATCAGTCTCCATTTTTGCGGATGCCCATGCTCCACAGCAGGGGCTGGTTCGTATTGATGGTCACCGGTTTTCTTGAGGTTCCAGGCGCCACTGGTTCATAGGTGTTGGATGTGCTCACTAACTTCCCAAACTGCAAGACCTGATTATCTACAGAGGAGACAAAAAACATTTTAATACTGAGCAGTACGCCAAACTGACAATAACAAGTATGCTTCAAAGCAGTGTTTTCTATGTAGATGTGAAGTCTAAAGTTTGAAGATGTTTTGTGTATTTGTTGGAAGTAAACTTGGACAAGGTGCTTCTAGTGATTAAACCTGGGAATTTGACCAAGTGAGGTTGTTTGAGGGTACATGGGGTTCACAGCCATAACCATTCGCATTGAGAGGCCATTATACAAAGGCCACTGAGCACACTCCACATTTGAGGTTAGTGAGGTGCTGAAAATGCCCTTATAAAAGATAAAATGTTTCTCTTTTAAAGGCACAGCCGGCTCTGACAGATAAGGTGACCACTGAGGAGGAGCAAAGCAGTTTTTTTATGTACCATCTTTCAGAAAGCTTTGGCGAGATTCAGATTTTGCAAATCACAATTGATGCGGATTAGATACAGAAAGCTTCTCATTTGACATTACGTAGGAGATGCCAGTGTGATGCCAAATCAATTATAAGAGTGCCCTCGTGTGGCACAAGGCGGAACTACACTGTATTTGACCATGAACTCTGAAAATAGGCAAATGCAGATGTGCTGGGTCTCCCAGGGCAAACAGGTCCTGGGTGACGGGTCAGACAAAGAGCGGTTCAGAAGCCCCTTATGAGAGACCAACAGGCCCGGTTAATCGTGAGGTCGTCCTCCCGTGGACCCACCACCTGCCTGCTATGGAGGAGCCATAAGGGGCTGGTGCAGTGTGATCATGACCCAGCAACGGAAAAGTGGAAGAAAACGGATGGGTGGATTACATTTACAGTTCAAATGTATACCTTTACCTCTTAACCCCCGCCATAACTGTGCACATTTTGTCCAGTTTTACCCAAATCTAAAACCAAAAAAAGCATCAAAATAATGTCAAAAACGAGAATGAAAATACAACAAAAACCTGAAAAAGAAGAGATGCAAACACGACAAAAACGCTTAAAAAATGTGACAAAATCACAGCGACGACGTGACAAAGTTACAATCACTGTTGTAGGTCTTAGCTTTCAAATGAGGCGTTAAACTGTTGCTTTTCAGTCCAGGAGCTTTTAGATTTGGGTAAAGAAATCGAGCTTAGTTAAGGCGGGGGTAAGAGGTTAATGTTTCTTTTAATTTTTCAAGATACTATTTTCTAATAGAACTCTTGTGATAGCAAAGAATACATTGGAAAAACCGTAACCACCATTATTCACTGTTATTATATAACAAAAAGATTAGTGTAGACTCAGGGAGAGCTTGGCATGTTTATTTGGATTGTTTCTCTTGTCAAAAGATGGGGGCGAGTTTCCCCATGGTGCCACTAACTCAATTACTGGTGTCAAATACAGCATACAGCAACGGGGTAAATTGAAGTGTCTAATGGCCCTCCCTCGGGATTCGTTTTTAAAGGAACTGACCATATTTAAAGTACATAAGCAGGTCCGTTGTGTGCAGTCATTTGTGTCAAAATTATCTGTGGTCCAGAGAGGGTTGTATTTGAACATTACCTGCCTCTGCCGGCTAATACGACGATGAGTAAGCTATAGGGAGGATCACTGTTATTGTTTATTTCTGCCTAATGTTTTGGTGACTGGTGGGCAAACAGCTGCTTTTTCCAAGCTTGAAGAGCTGTTTATTTAAATCACAGATCTTTTACAGCACCGATCTTTTCACAGATGCAATGCTCTGTCTGTGAACGATGTTTTGACCCACCATAGAACTATTATTATCTATTTAATACATTTGCGTTGCCCACCAGTGCCTCGGACGAGACGACATGGCGATCCCCCTCATATCTGATACAAGTCATCAATTCCCTTGTACTTTATTAAACATATCAGTAAAAAATACTCCTGAATCCTGCATAAAACTAGGCACCAAGGCAACCGTGACCAATATTTGCAAAGGATACATTAACACTTCTCAAACAGTGTGATTCTTTCCGACACTTCGTAAATTTTGCCTGGCATTTTAATCTGTGAGATAAAAAGTCAATAAAACGCATGTATGATTGTATAATTTAGACCAATTTGTTCTTGCTGCATCACATTTAGTAGCAATAAAGATGCTAATTACACACAAAAATTGGTTTGGAAACTCTGCACCCTCATGTTTCACAGAATATTTCACACTATTACATCAATCCAACAACACTCAATGAAAATAATAGTTGCGCGCGGCTTTAATACGAGAAAGTAGAATGAGATTTGCATATTCACATTTTATGAATATGCAATAACTGTATGGATTTGGTATTCAAAAGGTGAAGACAAAGGAACAAAGGCGAGTGAGAACAAACCTTATCATTTCTCCACAGGCAACAGCGAGAACATGAAACAAGGACAAAAAAAAGTCTGTATTTCTTCAAAGACGGCCAAACAAGCATAGTATTAGAGCAGCTTGACACGGTCTGCAGAGAAAATAGGCCTCATGTGAAGTGTACTTAATAACAGGGGTGAGGCAATATCCACTATGTTGTTCGGCTATGGAGATGGGGACTGGCTGTTTTAAATTGCTGGCTTACAGATCCTGCTTTCAGTCAGTTGAGCTCATGTTGCTCACATAGCACCAACACATGGCAGTGATTCATCCCCAGGTAAAAAGAAGCAATTTATATGACTTCATGTCAGTCTTTAAGGAGAATATAGTGGGTGAGCTACTTTCAAGCTTTGACTTTCTCCATGTTTGAGGTAGTTTGGGGTGAACGGTGGGAGTGGTTGGTGGTGGTCTGGGTGTCCAATGATTGGTGCCTTTACATTTCTGTCAGTCTACCGCAAGGGCAGCTGTAGCCACATACTGTATGTACGGTAGCCCTACTTATGTAGCCAAAAAATAATTCAAAAATCCTCCTTTGTGACGCGCTTTGGGTGACTTGAGTCAGGGAAAAAGTGCTACATAAATTAAATTACAATCCTCTCTCTACTTTCTAAATTGATTAAAGGAACAGGCCACTGTTTGTCCATATTGAGATGTGTTCTTACCTGAGCTTAGACGAGTTGATGTGTAACTGTCTGGTCCCCGTTTGGAGCTATAGGAATATACTCGGGGAGGCCAAATGCTAACAACATCTTTGGTCGTTGTGCGTGACTGAGCGCACGCACAAAGACCAGACAGGTACGCATCAACTCGTCTAAGCTCAGGTAAGAACATATCTCAGTATGGAAAAAAACGGTGGCCTGTTCTTTTAAATCTGAAACTTTCAACATAAAGCATATATCTGGTTAATCGAAGTCAAACAAAGTTCAACAAGAAAGTACCTATAGAGTCTATTGGTACTTTCAGTAAAAGTCATTAGTGTTGATGTGCAGTTAGAAGACACAAGAGCCATATCTTTTTTTGGTATGGCTGCAGAAACAGGTCTACATTCTCAGAGTGCTGTGTCTATTAGCAAAACTATACGGTATGTATACTATACATATGCCATACGTATAAAGGTTGTGTTAAGAAGTTGTTATTTGGGCAATGATAGAAGTTCAAAGTTGCACAGACTCTTGAAGTGTGTGGTTAGATGGGATAGAAAGACTGACCTTTTCACGCGTCAGAGCTATAAAATATTACTTCAAGTTTGATGATGTTAAAGGGCAGTTTAAAACCGATATGGATGTGATAAAGATGAAATATGCAGCTTTTCATTTCGAGGAAATGTCAGCTTGTATTTGCAGCACAAACCTTGCCAGTAAACTAAAGGCTATGGAGAGAATTCTAATTCATGATTGTAATTTGAAGATCTAACCATTAGTATAAAAAAAAGAAAAGAAAAAAAAGAAAGAAAGAAAACCAAAATGAACAGGTGGAATTGTAATGATAAAAAGTCTCCACTAGGGGAACCACAGCACCATGATATAAGCATGCCTGAGGATGCTCAACACTGAAGACACTCCATTTACTAACGCACATTACCCCAGCCTGCCCCCCTCCTCTCTCTCACACACACACACGCACACACGCACACACACACACACACACACACGCACACACACACACACGCACGCACACACATTAGGACACACAACGTGGGTTCAAACTCTTTACCAGGCACAAAGGGCTTCAGATGGCTTCATTAGTAATCCCCTCCTCAAAGCTGATACCGATCAATAACGACCCCCCAGCGCTGAGGGGGACCGAAATGCGTGTCGCACCCTCCAGTGATAACAATGGAGATGTTTGCTGCCTGTAATTGCATTTTCAGAGCCACAGCCCAGAGGTTCCCGTCAGCTTTAAGTAGAGCGTATTTACACAACAAATTACCCAAGAGATATGGCAGCGGTGGAGGAGAGAAGAGAGGAGACTAGTGGACAGGTAGAGAGGGGAATTATGGGTATCCAGGGTCATTTTCAAAAGGGAAGAGGGGCACTGCTGCGCTGCTATATTTGCTTCTCAATGGGTTTTTGTAAACACTTTCTCCAAGGGCATGTTGTGGCATTCAAGGAGCGCTCTTAAGCATAAACCGCAATGGTGCAAATGTGAAGTATTTCCAAATGGAGAGGCAGCACCTGTTTGGAGCTTTTGTATTATATATTGTCATACACAAGTGTTTAATGGTCGTTTTACCATTTTGAGACACAGGCCAAAGATGCGATCTTAATAGAAAAAGATCAGTTTTAACATTCATTGTGATGTATACAAGTTTTCAAAAACATGCCAAGAGAACTTACAACTTTTGAGAGTTTTGAGAATTAGCATTAAATCATTAGCATTCACCTTAAGACAGTTTCATTAGTGCCCATTTCAAATAAATGAACAAATCCTATACCCTTTTGAGACAGGACCGTAATATTTTTCCTCATTGCCTTCCTACTAAACCTGCCTATAAACTTTACCCCCTTCAGTTCATATTGTTTGTTATATAATTCATTGCATACTAACTACAGTTAAGCTACAGGTGGTCATAAGTCTCTTTTTGAGCCAGTTCCCAGCTCCTGAAATGTAGATGTTTTGCACCTGATCTTAACCTACGCCAACTGCACACAAAGTAAAGTCCAAAAGAAAGAGTAGTATCTAAGCAGCCATGTAAAATCTGAACTTATTAATAAATGAATTTCAATGGGAAGATACTCTATTCCAGTCTAGACTGCAAACTACTCCATTGCGCTTATATGTGTAAGAGACGGCCTAAATCTTACAAGTTCCACAATGTACGGCAGGTCCAGTAAATATTCACACCCCTCTCTATACTCCTACGTTATTATGATATTATGTTGAAAACGGAAATAACTATACAGAAATAACAGGTTTGAGAATCTGTACCTTCCTGTATCATGGATAATGAACAGAATTCACCACAGACCTAAACTTTACTGACTGTTCAAAAACATCACCTACAATGGAAAGAATCAGCAGTTGTTGTATTGGGTCTGAATACTTATCCTTTTCCCCCTAAACATTTACTTTTCTATTTTTATTGTACTGTTGTGTTCTCTAACAATAGAAAATATCTTTACTTGATTATAGTATCATACTTACTTTGCGTGATATAATTATTAAAAAGGTCTGAAACTTTCTGAACCCACTGTATAATAGCAGTGTTATGTTTCGAAAGCATCACTTCTGAATCATATTACACAATAGCCTTGGTTGTTGTGGGCACTTGAGCGAGTTACAAGGAAGTGCATGGTACAAGTGCTTCTATTTACCTGTAATAAATAAAACTGGAGTGGCTCTAAAGTGCTGTAGATGCGGACTCTGAATATTATTCCCAAGTGACTGCACTACAGCGGTGTCCTTCCTCGTCCCCCCCTGACATTCTCCCTATATTTAAGGCTATTTATTGGCCGTGACATCAGCCAAGGCGCGCTGTAGCCACGTTAGCACCATCTGCTGTGCAATGATAGCTGCCTCCATTAAACGTTTATGACGCTGTAAGGTTTGGCAAAGAGCGAAGACAAACATGGAGCAAACTTAAGTTGACCTTCAGAGTAACAACTTGTGACAGTAGAGTTAGATTCATTCTGAAAGCACAAGACAGCATTAATGACGTTCTTGCAAAAAAGGTGAAGGGAAAAAGTGAGACAGTACTGCACAATTATGATTGTAGTGCACATTTAAACATATTTAGAAGCATTAACATTTGACAGAGGACGGATTTATGTCTTGCTAAACTAATGCATTTAAGAACTTAGGGGTAGAGGTCTAAACTTTTAGCAGGCTTTTTGCCCCCATGGATATCTAGCTTGCTATATTGTCAGCTAGACTTTCTCAAATTTATAAAAAGACTAGAGGCATGGTAACGCAGTGGTTAGCGCGCTCACAAATTTGGTCCCTCGAGCAGTAGAGAATTGATTGTCCTTGTGCGGAAATTCACCCACAGTGAGTAAAAACATACAAAAAGACAACATTCTCCGCAAAAAAAATCAAACATTGACAACATGTAAAGAACAGGCTTGAGCTCAAATCACGGCCACCCATCAACCTCAAAGGTCTAAATTATGTAGAAATCACTGCGGTCACACTGCTCCTGACAAGTTTCCCCAAGGCACTGAAAGATGGGTCAAATGCAGAAGACAAATTAAGTACTCTTGTCTTATCTGCCTGAAATCAGATGAAAGTGATGGGTGGATTAACCAATCAGTGACACACATGGTTCATCATTATCAAAACAAACATTTAATTCTCCTTCCTTCTCTTTCCTTCTCCTTTTTCCTCTTCTCCTTCTTCTCCTCCCTTCTTCTCCTCTTCCTTCCTCTCCTCCTTCTCCTTCTTCTTCTCCTTCTCCTCCTTTCTTCTTCCATCTCCTTCCTTCTCCTCCTCCTTCTTCTCCTTCTTACACTGCGTTCCAAATTATTATACAAATGACATATTTCTAAGATTTTCTAAATTGTCAACTCAAATGAGAGTCAGCATAATTTTCAAGTCTTTACCTGGTAGAGGATCATTTAAATGTGGTGGAAAAAAATTCCTAGTGATAAGTATTTTTTTCAAAAATAAATATAGTAAAAACCTCAAAATCCACTGTTCCAAATTATTATGCAACTCATCGTTTCAATACATTTTAAAGCTTGTAATGAACTGAAAATGGTCATTTGTTGAATTTGTAGCATTAGGAGATCATATTTACTGAAATCAAAAGCTATTTCAATCAAAAAAGTATTAACAGGTCAAGTTATATTTGACCATAGATGCCCTTGTGTGACAGCAGCTTCAAAATTCTTAAATCCATTAAACTTGTGAGTTTTTGTAGAGTTTCTGCTTGGATTTCTTTGCAGGATGTCAGAATAGTCTCCCTGAGCTGCCGTTTGGATGAAAACTGCCTCCCACCCTCATAGAAGTTTTTTTTGTTGAGGCTCCAAAGGTTCTCAATAGGGTTGAGGTCAGGGGAGGATGGGGTCCACATCATGAGTTTCTCTCCTTTTATGCCCATAGCAGCCAGTGATGCAGAGGTATTCTTTACAGCAGGACATGGTGCGTTGTCATGCATGAAGAGGATCTTGTTATACATATTGTTTACATATTTTTCAAAGGTCATTTTCACACCTTCAGGGATCCAAAAGGGCCTAAAGGGGCCGACCAGCTCTCTCCCTTATGATTTTGGTCCAAAACATGACTCCGCCACCTCCTTGTTGACGTCGCAGCCTTGTTGGGACATTGTGGCCATTCACCAACCATTGACTCCATTGATCTGACCATCCAGGGCTACACGGCAGTCATCAGTGAACAAGACTGTTTGAAAATGAGTCCTCATGTATTTCTGAGCCCGTTGCAGCCGTTTCTGTTCATGAACATTCAATGAACAGTTTAGGGGAGGCCCGGATAGAAGGTTTATGCACAACTGCAGCCTCTGGAGGGTCCTACACCTTGATGTTCGGGAGACTCCAGAGGCACCAGCAGCTTCAAATACCTGTATGCTGCTTTGTAGCATCTGTTCTCTTAATCTGATGTGTTTGTCTGGCAGAAACCGTCCATATTGTGCCTTTATCTGCACAAACCGGAGTGTGTCTGAATCATCCACAAATCTCTTATCAGTATGAGGATTACGCTTAATCTTTCATGAAATATCAAAGGTTTTCATACCTAGACCAAGGCATTCAACTATTTCATGCTTTTCATCAGCAGAAAGCCCCTTTTTCTTTACCATATTGCTTGAAAATGATGATCTGCATAATAAAGTGGAAGACCCTTTTTCAGTAGTTTTTCCCTTAACTGGGCTTAACCTGAAAACTAATCATCCTATTAATCTCTGACATTAATCTCTGAGATTAATGTCAGTGATTCATAGAGCCCCAATACACGATACCATCCATGAGTTTCATAATTATTCTTTTTTTTTTTACCTTTTTGACACAAAAATCCAATTTGCATAATAATTTGGAACGCAGTGTAGACTGAGTCCAGACCTATTCACCACAACTGCTGCTAAAATCCTGCACTGTCACCCAGAAAGCACTATCTTCACAGTCATGCACGAGCTTCAAATAGAGACTGCAGTAACGCGTAAGACCTGAAGTGGCAGTAGCGAGTAAAACAAATGACAACTCCATCTAGTCCCTTTAAAGAAACGTGAATACAATCAAACAGAGAACTGAAAGGTTGAACATGCTGGTATTGCGTATCGTGATATTTTCAGCAGCAATATGTCGCTCTTTGAAGCTTGTCATTGTGACAGCCCCAGGCGTTTATATAAAAAGACCTGTTGAGATGGCCTCACTGTGGATCATTCCTAATCCATATTTAAGCCAGAACAAGTGAAAACCCGATACCCTCCTATTGGGCTCTGGGGTAGTAGTAGCAGGGTTCACACCAGGCTGCTCTTCATCCCCTCTCTGCCCTCAGCGTCCACAGACCCATAAATAAAACCATAAAACAGCAGCTTTTCCCTCCTGCCGCCACACTGCACCACCACAGAATACATTCACTTTTTATTGCCCCGGCTATAGGGCCTTGGTAAGTGAGAGGAGAGCGTGAGAGGCGGGGTTGGAGGGAGCAAGGACATATAAGAAAGGTTGGCATTATGTAGAAGAGGTGGGATGACGGGAAAAACGAGAAGTAGGAACTGCCCCTGTATCAATAAGACAAATTATGCAGGAGTGGGGGCAGGAATACTTGAAGGAAAGAGGAAAAAAATGTGAAAGGTTACGTGTGATTTGCATCAGAAAAACTCAAGGACTGTGCGGTTCGGTAGAGATGTCTTCCTCTGGTAGGGACAGCTCGCTGACCCAACATTGTCTGACACATAAATCTGTTAGAATGCTAGATAAAATGCATATAGCTGTGCCCTCCATTTGAAAAACATCCAAGTATTGCTTCCTGAATACTGAAATCCGCAAAAGATTGCTGCAGGCTTAAGCGGCGCCGCACTTAAAAGGCACTTCTGACAACATATTAAGAGATTTATTGCTTGTGAATTCATATCAAAATGTTTTTCCCCCCGCTATTTCGACATCTACAAAATAAGATCCAAAAACTGAACCTCTCTCTGGTTAATCAGGCTCCAATCCAGGCGCCTCACTTAAAACTTCAATAGAGACCGTCCTTGCTGATTTTTGTCAATAGCATTTTCTCTTGTCGGAAAAAATATGGCAGACAAAGTATTGCGTTTTACATTTTTACAAACAGTAGCTTTATACAAATTGATTCCGATTTTTAAAAATATTCCAGTGCCACTATATAACTGGCATGAAGTCTATTTATTTAGACAGTAACTGACTGTAGTTGAGAAAAGTTGAACTTGAACACTGCAGTGTTTCTCAAACAGTGGTACAGGTATCACTTGTGCAGTTTAGTTTTTATTTCTTACAATCAAACATATTGATGCAATAGTCCTGCATATTACTTCATGTAGCACAAAGTGCTTTACAGATTTAAAAAACATTCTCTCACACCCACCTCCTCCCACAAATACAAACGCATTGTCGCATTCACATTCGTCCCAGAGACACACCACACAAGCATACCGCACACACTCAAGGTAAAACAATGGACGCAATACAGTTTGGTCTTGGTGGTACTTTGAGTGCCCGATATTTCGTGACTTGGTACGGGCCGGAAAAATCACGATTATTAAAATGATTATTTGTTGTTTTCGTTGGAAAAAAAAATCTTTATTTTAGTTATCTATTTACTGATATAGAAATTTAAAAAAGCTAAATACTTGGACAAATAAAAAATTACAAATCAATGATTTATGGCACACCTGTCCCCTGCTGACCAGCCCTCACACCTGCCCGATGAAACAGAGCCGCGTGGCCCGATGACGTCATCAAACAGTTTTAATGTTTTGATATCAGACAGGAAGTATTTTCCAACAGCATGTGAAATGTGAAGGGAACAAAATAATCTAGCGGCATTACAATGTTGCGAATTTGCTTTGAGCTGCGTTAGTGTAATTTGCTAGAGCGAAGAGTTATTGACTCTTCTGCTGTAACCAGCGACTGGGCAAAGGTTATCGAGGCTTCTAAGCTTCTATTCTCCTTTCACCACAGGTGAGCACTTATCAGTGGTGTGGTTATCACAAGAGCTACTTATTAATATTGTTACATTTTTTTACTGCTGACAAATACAAAAGTTCATCAGGCAGTGCTGGTAGTTCAATGGATTAGATGCGCTCCTTTAAACAAGGGACTTTCTGCACTTCAGATGGACTAGCAGGAGGCATCCTTAAGAATCTTTCTTCTCGATTATGCAATTTTTGTAATCGTTTAGTGTAATAATAGAAATCGTAATTGAATTCTGATAAATTGCACAGCTCCTATGATACAGAATATTACACTGTTTGAAAAGGATGTTGAGTAATGACTAAATAATTACATCCTTTGTGATTTACCAATAGCAACAATTCAAATTGCGAATGAGATCCGATTGTGATTAAATTGCAGCAGATTGTTGGATTTATTTGTTCATTTGGTGATTATTATTATACAAACAGCTATAGCAGTGGTTGGTTGGGATTGCAGGCTCAGAGTAACAAAAGTAGATGTAGAAAGAAGCAGAAAAATATGTGCATGTAATTCGTATCCATAATGAGTATGGAGTATATCCAAATAACAAATACTGAACATAGGTATAGACTTCATCATAGTTATTCTCCAGCTCTAAAAGACTGAATACAAACTTGTGCTCATGTCGTCAGTTCCAGCGCTGCCCACAGACACATCTACATTTTTCCAAACCAACTGAGTTTATGTTTCTCCCCTTTCAGACAGACACTTTCATATTCGGGATGTAGCATAAAAAGCATGTATTGCAGCTCTTATTAGCAGCGGCTCATTTGCATGTGCCGTGTTTGTGGAAGGCTTACGCTTCATAAACACCATGCTCTCATTATCAGCGAGGGCAAGCTTCGTAATCTTGCCCAAAGTTTACTTTTAATTAAGATTTCTCAATTGCTCAGGCTCTCTCAGAGACTGCGCCGCCGTAACCCATCTGCGCTCACGTGTTTGTCTGCACCTGTGCGTGTCAGAAATGTGAAATGTGTGAGTGCTTTCTCTGCTTTGATTGGCTGCTGTATTTAGAGGTGTGTTTACCGGGTGATTTTTCATGAATATTTACAAGGCCCTTCTGTTAGGACCATGGTTCTTAGGGTTTGTTTGTATACCAAATATGTGCATCCTATTTACAGTGCTTCAGAAAGTATTCATACCGTTCCCTTTACTCCTTTGTTATCAAGTCCAAGTCTGATATTGAAAATGTTCAGTTTATTTGTACTCGGGCTTATAGAGGTCAGGCCTTTCTGCACCATTGGCAATGAATAGAATTTACCGAGGACCGAAGCATTTTTGAAGGTTCAAAAACAGCACATGTGTGGTTGAGAGCATCGGAATGAGTCTGCAGAGGATATTGTTGTGTATGGTCTGAATGCTAACAGCATGTCACTATGAAGTTTCAGTCAAATTATTTTTTCTTTTTCTACAATAGTAGAAAATAATAACTTTAGAATCAGATTTCAACAAAATGTAAGCTATTGCTGTTCAATTGTCAGCAGATCTTTTGCTGCCAGTATTTCAAATTCTGGGGAGAACTTTTTTTTTTTATCATCAAAGTGGACCCCCTGCCGTGTCTCTATTAAATATTTCTTTAGTGACTTCTTGTAGAGTTAATATTGTGAAAGCACTTCCAGGATACAGATAATGCTCAATGCACAGCACAAAATCTTTCTTCCAATGATATATGACTGACCGTATTCAATCAAAATGTAACTTGAGTCAACTCAACGAGCCTTCAAACCAACAGCGGCAACAACACAATCGTCACAACACAGGTAATCCTGGGATTTCTACCCGTATGTCAAATGCCAGATTATGAAATTGTATCCATGGATTTTGCATGATCTCCCACAAGTGTCACATGCCGTCTTTATGTCAGTCGTAGAAAGTGCTAGTTAGCGAGGCCATAATAAGCCCCGTGACAACTACTAATTCGATCAGGCTTTGTGTCAGCTGAAGTAGAAACTGAAGAAACAAAGTCGAGTGCAAAAACTAGTAACAATGCAGCGATACCCATACAAAACACAAACCAAAAATACATTCATTTTAAAGGGGGTGACACGCTATTCAAATCTGTTGTTTATTATAATCCACGGTAAGCAGCGAAAACCATGATGCAGCAACTTTTTAATGCGCACAATCACACTGGCATGCACCAAAAGCCATAACTCCTGCCGTGTTGCTGCAGCATGAAAGCTTTTTTTAATATTAAGCTGTCAGGTAAAAGGGGTCTGAGTCACAGAGAAATGACTAAGGAGATTTTCCATGCACATCTAATCCAAACACTACGTCTGCTGCGCGGCACTTTAGGTCCTCTCACACACAGATGGAGAAGTGAGGACACAGTGACCTTATAACCACGGCGAATGGCATTTTGGGGAGTAAAGTTTGAGGTGAAAATGAAAAATGGGGATTTGTCGGGCGCTCAACCTGCTGTTTTACAACACAAAGGTGATAATAGACGGTCATGAAGAGTAAAGAGAAGATTGAAATGTTCATTCACGCTGCCACCACTAGGCTGTAATCGAAGCAATAGGCTGTTCTTCATCTGACATTACTACTTTCAGGGCAGATAATGGTCAGGGACAGGTAAGAAGTGAAAGATTTAGTTAGAAGACGGCCTCTCAGGAGCAGTTGGTGGCCCGTATATTAAGACACATTTACCAACGAAATGGGATGGTAACATGTCCTTTACATTTGACCTATTCTTCAGTGCCATTGGGGAAACTACAGAGCAGCACCCAGAGAACTAGATCTAGAGCAAAGTTTGTCCATAGCTAACAAGGAGCTTTTAGCCAACCGTTAAAGCTTTAAAGGGATATTTCAGCATTTTTTACATTGGATAACTAGGAAATGAGGCCCTGAGTGATGTTGATTTCTCGAGGTATATATCTTTTAATTCATACAGTCCTTATTTGAAGAGTTTAGTGGTGCAAGGCTAGTGCTAGGCTAGCGCATGTCTATGGTAACTAGTAGCCTGCATTAAAAACCTCTTCAAAATCATCGGGTAGGCCTCCAAACGTTGCCATATCTCATTTGTAGAAAGCTCCTTAGTGAATTCCACGTGTAGTAATACCGGCCGCAGGTAAACAAACTATTGTAGATCCGGTAACCTAGCAGATCACTCCGCCGCTGCGTAGCTTACAACCAGGAGGCTGATGCTGCTCAAATAGAATTTCTTGTAAATGCAAAATGGTTAAACACAGACATTTATATCAGTAGTCTGGTGTTATAAGTGATTCGCCTCAGGTGCACAGTGCTTGGGTCAGACAGTTTTTAATGCAGGCTACTAGTAGACATGCGCTAGCCTAGCACTAGCCTAGCACCACTAAAGAAATCAACAACACTCTGGATAACTAGGAAATGAGGCTTATGTCAAAAATCCTGAAATATCCCTTTAAGTTGTCGGGGGAATCCAGGACATCCACCCAGACACAGTATAGAAAGGTCACATGGGGTCCAAGATTTAAATGTAAACATGTATGTTTTAGGTCTGTATGTGCTCACACAGTTAGAGAAAAAAGTTTATAAGAATCGTATAACAATATGAAGCAGAACTGCAGTCGCTTTCAAACCACACAGACTTATTCATAAAGTGCGTTCAAAAACTGTTGGGCTTCTCCCATAAATGAAAGCATCCTCAAATCCTTTTGAAGACTGCCAGGGATGGCTTTATCACAAATTTAGTTGTCCAGCTACTATGAAAAAAAAGTCTTTTTTTCACTCCACAATGTCCTTCACCATGAAAGCAAAGAAATGTGGAATTAAATTAAAAGTTATTGCAAGTAGCACGTTTTCAAACAGGTTGAGGCTGCAAAGATGTTTATTCATATCCATTTAAAGAGGTGTAGGGTCTTAAAACAACACACTGACCTGATGTATTCACCATCTGTGCAAAGAAAAGGTACAATATAGGTGGCGCTGCGTTCAATTGAACAAAACAAAACAAAATGTATTAATTTAATTACATAAATCAAAGGGGGTGTTATGCAAAATCAACATTTTAGAGCTTTTACCATGTTACAAAGTTGCTTTCTCATCAAAAACATGCCGGGAGCTGTGCTTCAAGCTGCTAGCACATCTTTTAGTAATCTTTGGATATTCACTATTCTTTGCACTGTGGCAACAGCTCTCAAAAGGTTTCTCCTGACGTCCTACGTATCCAGGAAAGGCTTTCCTCACCTCTCTATCTCTAGCTAAGCTTAATCCTCTCATTGCAAAGTGAAAACACTCGCCATCGCTTCACTACTTTTTATGCATTTTATGGTAAACATATTACTTATCATAATTACTTACTGTATCGCAATACGTATCGGATCGGCCCCTGAGTATCGTGATAAGTATCGGATCGTGACACAAGTGGACCGTCCAAGCCCTAATTTATACAGTATCCCCTTATGTAATAAAAAAATAAAATGGGGTTTCTTTAGTTTCAATTCCTGGCGCTTGTGGTGAGGAATTGTTATTGTCAAGAACACTGTTTCAAATGGAGATAAGCTATTAAGTAAGTAAGAGCTATATATGTCACAAAATTGTGTTCAGGTGTTGGTCCTGAGCCGCTGTGACTGAGCCGTGCCACCACTGTGGGCCAACCTGACCAGCATGTTATTGGAGGTAGGGGTAACCCGTAGCACCCGGAAGAAACCTAGCTGGCTGCCTTCAGTGCTCCTCTGAAACGGTGCAGCGCCTCTTGGGTTTGTCCCCTGTTTTCAGAGCATGGTGTCCTGCACTGGTCAGCTCCTTCACATATAAAATATAATATTCAGGAAATATGAAACTGAGATCTTAGACTGGATTGGCGTCTTGGTTTAAGACATTTATAACCAAACATGCAAAAATGATAAAAATCTATGCAATGAATCCGCACATAAACATAGACACATAAGCCTTGATATGATTGCAGTGCAGCTGTAAGCCTTTCCATAGGTTTCAGAGGGCTATTGTTTCTTTTTGTGATTGGAGAGATTCAATAACATGCCTTTATCCCAGATTATTTTAGACTGGTTATTTGCCGTGGGCGGTCCAATGCCACTTATTTTGCGCAAGGGCAACGGGACACACAGCAGCAGTAGCCCTGAAATAAGAGAGTGAGAACAGAGAGAATAGAGGTGAGGACTGCTTTAGTCAAATAAATTGGCAGCGTTTTTTACAATGTTACTTCAGGCAACACCAATCAACAATCAGAGTCCAGCCAACTGCGTCCGCTGGGTCTGTGCGCCAGGGCACGGCCAATCAGCGGTGCAAAGAACGCGGCCCGGCTTTGCATAATGGAGCATATCAGCAGCACAGTTTGCTCTTGGGGATATATGGGAGAAAACGGCCACAGAAAAAATGCAAGAATCTGTGATTTACTGCCGCATTTTGCAATCAATTTTGGATTACCCTTCCACTTAAATCATCTCGACAAACTAAGTGGGATTTCAATATGAAGTGCCAAGTAGAACTTTGCGTGTAAACCTTAATTTTTGCATTGTTGTACTTAAAATTTATCACAAAATCTGCACTGGTTTAGTAGAAGAAGAAGTAAAAGTAGTCCTATTGGAAAGTAAAGGAAATATTTTGTCGATATTGTTTTGGTTTGGTTTTGTTTTGTTGTGAAAAGACAAAATAGTCATGCATTTTTAAATAGTTTGCCATTACTGATAATACTCCAGTGAAAACAGTATCTCGCTCAAAATGCTGTCCCTTTATCGGTGGCTTGGTCTAATGATGTTTAAGCACAGTGCCAAGGGGGCAATACAGACATGTAGCTTTTTCAAGGGAAATGATTTTGTGGGGGAATATCACCCAAAGGAACGATTAAAATGCAAGGCACAGTGAAGCAGTATAGAGTTTTTATAACAAGCACGGACAAAATGTTCTCGTACACTGTCCAGAAGGAAGTGCATCATGACGGAAACTCAAGATGAAATTTAAAACACTGTTTGAAGTGTTTTTATTATCTGTATCTGATGATAATGTTGAAGATTTTTCTTATTTATGGGATTTTGGCGTGAAGGCTTATTAGATGTATGTGAAATGGAGAGAAAAAAAGGGAACATAAATCTTTATTTTTTATTTTTCCATCAATACTTAGTTGTTTTAAGTCGTCCTACTTGAGTATTTTTTAGAAGCAACTTAGACACTGGGATTTCTGCCTATAAAGACACATGCTCACTGCTACATTGTACTTATTCCACTGCAGCGTGTTCATTATTTAGTAGAACAGAGCTCTGGTTCAGTGTCATTACCGCACTGCAGTCCTTTATTAGACGCACAACTCCTCAAATACTCCCTTGAGCCACTGGCATCTCCATCTTCTCTGGAACATTGTGAATGTACTCACACACCAACAGTACAGGACAACCACGTTTGACCTGCTGCTCTGATTTTTTTGGGGGGGGGAATAATGTCTGATTAAAAGTTGTAAAGCTGCTGTTTCCTTGGCGACAGCACAGTGGCCAGTTTGACAGGTAGTGACCACAAACTCCTGAACTAAATGATACAGGCCTTGAGATTCCAACAATTAAGTGAGCAAATGGAAGACGGTGATGGCAAATGAAATCATTTCTGTATGGCTTTAATTGCTAAGAGATGGCCAATAAAGCCGCAAAAAAAATATTAAAAATGTATATTAAGTGATTATAATAACAAACCAGACATAATGAAGCCTAAAAGATTTGCTGAAACATTTATGCAACATTATCTTATTACCGTACAAATCACTTCCACTGAGTTCAAATTCTCTGGCGTAAGCTACAACAACATTCATTTATAAAAGAGTTATTAAAATGCACTAGTTTGTTCTGGGGTCCTTAGCTCATCCACTGTTCATATTACACAGTAAACAACATGAATCACTTACCGCAGGAGTTTAAACATGATCTAAGCGAGCAGTGTCCCCTCAGGCTGACTCAAGACAGCAGTGGCTAAAATAATATATTATTCATCACAAAGTCTTCTGAACACAAGAGAAAGGGGGTATATTTCTTTAGATGTTTAAAGAGTTTGAGTGTCTTGCTGAAAATGGCACAGACATGATTTGGAATTGAGGAAAAAAAAAAGGAAGCACGTTCTCCGCAGCTGCAGGCTAATGGTATAAGGGCACGAGAGGTTAGCAAACAGGCGGCTGCATCTTAAGACTGTGGTTATGAAACTCAAACTTAAAAAAAAAAAAAGTTTATTGGCCATGTATCAATGTAGTAACAGTGCCGTTGCTATGGTACTGAAAAAGATGAAGGTACTACTAATAGCAAAAAGTAATCATTTCAGCACCCAGTAGTTTTGTGGATACTAGGTTTGATGTGCGATGGGTGGACAGCATTCAAGAAAGTTAGTTGGTTATTCCAGCCCAAGTAAATAACAAAAACTAAGTTTTTGTTATTTATTTACTTTCTTCCGCTCAAAGAAACAGTCTTTCATCAAATGTATGAACATTATTATTCTTTTTATTGTTCTATAGATTAGTTATTCTCAAACTATGTACATCAAGTACAACCAGAACATAACAGCGACTATGACAAACTATACCAGCTCAAAAATGAATTAAACTGGAACGCAACCAGGTCTAAATTAAGATTTAAGCAAGTTCTGAAACAGAACACAATAAACAATCATTGACACAACATTTGTTTGCATACAGACAAACTACCAGTGCCTTCTGGCTTATTTATTGAAAAGAAAACATCTGTGTATCATTTAGCTTTGAGAGAAATAGATGGATATTTCGTCTCATATAATTCCTAACAAGAGAAGTCAGAACCGGTCCATCTGATTGCTCCACGAGTGGCGGATGTTAAATTAGATTTTATCAGACGTGCGAGCACAGTGTCCAATGAATTATTTACCACGTCTGAAGTTCTACTAACAACATCATCAAAGCAGCTTGTTTTTGGGACAGTTTGTTGTTTTTGGTTATTTATTTTAACTGTGCTAGTTTTCCGTTTCCTTAATAAAGCTGCTTTTTAGCTTTGAAACATAAAACGCAGTCGGTCTAGATGACAAACTTGGCAGCTTCAAACAGCCGCCTGCAGGCTAATTTGAAGAAGTTTTCAAGTGAAAGCAGCAGTGGAACTTCAAAATAAAGAAAACACTTGGTTACTGCAACTGCTACTTCTACCACTAACCTGAAATCACTAACCTAATACTTAGCCTGCCAAGGTAATTTATTTTCCAAAAGCAGAAGAGTAAAAGTCATAAGTTCTCATCATAAAAGTAGAGATCCTCAAAAACTGCTTTGTGTTGTCGTGTTATGTAAATTCACTTTGTTCCTGACTACCTCTGTTCATTGAATATAAAACACTGACTGACCATCAGCGAACAAAACTCTAACGAACTGGAATTGTCCCAAGTGCTGCAACACCAAGACTAAGAGACAGACTGTAAACAGAGGGCATTGACTCTGTCCCCACAGCTGCCCGCTTGTTCGTGGTTCAACCCAAAAACTTGATATGCCAAAATTGTTAGTCCCTCATTCTGGTCCCTGTTCTCAAGCCCACAGGGAAATCATTGCCTCGAGCCTCCTACATATGCATGCGATTAATTATGTGTCTTGTTATCACGGCCTAATCTGCATAGGACTTTCATAAAAAAATCCCTCTTATTGCAATTCAGGAGAGCCGGCTCACAGGTGCGCTGAGTAAATATACAACAGGCTGGAGCTCATCAAAACAGGAGCTACACAAGAGAGTTTGGCGCACGCACACGCCTGCTCTGAGACACGCATATAGATATGTTCAAACAAGGGCAGAACAAGTGTGCTCACTCGAGTGTATAGGAGACACGAAGAGTGGACACCCACCAAGAGGCAGTAACATTATGCACCCTGGCTGACAGAAGGTCCAGGCTTCCCCTCATACGGGTGCCACTGCGGACCAAGCCAACTCATTAAGTACACAGCTGGTCATCAGGCTGGGAGCAGGGCAGCGCTGCGGGGGGCGAAGATAGGAATACACACATTGTTCAAGTTTCAAAGAAGAAAGTGTGATGTTAATACGCAGAAAGTCTGGTGAGAAGTGGGTGATTCTGTCGTCAATCAGGAACATTTACTTTTTGAAGAAATTGTACTTGATGACAATTTGACCAAACCTTCTCTGTGATAGAAAACCCCTCACTGAGAGATTACACACATTTCTACTTGAGTAATATTTTTTACTCTTACTTGAGCAAAAAATGTGTGACAAAGTCTCTCAGTAATCCAGGTATCGTAGTTTTGATTTTCATTTATCGCTGACTGGACTGGTTGATAGAGTATGTTTCAGAGAAGATTCAGTTTCAAGCAGAAGTTCCCAGGATCACACCCAACACTTGCTCTTTGATTCCTTTAAGTAAAGTTATTTTAGTGGCCATAATGGTACGAAAAGTTTTCTCTTCCCAAATGCATCAACTGCAGTGTTGGCGGTAGCGTATTACAAAAGTAACAAGTTACAAATTTAGATTACTTTTTCAGTAACTAAGGAATGTAACATATTACTTACACAAAATACCGGAATGTATTAGTCATTATAATTGAAGTAAGTCAAGTTACAAGTGCATTTAAATGTATGAACGAAAAAAGGCAAACTCCCCCCAAATAACGGACACACACCGGTGTATAAGATCTGCAGTTGTGTGTAGCGTCGTCAACACAAAACAAAACAGAGAATGGGGGAAAGAGAAGGCAATGAAGGAAGGTAAGAAAAGGAAGAAACTCCAAAGTAACTCAAAGTAACTCAGAAGTAACTCAAAGTAGTGTAACTCAGCTACATTTCTGAAACAGTAATATGTAATACAAACATATACATTTTTTATAGATGTAACTACTAATACAGAATGCATTACAGTTTTAAAGTAACTTGCCCAACACGGATCACTGAGCTGTCACTGTAATCCCTGTCACCGATGTTTCCTCTTCCACTTATATTGTTTGTGAGTGGGACAACCAGACAAGAATGGCGCCGGTGGTTTTGGACACACGGTTTGCTCGGACACAGACATTTAACGACCATAAATTAGTCCTTGTCAAACTCGTTAAAACCCTTACTCTTTTTACTTCTTCTTTCTCATCAACTTTGAGGATCAATAGTTCAATTGCTGCCGAATAAATCCCAAACCCCGACAGGTTCCATGATGAACAGACCTGTTTACAAGCAAGATGTAATGTTGTGCCTCCAAAATATACCTTTATGAGACCAAAAAAGGGCCAGCAGGGGAATTGCAAAGTGAAAACATCCACCAGGCAGGAAGGGAGCCGTTTTCAAGTCTTGTTCTTAAATTTTCTCTGTGATAGAAGTTGAGAAGTCTCCAAACCTTTGCTAAACATCAAAGACATGTTTTTGCTCAAATGAAATGTTTATCCAAAGCCCTAAGGGATGCATCTGCATATCAGTAAATAACCCAAGACATATCAAGATGAACTGGACGGCTTGATTTAACAGGATTTTGCATCAGTATGTGACTGGATGGATGGATCTACAGTATAAGAAATAGTCAATCTGAGTTTTTGGCATGAAGCTAGGAATAATCAGAAATAAAACTACAAATGCATAATCTCCCTATCGTGAATCTAATATTATAGGGTGCCAGTGGCTTAGTTAATCTCCGCTTGTTTAGCTCTATAAGGAGAGAGAATGGCTCATAAGCACAAGTTTGTGAAAGCAATTCTGACCCTCATCTTCTTTGTTTTTCGACTGGGCACCCTGTGGGGTAAACATGAATCCTGATTTGTTAAATTTTTCCATTGTTTTCCCCCAAATTGGCTATTTTTTCCCCAGCCAGTTACTTCATTAAAGTGCAGTATGATAAAGCATTTTTTCCTTGTCACTTACCATTTTAATATTTGACAATAAAAAGACTGATTGTTTGCTATTATGGGGCCCCATGCCCCACCTGGTGCAACAGGTGCCTACATCCAGTGGCAAGAGGCCGTTGCTTAGGAAAAAAAGAGGTCAACTGAGGCGTGAGAAAGATAATTTACAGATGATCCAAACACCAGCACGTGTCCACCTCATGTCCTTTTGCTCTAGATTACATAGCCATTTGCAGTGTCTGTCCAGCCCATGTACAACCTACATACTGAAGCTGAAGGTTTCACAGAGCACCCCCTTGTCAGCGCCAAAGTCAAGTCTACAGCCTATGTTTAGAAACACAAAACAGAGCCCATGGTTTTCAGAAATAATGCTTTGTTTGTTTGTTTGTCTTTGATTTTGTTGCTGTGACGTGTCCCCCAGGGCCACCGTACGCCTGTGAACCGCACGTACCCTCACAATGTCATAGTTTCACATAGTGTATACTGTATGTATGTGTGAGCTGTTTGGACTCACCCAGGTTCCATTTGAGTCCCGTGGTGTTCGTTTGACAGGCCCCTCCGACAGGGATCAGGCTGCACCACTCGCCCTCCAGCCCAGTGTCCACCTCCAGTCTGTGGCTGCCCTAATGACACCAAAAACACAAACAAATGTGTGTGGGCAAATGCACCAAACCGCAAAAACAGACCTTACAATTGTTTCTTAAATTCAATGGAACTGCGGTGATATTATGTTTGAGTGAAATATCGTATTTATAACGGTATCACAATGTTAAGGACAGTTAGACCATTGCTTTTTGTTTCTCATACACTCTATTCATCCCCTGTACTGTTTATGCTATGGTGTTTTTATATTCGCAGCGCTGTCCACAAACTCAGCTTGTCCACCAAGAGACCAATACTCATTACATTAAATTATTGCTGTTGTCAAGCTGCCACCTCTATTCCCTGTGCAGCGGAGTTAAAGAGCACACCTCGCCATTTTGAATCATCCTCTATTTTTACACAATGCAAAAAGTCAAAGTACTTCTGTAGTGACATCCCGTTAAGAGAAGGAGCAGTGGCTGAGAGCGGTTCCCGCAGTATCAGCATCCGGCGTAAATAATGTATTTTAAGAGCGTATAAAGTAACTATTGATGCAGGAGAGTGTGTGTGTGTGTGTGTGTGGGGGGGGCAATTTTTTCGAGTGTCAAAAAGTCTCTTCCGCTGCGCCTGACGTACAAAGCAGATGTTGTGAAGAGCTCTACAGAGAAAATAAACATGAACACGTTTTCAAAATGTCGTGGCATCTCTTTGAAAAAGTGAGACTAGGGAGAAAAAAAACAGGTGCATCATGCAATAAAGGTACAAGGCAGAGTCAGACTCCACAGGCTGAATAAAAGATCCCTGCGCTCAATGCAGCCAGTTAATAAAGACCAGTACCGGCACATACAAAGGTCAAAACTGCTTCTAGGACTGGCTGAAATGACAAGAAATCAGCACAATGAGAGATGAGCAAGATGAGAAAAGTGTCTTGCTCAAGGACACGACTCATTCAAATCTTGGATGTATGTATCTGTTGAAAGGATCATTCTGAAGAAACACTTTCAGTCAAGTTTAGCTTTTTGAATGCTTATAGCAACTTCCAAAAACACTATGTCACTCTCTCTGTGGAAAGAATAAAAAGAAAATAGGTCATTTTATTAGAACAATTGTAGATTACATATTATTTGGCACACAGACAGGCTGGCTCCGCTGGGGGTCTTTAAAGCGTGACATCTTTTGAGCTGTGTGTCTTCGCCGGGCAGAGCTGCAGGGAGCGAATGTGGGGAAGAGGCAGAGGCCTTTGGAGTTTGTGGTGTTCAGGAAACATCCTGAGGTTGTTTTCTATACATAAACCAGGCGCGCCGAGTGAGGGAGCGTGCCACGGAGACAGAGCAAAGACAAACAGGGAAACAAAAGGAGGAGCGGGCCAAAGAAAACAATTAGGCAGAAGCTGAGCGGAGAGGAAACATGTCATACTTGAGAGAAGATTATCTTTTTTTTAATATACTTGAAATTTTAATAAATGTCAAATCAATGTCAGATTTTTCTTCTACAGTTTCAAAGACAATATTGATTTCCCATATAAGTACATTTTCAAAAATGGAATAATTGTCTATTTCAATACACATTTAAAGTGGAGCTAGTAGGGCAAAAACCTTCCCTTCAAAAGGCTGCTAGATCTAATCATCAGCCGCAAAGTGTGGAAGAATTTTAATAGACTTTCTAAACAGACCTAATGAGAGAACTATAGCTAGTCTCATTACATGCAAAGTGACACATTTCAAGCCTTTGCTTGTTATAATTTGGATGATTATGGCTTACAGTCCATTTTCAAAATATTCAAATTTTATAAGATTTTTAATTTGGGGTTTTTGCAACTTGTGAGCCATAATAATCAAAATGATAAAAAAATAAAGGATACATATCTCACTTTGCATGTAATGAGTATCATTCACAGTTTAAGTTGAATAACAGAAGTAAATGCACTTTTTTATGATATTCTAATTATATGACGATCACCTATATAAAAACATCAGACTCAAGTCTTCTGCCGGAGTCTGAGTGCCGAATAAGTAATAATCATCTCAATTTGTTTCTCATTGAGTCTCTCTAGCATGAAATAGCATTTTAGGAAACTCAATTCAGTACCTTTCTTTGGGTTTAAATATCGTCCTGTCCAGGAGATACTCCATCTAAGTCCCATAGTTATGCTGAATCATCAGAGCATAAGTAGCACTCTGTTGTATTTATTTGGTAAAAGTGGCCCATCAGGGGGAAAGGTTTGGGACCCCCGCAGCATCATCTCTTAGATCTGCCCCCAATATATCTTTAAGTAAATTGAAATAGTATGCACAAACCTGGCAATGAACTCTAAAGTTCTCCCTTCATGAAACTACTTGTTATGCAAATTCCACTCCAATTCCTTTCTGTGGCATCTCATTCACTCTTCACCTTAAATCACTTTGCGCCCCTGACATGTTTCAAACGGATATCAGGTAAACAAGCTCATAAAGCCTGCACATTTGCACCGTGATATATAGCGGTGGATTGGGCTGACGCAGCTCTGTGCATTGTCTGCCCCGCCGCAGAGGAGACGTGCACAGGTGTCTAGAGAGGCCGACACTAGCATTGTGAATCAGCAACGCAGAAGGCAATCATAAACAAAAAGATTAAGTCGGCTTGCGCTGTCTCTTGGTTTTTTATTTCGCTTCAAATTGAGTAAATTTAGCCTCACCTTGGGATGCCGACTGATTAAAACATCTCCTTGTTACGTAGGGATTGGAAGTAAACAACCCTACAGCAGCTAAGTCCCCGCCCATAACTTAATAAGAGATATGAGAATTATGCACCGCTTCAAGCCAGGTATAGACTCACAGTATTCCCAGATAGCATGGTAACACTTTGACACTTCATCTGGGACGCGCTGGTGCTAAAAACAAACAGTCACAACCCTGATTAAGTCGGGGACATGTCTCCTGTGTGACTGCAAAAGCTCATTTTCTAAAATAAGCAGGTTTAATGAAGCCGCTACAGGGATGTGATATAGTGTAATTGAATGTCACTTTTACTAAATGTTTCAGACACATCTTCATTTGGAAATATACAGGGCCAGCTTTGGGCACAGGGCAGGCACCTTAGGCACTACCTAAGGCTGTGGGGAGGACGCCGAATTGTGAAATCTTTTTTGTGAAAGCTCACACTTGCCTAGGGCACCAAAGCGAATAGAGCCATCCTGGAAATACAGTATAAAAAATTATAGCCTCCGAATGTCACTTGTACCACTTAGTTAGTTTAGTTTTAGTTGATAGATAGATAGGTAAGTAAGTAAGTAAGTAAGTAAGTAAGTAAGTAAGTAAGTAAGTAAGTAAGTAAGTAACTAAGTAAGTAACTAAGTAACTAACTAAGTACATACATAATATATATAAAAACATATAAAACAAAAACAATAAAAAGGCTTTAGGCTTTATTCATTTTAGTCTCATGGATGATTTAATTTAGGCTTCTGTGATTACTTTTTTTTTTTTTTTAGACATAGACATTGTCAGACATTAAACCCAGTTAACAGGTAGTTTAGTCCAATTTAGGTCTATTTTATACCATTTTAAGAGCCGGTTTAGTTCTGATTTGGTCCTAACTTGATCTTGATCTAGTCTGGGGGTACTCGAGCGATCAAAGATTTTATAAGGTGACACTTTGAGAGCCACTGTATTAGAACTATTTATATGTTTTTGTTGTATTAATTTGAATTACAATTTTGAAATACAGCTCCAGTATTTGTTGTTCATTACATAACATGTGCACATTGGTTTGACTGTATACAGAAAAGGTTGTCAACAGCTCAACTATTGAAAAATAGATGAAAAAAAAAAGCCAGCTTTTGCATTCTCCGTTCGTTATTATCTTTATTTTCCTGATGTTTATTGACTTACATTACTGTATCTAAAAATATAGCATTCCTCTGAATCAGTCTAGCACAGAGTATGTACCCGTCGCATCTTCCGATACGATCTTGAGGCTGCGCACGTAACAGAGCCGTAATTGCGCAGAATAGCCGAGGTGAGGGGATTTGGCAAAAGTTGTAAACACTTCAATTACACATGTAACTGGGACAAATAGCAGTGGGCCTCTGGAAGGACGCGCTCACCTTCATGTACTGGCGTGTGCCTACATCAGACACTCGTGAATTGGAGGCGCGCTGACAAACGAGCTTAATTTACCTGCACTCAAGTAAGATTAATTGGAGGTGTCGAGGTATGAAGCAGTAAATGATAAACACGCCGTCGGAATAATGACAAGACGTACAATAGATAGAGAGGCAAAGCGGTGCGAGTAGGGCTACATAGTTTGGGGCAATGAAATGGAAATTTAGGGATTAAAAAAAAAAAAAAAAGAATCGACTAGTCTGTGGTGCTGTATAATAGGGGTTTCCAAGCTGTTTTCAGGCTGCAACACTCACATGAACCAGTCACATAGCCCAGGGCCTCCACTGTAAAATAAATACTGCAATTTCAGACTACTTTGCCTATCTTCAATATTTTTTTTTCATCAGGGCATAATCTTGTATTCACGACACGCTTGTACATGGCCGGTCAAAACAGGGATGTACATATGAATTTATAAAGTCACGAAGCCACCTATTGCAGTTCAAGTTCAGGTTCAGTTTTTGGGGGGAGAACGTTGGACTGTTTATTTCTTCTTCTATGCCTGGGGGTAAAAATAATGGTTTACTCCAGAGCACCGTTTAGACACAATTGAGCCCTGCTTTATCATTCCATGTGCATTCTTGATCCTATTTTAGTTAGTTTACTCCCTGTTTTGTCCTGAGGTTCACGCTTGAGGAGAGGACTGAGAAAGAGAATAACTGCCGTCTTCTGAGTAATTGCTGCCTTTTTGATTGGGCCTGTATGAGTTATAGTATGTGATAATGATACCGCAGTTTAATCCAATCTCAGTTCTTGTATAAACTGTCACAGTAAGCGATTTGTCCCATAAACCTTCCACATAAACAACACAGGAAACGCTAAAGGAAGCAGATAGGGCGAGGGGTGCTGCTCTCTGCACTTGTAAGCGCAATCAAGTGAGGAATTAGGAAGTGGCCATTGCTGAGGCTTGCCAAAATTGGAAGCATCAAAAGGGATGCCAGCCCCTCTAAAACGCAAGGAGAAAAACAGAAACATGTGTGTGTGGTGTGAAAACAGCTACATCGCAGAAATACCACTGTAGCTTGGGGTATATACAGCAAATACATCAGTCCACTCCACTGTATCCTGGCTTTAAACATAAATCTAATCATAATTGCAATAGCTGTCCCACAATCCTTCAGCCCCAGACGGTGGAGGAGGTAACAGTACTCACTGGTCTGAGGAGGAGAGCCAGGCTGGTTTCTTGAATGATGAAGACGGGGAGAGCAGTCATGTTGAGGGCGTGGTGCAAAGTCTCTATAGAAGCCATGGTCTGGTCAAATCTTCCAGCTAAGCCGCCCAGAGTCACAATCGCATCGACCTATTTAAATAGATCACGTTATTAGGACACATTCATTGGATCGATAGGACAACCTCAATCTCCCAATGAATATATGCCATCCTTCTGTGTGACAAAAGCAGTAGATTAATATACAGTCAATCTTGGACCATTCCGCTTTACAGTTCAGCGAGATCCCTGGGTTCACTTACTTTTTCGTCCCTGCCTGTCCTGTGAATGTTTACATGTTATGGCCATTAAAAATATAATAACATGTAATTGTTTGGGTGGTATTAGTTTAAACGGACACTGTTTATTCATTCTTAAGATTGTGATGATGATCAGACCACATTTTAGGACGTATTTAGGCAGAAATGTGAGAAATTCCAAAGCGTTCCCATACATTTTCCTCCCACTGTATTCTTTTCGACTATCACTGTTTGGAGTCACCATAGCTAATTAGCTAAGCATGCATCAAATTGCATATTGGCTTTAGTGTTAGAAAATTATTATTCTTCTGGCAATTTTGGAGCTCACTGCCTTGTGACAATAAAAACCACACTAGCACACTTTAAAAGATATTGCATTTATATGATTTATCGCTGAGAAGATGCAACTTTCAAATATTTGCTCAGGTGTACTAACAAAATATTAATCTTTGACAGATAAAAGTTTTTAAAGCTAAGCATGTAACTGTTTGCTTTGGCAGAACAGTGGATACATAATAAAAGAAGATCAGAGAAAAGGAAACTGCAAAGAGGAAAATATTTGAAAAATGACTTATTCATCAACAAACTGAGCTAAGTGGATTACTTAAACTAATACCATTTCATGCGACTTCAGAGCCACCGTCAAAGCTGTTCTGCACTTTGAGGCGGCGGCAGTTTGGTTAAGCACATAGCATTCACAGCTCTCAGCACTTCTGTCCCGACACAGAGTGAGCTAACAGCGGAGGAGCAGCCCTGACAACATTAAAACCCTGTAGAGTCTGGAGGGCAGAGGGCCAGTCAAAGCGACCACATCACAGAGGCTTCAAAATGCCATCAATCACTCTCACCACGCTCGCGCTACACAAATGTAGACAGCATACGCATTAGCAAAAACAACATGGACTCGCTCAGGGACAGCCGAAATGTGCCTTGGCATTGTTTCGATGAGTGAGTGAACTTACAAGGGTTTAATGGGACAACAACAAAACAGTTGGACAATGTTGGAATGGTTACTAACTGTTGCAAGAGTTTGTAAACTGATGTTGACACAAAAGATTACAAAGGCAATGGCATTAAGAATTTAAATGAAAGTAGCAGAGCATTATGTCTACCTGCCCCGTTCACAGAGTTAGTTAATATAATGCTCGACATAACTGTAATCTGTGCAGATAAGACTTTTTGGGTTCAGGGGATTGAGCTACCCCTTGAATCATTGTTGCTCCCACTTTGGTTCGGATTCTTACAATCACAGATCTAGACTGGCCATTTTGTCTGATTAGTCATATTTAAAATGAAAGTAATGTAAAAAAAAATATATAAAAAAAAAGTTTAAAAGTCAAATGCAGAGATAATTTTGAACTCCTATAAACAAAGGTAAGTTAATCTGTCTTTGTTATATTTCCATTGATATATGTACATGAATATTAACCCTAAAACTCTTGTCTCTAATATGTGCAGTATTTCGGGTTCGGGTCATAGATACTTTGCTCCATAAAATACAAATGAGGGTTCCTGAAATATTGCATGTCCAACAATGAATAGACAACAAAAGGACATTGAAACAAAGATCAAGAAGATGATGACGATTGTTAGCTTAAGATCATATGGCACAACTTTGAAACACTGTGAGAGAAGATAATTGAAAAGATTACGCTTGATATTATCTTATTACATGCTGAGATCTAGACACGCAAGGCGAGTTTTCGAAATGATTCCTAAGAGAGATCATCCATACGCAAAACACAAAAGACTGTCAAATGTATCGCACGCAACAATGAACTTAAATGCTTCTTTTATGACTTGATTTTCAACAAGAATGTTTTTCTAATCTTTTTTTTTTTTTAAGGTAAATGTCAAAAGACGGTTGTGGCTGACAGTCCGATCACGCCCCACATGCAAACCCCGTCAACCTGGAGAAGATTTGTCCCACTTTGTCCTTGAATATCAAACTAATGCACAGGGGTGACACTCATCAAATGCGCGGCTTTCACAACATTTTCCATCCATAAATCTAAATGCAGGTGTCACATTGGTGTTTACTGCAATTTTAAGTGGATGAAAAACTCTTTAAAGTCACCTAGACCTTTTTTGTTTTCCTGGCACCCATCCGTCAGTTGTCGAAATGCGCTGGGTGCAACTAAATGTTAACTAATCAATCAACCCGTGGGCTGCGTTTGTTTTTGTCAACTTGAGCGCATCGTTTTGACATACAGACCATTAAAAACAACATAATGAATGATCTTGACTGGATGCTATAGCAGTCCTACTTACATGACAAATAACGTATCAGTCTGATACCATCACACAAATGTCAGTTGCTCCATTAGCGTAAATCATTCAGATCTGATATATATTACTACAATTTCATTTACTTGTCACAATCAATAGACGCCGCATGTTCATTTGATTAGCATTAAAAAGTAAGCATTGGATTTTTTAAAGAAGTAAACTTCACCGCTGTTTACAAATTATAATTGCATCTTTGGCCTTCCAGCAGCCACTTTTCTTCTGCATATGGATAAGATTATAAGATTCTGTACTTTCAACATATGCATTCTTATCCTCATATCATTTGCTATAGGTTACAGCCCAAAGCCTGAGCCTTGGTTCCGTGTACTCTATGATCCGTAATCCTTGTCCTATCTTCCCTCCACATTTTACGTCGAGGAGGAATTTGCACTACACAAAATCTATAGCCCAGCACTGATTTTGAGTTTGCCGGGGATAATAGCCTTGTCAAAATCTCGTCTGTACTGTAAGGATGCTCTGACAGAGGCAAAGCTAGTACAAGGAGAAATGATGAGAAAAGGGAAGATCAAATACAAAGGAAAAGATTGGAGATAGTGTGTCAGATTCGAAGTCACAACAAGTTCCCTCAGAAAATCTATAAAGAGGAACAAACATGTAGTGAGTGACTGGAGCAAG
Source organism: Gobius niger (assembly GCF_951799975.1). Classification (NCBI taxonomy): domain Eukaryota; kingdom Metazoa; phylum Chordata; class Actinopteri; order Gobiiformes; family Gobiidae; genus Gobius; species Gobius niger. The sequence goes on from NC_136869.1 coordinate 13,947,382, forward strand.
GTAAATCTGATCCCATCTTCAAAGACACACTGTCCCCCGAATATATTTATCGTCTCGCTGCATCTTCTTCAGATTTCAAACCCATAACAACAATGCATTGGTAGCATATAGGGAATAGATTGGGATTGTGTTATCAGATAATACTGAGGTCGCCAACCTTTCGATCACATGTGAGCTACTTTTACAAACTGAAAACGGCGAGAGCTGCTCATGCTTTTAGGATACGTGCGCAAGTATATGTAGTATACAATGCCCCACGGTATGTCCTAGACAGTTAGTACAGTAGATGATATTTAAACACAAAGTAAGAATACATGAATAATTACTTCTCCAGACCAAATTTGGTAACTGAATCGCCACGAAATAGTAAAGTGGGTGGTAACCTTGGTTAATTTCAGTTAATCACAAAGCGTTTGCTGTCTGTAAAAAGATATGTCCAGCTGTCTCGATTTAATTTTTGGCAGCTGACCTAAGCCGTGTCTTTTTGATTTTTGTCACTAGGTGTCAGTAATGAACCCTAATGAGCCTAGCGATGCAATGTGGGAATGCAACCATGCCGGTCCGGAAAAACGGGATCACTTAGAGCACCTTTAATTTTCACAGTGTTAAATTCTGAACTCTATTGAGTTCCTCTGTGGCCATAGCTGCCTGAGGACAAATTGCCAGAAAATTGGCTAGTAATATGTTTATGTACTTATTTATATTCTACCTTTTTCCACAGTTTATTACATTGTGTATGAGCCCCAAAACATTGCCTGTGGGCACTGTTATGATCTGCGCTAATGAAGTCAGTCTGGTTTAGGAAAAGAAGGAGATCAGCTACCTGAACATTCTGAATGAAACCCGGTTATTCCATCAATGGATTTCTTCTTCCGTGATGGCACGAGGCATAATTCCAAGATGAAAATGTCAGGATGCATCGGGCTCACATTGTGAAAGAGTGGTTCAGGTAGATCATTTTCACACATGGATTGGCCACAACAGAGTGCAGATCTTAACCCCACTGAGAATCTTTGGGATGTGCTGGAGAAGGCAACACAAGATATTAAATAAATAAATATTTTGACATTGCACATCCTCATGTCAAAACTAAAGAAAGAAGTGTATATATAGCGTAGGATATTTTTTGTATGTGTGGCGACGTTCTGTTTTTTTCTTGTCAGGCAAGTGTAATGAATCATTTAAATGGCATCTCCAACTACCATTACATCAACACAAAGACACAAATTGGGGAGATATATCTTGCTACAATACATATAAACCTAAAAGTGCATATTTGTACACTCAATGAGCTGAACAAATTACAAGGCTGAATTCAGTAATTTTAACAAGCTGGCTCAACTGAGTTTCATACTGATTCATGATTGGCCAGGGGAGCACTGCTGGCTCTGAGATCACGACACAAAAGCCCATGTCCTATTATTGAGCCTGATGAACAGATAACAAAGAGCGAGCGGGATGAAAACTGTGTTCTGCTACAGTGAAAGGACACACAAGCTAACTAGGGCACGGCACAGACAAACACACAGCAGGTGCATCTAACACACAGTTATGGAGAAACACGGGAAAGCAAGGCGTAGATTAAAACAAGAAGCGCACAAGCATAAGACACATATTTCCATAAACGTACACAAACACGCAACCAGACGCCCACTCTAATCCTCCCAAGCCATTCTTTGGGATTTTAAACCAACAAACAGAGATAAATTCCCCAAATCAAGAGCTAAGCTGTGTGAAGGAAAACATTCAAGGACTAATATGATGAATGTTAAACAGCCTGAGAAGCACAAAGAGAAGAAAATCTGCAAATCACCCTGTTATTATTGCGACTGCACTTTCCTTTCACTTAAAAAAAAAAAAATACAACAGATAAAGGAAACAAAAGTCAAAGCATATGCGGGGTCAAAATGTAGAAAAATGCAGCAAATATCACACTTGTGCTACTTTAAGATTAACAGTCATAGTCGTATCTCTAACATGCAGGTAGGCTACTCGTATATAAGTAAATAATAGTGAGGTTGGGATAAAAGGGGGGATGAAGTGTGAATAGCCTCTGAAAAAAGTGATATCATGCAAGTACGAAAGTAAAACCCCCGATATATTGCTGAAAAAGCTTAAGATATATCAGATTTTTTGTTGTTGCTATTATGATTAGATTTGCAATTTATCTTTTCACATCAAGATTCAGTTCACCGTGGACATATTGAACAAGTCCAGGAGCAATAACATTCAGAAGACTGAAATAAGAACTGCTATAATGAAACACATGCATTTTAGAACAAGTTTGGAAGCAGTTTAATGACTCTAAACTACACAGTTATAGGGTTGAATTTGTATTCATGGTGGCAGGATATTTAGCTATTTGTAGAGGATTATAATATCCAAATAACAATTGCGGGTTTCCATTTGCATCCATAATCGTACAGATTGATGAAAAAGACGATAATGCAAAAGTAAAAACTGGCGACATACAAAATTAAGAGTGTTTCCCTGAGAATCTTCTTCATGGTCTTTCATCAGCTTTGAGATGCGATTCAAGTGATTGGGCTACTCAGCGCTGATTGGAGCAACACTCAGCGTGCTGCTCAGAAATTCAAATAATGGGGAGAATAAAAAGAGGATAGAAAGATTGACATATATACGCTGTTGAACTGAAAAAAAATTCTTAGTGGTAATTGAGAAGTTATGAGAAAGTTGGGTAACTCCTCGTGTAGATTCGGTAAACCCCAAGCTCACATTTTGTCAGAAAGAATGGCGGATAGAGTCAGTCTGCGAAGCTCATTGCTGTGTGTGTCTGGCGGGGCATGATGATCCTGAGTCCTTTTCAGGCTATTTAAAGAAAAATGAGACAATGTCATAACAGAACTGAGATGATGAACCTGTAAAGGGTGGGGAAATAACAAGTTAGAGGTTGCATTTGCATGTGGGCGTTAAGAGGGTATTGTTACATTTCTAAAGGGGATGTGTGAGCGAGAATGAAGGTTGTTGTTCGTTTTTTTATTTTTATTTTTTCATTTCCAGAAGGGTTTTTTTTTTTTTTTTTTTTCCTGCATGCTTTCGCCCACACAAGCCTCCACCTGAGATCTGCATAGCCCAACACTATTGACCTTTGCCAGGCTCAGCTTAAGTGTCTGACAACCCAATTCCTTGCTTAAGGGCATTAAGCGCTCATAAGCTGAGAGAAAAAATAGGCTTTAATATGTATTCCTCCAGCGCTCCATGAAGTGCATACAATACAAATGCCAGGCTTGAGTTATGCGGAGAAAACGGTGGATCTGGTGCATATTTACCTGTAACTGCTGCTGCCGGATCTCCTCCAGCATGAGCGCCAAACATTTAGTGAAGTCTGTGAAATCCTGGTCGGCTGTTTCAATAAGCCTGCATCCCTGTACACAAAAAGACAATTTTGAGGGGTACCCGCTTCATATCAGCAAATACCGACCACAGTATATTCACAAACTATCATTATGGCCAAATGTTATAGCCAAGGAATAAAAAAATAAATAAAACAGTAACACTTTATAATACCGGTAACTACACCTTATTTAGCCTTAATAATAGTAGTTCTTAATAATAGTTCATTCATCATGAACAATGAATTAATTAAGTGTGACTAACACTTAATACCTACTACAGGGGTAAGTGTTAACAAGTTATATGCTTCAGCTTACTCCTTTTGAGCTATTCTGTGTGCCTTGCTTAAAGGGGCTAGATGCAAGTTGGTCATTTTCTACTCACTACTGCCACCTTCTGACGCGTAACTGCAGCTTCCTTCTATATTAAACTCATGCATGACAGTGCAGGATTTTAGATGCAGTCTGAGCTCATACACATTAGGACATGGCTGGAACATGTAGGGGAAAATACATAATTTTAACATTTTTAAGCTCTATATAGTCCCTTTAAAAGCCACACAGTGTAGAATTTTACTCAAAAAATAAAATTGAAATACAAGTATGTATTTTATGACAGATATTTACATAGTTGAAAAATACCTCATAAATGTACAAACAAACAGCTGGTCATTAGGAGCATGTTTTTTTTATGGATGGCAACAGTATAGTCCAAAATGTGTGCCTTTAATAATTATATACGGCGCAAATGATGCCTGTTTCTTTCTTTTTTACACAAATAGCTCAAATAAACAGAAAACATGAAATGAATGACTTAACAATGAATAAGTGAGGTATGTGAAGAACTATTCATTACGAGTTAGGCTTTAACTGTAGCTGTAGTAGTTAAGTAGTTATTAAGTGTGCCTAAATAAGGTGTAGTTATTATAAAGTGTAAAATATATATATATAATAAAATAACAACTCATTTTCATCAACTGATTTTAAGCGCAGGAACGTTGTTCTGGAGGTTTGCATTTGGTTCACACCCACAGATAAACTGGATTAACAACTGCAGCTTGCTCTTCCTCAATGACAACCTCCACCAAGACTACCACTGCAGTATTGACTATACTATTATCTTTATGTTACTACCCCTGATGTCTGCCTTTTATTGTATTCAGCTTTATTTATTTGATTTACTTTGTTGTTTCTTTTTATTGTATTAATATAGGAGTTTTAGTAACTTTATTGTTGCTGTTTGGTCCTATTGGATTTTACTTTATTGACTAATTACAGAAATATCGATTTTACTTTTTATGTGCAACACTTTGAAAACTCTTGTTCATAAAATGTGCAGAAGAAATAATGTGGATTGGGTTGGTCTGATGAAAGATGGTGGCAGAAGAAAGCAGAGAAAAGAGATGCACAGAAGTATGAATGTGTTTGTGTCTGTGAGCTGTGTTGCTGAATAATGTAAAAGTTCCGGTCCGTGGCCCTAAACTACAGAATCCAGGTAAACAAGCATGCCCCGGATTTTCTCCTCTCTTTGTCACTTTTTTTTCCCATTGACACACACATCCTCTTGTAACACACATGCACACAAACGTACAAACTCACGCACAATAGCAGTACAGCCCGTCCACGCCTGTCTGCTATTCTGTTTTTGATCCCATCCATCCGCCATCTTCATCTCTCTCCTCCTCCCTGACGGATGCCTCCTCTGTTCTCGCCATTTATGCGGGAATTATGCGCTGTTTCCGACAAATCTCAGAAGGAACGCCTCAGACTTGCCATTGTTCTGCTTCCTAAGTCATTACCATAACACTGTGTTCTTATAAAAAATACACCTCTTTGATATCTGAGGAATGAGGAGAATGCACAGGAGAAAGAGGATTTACAGCTTAAGGCATCATCTGTTTGTGGCGCGTACTTGTTGTTATCCAGTACAATTAGCTATTAAAATAAGTCTTAGCTTGCATTTCAACAATGCACCTTATTATGTAATAGATGATGTGATGTTACTAATTATGACTAAAAAGAAATGTTGGAAAGTAAGTATATATCTACTTTCTGTAGCAAACCTGGCAGAGGGCTGCTTTGCCTTCGATATGACTGTAATTATGCGACTTAGATGGAGTTCACGCTGATACAGATTAGGTTCAGAACAAACAAAAATTGTATCCATGTAATAAAAACAAATCCTTTTATACTAAAGCACTGAAAAATGCAGACTTTCTCATTATGTTCTAATTATGAATGTTATGGCGTTATTTTATATGAGGATTATTACAATTTGATAGTTTAACCAAAACCATTACCTTTTAAACATTTGCGAAACTTTTTAGGCTATTATACTATTATTATTTCATGTATTGGTCGATCAGAATAAGCTACTGAGCAAGTGGGATGTATAATAGAATAATGACATTATAAATGTGAGTATTCAAAGTAATATAATACTTCAGTTAAGACTAAGTATTGACGATCCTAATTTTAAGCATTTTCAAGCTTGTACAGTAATTGATTGTAATTGGACCGAAGGCAGTGGCTGACTGTGTGACTTTGAGTACAGTGATTCGAGGGTGTAACGAGTGGCCACACTTTGATCATTCCATCAGGAGCGTGTTCTTATCCCGGCAGGAGGAACTTATGAAGACTCTCAAATAGCAAAGCCATTTAACCTGAGTCACTTTGGATGGTCACTTATCCACTTAGGCAGCTTGATATCAGCTCTGTCACCCTACAACTTCTCTCATGTGACGACATGGGGTGCTTTTTCTCTATTTGAAAAACTATTTGAGCAGAAGAAGATGAAGATGATATTGCACATAAAAGGAATAGGCCATCGTTTTTACATATTGAGATATGTTCTTACCTGAGCTTAGACAAGTTGATGTGTGACTGTTTGGTCTTTGTGCATGCGCTCAGTCACGCAAATGTTGTTAGCATTTAGCCACTCCCAGCAAAGGTATAGCTCCAAACTGGGGTGAATGAGAAGCTACCAAGCTGTTCCACATTTTCCCTATTTGAATACAGTTACGTGAGCCTTTAGATGATCAAAGTCTAGTTACACAAAATTAAACATGTCGATTTTCTAAGCGGATAAAAACTGGTACTATATTGTGAGGCGTAATAACACCTTGAGTACTTTGATGATATTACAGCACGGATGTCGAAGTACTCAAGGTGTTATTACGCCTCACAATATAGTGCACCTTTTCTTCCGCTTAGACAATCGACATGTTTAATTTTGTGTAACATGTAAAGGCTCACGTAACTGTATTTAAATAGGGAAAAGGGGGAACAGCTTGGTAGCCTCTAACTCAGCTATACCTTGGAGCTATACCTTTGCTGGGAGCGGCTAAATGCTAACAACATTTGCGTGACTTTACATACGTGCGTGACATCTCAGTATGTAAAAACAGTGGCCTATTCCTTTAATAAATATGTTGAAATATTGTGATTTATCACTCACAAAACATTGCAACAATATTGTAATATTTAAGGCATTTACTGAATATTGCGATTTCTACTCATTACTTTAAAACTTCATATAACACACGCAGACAATATTGTTGACTAGTTGCTGAAAAACACAGTTATTTCAACATAACTGTGTTACTACATGTGTCCACTAGGATATACACAGCTAGTTGGCTACAATGGTTTTAGGCTCAACATCAGGATATTTTGCTAAATTAACCCACTTGGGTTTCAGAAAGTTTTTTGCATCTTTCCCACTGTAGGCGAGTCTGTGCTTGCTCCAAATAACAAAGCATATTTCTGTGAGAGTGTGTTGAGCTTACCTTGTCTGCATAGAAAGCTTTCACTTCAGCCGTAATGGAATCAAAATCCCCGCTGATATAGTCGGGCAGGAAGCTGTAGGCAAGGACACAAGGAGAGTGGATGAGTGACACAGGCAGAGGGTTTAGACTGCTGGACTGACATGGAGACACACAGTGGACGGCTGAGATAGAAAGGAGTAGGGGCTAGGGGATATCAGGAGCTCGGGGACATCATGCAGGCTCGTGTCACTTTCTGATCTGCACAGAGGCAGCAGAGGAGTGATCTTGCCAAGGGGGAAAGCGCGGGGACTTGGTCAGGGATGCGGTGGTGATTCTCCATGGTACAGACTGTCCTGTCACTTTTCCAACAAAATACAGCAAACACATTCTCATAGGAATACATGGAGCCAGACAATATCAGACAGTGTTACAATAGAGGCCGATCTGTACTGGGTCTTTGGATTCAGAAGTAAATGTATTTCCATCAAGAAATTCTAATTTGTGATGCCGATAGTGCCTAGTTCGAGTCCAAGATACAACAGTTTGCAGAACATTTCTTACTATTGTTCAAGTTGTGCTGTTTTTACGAAAGAAAACTTTTCACTTATCCAACCAGCAAGCAAAACAAAAATACCACCGAGAGAAAGCCCAATCGTTGGCCTTGCTTCAGTCTGTAAAGGGCAGCTTCTCCTGGTGTGCATCTCTCCCTTTGTCTCCCCCTTCATTTGTGTGTGTGTCTGTTCCCTCCTATCGAGGCGTGGCATCTGGACCAGGAAATATGACCATTAGTCCAGTGCTCAGGTCTTTGCGCTGGCTTCCTGTTGCTCAGAGAATACAATAGATTTCAAAATAGCTTTGCTTGTCTATAGGTCTATTCAGGTCTAACACCAAAATAAATCTTTGGTATCTAAGCGCCATATGAGCCATCTCGTGCTCTAAGAACCTCAAGGAGTCGGCTCATGTCAGTTCCCCCGAGTCAGAAGGAAACACGGTGAGGCTGCGGTTTCAGTGTTATGCTGATAGAGTCTGGAACAGGCTTTCACAGAATGTAAGACGGGCCAAAATGCAGGCAATATCTAAATTCAGGCAGGAAACATTTCTTTTTAGTATGGCCTGTGGTAACTAGAAGGAACTGATGGTATTTTCTATTTTTGTATAAAAGACATCAACAACTATATGTTTTATGGATTTTTTTTTCATTATTATTATCTTTTCATAATATACTCAAAGTGTGCTATGGTCACTATACATTTGCCTAATAAAATATGGTACCACAAAACTAACAGTATACAATTTACATCCAATATTGACCATTCCCATTAGTACAGTAAATAATCTGCTTGAGAAATTAGTATTTGTTTGGCTACAAGGTCACACCACAGTGCAACGCTCTGGTTTAGGTACACAATCACAGATTAGAGGTGTAATGAGGAGATTTATTTATTCTGCTTTGTGTTCGGGGTGGCTGCACTTACAAGGATTCAAGTGGGGTGAAAAGAACTGCTTTTTGTAATAGCATTGTACCGCGTTATTGTTGACAAAGATTGTGTTTCTAAAGGCTGTGATGTGCATAACAAACATAACAATGCAGTCACTGTAGTCATTCTTGACAGTAGGTAGTTTCCTTGCAGATACATCTGGCCTTGAGTTTGAGTTTCCATCCATAGGCCAACAATAGCAATAGAATAGTATCCATTCAAAATCATATCTTTTGAACTACAGCTTTGTGAGATATTGTGCTCAAAGACTCTGAGGTTCTTTTTCAAATTAATAAAAATAAACTACTACATTCACACAGTTTTATATTCAATATTCGTAAGTTATAGTAATATAGACCGGCAATATAATTGTAAAAGCAATTGAGAAGATTATAACTGCAGATTAAAACTGGTTAACGGATATACTATGCATTAATAATATCTTGGAACAATGAACTTTACTGTTATCGAGTGGTCTGTACTTGAAGTGAATTTCAATTAACAGGACACACATCACCCAGAACAACCTTAATCTTGCATTAGCATCCGCAGGTAGCCTCCTGATCTCATTCATGGACACTGGACCACACCGGGACACAGGGCTGGTGCTATCTCAAAGCATTAACAGCTCTGACATTACGATTTCATGCTCGGGTGGGTTTTGTGTGATTGTTTGTGCGGTTTGTGGGGATGTGTGTGAGGGAAAGAGAAAAGTGTGTGTGCAAATTTGTATGTTTTCCAAGCAAGAAGTGATGTTCCGCTCGGTTGAAGAAAGAGATACAGGAGGATTATTCCCTGGTTTCCCCAGCCCGCCTTACAAATCAGCATTTACACCAGCGAAATACAAAGGACTGACTGAACATCAGCGGAGGCTAAACAAACATATTCCTGTACACAAAACAGGCTTGGAGACAATGAACAGAAAATGAAAAAGTTATTTGAGATCCAAAATGGATCAGTGTATAGCATCATCAGCATATAGCACCATGTTAGACGTTTATGGAAAAATAGAGAAATATCGAGAAAGAACTCAATTAAAGGAACAGGCCACTGTTTTTCCATACTGAGATATGTTCTTACCTGAGCTTAGACGAGTTGATGCGTACCTGTCTGGTCTTTGTGTGTGCGCTCAGTCACGCAAAATTACCAAAGATGTTGTTAGCACTTGGCCTCTCCCAGCATATTCCTATGGCCCAAAACGGGGTCAAGTTGGAAGCGACCACGCTCTTCCACGGGCACTCACAAAGACCAGACAGGTACATATATCTAAGCTCAGGTAAGAATATATCTCAGCATGAAAAAACGGTGGCCTGTTCCTTTAATATGATTTTCAGAATGTACTGTAATATAAATAGATATTTTCCTTCCTTCATACACTTTTGCGCTGTTGTAATTCGTAAACTACAGTTATATTTTGCTGCATAGCTCCCATGAGTAAAAGGATCAAATACAAAAAATGTGAAGAAAAAATTAATCCAAATATTTGACCAAAAAAAAAGAAACAAAAAACAACAAACAAGTCCAAGATGAAACCAGAACCTATAAACCATGCCCATCTCAAACACTGCACGCACCATCTGCAAGACACAAATGGTCTCCTCTTCTTTCATTCCGAAATCCCCTTCATGTGGCAGACGGGACGAGACTTGACGCTGGCGTGATTTGAGCTTAGACACCCTCGTGCCCACTGTGACCTGTGTGCACGACTCAATCGCCGCCTCGTAATTGACCGGGCGAGTTTGGCAATTCGCTGCTTGTATCTTCTCTTCGCCGGGTCTAAGCGCTGTTTGCATGAGTGTTTTGTGTACAGCGCGCCGGTGTGTGTGTACGTGCAAGCCCTGACAGTCCTCACTTGCGCATTAATATTAACTGACACTTTAATTTGGATGGGAAATAGAGCATTTTACCAGCAGTTTGCCTGAGTGCCCGGGTTGTGGCGGGGAATGGCGGTTCGACCTCTTTGCCGGTGTTTGTGTGCGTTCCCGTAATAGCTTGTGCAGTGCATCCGCTCCGCTCTCCACGCCAATCTGCACCTCTCCATCCCATGCTGGCTTCAATCACTCTCCTCCAATCTACTTTCATTTAGATTACACAGTGCTTACTTTTCAGCGCAATTAGCACTCAGGATCCAACTTGTCTTCAATGAATTTCCCCCACATTCACATAAGACCATCGATGTAGCAGTTTAATGAAGACTAAATAATGCATTGTTTATGTTATGTGTTCACAGCTATGAATGTTTCATCTTGTGCATCAATGCTACAAGAACATTCTTCTCGTCTACGGGTTTTTCATCTGCAGAGGAACAGCACTGATTGCAGTTTTAAATCATCCAAACTTCCCAAAAGCCACAGAAGGTCTGGAATCAAGTTTTTGTGCAGAATCACAAAGCATTTTTGGACAAAATTAAACAATGTTGTGATATATGTTCACTCAGGCAGAACAATATAAGACCACTGCTTCTGCACTGTCATTGGTGCTAGGGCTGCTTGATTATTGAAAAAATAATAATCATGATTATTTTAGTCATAATTTAAATTACGATTATTATTTTATTTATATATTTATTCATTAAAAAAAACTGCTGAATATTTTTGTCATAAAAGAACAAATGATTTCAAGTTTGCCTCAATTGCCTCAGGTCTCTGTTTCACATCTGCCCCCTGCTGGCCAGCCCTCACACCTGCGCAAGTAAGTTGTTTTTATGTCAGGCAAAAGCATGAGCCATGGCACGTGAAATGCGAAGGGAAAATATATGTTCAATTATGCTAATTTTGTAATCGAAAAATTGTAATCGAATTTCGATTAATTGCACAGCCCTAATTCGTCCACAACCTTTTCAGTCCCGCCTCATTCTTACCGAGATGCACAATGTTTTAACTAGGGATGTCCCGATCAGGTTTTTTTGCCCCCGATCCGAGTCCGAGTCATTTGATTTTGAGAATTGCCCGATAACGAGTCCCGATCCGATACCTAATACATAATTTTTAAAATTAAGAAAAAAAACTATATTATTCCACTTGTTTTCATGGTTTTGGATATAGAGAGTAACTCTACTTTGTCCATTTTTTCTCAAGTAAGCAAGACTAGTCTTTACAGTGTAATATAGTTTTACACAGAGAGGCTGATCAAAAATCCCATTTGTTACTAAATGTGTTTGTTGATTAGCAATGAAAACGAATCTTGAGCAATACATTTTTTATGCACTGCAATGTAAAAAAATGTCTGGCAGCACAGAAAAAAAAACACTGCAGTAATGTGGCCAAACAGTTAAATAACAATATATTTGGCCAAAAGCTAAATGTGCCATGTTAACCTGACTACAGTCTCTTTAATAAGTAGATATAGGGTGGCCACATTTCCCAGCCTGAAAACCGGGACGGGGTCGAGGTCCGCGCGCGCAGTGCACCGTCCACCGAGCTGTGCACGCACGCCGTTCACCGTGACTTGAGCGCGTGTCATCTACTGTGGGTGTGTACAGAGTGCGTGTGTTTTACTGAAGGCTAAGACAACCTGGAGTGACAACAAGTGCTTCAATTCACCTCCTGAACGTAGCGCGGGGAAAAGCGAAGAGAGGAGGCGGTGGTTAAGAGAGGAGGCGGTGGTTAAGAGAGGAGGCGGTGGTTAAGAGAGGAGGCGGTGGTTAAGAGAGGAGGCAGTGGTTAAGAGAGGAGGCGGTGGTTAAGAGAGGAGGCAGTGGTTAAGAGAGGAGGCGGTGGTTAAGAGAGGAGGCGGTGGTTAAGAGAGGAGGCGGTGGTTAAGAGAGGAGGCGGTGGTTAAGAGAGGAGGCAGTGGTTAAGAGAGGAGGCAGTGGTTAAGAGAGGAGGCGGTGGTTAAGAGAGGAGGCGGTGGTTAAGAGAGGAGGCGGTGGTTAAGAGAGGAGGCGGTGGTTAAGAGAGGAGGCAGTGGTTATCAGGTTATAGAGACGAAGTTTCCCCTCGTCTTTCAGCGTTTGAGCACGTATGAGCGCAGCGGGCCGCGCTCACGTCTCTGTCCACGGACTTTTAAACATCTCACATGTAGCGGGGTAATAGCGATAAAAACAGCTGTTTGCTACTTCTTTACCGCTCTCTCCCCGCCCTGTCTTCCCGTCCGTTCTCACTCCTCTCACCTCGCTTAGCCTATACAGTAAACTCTGCACGGGTTATCGGAGATGTTGTTATTGTTCTCCTGCGCTGGCACTTGTGTGGATTTGGGGATTTCTCAGACGAAGGGGGGACACGGACTGAGCGATGGTGTGAGTGGTTTGACGCAGCAGGTGGAGTGAGTGACAGAGGCGCTGGGCCAGGGGGAGAGGACAGGAAGTGGTTCGCGGTGGCTCGAAATCTGATCAAAAGTAACGAGAATGGACACGCATAAATATCCGAGTCCTGATCGGGAGGTGTTGTCCGATTCCGATCGAGTCTGTAACCACGTGATCGGGCCCGATTTCCGATCACGTGATCGGATCGGGACATCCCTAGTTTTAACCTCTTAACCCCAGGCTTAACCCAGCACGTTTTCTCCAGTTTGGCGTTATCCAAATAAAAAAAGCTTCTTGAAAAAAGCGTCAAAAAAGAAACAAACCTGTGCTGGAAAAGCAATACTAACACAATAAAAAAAAGCAACAAAAACACAACTAAAAAGTGATGAAACAGCAACAAAAAAACACACAGAAGAAGCGAGAACAAAGAAACAACAAAAATGTGCTGGAAAAGCAACAAAAACACAGTAAAAGGCGACAAAAACACAACAAAATAGTGACAAAAGAGTGATGAAAAAGTGACAAAAACACGACAAAAAAACATATGAAAGCGCAAACAAAGAAGGGACAAAAAAAAGAGACAAAAATACAGCGACAAAAATTTTACAATCAGTTTGGAAAGCTCCAGTCATGAAGCTGTTAGATTTGGGTAAAGCCAACCTGGAGAAATTACCTAAGAGGTTTAAACCAAAGGATTCAAAAAACAACTACATCAGACTTTTTTTTTTTGTTTAGTTTATAAATTTATAAATTTGGGAAATAATTAACAACTGTCTCCTCTCAGCAAAGAGAAAGAATAGTTTATGCTATGTTTATATTTTCTCATGTGCATTTTCTCATAATACAGGTTAATGTGCATCAAAACAAAAATGGCAACTTATGCGAGCACAAAGGCATGAATAATAAACAGAAATCACACACAAGGCTAAGGAACTGCACAGACTTGTGCAGAATCAACAGGCAAAGGACTAAACACTGTTAATCCGAGAATAAGAGAAGATACAAATCTTGCCCCACGTGCATGTAACACACTAACTTCAATAATAAAATGCTCTCCATTAAACCCCTTCAAATCTGAGTTGTCGCACTGTGGAGATAATTATCATCAATCTGCCCAACTGTGGTCATTATGATTCCTTTCCTCTGCATGCAAGATGACAAACTAGTTTGTAGAGGCCTAACCTTGACGTTGTTTGGCTATTTTCTGTTTAATTGCAGATATGATAAAAGCAGTGCCGTGCAGGTAGCCAAGCACTACGGGCTAACAAAGCGATTATTGTCCCGCTGGCGCACAAATGCTAATGAGCTAGCCCTGGGTGTGATGCTCTGCGCATGCTGATGGGCTAATGTGTTTTTAACATGCTCACGGACACCTGTGTCAGCCACTACAATAAAGTCATGTGTGGAGGGCTGATTCCCAGAAGTAATCACTTAGTTGGCTGCAGGTAGACGGACTAATATCAACACTGGCTCTGCACTCTAAGGCTTGTATTAAAATTTGCACGACGGGTGAGCGGGACCAGAGAGGAGAGAAATATTGCTGTAATTTTAATCAGTCGTAATTGCAGTGTATCTAATAAGTAAAAAGTAATGGCGGTACTAAAACTCTGTATGTAATAGTCAACTCCGTAAAAGATAAAAACTTATTAACAGACTCATCATCTTAACTCTTTCAAGAGAGTCGTAAAAACAGCAGTACCTTCATCTTTGTCATGGGCAATCCACACTCAAATTAAGATTTTGTTTTGCTTTTGGAAGTCTCGGTGTTATGTGACTTTTGCATTTCAGAATTTCTGTGAATGGAAATGACATTTTAAAATCCATTTGAAGGTTTGTGTCTTTTTTTGTTGAATTTAGCTAATATTCACAGCATACATTTATGTACAATGACGGCACTTTAAAATAATTAAAATGCACTGCACACTCCGATTTTAACAAATTATGGGTCTGATAAAAAGATTTATTTTAATATGTATATTTTTTAGACACAACAAAAGTGGGAAAAAAGAGGAGACAAATTAATCTAAGCGCTCATGCAGGAACCTTTTTGATGTATGCAGTGTGCAAAGGGAAAAGCTATTTAGGAAGAGCTTTGAGTGCAATTAGGAGGAGAGAAAAAGCCATAAGTCAGCACTAATGAGAAACTTTAAGAGCAAGTCCGACCGACGCCTGATGCATACAGTATGTACACTGCCCATTTTAATTAGCCCAGTAAAAGCTCTTCATTTGCCCCGCGGTGAACCCACTTTTAGGTCAGCATTTGGACTGGCAGTAATTACATTGTTGAGAAATAACTGAGCCATTGTAGGCACAGCTGATGAGATTAAAGAAAAAAAACACCAACAATCAAGAAGTTAACCGTCACATATTGGTTGCTAAAAGGTTCGTATTCAAAGACAGTCGCCTTCATGTAACTTCACAAATGGTAATTGGGTAATTACAGTGTGTTCAGCAACATTACGTGCTTAAACAAAGATCTGCTGACGACTGAAATATCAGGTTATTCCATTAATGTTTTTATTTTTATTTTTTATTTGAGTTTTTATTTCCCTGATGGCAGCATATTCCAAGATGACAATAGTAGAATCCACTAGGCTCAAATTATGAAAGAGTGCATGACCATTGTCACATTGACCACCATTGAGTCTTGGTGAAAATGTAATGCGACTAATGCCAGGCTACATTATATTGTATGCTGGCATGTGGCGCCATTGTACCTCACCACTTCCTGTAACCGAAAACATGCACAGACTTAACACTTTGAAGCTAATTTTATTAAGCCAGCCTCGACACAATTACTTCCTCCCACCTCCAGCCGTTATCCCGCACTTTTCATCTCCCTCTTGACTTTTTATCCTCTCTGTGGATTTGATTAGATGCACAAATTAGAGAAAATGCAATATTCATTTAGCAGCGACGCAGATACTCAGCCAGAAATGCAGAGAAGCCATGGGTCCGGCTTCCACAAATGAGATCAGCGGTCTCTAGGGAGCTATATAGAGGCTAGTTTACTGTGAAGAGGAAATAGGCTATGAACTGGAGATGCACCAATCCAGCTTTTATGCTTCCGATACCGATATTGGAAGTTTGAGTATCTGCCGATATCCGATATTAACCATGGGACACTTTTCCCCATTCAATAAAGTCTGATCTTTTCTTGCAAATGAGATTCATATCAAATATCAATTATATCTACGGTTCATAATAAACTAATGTAAAACAAGAATCACAGGACTTTTCTACACTACTTCTGCGCAGTAATATCTTCAGAATTCTTTAGGAGTGAAGATATTACTGCACGGACGTTGGCTCCTCTTACTTTTTATCCGCTTAGAAAATCCACATGTTTAATATTGTGCAACTATACTTGGATCGTGTAACTACTCACGCAACCGTATTTAAAGAGGGAAAACGTGGAAGAGCTTGGTTGCTTGTAACTTCACGCCTGTTTGGGTCCATAGGAATATGCTGAAAGAGATTGAGAGGCTGAATGCAAACAACATCTTTGGTCTTTTTGCGTGACTGACTCAGTAGGTGGCCTGTTCCTTTAACAGCATTTCATAAACTAAAATACAAACACTTAGCCAGCAGTGGCCAATTTTGTTTTATTACTTTGGGTGATCCAATTATAGTTTCGGTCTCAGCCTTGATTAGTTTTCGTTAGCATTAGCATACTGTTTGCGGCAATCAAAAATGCATTTGCAGAGGTTAAAACTAACTCAGCAATGGAATCCTCCAGGTTCTGGGCTTCAAAAAATTTAGTTTACTAGATTTAGTTGGAGAAAATTTTGTCTTTAAAACAGTAAGAGCCAAAACAGGTATTGGTCCAGTGTCGGATATTTGGAATCGATACCCGACATTTTCTTTTTTTTTATGTTTTTTTTTTTCAGTATCAGCTCCGATATCTGTATCCAATACCTGTATCCGATCAGTGCATCCCTACTTAAAACTATATTTCTCTGTATATATTGGTACGGGACAGTTATGTGAGAAATATAAGTGCCCCTTTTCACAATGTAGCTGTATGTTGTTTATAATGGTGGCCAAGTAATACACGTTTAGTGCAATGTGGTTTACAATAAAATAATAATAAAAATTATTTATTGTATAGGTGTTCTTCTCAATGTAGTTACATAAATGCTCCCATTCAAAGTAATGAGTGTTTGCTGTAACTCTTGCACAGTAAATGGTCATTTGAGTCATCCCATGAAGAAAGGCTTGGTATCACGCTCCCTCCACAGACTCTAATGACAGCCATTAATGCTGTTTTGACAGAAAATTACATGGTACTTTTCTTTTAACTGTGGAAGGCAGTCCGCCCACTCGGCTCATGCAGCAGAGCGGGGACTCAGGAGGCTGACCGGAAACTTTATTATCCTCATTATTTTCCAATCGCAGGACTCAAGAGGCACTCACAATGCACTGTAATGGCCTTTGACGTCATCCTTTTCATGACGCAATTTACTGATATTTACATCATTAAGACCTTGTTGTAAAATGTAAAAAAAAATAAAACAAATTATAATCAAAGGTTACAGAAAAGGATGATGACATAACTTAAACTCTGTAACCTGAAAATATATTTATGTAACAGCCTTGGAAGAATAAAGAATAAACTGAACCAACCAGAGTTTGAAACCACGCACTTATATTTTATATTCTCTTCTAATTTTGTCTTATTTATATTCTTTGCCCCTTTTGTGCATTATTCTGTTCTTCCTTGCTGTGTGTTCTTGAGACCTGATGTAATATGAGAAATAAAATCCTATTAATAAAATCTTACCTTATCTACATGGCCATATACCTGCAAAAACTGACTACAAATGACTACACTTTCCCCTAGAGGTACTTTTACAGCCTTAATATCATGCCAACATTGGACTTTTAAGTTTGATACATGCACAGGAGTGGGTCCTTAAAGTGTTTTTGTGACCCCTGCATCTGCCGCATTGTCAGCTGCTTTCAAAGTGACACTAACAGACAAGTCCCTATACTTTCAGCCGCCTGCCTTCTCGTTACTCTGTGCCCGTGCCCCCAAGGCGTGCTTTCAGTGGCGCAGAGGACAAAAAAGACGAACAAGAAATAAACAAAAGTGCTACATTCTTCGGGGCGGAGACATGTAAATCAATCACAAGCCAGTTAAGATGCATCTAACCAAACATTAACAAACCTAATGGGGTAAAGCGCGAACCAGGAGCGGAGGGAGAAAGGAGCATGAGGGCCCATCAATCATTGACAAAATTATATAAGATCAGAGCAGCCTGTGTAACAATGAACCTCAAATTGGACAATTTCAATGGTTGCATATAGCAAAC
The DNA here is from genome assembly GCF_951799975.1 of Gobius niger. Classification (NCBI taxonomy): domain Eukaryota; kingdom Metazoa; phylum Chordata; class Actinopteri; order Gobiiformes; family Gobiidae; genus Gobius; species Gobius niger. The sequence continues at coordinate 13,965,538 of NC_136869.1, forward strand.
ACTGCAATATAGTTACATCCTAGGCATCCATTTTCTTTTATTATGTTTAACACTGCAGAACTTCAAAAACACGTTCAGAAATGCCGTTCTTATTTTAGTCAAGTCTCTAGGACTTTATTAATATTGTGAAGGAAATCAACATTTTCAATAAGAAGCGCAAACATAGAATAAAGCCATAGAATCGATGAAAAACAGCGTAGTAGTAATGAACTGATTTTAACAAAGAAAATGTATAAAACATCAAATAAAATTCCACTGGTGCCTCTAACTTTACTCTGTGACAATTACAGTTTGACTTTGGTCGCACAGAAGCCTTTATGAAAGATTTAGCCAGTTTCATTTAAAAAAAAAGTTACAACAAATCCTTCTTTCACTTTTAACGGTGACATTTTTAAGGATTAATCGCTTTGCTACACAATCCTCGCATCTCAAAATCACCGCTCCATGATTGACAGCTCGTTTTGCTGCAGCTATCTAAAAGAGATGTGAGTTTCTTTTGAAAAGCAGAAGAATGATCATTATTATCCTGTAGACGGGCAGTTCTAAGCATGGTTCGGGTCCTTGCTGAGCCACTTAAGACTTAAGGCTTTGATGTCACAAGAAAATATTCCTTTTTCAAACTTCTAAATTTCACATCTGTCTGGCTTGGCATTTTTGTCATCATCTAGACAAATACAGGCATTCGCAGACTGACATAAGATGATTGCGCTATGGGGCCAATTCTTCCCATCTGTTCTTTTCCATTAAAAGTTAAAAAATGTTAAAGGCCTGTGCTGATGGAACTGCCACAAGAATACGCTCAAATTTTCCTTTACTGAAGCAAATTTTAAAGTTTAGGGTCTGTTAATTTTCATGTGATACTGCACATAAATATAGCGTACCTTATAACTTATAAGGAATATGGCAGAATTTATAGCACATATAATAAAACCAGCCATAAAATGAATCGAAAGGTCACCTTCTAAGAAATTATGATCTGCGCAAAAGGCACCTCGAGCGATTACTCATCCTCCTCCTCACTGCCTTCTGACAATATACAAGTATAGAGGTATACAGGTAAACATCTGCAGCTGTCCGAAACAAACAGATAAGTTATCAGTTTTATAATACAGCTATTAGGCGTGACGACATAATCGCTCTGCAGGTAAAGTGAATAACACTGATCATCTTTATCATAGCCTGGTTAGTGGCTGTTACTCAACAACAGCCAACAATGCACGAACCGCGCTCTACATCCTGATACTTCACGTTCATGAACATGTTTACAACTTTCAGAATACAAAGCCAAGTTTACCGTCTCAGCAACATCAACAAATCCCAGCACATCAGCAATTTAACATGATGTATTATAATAAGATGCAGACAGCAAGCAGAGGCTTTTTTTTTCTTTTTGCAAATTGCTTCTTTTATTGTATAGCTACTCCTAGGGCTGTCACAATCACTACTATATCGACCTATCATTCAATAAAAAACAGATAAACGACATATTTTTGGGCTCGATATTTATTGTTCATTTATTAGCATTTCCCATCCAACTTTATCTTTGTAAAACGTTGATTTCTAACTGAAGCAAATTGAGCTACATTATATTTCATGTTTATTGCAGCTTGTGTGGTATTTCAGGATATGATTATGCATTTTTATAACAAAGGTTTACTGTCATTTTTATGCCTGAGTGTTGTCAGTATCTAGTATCGTTAAGAGTCAATATTATCGTTTATCGCGACACTTTCCTGCCTCAATATATCGAACTTCAAATTTGTTATCGTGACAGGCCTAGCTGCTCCATGGCAGCATTTATACTGCAGTACAGAGAAAGGGGTTACACACCTCAGCTTTAATGAGTAAGTTTTTATCTTAGAACAGAGGTGTCTAAACTTTGTTCATGGAGGGCCTCACGTGGAAGCGTACAAGGGTGAAGGGCCACAGATCAGTGGTCAGTGCAGTGAAACCAATCGACTAGGTGTATTTAGCAGAGGTTTAAACCGTGCCCCACAGCTTTATTTATTGATGTTTAAAACCAGCTCTGTCTCAGTAAAATGTTAAATGTTGAGGTAAGAATTGTGTAATGAAATAAATCTCCCAAAACTCCAGTTCTTGTGGTGTATTCCCATTTTGACATTAAAATGTTTCAAGGAAGGTTAAATCTGTTTGGGAATTCTTTACATATTGCGCCCATCCGTAAATGTTCTGAATTGAATTTTTTTTCTTTTTAAATTTTTGGTCTATAGCAAGTGTGACAGTGCACTGATAGAACTGTAAGTGTCCTTCATATAAACCATGTGACTAACTTACAGTATAGTAAGTCACTTCTCTTCTCTTTGTCGATTTTTCCGGCATTTCCAATTTTAAAATAACAACAATAAAAACAATACATTACAATAGGCAGGAGCTCCTTATGTAACATGCCTGATTGAGGAACATACAAAAACAGATATTTTCTGTCATCTCCAGCAACAATTACTGCGTGTACGCACCTGTCCCGGCATCCAGCGGTGATGTTATGAAGGTGGTTGGCAGCTCCATCGGCGCAGGCCTTTAACAGAGCTAAATGGAGAAACATCAACACGTTATGAGGCATGCTGTGACTTTTTGCTTTGGTGAGAACTTGCATTTGAATGGAGCGTTTTCAGGGTCTGAAAACTTCAATGCCTCGCTGTTGACATAAAACACCTTTCTTCTTGCTTTAAAGGGAAACAACCTATAGATGCCATATCCCATCCTGAACAGACTCTAAATGTTTATGCCATATCCAATCCATTAAGAAATTCTTGCATAACAACTAATGCTTTTGCAACCTGCATTTTGTTAGAGCCGCACAATCGAACTCCAGGGCCGGATTTATTTTCTACTTTTACGGTTGCATCACGTTAAAGGCTAAATAAAAGAGCACTTTCCCTAGGACAAGAACAACAAAGCAATTAGTTGACGTGCATCAAACTGTTTTTCAAGTGTTCTTCCAAATTAGATGCTAACTATTTGCTAATATATGCACTTTCGCGGCCTCTATTCTATTCAAATTGAGACAGCAGCTTATTTTAAGAGCTCTTTCCTGTGTGTATCTGTAGTGGAGCAAAGGGAGACAACTTCAAAGGATAAGCGGCCTGGTTTTCGTTTAAAAAAAAAAAAAAGTAACCAAGGTCTTTAGAAAGTAGACAAGGAATGCTTTAACACATCTCAAACCGAGTTTCCATGACCCTCACCACTGCCGACGATGACATACCGCGCAATGGAAGTGGAAGAAATTCGCTTCACGTCTGGAATACGGAAACAAACAAACCGATGTCTTGTTGTCCTTTATTAGAGGAAATATGTGAAAATATCTAAGTTACTGCAGACACACATGAGGTTTCTCTTGTTTGTTACATTAGCAGCAACCGAACAGAGAAGATTTGACATTGCTTCCGTCAAGAAAATTAATATAATTTACCTCTCACTGCAACTGTCCGACCTCTGTTTACTTCCATCAGACACGCAGTCACTTTGAAAATTTATTATCAATAAACATTTGTCAAGGAAATGGGGCAATGGGTATCTGCAGAGGAAGTAAACTGAAATTACCTCTAGGCTTCAAAATGAGAGCAAGGTGAGATCAGGTAAAGTGCGGCAGGCAGACAATAATGCAATTAGCATGATTTCAGTAATTCAAATTATTTACTTTTTTGAAACATGCAATTTGGCACACCTGATTATTCGAGTAACATGAGATAAATGTTCGCTCCAATAAAACTGAGGGTGCATCTTTCCGAGTGTACCCATCGGTGAGCACTTAAAATGTCATAACGCGGTGGAGCGATGTAAATAAAACACTTACACCATGCGCTCTTTTATTCTGGAGCCGAACCACCTGCTGTCGGTGTTGCCCGTCTGGAGATGATTAGAATGTAAATGACTCATTATCTCCTGCCTCAACGCAAGGGCTGGAAAACTTTCTTTCCGATGGTAACTTCTCCACACAGGCAGAAACCTCTCTTTACGTCTCGCACTGACAGATTGAGGAGCTATATGTGGTTATCGGTGTTTGAAACAAATGCAAAAACACAAAGAGATTTGCCTGTCAATCATTTCTACCGTGTTTGCAAAGACGACCAATAAAAGTGACTCAAGAATGCAACTATCGTCTATAGGACTTAGGACATGAATTGCTTGTGGCTCCCAAAACAATGTGTTTACATGTACAAACACGAGGTCTAAAATATTTTTGAATAATTGTCATTTACTGTTATTACTGGATGCTTTATTTCTGGATTGATAATAAATTTGTTCTCATGGTGCCTTCTTTCGGGTCTATTTTTACCATTTGACTGCATGGAAACGATTGATTGAAATTACAATTCTGATGGTGTGGCAGACTGCAATCATTTAGCTAATACTGTACACTACCAATCAAAATAAAAACATTGCCACCTAGATTTATCTACCTTATTTTCCAGACTATAAGTTGCACTTTTCATAGTTTCATAGTGTGTCTTATACTCCGAAGCGACTAATATGTGATCTTTTTTCTTCTTTTTTTATTCAAATATATAATTTCACATGCCACTAGAGGGCACTGCAGGATTATTGAGCAGCAGAAAGAAAGCTTGGAGTGAGCGCAATGAAGAAAACCAAAAACAGCTAATCACGGTCTAAAAGCTAGATGGCCGCAGCTAGAGGAGTTCGCAAGTAAGAGCTTGAACAACGTGATGCCGGGAGAGGCTTTTCAACGATGCAGTTACGCCTCCATGCCCAGGTAGTTGCCAAGGCGATTGTCCCAAAGTGACACCGAGGATGAAGATTTCAATGGATTTAGTGATTTGGAGTGAGATCGAGAGTTTGGTATGTTCTTTATGCTATAGTTATCTGAGCTGTTTATGTGACGTAAACATACCAGGCACATATTTAGTTCGTAGCTAACCATCAGTGTGTTGCGTTAGCCTATTCAGCCGGTTGTTTTTTTTCTTCATTTGGCATTTTTTGGCTAGTGCGTCTTCTACACATCCTGAATGACCAGGTTATTAGATCAGTGGATTTCTTCTTCCCTGATGGCAGGGTGACAATGCCACAATGGCTCAAGCATGAGACATCATATTCACACATGGATTGGCCATAACAGAGTCCAGATCTTAACCCACTGAGAATCTCTTGGATGTGTTGGAGAAGGCTTTGTGCAGTTGTTACTAGACTTGATAACGTATAAATTCAGCAATTTGTCAGCACAATTTGAGGGAAAATGACTAATATCAAAATGAGACAAAGACAGCATGTGACCCTTAGCTTCTACTACCATTTTCTGACCGGTTCAAACCATTTAACAAAAGCTGTTGAATACGTCCATCTACACTCCCACCACAACTCCAGCCCGGCAGCCCAGATAAACCTTCCTATAGCTCTTGAAAAAGACAGACATAAATATATAGAGGGGTGTCTTACAGGCTGTGACAGTGTGATGTGACGGGAGGCGAGCAGGGGACATCAGAGGAGATGACCTTGTAAATAAAACCGCCATCATAATCCCTCCCCGCGGGCGCCTACTACCCACTTGTCCTGTCTCTCACTCCACTATGACAGACACATCGACCATAGAAAGCCAGAGCGAAGCCTGTCATTGCACGTCAGATTTTTAATAATCTTCACTGCATGTATGTTCAAATACCAAACACTGATTGGTTGTTTTTGGAAGGGTGCATTAATACCAGCCATGCCAGTCCACTTCAGAAGAAGAGGTCATACAGTCATATGAAGCGATAGAAATGATTATTATCCTTATCAGAATGACCTCGTGGCTTCCCCTTCCATTTATTACGGCACCTCTGGGTCTCCATAAGTCAACGCCTGTCCACAAGGTCCATCTCTTTATGCTGCCGCCCTGAGTCTTTTCTGACACTGGTTTATTAACTCGTTGGGCTTGATTTTATTTTTATTATTGTGCGGCCGTCGAACTTATAGGAGCCAGGCAATCTATATACAGTACAATTAATTAACATAACTGTCTGTAATATTGAAAGTGCTATAGCGCTATATATGAACAAACTTATTTTCTAAGCTAAAGCAAACAACTGAGAGCATACAGTAAGTGTCATGACACTGTCAGTAAAGTACGTTTTACCTGACTGGCTTGGCTGCATTATGTTATATGTTGTGACATGTAATGCAATTAATTATGCTACTTTTAACTGCTGCTTTTTTTCTTTTCTTTTTTTCAGTAAAAGGTCACAGAAATGGCTAAATAAAGCCTTGATGTGACTAAATAAACCACTAATAAACACATGGAGTGAAAGGCAAAATAAAATGAACCAATGTAAGGTGCTAACTATTAAAGATGTGGCGTAAGTCCCTGTCCTGAGTTCAATTCCAAGGGCTGGGCCGGTCGGCATAGGTTTTCTCCTACCATTGTACTACAAGGTTCCCTCTCTGTAACCAGAACTCTCCTGTGAAAGGAATTCTCAATGGGACTTTACGGGTTGAAGCGTGAAGTGTCTGGAAAAGCGCTACCTATACAAGACTAATGCAAAATCCTAAGAGAATTTAGGATGAGAATAGACGGTTGTTTTGGCATGCAAATATGGTATATCTTGCATCAAAGAAATGAAGAATTTCTAATCCACACAGCAGGTCCTTATGAAATTGCCATAACAGTGCATCTGCCTATTATGCAGCACTATTTGTCATGCACTCCTACGTGTTATACAACAAATCCTCCATCCACACAGCTCTTGATTGCGAGACAGACACTTGACGAGCTAATGGCCGATGTTCACCAACTTAAATTTGAGCAGCTGCTATAGATCAACATGATGAGTCTGGGCACTTGAGGGGAACAGTGGATTGTTCAGAGACATTGTTGATTGCTTTATCGAACTGCCTGCTTGTGTTGCATGTAAGTAAGTAAAAGGCTGATTGACTGCGGCGGTGATTGGCCGTGTCGTGGGCTGACGATTTGAGCAAGTGGGTACCAGCTTGCACAGCACACCCGCAGCACCTGTGGATGCCTTTGATCACTGCTTCCTGCCTCTGCTTTCCCGCCGCTCTGCCTGTCCCAGAGGTGATCGCGGGGGACCCATGGGTAGCAGCGGTACACTCAGGCTGGGGTGGAAGTCTGGGAGGGTGGAGCCCTGGCTTATGTCTCCAGGTGGGACAACCATCTGGAGACAGGGTATGCTGCTCACTTCCACCCTTGTGCCTTGGTGCCGACATCTGCTAATCCCATAAACAAGATTAAAAATAGATTGGCAGAAGCCAGGGGATACGCGGAGGTGAACAGCCAAATTATTTACTTTAAGTGGACATATCATGTGGCGACAAACCTGCTTTTAGGCACCTCCGCATCGATGTTTGACGCTTCATCACTTAAATCAATCGTACGTGCTGAAAAAAAAATAGACTCAAGCCACAAGTTTTTCCTAACGGCAAGAAACAAATCGACGACATTGATAAACGAGTGCATTACATGTTCATGTACTCGAAGTGCTTCATCTGTAGATGAAGATGTTATAGCATGGTTAAAAGCTAAAAAAAAGTACATTTTACCAGATTTGTCCCCTGTAAGTAGAAGTAAAAAGACTGACTGATTTAAGTTTGTTTTTTATGCAAGTAAGTAATCAGTCAGATAAAACAAACAGGAGTGAATGTAGGTGTAAAATTTTAACAGAACTTTATTCATACAATGTTTTTAACCTCTTTTTACCCCAACATAAACAGAGTGCATTTTCTCCAGTTCAGCCAGCCTTACCCAAATCTAAACGTTCTTGACTGGAGAGCTGTATAGGCTGTATAGTGTAATCTCATTTGAAAAAACGGATCTAACGGATCTTTTTCCTTGCATTGTTGCCGTGTTGTTGTCACTTTTTAAACTTTTTTTTTTTCATCTCATTTTTTGCGTTTTTGTCCCTTTTATTGTCCCTTTTTTCATTGATTTTTCACCACTTTTTTGTTGTTTTTTTGTCACACTTTTGCCACTTTTTTATGTTTTCTGTTGCACTTTCATCCTCGTTTTTTGTCGCTATTTTGACGCTATTTTAAAGAAGCTTTTAGATTTGGGTAATGACAAACTGGAGAAAATGTGCTTGATTCTGATATGGGTAAAGAAGTTAAACTACTTGATAAGGCAACAAAGCAGGCCACAACAAACACAACTTTCCACTTCCCTAAAAGAGACAAGGATTTACGGTCATAACCTGTTACTTTTTATAACTTACAAAAATAACTCTCAAGTAAATGCGAAAAGATGAAATGTTCAGTCTTAGTTACTGAAGAAAATTCTTGTTTACATCATCAAAAATTCCCCATTCATCTACTCTCATCATCTTGTCAAAAACTTTCTACCTGTCCCGTGTGTATTACAGCCCCGAGCGAAACCAACCATCAAAGCTTCTGCGTTTCTGACACTGATACCACACTATTTCCTATGGCACATCAAGCTCCTAAATTCTCTCTGAAACCTATTTTTTCCCCTTATGTTCCCTTATCTAAAAGTCAACACATCTGCCACTATCAGGCCACAACCAACCGTCACACTACATTTCATACGTCCGTTTATCGCAGGATGCAGTGGGGCCGCTTGGCCGGTGCAACTTGATCCCATGCTGGCAACGCACTTTTGGTATTCTTTGCCCCCCTTTTACAGAAAAATAAAAAAGGATAAAGATTTCAGTTCATTAATAAAACATGTATCCCCCATGCGCTGCTACATTGTACGTACACGGCTTACATGAAAATAGGGATATTACATTCTACGCGGCAATTTATACACAGTCCACAGAGGGCCAGCAAATCTATTACAGGTATTACAGGCAGTGATTTCCTTTAATGAAATTATTTTAAGTCCTTCTTGGTGCTGTGGTACAAAAGGATTTATTTATCTCAGGTCAGCAGACAGTTTTTGGTGTATTTTCAGATCGGATAATTGCTTTGTGTGAACTCAAACTCTTTCTAAAAGGTCTGTTAAGGAAATCTCTGTCCGCGCATGTGACTGAGCGGAAGAGAAGGCTGCAGGGCCTCGCGGTATTGACTGTGATGATAAGAATATCAAAGGGTTGCTTCATTAAAATTCAATCTGATCTGATTTTAATTAGACTTTACCTTTAAAGTTTTATTTTTAGCAGCATTTTGTCCTATTTCGCAACAATTTCAGGTCCTTCCACCGAAAAATATAGCACTGAGTTCTGCATTACATTTGGTAATATGTGTCACGGGCATGGCATAAAAGTTAATAGGAAAAGCGGATATAAAAACGTATGGGCAATGACGTCTTACAAAAGCAGACACTCATGAGAATGTTTAAAAATGAGGAATAAAAGAGCACAGAGAGCTCTGTCATGGCAGTGATCCTCACATTGGCCAAGATAGTTACAGTCATACCTCACAATGTGCTGAAATAAAATCTACACAAACAAATCCCACTTTTCGCATTTTTTAATCAATTACATCTCAAATTTGACGGGACCAAAACTAACATACAGCACAAACTGTAACTATTTGGCTGTTGGAGCTGTGCAAATACCTTGTTTCTTTTTAATTGCGAAGGCATATTGTTTGAGACTTAGAGACAGCTTTGCATTTAGATCATAAGAGAAGGAAGCAGAATATTTTGTTGCTTTGAGAGGACGATATATTTCTGTCGCTTTTGCAATGTGATATAAAAGCAATCATTCTAACTGCAACTATTCTTAGATCTTGAATTCTCATGGGCTTTCATAATGGTAAAACAAAAGAAGTCTAAAACAGGTGCATAGTTAATGAGGAGTTCGAAGACAGCACTGCCTAAAAATTATTGGACACCCACATCAGTTATGCGGAGGTCCAGAGTCCACTGGTTTGTTTATATCGACCTCATCACTCCCCTGCTGCGCCGAGTGGACTCTTCCTACAACTGCAAGTTATTTACCAGCCAATTATCTTCAGTGAACGAAAGGACACTTCAATGAAGCTCCAGCGAAGTGACTGCACCTGCTACCTGCCTCTAAGTGTGCTTTCAGTACCACAAAATGTCACCGTTAAAAGCAATTTGCCTTTTAAATATACGGTAAGTGGCCTGGCCCTGGACAACTGAATTATAGGCTTTACACAGCTGAATGACGTATAGAAAAATAATATCAACGCACTCAAATGGACCGAAAGGGACTTTTTTTCTATTAGAAAAGCAGCACTATTGTTCACCCACACTGGCCACATTATTAGGGCCACATGGAAAACTACCAATCCAAAGGTTAAATCACATGGGTCAAACACAAGGCGCGGCCGCAAGATGAGTTAATCAGGCCCTCAACTTGTAGCTCAAAAATGCATGAGCATGTCAGAAAAGTAGGTTTCTAGTCTGTGCAGAGTTCTGCATTTTTTAAGAAATAACCAGAATGCTCACTCCAGCCAGGGGGGAAAGAGTTCCACACATGTCCAGCACAGGGAACGGACATCTATTATAGAAAACGCTAACTCAATGGCCGCCGCCTGGGCGCCGCCATGTTTATTTCCCATACCGACTTTGAAGCTAAGCAGGAAAGTGCCTGGTTAGAACTGGGATGGGAGACCGTTCCTCGAATGCTAAGCAGGGAAGGGCCTGGTTAGGACTGGGATGGGAGACCGTTTGGGAACACCAGGAAGCCTGGCGACAGTACTGCGTGTGTGCGTGGTTGGTGTTATTACATCCGCGGCCGGCCCCCACGTGACGAGTCCCACCGGCCTCGTGCATTGGCCACGGGTCCTTATGGACCGCGGTGCTGCTGTCCGAGGACAACCCGCTGTCACAAAAACGCGAGTGCACGAGATCTGACTGCCGTGCGTGTGCGCGCGTACAAACAGGGCGATGTGTGTGGGCGCGCATGTGTGTGTGTTCGTGCGTGTGTGTATGTATGTGTGCGCGTGCGCATCCCAACAGGGCGCTGTGTGCGCGTGTGTGCGTTCGTCTGTATGTGTGCGCGTGTGTGTGTGTGTTCGTGCGTGTGTGTATGTATGTGTGCGTGTGTGTGCGTGTGTGTATGCGTGTGCGTGTGCGCCCCACACCTGCTCAAACACGAGCCTCTAATCACACGCGCTGCTCCGACTGATTTATCCTCCGTGTGCGTAAAAGCGACAATGACACTACAACTTAACGAGCGCATGGCCTGCACTGCTTAGTTTTTTTTCTTTTTATCTTTTTTTAACTTTGCTGCTGGACCATTGGCTTTCTATTTTGCTTTCACGTATTGAGCCCAGAGGTACATTTTATTCTAAAGCAGCTTGGAAAGCATTGCCAATTTTATTGTAAGGTTATAAATACTGTCTAACAACGATCATTAGGCTATTTCAGTTCAAAACCTACTCACCTTTTTTTTGGATCGTGCACTACCGTGATGCACCAAACCACGGGTCCTGCACCGTGAACCAAACCGTTAGAACTGAACCCCTAATATCTCTCCATAATTATTCCACTGTCTCTTGAATCCTGTTCCCCGAGTTTAGCGAAAATATTGTCGTTGTAGTTTATACGAAAGGAGCACGGGTGCATCAAACACTCCAATTGCAGTTTGTTTGACATTTTTTTTTGCATTCATTCTTTTACTCATTTGTAGTGGCCATAGTTTTTGGAATGGGTTGGGAACCACTGGTCTACAGCTGAACTGTGTGACGGGTTGGACATTTCTTTGTAATCACTCATAATCCCAGAATATCAAATGTGGAGACTAGCGAGGCCCGGCCGAAGGCCGGGTCTCAGCTAGTACTAAGAGATCAGGATATAAACAACACATTATAACCACGTAATAAATGGTCAGTCTGTAAGTGTAAGCCATTATTATTATTTATTAGGCGACAGTCCTGTCGCGCTTTGGACCAAATCAGCACTATCTCAAAATCGCAGCTCATCATTATAATTCATTTTTGGAAAAATGTTTTTTTTCTATCTAGTATTTTCCTGTCTTCATTTTATGTGGCCCGTGGCCCAACGTGGGAGCTGACTTTTGGCCCACAACCCAAAATGAGCTTGACACCCCGGTTAAATGTTGAGGTAAAAAGAACAAAGTGAGTTTAGACTGATTTCCATCAGAGTAACAGCTTTGTTTGAATATTTTAATAAGGAAGACCTGCTGGAAACTAAAAAAAAACATGAGGTGAGGAAAATTTGTAGAATTGTCTGGCCTAATATCATATTTATTATTTCAAAATAAATACCAATGTTAGTACATTTCTTTGTGTTAAATTACGGCATGGATTTACCTGTGTAAAACAAGCCAGAAAAACCCCATAACAGCATAAATGTGTACATGAAATACACAACATTTCCTGTTGGGGACACAAATGGCCCGTTTTAACACAAATTACCATTTTACAATCTTTAATGTAGCTGTAATGCCAGTTTTCGTTTCTTTTCACACCACATATTAAGTGCTATTGTTTAATATATACATATTATTAACTAACGGTGAAGAGCCAGACAACAATGTATATAATAAATATGTTTTGAATGGTGAGAAAAATGTGTACCTTTCTTCCACAGGATCTCCAGGTAGCCCTTATCAATGGGCTGGTTGAGAATGATCAGACAAATCCTCTGCTTTCCTACAAAAACAAGAGAGTAAAAAAAAAAAAACATTATTTAGCTCCATGATATCTAAAGCACACCGAGTACCAAAGGAAATGGAACGCTTTATCCCCAAAAGCCATCTTTGAAGCCCACTGCCTGCCCACGTGAATGATTTACTGTTTATTATAGCCACAAAAGATGCTATCAGATTACTTATGTCAGGCTGACCATAAAAGATAAGATATATATAATTCAGATCCTAAACTAGCTCCGGCTGTGTTTTGTAGTGGGAGATGTAGAGAGTCCTTTTGGTTCACACAGCTCATCCGGGGCTAATTTGAATACCTTGACCTTGGCCGTGGGTATTACGACAAAAGCAAGTAGCCTGCTCCAAACATGGAAAATAACCTGTCATCCTATAGCCCAAATGATTGCACGCCTTTTGTTTTTGCTGTCAGCGGCACCTCCATGCTTCACTGTCAAGCCCGTGTCCCAGGGTGCATCATTTCACAAATCTATTCTTTCAACCCCCCCCACACACACACACACCCCCACCTCACACCCCCATCCATCTTTCTCTGAGCTTTTCTCTTTTTGCTCGGCTGCTAATGCAAATCCCCTGACTCATACTTTAGAATTGTCATTTTTCTATCTGCGGGAGTTGGGGGGAAAAACATAATGGGAAACGCGACATTCGAGAAGTAAAAAACACAGCGGCAACAAAAGCCTTAATGGACCAGAGACTAAAGCCAGGGATGCTTTCCTTTTGCCTGCACACAGCAATTTGATTTCACGCTGATTTATTGCTCCTATCGCTACACTTATGAATGATTGATAATGCATTTTGTAAAGATGTTGGCAAGCCAAAATAGCATATGCTACTGTAAAAAAAACACACCTTATAATTCCTTTCCAATGTGCTTCTCTAAACTGCACTTATGCAAATCTCTAATCAGCGTGGTACATTTAAAACAGGCTTGTAGCGGTTCTGACACATTAGAAATATGGTGGGAGGCCAAAAAAGCAACAGCATGCAATTCTCCCAGTAATATGCGCGGCATCTTGGTCGCGAGAGGGAAGGGGAGTTTAGTGCGGCTTGGCTCGGGAAGTGCATAAAAACATTGCCCTGCGTGGCGTTGCTGGTGACTTTGTTGCTTCAGCGAGCTTGATGTTGTTAAAAAGTTCGCATCACGGGAAGGTCACTTCTAATGTGAAAGTCAACCCCAGCTGCGTGTGGTAAAAGCAAAGCAAGGGGAGAAAGGGGGAAGAAGGAGGCGACGCAAAGGAAAAGGGAACCAGCGAACGGGCGGAGGAGGGGCAGATTTGTCAGCCTTGTCTCTTAATTGGCCGGAGGTGTACACAGAACAAAAGACAGAGCCAACCAGCCGTGACTTTTCGCCAAAGCGCTGCTCACCTGCCTCCCTCCCCCTCCCCCTCCCCTCCATACACACACACACACACACACACGCATTAGCTACTTCTGGAACAGGACGGCCTTATCCTGCGCCCTGTTCAAAGAAATGTCACCTTGGGGACTCTGTTTAAAGTGCCAGACAGCATAAATACCACAAACACTTTTAGATCGAGTCATGGAGTCAAGGCTTCGGCAAAAGTTCAGTTCAGTGGGAATTTGAGCAGAAAATGTGGGTCTTTATAGGACACTAAAGGCGCCGTTTCCAATTTCCAAAAAACATTTTTATTTTTAGCTTAGATTAACTCATTTTTCCATGTAATTGTATGTTGTGTTTGCAACAAGTTTGGGTAAAAAGAGACCGTTGTGTGCAGTGTAACTGTTGTTTGGTGATTGCAAAGTAGGACTGATGTTAAAAAACAATTGCAACTTCAGGACCTCAATCAGGATATTCTGAGGGTGTTTAGTTAGCTTAGTTATTTTAGTTTATACTTAACTAGCTCCCGTTTCTGGCATGAAAGTCGAAAAACACAGTTACAGGGCCTTAAAGAAGAACTAAGTAACTTGTTTACCGTAATAAATCCTTTTCATAGTCCCTCTGGGAATAATACAAGTGTTAATGGGATGATTGGGGGGTCTTTCATCTCCCCCTGGCCAGAAAACTACAATTGCAACTTCCCTGCCTCCGGGTCGGAGGTGCAGGAAATCACGAAGAAGAAGCTAACAGGCTCACTCCAGCCAAGTTTGAGTGAAAAAGATTATATCCATTGTGTCATTGAGTAGTGGCACAATGTACAATATCCCTCTCTCCCTTTTGTCCCTTTTGTCTTTTCGGTCAGCGTCATTTACTCTCACGGACAATTAATGAGTAAAAAAAAACGCAACATGCTACGACACCTGCAGTGGTTCTTATGGCCTCTGGGGGCATGAGTTACTTAGTTCTGCTTTAAAGTCTAATTATATTCTGTAGAGGAAAGTCACTTCACTAAAGTCACTTCACTGAGGCACACAAGTTCAGACCGGTTTTAAGGGGCAACTTTTTTCAATGTTTGGTGCGAGAAACCTTTCAATTTTCAATGTCCTGCAAGTTATATTTAGTCTGGGGACCACCAATTTATTTTCTTGTAGGCGAGGTGTGGTTAACGATTGTCCATAGCCGTTCATTGGGCCCCACAAATGTCTATCATACCATGGTCCCCTGGCTGCTGTGCAGTTCGAAATGATTCAAGCACACACAGCGGCATGGGTATTCCCAGGTTAATGTCCTGCTGCTCAGCTGTACACTTTAAAATTGTCCCCTGACAGAGATAGAGATGGATCAGCATTATGAAGACAGCCGAGCTGAATATCTCAAATTTCACAAGTAAGATACCTGTGCATATCAGAATTTGGTGGTCATAATGATTTGCATCAGACAACTCTTTTATTCTAGATAGAAAGATAATTAGACAAGTTGTGCGTGTGCATGGATGTTGAAGAGCACACAGTGCTTAACCCTTTAAATAAACTTTATTTCCTTTTTTGTAGCAAGCAGACCGAAGAGTGTGTCTTGCTTACAAAACATACAGGAGAACACATTTGTTTCAGTGCTTGCCGAGTGCTGTCGACAGCCTCCAATCACAGATCCTGTCTCACAACTGATGCTGGCCTTTGTACCATATTGATTTGTGCATCGTACGGGCTCGCGAAATCACCTCTGTGTATGTGTTAACATGTTCACAAATGTCAAGCATATAGAAAGAGTACTATTACAGTTGTTTCCCTTCCATTTGTTGAAGCAAGTTTTATTGGAAATGTGGCTATGTTAAAATTTTGCAGTGAGAGAAAAATGAAGTGATAATGTATCCACATTCTAATTAAAACCAACAAAAAAAAAAGGCAAGGAAAACAATTTTCACTTCGTGTTTCAGCTCATTGTGATAAAAAGTAAATTACAGTTCTCTAATTAAATCCTGGATGATTCTTGTTGTAATATGTCCACAAAATGAGAAACTTTAAAGACAAACATTTCATGTCAAAAGTCGTTATTTTCTAAAATAAGTTGTAGGCGGACAATTGTTGCAGTTCTTTGTTCAAGACAACTTCACTCATAAAGGGCGACTTTTCTCCCATAAATAACAGAAAACATTTACCTTTTGAACAACCATAATGAGATCATTATAATATGCAGTTTGAAATAAATTACTTGCAAAAGAGTCTAGTCTTGTACAACTTGTAGCAGAGTCCTACACTACAGGCCAAACTGTTCTGATTTGTTTGACCTTTACAGCAACAGGCAAAAGAATCGGTCTTTAGGTCAACATCGCACTAGGGAGCACACCTGAGCTGTGACCTATAAAAACTGGCTGAAGAACTGCAACAGCTTCCCTGTTAGCTGCAGAAATTCATGTGGAATCCGATTACACTTGTTTTTCAGTGTGTTGGGATTTTTTTTTGGCAGTGGTTTAATGCTGTATCATGCAATCAACTTAAAAAGAACACTGTAGTTTTGAGCAATACTTTGACTTCTATTTCAATTTTGTGAATGAACATTTTAGCCTACTTTGCCTGTTTTGAGTTGATGCATGGGGCTGGGGGGCATGGAGACTATACCCGGGGAATCAAATCTGGGACCTGCTTGCTCTGAGTGTAACAAATTTCAGATTCTGATTTGTGCTGCATATAATTGTCTCCTTTTTAAATGTTTTTAGTCCTGTTATGTAATTTAGTTAGTTAAACAAGTTATGCAATACAGTTGAGTCTATTTAGATTAGCTTGCACATGGATGCCATCCACACCCACGTCTGTATCTGGTGGGCGCGACACTGACCAAAAACTGTCCAGTTGTCTTATATTAACCTTACAACATTATGTAAGAGCCCAAGACACCATAGTGAATGAAGAGTAGTTCTAAAAGTGCCAGTGATTTGTTTTGGAGTTTTATTTCCCCAAAGACAATTTATGTGTGTCAGAGTGAGTGGGAGACACTCTGAGAAACGAAAGGGTAGACAAGTGTGACAGCGATGTGAGCACGAATATGTTTCGATAGAAGTGAATGCACATCGTCTATGTTTGTTTCCCAGTTTTCAGGGAGTCTCGCGGGGATGTACTGTAGCTGCTTTTTTAACCGCTGAATTTTCAGACATGTTTTGTTTGTGTGTATTTCTGAGTGTCTGTTTGCACAATGGGAATGATTGTCTGTTTGACAGACAGTACCTGAGGGGAGCAAGCAGTCCAAAGGAGTCAACCCTTCATCCATGGCCCAGATCTACAGACAATTTCACCTGGAAAAGGAGACACGCTGTTTATTCCAATGCCTTTGTTTACACTGTGAAAACAAAGACAGACAAAGAGAGAGCTACTATATAATCATTCATCAAATTGTCCCTGAGGATTACAATCACAATTACAATCAGAAAACCATTTATAGAAGGAGTTCACTGTGAATAAAAAGTAATGTTGCACCACTGGATTTGATAAAGAAGTGCCACACACACACATATCTAGTAAAGGTGTTATAATTCAACTAGAGTCATCGAAGCCAGACAGATGGTTTTATGCATGCTTTAAAATGCTAAAATTGGTAGAATAGAATTAGGGCCATAGTATCAATATAACAAAGCATACTAATACAATACTTTTATAGTATAGCTCTACAAATTATTTGCTTTAGCCTAGATATCAATGGGCTAATTGGAGGCATTTGTATCTTGCATTCGTATACGTTAAACCTACGTTTTTGTGTGTTAAAGCATTTTCAATCTAAATACTTTGATAAATGTCATATGGTATTCGGTTATTGGCTTACATCATTTTTTCACAGTGCTTAGTGTGTCGCAGGATGGAACGTATCGGCCTCCAACTATTATGTATTGAAGTGTATTGTGACAAAAGCGCATCGTCCCAGCCCCAGTGAGTCGCTACGTTCTTATAAAAAAGTACGAATTACATTTTTTTTTCCTTTGGTTTGAATCGAGTAAAATAAGAATTGCAGTTGTTAGGCATAATCTCAGTGATCAATTAACCAAGTGAAGTTGATTACATTATGAAAGCAATAAATTCATTCATTACAATTACTTGATGACAACGTTATATATAGGCTATTGTAGTTAAGGAAAGGAGATAAATGTGGAATTTTGTTTGTGACGAATATTTCTTTATGTGATGTGCAAGACTGGCAAAAAAAAAAGAAAAGGCAAACTGTTTCTGTTGAAAATTGAAAATGTCAAGCAAGTCTATTCATTCATTTCATTCATTCATTCAAGTAGCATCTTAATTATTGTTAAACAAACAGACCACCGTTTTTCCATACTGAGCTATGTTCTTACCTGAGCTTAGACGAGTTGATGTGTACCTGTCTGGTCTTTGTGTGCGCCCTCAGTCACGCACAACGACCAAAGATGATGTTAGCATTTGGCCTCTCCCAATGTACTCCTATAGCTCCAAACGGGGGTGAAGTTGGAAGCCACCACACTCTTTCATGGGCACGCACACAGACCAGACAGGTACGCATCAACTCGTCTAAGCCCAGGTAAGAACATATCTCAGTATGGAAAAACGGTGTCCTGTTCCTTTAAGTCCTGGCTGACTCATAAACATAAATTTGAAGTGCAAGGATTTTTTTTTTTTTACAAAAACAAGTTGGCAAATGAACTAAAAATACAATACGATATATATATATATATTTTAACTTGAAAGAAAAATTATAATGTGTAAACGCATTTACTAGACTTATGAATAATTTAACATAAGTGAAATTACATTAAATGTTCTTGCATTGTAACTCTGCAAGAGCTCACAAGCCTTTATAATCGTTTCTTTCGTAAGTTAGCAATCGTACGCTTTTACTTACCAGTAAAAGCTGCAGAATACACTGTCAGTCTTGCGCATCTTACTCGAGTGGTCAGTGAAGTAGGTGGTCTAACATTTCAAACCCACATTCCCACGATATCAGTGTGGTTAAACATACACCCGGGATCCCTAGTAGCAACACTAACCACACTCAAACTAGGGACATATTTATAAAGAAGTTTGAACTTTGTCACCTCCTCTTTAGCCACAGTGAGACCTGACACACATGATCGTAGTTTCCACCGGCTTTAGCCTAACACGATGCTAAAACGCTTCTATTCTGACAGAAACATGCGCAGAAACGGGACCTTAGAGCACTCGTAACAATCCGACCGTCAACTGCAAAGCTGTCATGATCTCATCGCAGAAATAAATGTTCAAAACTGATTAAAAACTTACAGAATCACACGACTTCCGCCATCGCCGTAAACATCACAGTAAACAAGAGCAACGGAGAAGTCACCGCAGACTGAGGGGGAGCGGCCGGATCCTGTGGGGACCCCTAGAGGACACATGAGGAACAGCGCCCACTCCATTTCTATGCTCTCTCAGCTTTTAGATAGATTATTGAGTCGAAAAACTTCATTGTGCGAATTAGTGAGCAGGATTTTGTACAAAATAAGTACTGACTTGTTGAACACTGTTTTATTTAAAGAGACAGACGCCCTAAGATGAGAATTGTGTGCAAATTAACATAATCGACTTTATTTACATGGCACATTTAAACAACAAAATACAGCTGTCTAAAGTGCTGCACAAAAAATCTAACTAAAAACTAAAACATTTCTATGATAAGTGCATAAAACAATGAATATTAATAAAACAAATTAAAAGCAATAATAAACACGAGGACCACACAACTGCACGTGGTATAAAAGCCAGAGAATGAATTGGGTCTTAAAGGCTGTTCGGATGCGTAGGGCAGAGCGGTCTACTGCTTAGGGCCAAGCATAGATAAGGTTTTAAGTCTCGTTTTAGCCAGCACAAGCTGGAGCTGACCCTCAGAGGTCAATAATGAGGGGCCAGCCCATGAAAACAAACAGTAAAGTCTTAAAATCAATGGGGTAATATTGCCCTCTGTTAACCTTTTAACCCCCACCTTAACAGAGCACATTTCCTCCAGTTCAGCTTTACCCAAATCTAAAAGCATCTCGACTGGAGCTTACAGCCTATACGCCAGTGTAACACCTTATTTGAAAGCTAAGAGCTACAAAACGTATCTACGATTTTTCCTCCCGTTGTCACCCACATTTTTGCGTTTTTTTGGTGCTCTTGTGCATGTTTTTGTTGCTTTTTCCATAACTTTGTGTCTCCTATTTTGCTTTGTTGCATTTTTGTCCCTCTTCTGATGCTTTTAAGCTGCATTTTTATCCTCATTTAGCCTAAGTCTTTTTTTTGCGCTGCTTTTTCAAGAAGCTTTCAGTCTTGGGTAAAACTTGAAACTCACAATTATGGTTGAAACATTTAAAAGCCTACTTGTAACACAGGCTCCAAGAATGCTTCAAAAAGAATTATTCAAAGGTGTTTTGGTTATTACTTGTACCTCTATCCTCCTGTAGGTTTCAGGTCTAAATCTCATCTTTGTATGAAAACGTAATTATGTACCATGCTTTACTTCTTACATTTAAATTAGTGAGACGAAGCCTTAACAGTCAGATAATTAGTCGCTCCAGTGATTTCTCTGCTAGAATCTGCACCGGGTCCTTGCTTTGACACAAATCAGGTAGATCAGGCAGAAACTTTTGAGAGCTGGCTATGTACTTTTTCTGACATTCTGCACCGCTAAGGTTATGGCCTATGTATTATTTCAGGAACGTAGGAGTTACCGCCGCAGAGAGGATTTTTATACGCGCTGTCGATATTTTACAGGATGATTTAAGTATTTATATCAACCTTATGTAAAATGTACAGCCAATGGGGCATATACAACTTTTACGTTTACCGCAACCTCACCCCCTTATCACATTAATAGTGATACAGTGTAAGAAAAGGGTACGAACAAACAAGCACAGGCAATAAGGTCAAGCTGTGGCTTCAGAGTCTTGATGTTTTTTCGACATCTAAAGGGTCACGATCAATAATTTACAGAATTGGTGCTGGAACACACCGTTTCCTCTATAGTACCCACAAGCACTTGCCCCAAAACGCAGATATAACAATAGCTTAGAAGCCCATTCAAGCACTTAGATGGATTGTGTTGAGAGTGTGCTTTCTTGTAAGACAACTGTTGGGGTGAAAGCAAAAATATCGTCCTCAGGGAAGGGAGTTGCTCTTTAAGAGGAGCTGTTTGGGGTTTTTACGCATTTATTTACATCTCTCATGGGAAGACTGAGCGAGATTACATGTTCTTTTAAGGAAAAAAAAAGGAAAAAAATGTTTTGATAGCTGGATAAAGAGAGAAAAAAACACACACATCAACACTGTTATGTAGAAATAAAAGCACTTCTCCATACCTGGTACAGAAGGCGAAGGTGAGTCTTTAAAACAAACGCTCTCTCATCATTACGCGCCCTTTGTCGTCCCCAATAGTCGACCGACGTTCTGCTCAGATCTACAGACGCCCAATCAGTGAGCGTCAATTATAAAAATGTAAATCCCTTGGTGACTGCATTCTTCATTAGAGCGGGTTTCTACAACGCTGCACACCTGAATGCATGATCAGATCTGCGTCTCTCTCTCTCGCTCATCATGTTTGTCTGTTTGGCTTTACACTCTTTTATCTGTGTCACTGCTGATTTCCAAACTGCTCCACTGTTTGGTCGAATCAATGATATTTGTGCAGCCTGTGAGGGAACTGCTGTTGTGGTATTGGGCCACACACTAACAATTTGATTTGGTGAAAGTCAAAAAAAATCCTTTCATGTAAATTTAAACTTGACACATCTTTTTTTTAATTTGCTTTATTTAAGATATTTGCGAGCTTGACTGGATTCAATTTTGCCGTTTTAATTATGCTTCGTTTTTTTTCTGGTGCTGGAGGGAAGCGACCATCTGTGTATGTCTGTGTCATTACCGGAATCCAAACTGCCTCTGTTTGTAAATCAGTAACATGTGTACAGCCCTGTGAGGCCTCCTGTTGTGATATTGGACTATGCAAAAACAATTTGGTTTGAATTAGAAAGTGTCTTTATGAGAGAGCCATGCTTTCTGTTATTAACAAACTCAAATAATGGTACTGATGTATTTTTTCTTCTTCTTTTTAAAGCTGCAGTATGTTGTAAGGAATGTATTTTGCCGGTGTTTTAATTCATGATGATAGAGGAGACAATAGGCCGAATGCCCATCTCGACTGTGCATGCATGGTCAATCCTAATTTTGGCCCAATAGCGGACCATAGCGGACAGGGGGACAACAGGACCTGGGATCGGCCCGACACAGACATCAGTCACTTTTTAAATCATTTAAATTTGTCTTGGAATCACAGGGAAAAGTTTCAAAACGGTGTTGGTGTTAAATATAGAGGGTAAATTTCTGTCTGTCAAATTAGTGATCGATTAACTATGTTGTTCACCATCAGCTTAGTCATAAAAAATATGCAAATAAAGTACATTTAGATGGCCTAGCTTATGTGTATGTGGATCTCTCTGGTCACAATAAAAAAAAAAACATATATTGTGTTTACTGTCCACCTCCTTATGGACAAAAAAAAAAGAAGGATTCTATGTTTTTATTTCTCATTCCTGTTTAAATGTTCTGAATAACAAGGGTCAGAAATGTTTTTCTCATATACTATGTGAACAAGGACTGGTCGTCACTTTTGACAACATCTCTACATATGAACAGCCGTTCAGTTCTTCCCGTTTCTGTCCATCTCCGTACGCAGCCCTGGTTGTAGAAATAGACTTTAAGCTAATATTGTAACAAGCTCCACGGCGACGCCAAAAACACTTTAAATCATCAACTTTCCAGTGGTTAAAACGGCCCAAAATAGAGCTTTCTTCGTTGCTTTACGTTACCTATCAATATTGTTTGGTAGCCAAAAGAACCCTTACCCATAATGCAACGGGCGACCCGAGATGGGCTTACAGACATGACAGTTTTGGCTTCATCAAGGCCCAGTAACCACACAAATAAGGTCAAAGCATCAGCAGTAAACTACAATCATCCCACTTTTGTTGCCTCATATAAAAGTAACTTCAACTAATACTCTTCCTGTGGACATTTGTTCCCATTTGTGTGAGTTCTCTGTTCTTTGGACTCAACATTAGAAAAAAAAACAAAAGTGCGTAAACACAACTGCGGCACAGGCATTAATGCACAGCTTGAACATCCTCACAGCTGGCAGATGGCAACAGCACAGAGCCAACCTCAGCCGGGCACTCATCCGCTCTCCTTACTTCTCCTGTAACAGTGAAGTGTATCAAGATCTCCTGCCAATTGCTTTTTAATGATATCTTTGTGGAATATGCGGAGTCTCGAGGTTTGAAGCTTATCCACGGTGAGAAGCTAATTGCCTTCATAATTGGAAACATAAGGAATGGTGATGATTTGCCAATTCTTCACCTGCCTGAGATGCAGAGTTACAGCGAGGCTATGAACAATTAAGTCTAAATCACATGTTTAAGACTCACTCAGATAAAACACTTTAGTATATTGCATTTTCTAAAATAATACAATAAACGTTCTTTTTATTTCTTGATTTGTGAAAACTATACTGCACGTTATAGGGAAATTACAATTACAGCTCCTATGAAATGCTTATTGAATGTTTTCCCCCCCGTGTGTATCTAACTTCTGCAGAGACAAAGCACCAGCGCCGGGAATTTGCCTTTTATTTTCCTCCTCAAGGTCATTCCTCTGTGAAGCGACGGTGTTTGTCTTGCCTCAGTCTCCTTTATCAGCTCACAAACCGGGCCCAGGCATCATTATCCAGCGCAACCCCGGCAAGAATACAGCTGTTATTGTGCAAGATAATACACAAGGAACCAGACAGGTGCCGGGTGACATGCAAATTCCGCACACGCTTTTTAATCCCACCTATCATTAGCTTAACTCCTTTCTGTCACTTTTCCTTCACCTGCGCATTCTTCCGCTAATGCGATTTCTCTTTGTCTCCGCTACATTCCTTTTATCTGTCAGACTTTGCATCCCAAATGGCCCGTGCCGCTCTTTCAGCTCCTTTTAGTGGCTTTGAATGCATTTGTGCCTTTCAGTCAAAGCTGCAAACTTTTCTATTTGGGCTTTTAAGACTCGAGTTTGGATTAGTTTGGTGAACTTTCCCAAATTCAGAACCAGGTTGTAACCCCAGTAACTTATAATTACAGTGGGTATAAGGGGCTGAACACGGGAGAAGTAGGTCATTTTATTTTCTATCTGCCAATGCTGATGACCCATTTTGAATGAACAAGACATAAGGGCAGCCAAGAACAGCCCGTTTTTGTGGTTGTTTTTGAAGAAAATGTTGTTAATGTATAATGGTGCAAATGTCTTTCAATGAAGATGAAGGAGAATGAAATACTCAGCATCCAAGCTACTGCAAAAGAAAGATCCACTTAGACATGTAAATGGACCAGCCAAGCAATGAACCAGCACTACACACCTGTTCATACTACCTTAAAGAAGACATCACGCATTATCTATAGGCCTATCTATTAAAATAGACCTATCATTTGCAACATAATCATGAAATAGTAATAATGAAATACAGCCACTAGAGCAGGTGAAGCTCCTCTTGCTGGCATGAATAACTTATTAAAGGTGCACTATGTAACTTTTTATGCGGAAAAAACACCTTTTAGTGACTCAGTGGCGTTATGGGTGCAGCATGGCACCTTTGCTTTTCTCACAGTGGCCTCTATGGTGCTCCAGAATCAATCGTTTTGGGGTTTCTGGCAAGTTTCTGGTATGAACCTCGAAAAACAATTGATCCTGTAGCGTCATTAAAGCCACTGTGAGGGAAAGCAAAGGTACCGTGCTGCACCCATAATGCCACTGAGTCACTAGAAAGTCAAATATGCATAAATATCAAGTTTCTTTTTCCACATAAAAAGTTGCACCTTTAAAAATTAACTCGCAGTTTCATTTTACTTCGTGGTTTACTGTTTCAGCGCAGCTAAATAAACACACTTTGATTGCAGAACAGCACAGAACCAATATTGAATTATGGGCTTTAATCATTTTTGGTGGTTTGGGGGTTTTAACAATGATTATATCCAGGAAGTACAGAACAAAGTGCTGACACAGTAGAAGAAGAAACAGCTCAATTTAACAGCTTTGCCTGAGGATTAGTCAAAACCGTGTGAATGTCATGAAAGTGAAATACTACTCGTGGTGTGTCTTTGATGAGGGAGCAACATTATAACGCGGTATAAAGCTCGAAAGAGTCGATTTTGGATTTTATGTTCACTTTAACACTGCATGGTGACTACTCATTTAAGTTCATCACATTTAATACGTCTCAAAAGTTCTATCGAGTGGTGCTTCTCAACTGGTGGGTTGGGGACCAAAAAATATGTTTTGAAAGAATGCTTCTACTATAAGACCATCACCATCTTTTAGCATTTTTTTATGACAAGTTTTTTGAGCGTAATTCAAATTGAGAATACATTATTATAAGAGGCGTGGAGGTCACATAATAACAGGCCTTGTGGGAAAACTCTTGCGATGCTGAATGAAATCTATGTTCATATACTTGTAATACTTACTTATAATTCCATCTTGGAGCCCAGGGGTTCTCAAACTTTAAATCAAAAGGTCCAAAAATAAAATTCACAGAAGTCAAAGGTTTGTATAATTTATTCTGTGCTCATTGCACTAAAAGAATCAGAATCAGAATTGGTTTCATTGCCATGGTTAGGACAGCACAGGTTCACAAACTAGGAATTTTCTTTGGTTCAATCGTGCAACATGAAACATAAAACTTAGATCACGCAAATTAGATTAAAATAAAATATGATAAAAAAAACAAAAAAACAACAACATTTTGACATGATTTGAGTGTGGACATAAAAAAAAATCAACATTTAAGGCGAGACACTGCGCAGGTGAATGATGAGATATCAATTTGAAACTTTTGCTCTAGATTAGTGACATAATTATGAGGGAAAAAAATATTGCAAGTTTTTGGTCATTTTATGGCTCTTGAAACTACAATTTTCCATAAACCTATGGAGAAACATTGAGTGAGCAATTTGATTTTAACGCATTTCAGCCACAATCATACAGGAGCTGCGGCTTGCACTCTGTTCAGCTGAGAGGGTAAATCTTTCTTTGCAAAAGCAGATGCATAGCGAGCATCAGGTTAAAGCCTCATTAGAGATGGCTCTTTACGAGGAAAAACTTCACTCACAACGTTGACAGTGAGGCCCTGAGGGCGGGCAGAGCACAAGCCCAAGCTCTACATGCCCAAAACGAGGGCCTGCAGGAGGAGAACAACAGGCTTCAAGCGTCCGTGTCAGATATGGATGCTAAAATTTCCCTCCTTCAACAGAAAATCGATAACCAGAAAGACAGTGCAAAGATGGTTATTGAGGTCCTGAAGACAAATTATGGACAGCTCAAAGCAGCAAACGCGAGTCTTCGTGAGAAGAATATAGACCTGGAAGACCAGGTCGGACAAAAATTGCTTTTGCTTCAAAAGCAGGACCAGGAGCTGACCGAGAATCGTCTCAAGCTTGAACAGTTCGCGCTGCTTGAGATGAGCCCCACCACCCTGACGGAGGACGTCCACCAGATGGAGGGGAAAACTAAGACTCTTCTGAAAGAGCAGCTGTCCATGAAGGCGGCAAATAAAACCGCTGCAGAAGAAGCTAAGGAGACAATTTCTGCATTGACGAAAGAAATAAAAGTCCTCAATAAAGATCTGGATGCACAGCAGACAACAAACCAGACACTGCAGCTGACTCGCTACACAAAAAGGGTCTCCTGCAAGAGGCTTCAAGACAAGCTCCATCAGACGACACAAAAACTGATAAAGGAGCAACAAAAAAACCTTGCACTCCAAGATGAAGTTACCGGACATTATGACAGCATGCAGGAGAGCATGAGAGACAGACTTAATGCTCTAGAAGAGTCTAACCGTGTGTTTGAGAGGTTTCAAGTAGAGAAACAAACAATGAAAGCTGCCTGTGAGAAGGCCACAGCTGATCTGGAACAACTACAGTCAAATCTCCAGGATGAAGTCAAAATAATCTGCGAACGGAAACCGACCTGATTCTTAAGAGACTCCAAGAGGAGAAATTAGAAATGAAGGTGGACCGTGACAATGCTATGCAAGAGGCTGACAAGTTGAAAGAGGAAGCAAGCGATCTCCGGCTGACAGGTTAAGGAACTGTATGAGAAACATGGCAATTCAGAGAGGATAAATGATCCTTTTAGACAAAATCATTCAGTATGAGAAGGCATAGCAAGAGACGAACAAACTACAACCAGATCAGATGAAACCCGTGGCGACAGAGTGGAGCAGAGCATTGCAGGGCAGACGGGGCAAAAACAACGTCTGGAAAGACAACAGGACGCAGAGAGAGAAGGTCAAGAAGATCGAAGCCGACCATAAGATGCCTAACACTCAAGACCAGAAGAGGATTAATGCCTTTAACAGGAGGCGTCAGGAGAAGGAGCAGTGTTAGAGGAAAAACGGTTACCGGGTCTGAGGGCAATAGATCTGTCTCTCTTCTATTCTCTTACTCTTTCTTCTCCCCTCTTCTCTTTCATTGTTTTCAATTTCTCACCTTTATTTATTTTTTCACTCTCCTTCCCGTCACCCTTATTTCTTTTCCCCCATCTTTCTGTCCTCTCTTCTCTCCATTACTGTGTTCTCTCTTTCTCCCCAGTCCTCTCCTCTCTCCACTCCTTTCTCCATTCTCTCCTGAAGACCATCTTGTTTTACATACACAGACCTCTTCTCTCTCGCCAACAGAGCCTGTAGTCTTCTTTGTTCTCAAACCGAACCTGTGTGTCCTCATCGCTGAACATCACACTCCTCAGATGTGACTCTTAATGCCTGACTTCTCCCTTCATCCCTCATTAATCTCTCTCTTTCTCTCTCTGTTCCAGCTGGCCGGTGGTCGACAGTCTTCAGCTCTGTTTAGCAGCGTCCAACAGCGACTGGACAACAAGGACTGAAGCACCATCAACTGGACGTTCTTCCATCATGGTTAGAGGAACAGAGGGACTCCCATCAGCCCCAGTAACTTCTTCTTATTTGCTTTATAAAGAATACAAACAACTATGTTCTTCCTGCGGCAGCTGAGGAAATTTAAGCTGCCAATCAAGATGCTGGTGCGGTTCTACACGGCCATCCTCACTTCCTCCATCACTGTGTGGTATACCGGCTCCACAGACTGAGACAAGCATCGCCTCTGCAGCAGATTGCTGCGGAGAAGGTGATTGGCTGTAGGCTCCCATCTCTCAAGGACCTACACGCCTCCAGGTGTGTGTAGGTCAGATCACAGCTGACCCTTCTAACCGTAGATACGACTATTCACCCCTCTCCCCTCAGGCAGGAGGCTATGGTCCATCTGGACGAATACCTCTGCCATCAGACTAATGAATATAATACCATTTGCACTGCTCTATTGCACTATTGCAATATTTTTTATACTTTATTATTCATATAAGCTATGTGTAATAGTTGCATGATTGAATCGGAAAAAAATCCTGGTTGTGAACCTGTTCATTAACAATGGCAAATAAAAACAATTCTGATTCTGATTAGTCTAAGTGTGCTTTCTGGTCATATTAGCATAATTTTTCTCAGCTGAGGGCTTTACTTTTGTTCATTTTCTTTCAAACAGCTCATCCTGGCAACTGAGGGCCTATATTAAATGCTTGATGTCATTAAACAGGGTTGAATGAAAATCTAAACTACAGGCATACGCAGGTAACAAAATCCGCATTGAGACGGATTAGTAACTAAAAGAGACCCGCCATGACTTTTTTTAATCTGACGGACAGTTAAAAGGTTCTTCCCTGATGATCTGATGGTCTGTGAGGGTTAGATTACATCAAGGACAAATCTGATAGGTAAATAAATAGGACTAAGGCCATTAAGAGCTTTACAAACCAATAACAGAAAATCTATCCTGAAGCTCACCATAGGAGCCAGTGCAGAGACCTGAGCACTGATGTGATATGCTCACTCTTTCTGGTCCGTGTCAGTAGGCGGGCTGCAGAGTTTTGGAGCAGCTGCAAAGGTATAGCTTTATATAAGCTATAGCTTTTTTGGTAAGACCAGAAAGGAGAGGATTACAGTAATCAATACGGTTAGTGATAAATGCATGTATCAAAATCGTTTTGTTTAGTTAGACTAGAATGGTGGGACTAGTGCAATGTCTCGAGTTCATGTCTCCGGGTCCCGCACCAATGATACATAGCGATTTAATGTTATCCTCTCACACCTTACAATGATGTTTTGTCACTCATGCAACAAATTAGCCACTTTAGTAGCTCCTACAGACTCCAAACTTCCCAGTCTCAACAAGATTTCAAGTTTTTTAATATCTAACAATATCTTTACCGAGCTTTGAACCCCAAAAAACAAGGGAAATTTTGAGTTTTTACAGATTTTTCAATTAAATTAATAGCTTATTCAAAAACTAAATACGATCAAAAAATGTTCCAAATCTAAAATCCTACATTTATATCTGGGTATATCCATTATTTTGATTTTGTTGCTGAAAATATCCTCAATTTAAGTGTTTTTATGCACAAAATGCATAGATTTAATAATTTGAGATAGCCGGTGTTCATTCAGCTTCATTCATTGTAAAGGTTCCGAGTTGTCTGTGAAACTTACATGGCTGCTCGTCTCCTCCTGAAGCCTCCACAGAGCTCCAGAGTGTGATTGACAGGCTCTGGATCTAGTCAATGCACTGAAAAGGCTTGCACTTTTTAGGGCTGAAACCATGGTTAAAAAATGTCATGGCGTTGTCACATGGGTCATAGCGTTTTTAACTCTTTGGAGCCAGGCTTTTAAGCCGTCCTAGGGAGGTCTGAAGGCCCATTAGAATCCTGTTAATCAAGTGTCTTTTAGAGTCGCTCCTGACCACAAGGGGGTGGTATTACAGCAATATCTGCTCCCTGCCATGAGGACCATCGAGAAGCACCCGTCGCCCACTGACAGAATGCCTTATTATATCCCCAGTGGGGTCCGGACCAAATAACCTCGAGGTCCACATCCGGACCTGAGACTAGAGTTTGAGAAGGCCTGATGTAGCCTATTTGTGTAACACCAGGGCACACATTTAATTATCAAGCAAAGCTCTGTGTGGATTTTCCTTATTTCTCTCTTTTTTATGCGCTTGGGAACACAGCTCATGGTCACGGGCGACAGGAGACCATAGCAGCTATACTATACTTCTAGGTGAGCTACTTTTACCAAATAAAAATGGCAGAGTGCAATCTATGCAGACACTTTTAAGAGACGTAAGCAGAGTCCAAATAGAAGCTAAAATAATAGTAGAGAAATGCATATAATAATGACTTGATTTGAGTTGTTTTTTCCAAGACAGTATTTCAATTCCACTCCAATAAATGAAGAAAGTCTTTGTGAGCTACCGCTGTAAAGATGATATTGCACAATATCAAGAAACAGTGTTTCAATGATCTGAGACATAGCTGGCACAGGTCAGTGAAAACAAGGAGACATATAGAGTTAAAGTTAGAGTTGAGTTTTGGTCCTAACAGTGGACACTTCCTCCCCGTGGAGTTACTGAGCTGCTCTTAATCCCACCTCAGGCCCCAGACTCATAAATCCAGTTGGATGTGCAGCTATCACAATATCATGGCAAGGGCTAAGGGCTAACATTTTGAAACTGGAAACACCCAGGCGGCCCCAAGTTTTCCAGGTAAAATCGAAAACTTTTTAACACCACTTATGATAACAAATTTATATGAAATTTCCACTCTTAAAATGAAATGAACTGTTTTCTCATTTGATGTGTATCTTGCGTAAACGTAAGCAAAAAGTCCAATAAATAAATGAATAAATTGCAGGTGATTTTATTATTTGCACTTGTCCCACTTGAGGATTAAGGTAAGGCCATCAGTAATCACTGGTATAAAAATCACATGCACAAACTATGGAAAAGGATGTACCAAAAGTAAATATGTTAATATTGGTTTATGTCAAATGTCTGTTTAATAAATTTACAACATAGGAGAGTTGATTTACCTTGCAGTACGTACTCATATATTCAGTAAATGTCCTCTTGAAGAGAACTGAGCAAATTTTATTTCTCCAGAAGCCAAAATTGAAAGCAATGGGTATTCATGACATATTTCTCACATATTTTTCTTTGGGTTTCTCTGCTGAAGTACACATACAGTAACAGAATGGTGCAGTGTGACTTTTAGATGTGTGAGCCGTGATGTGGGAGTAGCCTGGTGTCCAAAAAAATTAATATGTTGTGATCTCAATATAGGTGTGATGGCTTTTATATCTGGGAGACTAGGGCCTTTCGTCACCTCGGGGGGACAGCGGGCTGGAGTGACCTCCCTGGGGCTTTGCTCAGGGGCTGGCAGAGGGGCAGTGCCAGACTCGGTGAGCGATGATACAGATGGTGCAGAGTGGAGCCATGGGGGCAGAGGAGGCTTAGGGGAGCCCCCACAGTGCAGTGTACCAGCGGAAAGAGGGCCTTGGCAAGGGGAAAGTGGGTGAGTCTCTGAGCGTCTCCGAACCAGAGTGTTATTTTCAACCAAGACAGAGGGGGATTGTAGCAGCGTGAAGGCAGGTCAAGAAGGCGGTACACTTTGAAGTGGAGTGATGGAAATGAGAACAAAAACTAAATACAGGATAAGATGGATGCCGTTCCTTCAGAAGCATCACTGGTGGAATGGCCTCATTAACGTAGAACACATCATGTTTAAATTTAAAGGAACAGGTCACTGTTTTTACACACGAGATATGTTCTTACCTGAGTTTAGACGAGTTGATGTGTACCTGTCTGGTCTTTGCGCCTGTGGAAGAGCTTAGTCACTTCTAACTTCACCCCGTTTGGAGCTATAGGAATATACTGGGAGAGGCCACATGCTAACAACATCTTTGGTCTTTTTGCGTGACTGAGGGCACACAGCTCTTCCATACTGTGACGAGTTGATACGTACCTCTCTGGTCTTTGTGTGTGCCCGTGGAAGAGCGTGGTAGCTTCCAACTTCACCGCCGTTTGGAGCCATAGGAATACATTGGAAGAGGCCAGATGCTAACAACATCTTTGGCCGTTTTGTTTGACTGAAGGCATGCACAAAGACCAGACAGGTACGCATCAACTTGTCTAAGCTCAGGCAAGAACATATCTCAGTATGAAAAAATGGTGGCCTGTTCCTTTAAAGAAAAAAAAATCCCTATAGCTTGATATCTTTTGTTCATTGAATGTCTTTTTTTGAACATAGGCAAAGGATGTGAGGTAAACATTGCCCCACTGTAGAAGGATCAGTACAGTACATTGTTTTATTCCAGTCAAAATGAATTATCCTATTTTAATTATTGTTACATGGAGTCTTACTGGCTTTGAAAGTGGCGATCATTATTCAAAGTAGGTTGAGTAACAAACCATGAATACAATGTCTTTTTTCTCGCTGCTGCTGCTATTGCTTTAACCAGATTGCTAAACTATTTCATTGCTTAGACAGTCTCAAGCAACTGATACGCTCTGCTCGACAAGTGCAGTATGCTTTACGTAAAAAAAAGAGGATTTCATTTTCTGTATGGGTGCCAACTTTGGGTGATGCGCAGGATAAGACTGAGTGCGTGGGTCTAGGGTGAAGCTAAAAGAGATGGTCTCAGCACGCCTCAGGGTAGAAGAGGAAATGTATTTTTCTCTTGAATTGATATCATCACTGGCCGCTGTGTTTGGACCCTGTGGACTGTTACGATACACTGGAGTGTGGGGTCGGACTGTTTGCATTCCGTTGTCAGGAACTGGTTGGCTTCTTGCTGACCCAGTGGATTCCTGCCTTCTCTAATAAGTGCTGTCATGAGAAGATGTGCGCGGGGTGAAAAATCTACCGCACACATTTGCAGCCGTGTATCAGCTTTCTCTTCCTCTCGCAGCGTGAAATAGGTCTTGGTGGTGCGGGGACTCGGCTCACTCTTACAGCTCACAAAAACAGTCATTGTGGAAAGAGTGAATGATCAATTTGCATGTCGGTACAGAAGAACAAAAACTGCACATGACAAAATGCTCTAGTTTTGAATCGGCAACACTAAGATGGATTGTGCCTTTAAATGCATCGTCAAAAAAGTGTGTTTCATCCTGCCCTCCTTCCTGTCATGGCAGCTGCACGGCTCTCTTTTGTGATGCCCTTAAAACACCATTGATCTATGGCTGCCTCGGACACACACTCTCTGGGCCAGTGTGATGTCTAAACACACAGCGACAGCAGCTCTGACGTCTGATCAATCAGTTTAATGAATGGACTGTCTGAGGTCTCACCACCGCTCTGCAAGACTTTCACACTGTATTGGAAGAAACCAGTGGAGCAGAACTCAAAATCTACAACCCTGGACTTGTCGTCGTGCTTAATGTTACATTATCTGAGTGGAAATGTGCTTGAAAGGGATGAAAGGACCTCCTCGTGGCCCTTATGTACAGTATTACTGCGCACACTGTAACTATTATGGAATGTTTTGACTCAATGAGGAAAATAAAAAATGTAAAATACTAAACATTACAAAAACATATCAAACCAGAAAAACTGTGTAAAGCTTTTGCTGAAATGAGAATCTGTTGTGTCTCAACAACAATCTGGACAGGGCCCATTTGACCGACTTTCCTGCAGCAGACCAAATCACAGACTTTTCGGTTCTTCAGAAGAGTCGAGAGTCTCGATCCATGCGAGGTCCTCCTGACTGACGAACAACTTCATCCACCAGACTCTTTCTCCTTACCTACTGTATACCTCTTCTGCCACCAATGCATTTTTGATCATGCTCTGTGAATAGTGTTCATTTCTTTTTTGTACCAAGGGTCTGAAAGCAATAACATTCTGATTCAAAATACATACATTTTGCATGCCTCCTCCTGAACTGAGCACATTTTCTCCAGTTTGGCTTTACCCAAATCTAAAATCTTCAAAATGAAAGCATCAAAAATAGCAACAAAAACGAGGATGAAAACACAGCAAAAAGCGACAAAAAAGTGACAAAAAATCTTCAAAAAAGGGACAAAAATTCATCAAAATAGTGACTCAAAAACACGACAAAAACATGACAAAAACGTGACAAAAATGTGACAAAAACGCAGCGATGTTGTAGGTCTCAGCTTTCAAATGAGGCATTACGCTGTTGCTTTCCAGTCGAGAAACTTTTAGATATGGGTAATACCGAACTGGAGAAAATGCACTCGGTTCAGATGGGGAGCAAGAGGTTAAAGCATTTGTACCATGCCACAAATACCACTGTTGCCGTATGTATCTTGTAATTCTGCAAAAAAAAAGATTCCAACTTGAAAAAGAAATTGTGCTCAAAAGCTACTTAAGGTCTTACCTTTGACTTCAATGTTCTGATCCAAAATGCCACATCGAAGCCTGTTCTTCATGTATTTTCAGTTTAAAATGGAGATTTCATATATCAGTGACTATAGCATTCTTCCTTAAAAGTTACCTATGATAAGGGGATGGACCCCAGGAAGAAAAGTCTTGCTTTGGTAAAGACAAAATAATAGGTGTATCCATTATTAGACAGGCAACATACAAACAGTAGTTGTTTTTAATTGCCTGAAGCATCTTTAAACACTTCATAGGATTTCATTCTTAAAACAGGCCTTTTCGAATTGTAAATCTGGTGTAGCATCATACTCACAAAATTATTTTCCAGGACCTGCCTTGATAAATGACCACCTTAGTGAGTTGTAATGACTTTTTAAATAAAACATAGAGCTGTAAGATGTTATTTGTATAGTATTTGAGCAAAAAATTCTTCTTAAGTAGTATGTTTTATGCTTGCTACTGTAAGTAGTACTGTAAACATCAATTCACACTGACCTTCCTGACTGCAATGAGTAATTCTTTTCATCTGAAATCAATTCACGGATAAAGTAAGAAAGCATGCATAAAGCCATAGGCATTTGTCCCTTTGGTTATATTCATTACATTCATGCAGTCTCGCGAGGAGCATTTTGCAGGTATTAACCGTATGCGCGCTGTGTAAGCACCCACCAGGGGAGCCCACTCATCTAGCCAGTGTTTGGGCTGGGGGCAGCGTGCTACAGCCACATTCAGAGCCCGGCACTCAACAGCTGCTCTGGGAATTCACTGTAAAAAGAATATCAACGCAAACAAAAGGAGTGTGAAAAGATGACACAAGGCGGGAAATGAGTTTTCTTATAAAAGGCCAGATTAAAACCACAGGAGATAGTGGACACAGAACAACACATGGATTTGGTGAATGAGCTTCGGTGTAATATCGGCCTGCTGAGATGATGCTCCTTCAAGGCACAATGTGTTCAGAGATCTATGAAAACACAAGACACATTATTAGGGTTCATAGAAATCTGGCTGCGGCTGCACACTCTACTACTTTGCACTTATGGCGTTGGTTATCAACATTTCCAACAGGTTCCTGCTCTTTAAACCCCGAACCGACTGGGGCTATGGTGCCACTTACTTTCTGAGGCTGTGCTAAATGATAGAAGGATTCTTCCCTCTGGCACATTTTACACTGCCCATCTCACACTGAAGTGACTAAGTCCCAATATACCTCCGGCTTTCACTCCCTCAGCCCCGAGTGTAGCAGATGAGGGTCAAGTGTCTCGCCCCAGGCCAATCTTAAATGACACTTTTTCAGCTTAAATAAAGAACTTCTCCTCCACACAACCCCACATTTTTACCGGCTGTCAGATGGATTCCAACTTTGTAATCTTAGGGAGCGAAGCTAATCTTCTGGTTAGCCCAAAATATGCAGTAAAAAGTCTAGACCTATGAAATTCTTAGCATTTGAGAGAAGTCGGGAAGGAAACGGAAACGTAATAACTTCTCTTCATAAAAAAAGTCCTCCGGCGATGACTTAAATCTTCGATCAGTATGTGCTGCTCACTCAGATTGAGTTTTAAAGTCTGCCTAGCGAGGTTTGTTGGGTGTTTTAACTTACATTTGGGAGCTGTGGGTTCTGAATGGTGACTCTCCAAGTCAGCGGGAGTGTCAACATATTGTACAGCGCTATGGATGGGGGTCTAAAATGTAATAGACGGTGACAGACATGATTGCATATGTGGGAACTTTGCTCAATTTAGAATAAATATGAATATCATCACTCAATGTGTCAGCTGCAAGTGTTAAAGGTGATAATTGGTGATAGACAGATGACAAGTTCTTTTAGTTCAAATGTATTTTTAAACTAGGTCTTTACACGAAACTGCTCTTTTAGTGTGAAGATGTGAAGATTTTGGTCCAAATGCTTTACTGGACAGAGCAGAATAGTATGCAAAGATGTTCTGCAGATTGTTAGACCCGGGGGAGTTGATCTCATGAGGCTGAGGCCGACATCTCTTGCATATGGGCTGCTGCTTAAGTCACTGGAGTTCTGGGCCACACCTATATTGTTCTTTTATTTATGAATCTTGGCAGTTGCTCAGGGGTAGCGTATTTGTTCATTTATATGAGGGCGGTTCAGTCTCAGCTATGAGTATTATTGTTGTGCCTTTTGACTTGACACTCCGCCTTTTCCTCCAATATCTATGGGTGGCACTGAATAAATGTGTGGGTGTGTGGGTGTGTGTGTGTGTGTGTGTGTGTGTGCGCGTGCGTGTGCGTGTGCGTGTGCGTGTGCGTGCATGCACAAATAATAACAGTCCAATCAACCTCTAACTGCAACATATAATTACAACTGATTTAAAATAAGCATTGTGAGTATATGTTTTGATTGAATTGGCATGATTTACATTATGCAGCCCTATTGTACCATACTACTCTACAATAATTGTGACAATAATGTTTATTCATACATAAGAATAGCTTCCAATCAGCAATCTGGATGCAATAGCTTCAAGCTCAGTGTAATTGGAGTGTA
The DNA here is from genome assembly GCF_951799975.1 of Gobius niger. Lineage (NCBI taxonomy): Eukaryota > Metazoa > Chordata > Actinopteri > Gobiiformes > Gobiidae > Gobius > Gobius niger. The sequence continues at coordinate 14,002,198 of NC_136869.1, forward strand.
CTGTTTGTGGTCTGAACAGATAAATATTCTTACTGTGATGTCACGATTTCTAAATCAACAGTGATCAGTATTTTGTTATGTTTGTCAAGATTTACTGCATTACAACCCAGTCCACAAGGGAAAACTGTGTCAATTTCACATTATTCTACCGAGCAAAGTGGGAGTTGGCTTTGTGAAAGAAAATCATACACACAAAATTACGACAAATCAGGACGTTTTCATAAAAGTGCCCTCAAGTCTGGTTTGCTCTGATCATTGATCATCATCAATAGCACAAGAATGATGTTATTTTGGTGACCTTTTATTACCACAAGAGGTGTGGCCAGTGTGCTCTTTGTGCCAGTGCTATTGTTTCGGGATGCTGATTAAAAAAAACTAAATAAAATCAATAAGCAAGCAAGCGGTGTAGGAGATAAATGTTAAATGTCATTGTCTGATGAACCCAGAAAGGAAAAGCCAAAAGAATTAAAGCACTTTCAGCTATAGATAAACTTTTTTACATATTGACTAAAATCCTACATAGAAAAACATTAAAAAAAAATCCCAAACTGCCTGTAGCGCTGTTGATCTTTGCCCTGGAAATCAGAATTAGTTGTATAAAGTAAAGTAAAAGCAGAGCATAAACCGCGGAGATGTTGTAAGCCCTACAGCGCTCTCTAAGCAACTGCTGTGCCAACTGCTTTATAACTGCTGCTAAGTTCAGCACATGGAGGGACAGCTCATCCTCTGCCTGGGTACCGCATCTGAGCGCTGCCTTAAAATGGGTGTCTACTAGGCATTAGAAAGTTCCATATGCATGTACTTCACAGGGAACTTTTCAGGACACACCGCTTATATCATAGATGAAGAAGTTATTTTAGTGCAGACTAAAACACTAAATTGTTAAAAAATGAAGCAATACGTTGAAGCAATGATTCTCTTTCAATCAGCATTTATATCAGAGGTGAATGCTTTTTATCTCCTCTTCAACATACTGTACCTGATCAATTTACTGATTTTGGTTTGTCAAGATGGCCTTTAAAATGAACGCAATCTGAAATAAATTACTGACCTTTCACGAAATTAAAGCTGTTGTGACGCATTGCAGCTTTTGCACAGTCCCATACAAACAACAAGTTAAAGGAACAGGCCACCGTTTTTACATACTGAGATATATTCTTACCTGAGCTTAGACGAGTTGATGCGTACCTGTCTGGTCTTTGTGCGTGCCCTCAGTCATGCAACACGACCAAGGATGTTGTTAGAATTTGGCCTCTCTCGATGTATTCCTATAGCTCCAAATGGGGGTGAAGTTGGAAGCCACCACGCTCTTCCACAGGCACACACAAAGACCAGACAGGTACGCATCAACTTGTCTCAGCTCAGGTAAGAACATATCTCAGTATGGAAGAACTGTGTGCCCTCAGTCACGCAAAACGACCAAAGATGTTGTTAGTATTTGGCTTCTCCCAATGTATTCCTATAGCTCCAAACGGGGTGCAGTTAGAAGCTACCACGCGCTTCCACGGGCACACGCACAGACCAGACAGGTACGCATCAACTCGTCTAAGCTCAGGAAAGAACATATCTCAGTATGGAAGAACGGTGGCCTGTTCCTTTAAGAGAATGGCTCATGATATTGAGAAATTGCACCAGATGAAGAAATTAAAAATGTTGATTGCAAATTAGGTTTGCTAGTTAAATCAAGCAAACTCAAAAGAGAAAATTTGTATTTGATTAAATCGACAGTCAGTTTATTACCAGAAGATTATGAAAATTAGTAACCTTTAAAAGCAACAACTGTGGCAATGATCTGAAGACAATCTCCCAAAATGTGTATTTGGTTATGAAATTGACACTTCCACTCTTCATTCAGTTACTATGAGGTTTAGAGGTACTAGTAAATGTGTCCACAACCCAACTGAAAACAGCACTTTCTCCTCACACGCACACGGAGGATCAGGTCAGTCTCAGCCCTTTAGCTATTTCCCTTTGACTTCTTCCACTAACCAGTCATGTGTTTCATCTGCCAACCTTCAGGTCATGAAACAACCCGTTAATACATATTACAGTAAATTCACCTCACACCCTTGTTAGCATCTTAGGGTCTAGATCTCACACAAATCTTAGATAACTTGGATCAGATACAGAGTCTCCAGGGGCCGTCCTTTCATCCCTCCCTTGCCTTCGCTCTCATTATTTTGAGAAAGTCACAGATGCAAAAACACACACAAATTGCAGTTGCTGTATTTGTTTGACGCTCACAAACCCCCAGGGACAATGCATTATACTCTTATTGCTGTTTGTTCACCTGCTTTTTTAATGTATGAATACCACAACAAGAATCAGAGGTCATTATATCATTATCCAGTACTCAAAGTGAAAATGTTATTAATTTATTTTAAGGGTCTTAGTCTCTCTTAAGGGTCTCAAAAAAGCAAAAAGTTATGAAAATGTGGCAAAAATGTGATGAAAATTCAACAACAAAAAAAGCAATGAAAATAAAAGCCAAAAAAATGAAAAAGCTCCTTTTAGATGTTGTGTAGGCCTTAGCTTTCAAATGAGACATTACACTATTGTTCTCCCGTCGAGAAGCTTTTAGATTTGGATAAAGTTGAACTGGAGAAAATGCACTCGGTTAATGTGGGGAGTAAGAGGTTAATGGTATAGGTTTTTGTTGTTGAATTATGTATTAAATTCCATTGTCTCTCTCTCTCTTTTGAAATGATCCTTGTTGGAGAAGAAACTGTGGTGTCCGAGAGGATAGATGAAAAATATTCAGGTCTCTGAATGTCTTATGTAGAAGTTCATTTAGCAACAGTGCGGGACCCGGAGACATAAAATCAAGACATTGCGATAGTCTGACCATTCAAGTCTGGCTATGCTTCCACATGAAGAGGGATAAATACACTCTGTTGCGTGTCACACTGACATGCCTGACAGCAAAAGCTATGGCTATTCAGCAGAGATGGTACGACTGCACAGCATGACCCAATATGATGAATAGCAGTTTCATTTCATCCTATTGCAAGTTACAAACTCCGCTCACTAGGGGTCAGCATACAAAAAATGTAGATAGATGGATAAAAGTGTCTTATCTTTGAAATTTTAAACAACTAGTGGTATCGTTTTCCTATCGTCTAATTGGTTTCAACAAATCCAACAAGATCTTTGACAATAAGGGTGGACAAAACAGGCGCTGTATGTCTTGTACAGAAAAGCAATATCTAACAGGATAATGGCCGTCCACGGTTCAGTGGAGTGGATCCTTGGTAAATTGTCTCTGCTGTAACACTTGCATCTCGCTTCTGTATGTTCATTAGCACGTGTACACTTGGCCTGAAGCACGTCACAACATCATACAGAAAAAACCTCTTTGTTTTCCAGAGAAGCACAACATGTACTGTATATCACAATGTGTACAAAGCAGTTGTTGCTTGGTTTATCCATTGGTGTGATTGACGGACACGGTGTACTTTCGGTGAGGTAGCGGAATTACAATGCTCTACATCGCGCCCAGGAAAATCCATATCTATTCAGGAAGTGTACATAAAAGCAGCTTTACTGTAATTTAACAAGTATGGATTGTTTTCTCCAGAGCTTAGTTGTACCCTGGACTCTAATTACTCAAACATATGATTGGGGTTTGGAAACATTCAAGGCTGAAAGGTTTATTATTTTACAAGACATATTATCAGGGATCAAAATGGTCGATATTTTATTAATGTTTACTCCGCTCATGGTGCCGTAAGCAATAGTTACATGAGTCCACAACAAAGCAATGTGTCCCCCATGGACCTAGATATTTTGACTTTGATATCAAGAAAAGCGTTTTTATGGACACATCTCGTACAACCTTCAAGTCAATTTAGTATTTCAAACCAAAAAGGGAACTTTCCATCAGCACAGACTATGTACATTTCTAATTTTCCCCCCAATCATTTTCCTTTTCACATTTGCCATCTCCAAGGAACCCGTACACTGCCATCTCTTAGTTCATTATTAATTGCAACCTCCAAGTTTGATCAAAGATTCCCAGTTGCAGTGAGAGAAATCAAACCCAACACTTGTTTAGCCGTTTTCCAAAGCTTTCCCAGTCGGCATATTGAGCAGTGTGGGGATTTTATTTTCTTCTGGCAGTCCATTAAACCAAATATAGAAGACAGTCTTACAATTACAGCAGAGTACTCCCAGTAAGTGCAAAGACGTGACACATGCAATTTATCCCACTAATGTGCCTTGAGCACCGCGCTGTGTCTCCTGTACATTCAATTACCGAGGAGTTGTGGCATTCTGACAGTTCTCTGAAATGTTACAGTGTGGAGCATCTTCATTGTCACCATTGGCTGGACGCAAGAGACAGTGTTGCCCAGCAAAATGTCAATATAGATCTGTAAGGCTTTGAATTAGAACAATCATGCTTCAAGGGATATTTCAGGATTTTTGACACATTGCCTCATTTAGTTATCCAGTGTTGTTGATTTCAGGATATATATTTTTTTATTTTATTCATACAAACCTTGTATTTGAAGAGTTGGTGCTAGGCTAGTGCATGTCTATGGTAACTAGTAGCCTACATTAAAAACAGTCTGACCCAAGCAAATCACTTATAACACCTACTACCGATATAAATGTCTGTGTTGACTGAATGATTTTAAAATTATGTAACCATTTTGCATTTAAAATAACTTATATTTGAGCAGCATCAGCTTTGTAAGCTACGCTGCAGCGGAGTGATCTGCTAGGTCACCGGATCTACAGTAGTTTGTTAACCTGCATTACTACACGTGGAATTCACAAAGGCGCTTTCTACAAATCAGATATGGCAATGTTTGGCGGACTACCCGATGATTTTGAAGAGGTTTTTTATACAGGCTACTAGTTACCATAGACACTCTTCAAATATATATATAAAAAAATCTCCAGAAATCAGCACCACTCTGGAAAACTAGGAAATGAGGCCCTGAGTCAAAAAATCAAATATCCCTTTAAGAGAAATGCAATTCGAGGAAATAGTATCTTCTTTTAGAAAGTGGATGCTACATTTCACTATTTTAAATCTCCTTTCTTACAGCCAAGGGGGTGGCCTTTAAGTTGAAGGAAGAACATGTTTTCTTCCTTGTTCTGTCTCTGCAGGTAACTGGGCGGGGTCTCCAGGCATCAGGTCCATGTGTGGCTCTTGAAAAGGGCCTGATTGCCGCTTCCTCTCTCTCTGCTTCACTCCTGCACTGGCCACCATTTAGTTTGATCAATCTACACATTCACTCACCACATGTACCTCAGCACAACTGCATACATACTGACCCACATGTCACTTTATTTAAATAAATATTCACTTTTGTGTGGTCTCCTCTCTTTGCTGCTGCTCATCAGAGTAGTAACACTTTAAGAATCCTTGATGTTGGTAAAACTATAACCCTATAACAAAAGTCACACCTTTGACTAAAACTCCACCCGTTGAAACTTTCACAATTTAGCATAGTCTTATAGGTAATGATGTCACTCTAACCCTGACTAATTTCAGCCCGGTCCACTCCAATGAAAAACGTTTGAGCAAAAGCGAAGAACACACTGATTCGTTTGAATTTTAATGTCACGCGTCTTCAAATTTAACACAAACACAGTAAAAGCGCCTGATACCATCTTGTTCAATATTCTTTTCGACAATGAAATGTACTTGCATATTATACAACACTGTTACATAAACTTTGCAACCCATTGAATTCAGTTTTATCACCATTTCGCAGCATCCTAACTTTGGGTTCAAAGCGGCAGTCAGCACTTATACATTTTGTCAAATTCAGCAATTCTCCCATACTTCCCTGTAGCTAAGTAAATGTGTTTTGTACCCTGGCCTGCATGGCTTTGCAAATGGTAAAATAACATTGTGACTTGTGAGGCTGCATGAGACGCTCAGAAAGGTCAGATGTCACGGCCAGTATTTATTAAAGAAGCTTGTGTTTATATTGTCTGGTATCAGAGCGGCTATGACTTCTGAATAAACCAAAGGGCACAACCATTCATCAAGTGGAATCTGGAGAAAACAGAATCTGTATTTGTCATGCAGTCCTTTCCAAAAGCACCTTTTCCCACAGGACACACACTGGCCAAGACAATTTAACCTGCTTTCAGACTTAGGTCAAGGGTTTTCAGTTAAAGATGTAATAGAATGGCTATATTGGATGCACAACTTTGTCCAGAAGCACTTGTTTGTTAGTGGCCCAAGACTGTGCACAAAAGAGACCTTACTGACTAAGGCGTGGGATGCTAAAAGGTCCCAAAGGGTTATTATTTTTTTCCCTAGAAAAGTGGATATCTGTATGAGACCTTTGGCCATTCAAATACTGTTTTCAATCGAGTCATATAACTTTTTTTTGTATTGCTTGGTGTCTGAGAATTTGTGCTTTTGTCTTTTGTGGCCTTTTCAGGTTTGGTTAGTAATTAATTATGGAAATCCCTCATAACTGTAAGAACTCAACAAACACTAGCAAATTAGATTGTTTGCACATGCAGTATTTGAGATTTCAGATTTGCTTCAAATGCGACCTTGGCCACTTTGTTATGTGGTTCTAAATCCATCCATCCATCCATCCATCCATCCATCCATCCATCCATCCATCCATCCATCCATCCATCCATCCCACTTTATCCAGGGCCGGGTCGCGGAGGCAGCAGTCTCAGCAGAGATGCCCAGACTTCCCGATCCATGCACACCTCCTCCAGCTGTTCTGGGGAGACCTCGAAACAACACCAGGCCAGCTCGGAAACATAGTCCCACCAGCGTGCCCTGGGCTTTCCACGCGGAGACCAGGAGGCATCCGAAAAACAGATGCCCTAGCCACCTCAGCTGGCTCCTTTCGACGTGAAGGAGCAGCAACTCTACTCCGAGCTCCTCCCAGGTAACTGAGACCCTCACCCGATCTCGAAGGGTGCACCCAGCCACCCTGCGAAGGAAGCTCATTTCGGCTGCTTGCATCCACGATCTTGTCCTTTCGGTCCATTCGTTCTAAATCCACTATACTTATCCAATCTTTTGCAATGCTATCCCTTCCACAAGGAGTGAGAACAAATATGGAAGGACATGACTGTAAAAAACAAACAAACTCATCAATACAGGTGCATAAAATGTAGGACACAAGACAAACCTTATTGAACACTTTCAAAACAATGCATGCTCTTTGATAGGATGGTCATGCTGCCCTTTGTCTCATGCGGTCAATCGAGATTAGGGAGGAGCTCTGAAGTGGAACATTTTGGCCTTATCATCTCCGGAGCGCCTCCTGGCAGACAACACACTATTGATCTGTTTCCATTACAGCGGTTCCACAGCAGCACGGGGCGAACACACACAGGAAAACCCAAACCGTGATCTATTGGTCGAAGCTTGCATTTACAAAACTGCAAAAAAAAAAGGCCCACGTCAGCTGATCGGAGCGAGGTCGGATTAGAAACTGCAATAACCGCATCCATTTAGCCTCGCCGCAATTGTGTAGTTTGTTCATTGCCAACCGCTGGGATATTAACTCCCCACCGACGTGCATGCGAAATGATGGTTCCTACCGCGCCGTGTAATTTACTCGGGACTTGCTTGCGTTTCTGCGAGGCACTAAACTTGATATGTATCATCAACATGACCCCGAGAGGCAAAGCGGCGCGAGATCATTAGAATACTTGGAAGATGAAAGATAAAAATGCAGAGTGATGGTTCTCTTCTCACTCGGTGCATGAAAAAAAGACGCAATATGCAAGCAATATTAGTTCAATGCGTGAAATATTACCAGAAAAAAATAGTTGTTATTGTCAGTGGGTTAATACATTTACATATACTGTATTTCAATCTGTTCACACTTTTAAGCAACTATTATGACTCTTTGTTTCTTGGATTCTAACTTTGTTCAGTCATGGGTTTTTGCATTAGAATGACAAATTTAAAACATTCTTGAGTACTTACATGAGTGCATATTCTGAATACGCCTTCCATTTCTGCTCCTTTCATACGCTGCAGTAAGTTTAATATGTCAAAAAGAAAAAAACATCTCATCTATTAATTCATATTGGTGGCAAATATTGATGGTTTTTCTCATATCACAGAATTATTATACCGAATATGTGCAAAATATGCAGTGAAAATTGGTTCTATAACCCTGTGGCGATAACAGGTGTGAGATTTACATTCATCTGGTATATAAAGAAATGAGAGGTGACATCAAGCAAGCAAGTGCAGACGAACAGTGCTCGAGACAGGACTCTATATAGTGATATCCACCTGCTTTGTGTGTGATCCCGGTATAATGGCATTGGGGAGGCTCTCCAGGAGGGCACAGTTCTCCTCACCCCAGAAACAAATCAGGTCTCAAGGAAGCTCTAATGCCAATCTTAATGATACATCTCAGTCAGGGAAATGCAATATACATGAACTTGTGGCTCTCGGACTGGGGGTGGCGGGAAAGCAGTCGGAAGGATTTTTGTCTCAGCAGTCGAAATATTACTATCTGTAGAAGGAGAGTCTGGAAGGTTACTCAGAAAGAGACGTCGGTCACAGGGAATAAAAGATGGGCTGTGCATTGCCACTCACTAAAGCCATACACAGGCTGCTTGTTATTACCACCACAGTATACGGATCGCCTTACAAGAAAACAAATTCACCTAAAACAGCCAATCCTCAAATCTATAAACAAACACAACGGTGAAACGCATATATCTCTCGAAAACCTTGAAAATCTTCTCGAAAAGCTAGTAGGTGATTATTCATTCACCCTCCATATGTCGGTGCAAAGCCTCCGCAACCACAGCTGTCCTGCGGGTGGCTAACAGATCAGAAACCACTCTGACCACCTGCAATCACTCTACACATCGCATTCATAATTCATACAGAACATAACAACATAACATGGGCAGCGTGGGTGAGATGTCTTGCCCAAGGACACTGAGACGATATTATGATAGTCGGAGCTGGGATTGAACTGTCAACTTTCCGTTAAGACTCCACCGTCTAAAACACTGTTCATTAAGTGGAGCACTGTTGTTTACGTTTGATGCCAGGTGACAGATTGTGACTAGGCCTGGCGTCAGAAAGGGCCACAGTAGGGATTTCAATTGCTAACACCCAAGTTATTGACACATTTTTGAGCTTCGCTGTTAATTACTGGCACAAATGTGATGTGAAATATTACATTTTTGTTTTTTGGAAAGGTTATCCGAGGCATTTTAGATCTTATATTTTTGTCAGCTTGTAACATCCTTCATGGCAGTGGCAGTTCTGGTACATCTTAGGAAAGTGCCTCGCCTTCAACATAATAACTAGATGCAATCCAAATCTACAGTAGAGCTCGACAATAAAAATAATTTGCAGTTCAGCAAAGCAGGATGAGTGCATGAGTCAGTCCAGATTTATAAAAGGTGCACTTTGAGGACAAAAAAAACCCATAATAAATCAGGACACAGCAGGAAAGGCCCTTTTAGGGGTGAAGCAAAGTGTTCTGAGAGAGCTAGAAAGTCCCATGATGATTAAATAAAAGTCCTTTATTGAACCAGGGCCATTTCCTGCTGTGTCCTCAAATTGCAGTTTAGCCCAGTTCTAGTGTAGTTATTATGAGAATACATGATTTAATGATTTTGAAAACATATAAAAACAGTACATTTGACTGTGATAGTAGGTAGAGGCCACTGAAACTCACTGAAAATGGTGCCGTAACCCACATTTGTGTCTTGACCCACCAGTTGTGAACCACTGCTTTATGGGTTAACTCAATCAAAGCAAGGTTTTGAGACGGTGGTTGTTTAGGTCTTTGCTCTTGGTAATCTGATGCATGGTATTTTAAAATTGTTGTTATTAACCGGATGATTTAGAGTCACAACAGAAAGACGAAAGGGTGTGATTGTCCGTTGGTAAAGTAACGTCACCGTGTAGCCAGCCTGAAATCAACAGGTGTCAAGAGCCAGAGGCCTGTTCCCGACTCTATTCGGTACAAGCTAATCCACTCTGAGAATGCCAATCTTTAAACCCGCTTCCCAAGCCCACATACGCACAGAACAATGAGGCGGATTTCAGCTTGTACCCCGGAGTGACAACCTATAACCACAGCTACTGACAGCACACCACACATGTATGCAAATCCTCAAAGATATACATTCAGTAAAACCCCGGCAAGTACCAAATACACCCACTGATGTTCACGGCTACAGCGCTGTCGCAAAGGCAGTGCAGTAACCACTCGGCTGACAGAAGCAGATGAGGCGACGGTGTGAAAACGGCTTTGTCAAAATGTCCTCGTGGCACAGGCATAGACACACATACTCATCCTAATCTGCAGTCCTATAGCGGGATTTTTATTATAACTGATGATAGCGCTGTTTTGGGAGATGTGAAGTTTCAGGCACTTTCATGAGGAAAAAACACAGTCTCTTTTAAAGTTATAAGTCAGTTAAATTGTTTGCTCGGGGGCATAAAGCAACGCTGTGTCAATCACCGAGCGAGTTTATTATCCGTACAACTCCGCTAGGCACAAGCCATTAATGAAGACAGCGCAGTTTAAAAATACACACCCTCTTTCCAGCAGTGCGCCCGCTTCAAAGCAGACCGATATGGTGATGCAACTGTGGCTTCTGTAGCTCAAAACATGAGCAAAATTTTACTTAGGTTTGAGAGTGAAAAACAATTATACGCCAGTTAATGAAGCGAGAATAATGAAGCGAGCTCATGCAGGTGAAAGCATGGTGGATTTGTGGAGTACACAAAATTATGCACCAGGGAAAGCTGGATCTTAACCGCCGATGTTTGGTGGTTCTAACCCAACCATTCCCAAAGTAAGAGCAATGTGGGCGATATTTTATGCTTTCATTCATCAGTTAGTGAGAAAATAACAATAACTCAAGGCTATACACTCATTCAAGATATTCATATTTTTACGTTTTCGACAACCTTTGAAGGCCCTCCTGCCGTACCTCTGGGTGACCTCACAGGGCCCAACCAGAGGCTAAAGCTTAAACAACATCTGCTGATATTCCCTCTCGGTCTTCTAAAGTTTTAATCAGTCATGCATGTACTGTGCTTTGTTTTGCTTTTTCTTTCTTTGTTCCATGCCCGCACAGTTTAAGTAATATCGTAGCTCTACCACTGTATGAATAATGTATTTATGTCCTCCATGTTTACAGTATGTACCGCGTAGTGTAAATGATACATACATTGATTGGCTCCCTCTTCATTCAGAATCTGGTCTCGGAGGATTGGGCCTGTTGGAGAAGCACAGTCTCTCACAACGTTACGTATCACAAGTCATTAAATCACAAAGCTGTTCGCCACTATTTAAGTCAAAGCTCGGCAGAAAAGCGGCACATATGTTGAAAAAGCAGCCACAAAGAGACCTTGGATTGGTGGGTTAAACAGAATGAAATTAGACAGAGGGTGGGTACTTTTAAAATCCCATCTGGGACTCAGTCAAGCAGTCATGACACCGAATTAGCATTTATGGCGAGGAGCAATTACCGATAGAAAAGCTAACTGTGCTCAGCGTTCTGCAACCATACCTGCCTTTAAAACCTGGGACACACAGAAGCTTAACACGCATACTCACACAAGCACGCTCACACAAGCACGCTCACACACGTCTGCTCTGTGGCTGTTTCACTCAAGCCATTTCAGGGAAAGGCTCAGTATTTTAATAATTTCTCTCTACACACTGCATATATGAATGGTGCAAATCCATGGGAAATATGGACCAGACGACATTGAGCATGCTCAGTTTGTGACGTCCCACAGGAACATAGTAGTAACTGTTTTGGTGATGTTTAATAAGGCCTACCTATAAAGCATTTACAAACACAAGTCATTAAGTAGCAATAGACTAATAATAATACATCTTGAAGTAGATATCATTAATTCCATGCTTACTAACATTTATTAATAAGTCCAAATAAGTACATTATTAAGTTGTGTTTGTAAATGCTTTTTATGAATGACTTATTCCACTACAACGCGTTACAAAACATTGTGGAAAAGTCAAAACCTTAAATGGGGACATTATGCTAAATTGACTTTTTAGCTTTTTTACCTAGTTTCGATTTTTTTCCCCCTCATTAAAGTCCTATCTGGAGTTGTGTTTTGAGCCATTCACACGTTTAATCTTCTGCAGCCACTCCTCCTCCTAAAATGCCCCTCCAGTGTCCCACAAGCTCATCTCTCAGGACTTAACCGGGAAGAGCACCACCACATTAAATAAATCTTGGATATGACGAAACAACACGCCACAACCCGCTCTAATACAATTGCTGATGTGTGACAGTAGCAGAGAAGCAGGGGAGCATGCTTTAATAGGGGGGTTAAAGGGGTGAAGGAGGGGCTTTACGGGAGGGAGACGATTTACAGCTCACGTCAAAGCAGAAACCAACTAAAGTCAAAGGAAACTTTGAATGAGTCCATTTAGATCAATGCAGCATGTTCTGATGCAACAAATGCCCCCTTTGAAAGATACAGTAAAAGATGTCAGAGGATACTGTTTGAGCTATGAGGTAAGTAAAAGACTCAGATATAGTGAGAGTGGCATCATAAAAGAAGACATGTTTTTGTAAAGAATTTCTGTTTTTTAAAATGCAAAGAGAATCTTACAGTCGCTATACCAGAAACTTTATCATCTTAACATTGGTTCTTTTGCGCCAATAAACTAACTACCTAATATTCCATTACTCAACTATTATGTATAATTCTCATTTTTATTGAGGAAAAATAATGCTTTACGGAGAAAAAGTTAATTTGTGGTGTGGTGCCGTGACCGCCTGCTTTACTGTCTCTCCACTGCAGACGTTGTGTGGGTTGAGAGCATCAACATCTTGTCAAAGCCATATGCTCCAAACTTACATGTTAATATACATGCATGCAGCAATCTTCAAAGGTTATTTTTGCAGCCGAGCAAGCAGTAATGAATTCTAAGCGTCTCAAAGCAGTACCAGATAACTTGACCTATCGGCTATGATTAGCTTATTCTGCCCCCCTCCTCTCAGTGTTGACCGCCATTGCTCCCTTATTAGCAATCTCTGTTTACCGGCTCATTTACATGCTATCCACACACATACCTTTTGCATATATATGAGTCAATTTCCTCGCCTCAACCCTTGTTTAGCGTAGAGACTGGCAATCGGAAGTGTATTGTGGAAGTTTACAGCAAACTTTATACAGACGTTATCATGTTTGTGCGTAATTCTGACAACAGCTGGTGTTTTGAACAAGCCACATCACGAGATTGAGAAGTGGAAAGAAGACAGTGTTACCTTATGGTTTGGTAGGTTTCAAATAGACGGTTTTCTGAAGCATAAAGAAAAGTGCGAAAAAAACTTGAATTTTGTTCAGTACAAAGAAAACATCCTGGTGCTTTACAGTCTGTGGTGCAAGGACACTAGGTCACGGGTAACACTACAAAAGATTCATACTTGGTTTAGTCCTGGTTTAGATCGGTGTCCACATAAAGATCTGGGTTACTCTCAAGATTTAGAGCAGCGTATCCCAACCTGTCCAGCACTGGGACCCGCCATTTTCCTAATGTGTAACACCATCAGTGTTTTATTATTTAACATGAAGACAGAAATGAACAAATTTGCTTTTTGAAAGATTTGACAGGGGATTGGTGTTCATGGCCTGTGCAAAAAAATGCGATATGAAGGGCTTACCCTGATGAAGGCCCAATAAGACTGAAACAGTTTATCAAACGTCCACACTACAATAAAAGCTTCTCATTTGCTAATCCTTGCAATGAAGAGCACCAAAGCCAGATCTTTTGAAAGTATAACCAGTGTATATATATATGTAAGTAACCAGTATGTCCAAGTAGCACTCCTGCAGGTTTTCGCTTATCCTACGGTTAACTAAATACACACTCGGCCTGCGTACCCAGCAGTGAGATAAAGCCCCGGACTGTGCCGTCTTTTTTGTTTAAAATTGTGAGACCCGAGCTCAGAGAGATGTCTTTAATCACACGGAGCGATCGACAGGATGCCACGCACCTCACTCACATGATCTCTGCACATGTGTCAGAGCTTGTCACATTCAGATGGCCATTCCCTTATACCCTCACTGGTCCAGTTAAGGCGATTAAGCGTTTTTGTCCTTGATTATTTTACATTTTCTGGTCCCGGTTCAGTCTGAGTTTAGTCCTCATGTAGTCCTTGTCAACTGATTTACTCCCTTTGTGATGGTGATGAATTGTGAACATTATCAGAACCAGCACTTTACAGGCCATAAAAATAAAACTCCTGAATGCAATCAAAATGAGCGTATCCCTTTTGCAAACAATAAAACAAATAAACAAAACAAAAACACAGAAATATTACTCTGAACTGATGCGTACACCATTGTGACGACAAGCAGCATCTGTCCTTGAGCCACATTACAATCTTTAATATCTTTTACCTCAAGGACTATAATAATACACTACTTCACCTCCCACTAAAAGCACTTATGATGCTAATGCAGCCACTCGAGTTATTTTCTTCTGCTATGACATTTGTCCACATGTGTTTTGCATTATACATCGTATTGTCTTGCTGTGGATTGTGAAAGAAAGCTTGACCTTTTAGAAAAATGCATCTCTTCCCCGTCTCAACCATGAAAACTATAGCATTATAAAGACCTCTCCAAGTAGTAATAGCTCTCCTTGCTTTGACCATTTCCGATAAGAGTGCCATTGTAATCACTTTCTGGACATGTCACACCTTCAGATTTACAACATCTGTTAAATCCCTTTGTTACCCATGGGGTTCAGACGACATTGTTATCCCAGCTCCTATGTCTATGTTCTTCAGTGCTTCCCCAGCGTCTCACAGAATCACGTCTAAAATCTCTTATTCGCCATCTTGCTGACAAAAGCAGAGAGGATCACCCAGGATTGTGCCCCCTGCCTCCGGGCGACAGTTCCACCTTCTATCCCAGATTTGCGCTGTACTTAATAGGTGCTCTGCGCTCTCTCCCCTGTGGCGACTGGACTATCAGTGTCTTGGCCATAACCACCTTCCCCCCTCTGGTTTATCATGATTCTCCTGGCAGGTGTCGCACTGCAGCCAAATGAGTTCATTTTCACCTATTAACTTGAATCTAGGCTAAGGCTGGTCCAAGACCTACTTTTGACACTTAGAATAATCAATTTATGAGGTGAAAAGATGCTCTTATAGATCAATTATCTCAATACATCACCTATTCAGAGCAGCATTAAGAACTGTAAATGATTCTCTGCACAAAAGGGAATAAATTGTGTTCTGGTATTATAATTATCTCTAAAAGCAAGACACTGAAGGTGAATAGAAAAAAATACTATTAGAAATATTGAAGTTGATATATTTTTAAAGGAACAGGCCACCGTTTTTACATCTTACCTGAGCTTAGATAAGTTGATATGTACCTGTCTGGTTTAATTTTGCTCCCGCTTTTGGGGTTACAAAGTTTACAGGTGCTTGTCATACAATTAGAATATCATGAAAAAGTATTAGCTAGAGTTATTCAACTCAAAATGTGAAACTAATATGATAGACTCATTTCATGCAAAGTGACTTATGTCAAGCCTTTGTTTGTTTATAATTTTGATGTTTATGGCCTACAGTCCTTTTTTTATTTTATTTTTTTATTTTATTAGATTTTTAATTTAGGGGTTGAGCTATAATAATCAAAATGATAATAAATAAAGGCTATAAATATCTCACTTTGCATGTAATGAGTATCATATTAGTTTCACAGTTTAAGATGAATAACAGAAGTAAATGCACTTTTTCATGTATTCTAATTATATGATGAGCACCTGTATAAAAAATCAAGCGAGAAATTTGTCAAATGTGTTTCTATGTCAGTACATACTACACATTACTGGCCACAATGTGAGAAAATACATTTTGAGTAATAGTTCTTGAGGGTATAATTTCTAATAAATACGAAGAAGAATTGAATTAGTGTAATAATGATATACTTTGTTGTGACGATTACATCATTTAGTTGTTTCCAAGTTAAAGTTTTAGGGAGCAAACTGGGCCAAAACCAGAAAAAATAAATAGATAAATGAATCCCTGGATGAGAGACTGTGAGCGTGTGAGTGGTTGGTGGTCGGAGGTCCATCGGTGTAGATCGGTGCAGCTGTGCTTCTGTCAGTCTTTTCCCAAGACATCTCTGAACTTTACCATAAACTTTTTGTGACTCTGGTAGTAATGACGTAATGATAGTGTGAGCAGTGACAGCATTGACAGTCCCATCTTTAGTTTTTATTATTTCATAACATTCCCCTGTGGGGAGAGCTCTATAGGATCTGCAGGCGTCAAATGTTTGCTGAGAACATGTCGTCCATCATAGATTATTTATAATTGTGAGTGATATTGTGTTCAGTTCATCTGCTGGCACCAAGTGACTGAATAAATGTATAATAATCAGTCAGTTTCTTCTGCTAATTCACAACAAGGGCCAGCCTAAAGGATGAACAATGGGCCTTCATGGTTGTACAAGGGCAGTGATTTACAAAAATACAACAGCATTTCCTCTGCATTGTTGTTTTTCTTACGCAACTGACAGCTTACACAAACGCTTTGCTTCAAAGTTTGGGAAAAGTGCTTTACAAGTGACACACAGATATAAATTGCAGACCAGAGGAACCTTGTGATGAAACCTTCTCAATTACAAACAGCCCAGGGAGAGCGACCACTTTTTGAGAACCTCTGAATGGACAACTCCTGAGTTTTGAGTACTTTTCCAGAAGCACGTATTGGCTGTCACAAACCCCCCTTGACTTCTCTATTTCAGACTATTAGCACTTACAGTAAGCACTATAGGTCCAGACTGTGGGATTATTCAAAGCAAGAACACCCCCCAGGTTAAATATGATCAGGCCTTCACATCCATCCGGCTCTCCCTCTATCGCGGCTGACGACGAGCGAAGTGCTGACACCACTCTCCTTTGAAAATTGAACTTGTGATATAATACAATCTCCTTTTGAAAATGAGTGCTAAATCATGTGTGAACAAGCCACGCTCGCTTACTTTTGGGCAATCCCTGTCTGTTTTTCTGGATCAGTGGCTGGATAGATAGGTGAATGAATGGTGAGTAAAAGAAAATGCATCGTCCCTTTAGACCAAATACCAGGAAGTTGCCAGTTAAAATACTGGCCCTTCTTAAGACAGGCTGTGGTCGTGTCCTTGCAAGACATTTTGGGACTAAAACCTATGGTGCTGAGGCTGGAACAATGTTCCATGTACAATCACAACCGCCTGCAAATACAGTATGTTGATTTATAGTCAGGCTTAACTTTTTGACCACTTACAAGCAAAAACATAAGAAAAAACATGTCACTTGATATCAAATCTGCAGTTCTTGTATATATTCCTGATCTGCACTTGTCAGTTTAAAAATGACCCAAAGAGAAAAAAGGAGCCAATAAATGTGATGAATATTAAGTAAGTTGTGCTGTAGTTCTTCTTTGAAATGTAAAAAGAAGCTTGCCAAAAGAAGCTGTCAGTTTTATTAGTTCATACACTTGTCATTTTCACCGAAGATCTCATTGGGTTGATTCTACTTTGTAACATTTTGTCTTGCAGTGTAACAGCCCACCAGCAGCTGAAACCAGGTCACCCGTGCTCCGTCTCCTGCATCAGTCACTATAATGCCTCTGAAGCCACATTGACAAGCTATTCTGTGGAAAGGACAAGATTTGCAATCCAAAATAATAAAGGAATTAATGCAGCATTCAATGTGCAGCTTCTCAGCACTAAATGCAGAGAGAGAGGTGATCTGAGCTGGAATGGGCAATAACAATACACACATCCACTGGAACCAGGCAACTTTAAACATATCTTTCTTAGGGGGGAAAGGAGGAAAGAAAGGATGTCTAGAACAATGGGCTCAATCAAGTCCATGGAAGCCTTTGTGCAGTGGTTTTGATCTGCTGTTAACAATAGCTATCAAATGTGGTCAAAAATATAAAGTAGGTCATGTTTGACCTAAGAATAAGTTATCCCAAAGACATTCTGCAAAGTATGGAAATGAAGGTAATACTAGCTCTGATGGCTCGAAAATATATCAATGGCTCTGCAACATTAACAGGACAGCCATGACAAAACAGTGCAGTTGCAATTGCTATTCTTTAATACAAAGTTCCTGTTTATTCCAATCCAAACATAAGACGTCCTACGAGCTCAGTTAAACAGAACCTTTTGGCAAAGCAGTGACTCTGTCCTGTGGCTGTTTGCTTGTATCTTGTAAACTGATACACATGTGTGGCTCCCAATAACAGATGCTTACACATATATCCCCCAAACTGATGCCCTACATACACATTGGCTGCAAGTCATTCCCAGCGTGGAGATAATTACTATAAGCAGAGATTCAGAGATGCCTGCGGTCTTACCTGGCTTTCACTCCTCTCAACAGGGCTTATGGAGACATTAGGCAGAAGTCATTAACTATAGCACAGACAGGACGAGATGGGCCAGTCACTCCAACGCGCTCACGGTGTTGAATTGGAGAAATAAAAAGTCGCTGGAGCATGGTGTAGCCTGCGTAAATGGTTCTGTAAGGGAGCATGCATCTTCTCTATGTGTTTGCCTGAGTGCTAAAGAGGAGCGCTCAATGGCTTTACGCTTGCATCAGTAATCCTGATTTATGATTCAAAGTAGATACGCCGCAATATTTCATTTATACAGGACGCTATGGTGGTATCTTACTAATATAGTGGTTGTAGTGGTTATTAAGTCGGCTACTTTCTGTTTGCTCAGACTTCCTTCTTGTGTAACAATGATCTAACATCACAGTTCAATCTCAAATAAGATTCCATGACTGTAAGTGTAGACGATTCGGGGCCTCATAGCCTTTTTATCAGCATTGGAAAGAGCTCAATCAGGGCTTTAAAATGAGCCCGCACAAGTTTGTACAACTATTTCATGTGTTTTATGTTGTAGACTTTTGCGTATTATTTCGGAACCCAAAGAGATGGACACTTTTTGTTTTGTTGTTTTGGAATCTACAGATTCCTCTAAAGTACCAACATGAATGTCCTAAATATATCAGCCCTGTGCCCCTCATACAGCACCCCTTGCTGTCGGTTTGCAAAAGTATCTACCCCCTGAGTCAATACTTTGTGGAACCGCCTTTTGCTGCAATTACAGCTGCAAGTCTGTTGGGGTATGAATCTACTAGTCTTGCACATCTGGACTTTGACTTGGCCTTTCTAACATACGGATATTTTTTGTTTTCAACCATTTCATTGTGACCCTGTGACATCACTGTGTCTTGCTGGAAGGTGAACCTCCGCCCCAGTTTCAAGTCTTTTACAGACTCCAATATGTTTTTGTCCAAGATTGCCCTATATTTGGCCCCATCCATCTTTCCATCAACTCGAACCATCTTCCCTGTCCCTGCTGAAGAAAAGCAGCCCCAGAGCATGACGCTACCACCACCATGTTTGACAGTGAGGATGGTGTTTTCAGGGTGATGAGCAGTGTTACTTTTACGCCAAACATAGCATTTTGCCTTTAGGCCAAAAAGTTCAGTTTTGGTCTCATCTGACCAAAGCACCTTCTTACACATGTTTGTTGTATCCCCCATGTGGCTTCTGGCAAACAGAAAACAGGACTTCTTATGGTTTTCTTTTAAAAATGTCTTCTTCTAGCCACTCTTCCATAAAGGCCAGATTTGTGCAGTGTATGACTAATAGTTGTCCTGTGTATAGTTTCCCCAATGTGAGCTGGAGCTCTCTGCAGTTCATCCAGGGTCATCATAGGCTTCTTGGTAACAGCTCTGGTCAGTGCTGTCCTTGTTCAGGCAGTAAGTTCAGGAGGACGGCTTTGAGAGATGTTCAAAGCTTTGGACATCTTTATATAACCTAACCCAGCTGTTTATTTCTCAATAACTTTATCCCGGACCTGTCTGGTGTGTTCTTGGACTTCACGATGCTGTCTGCTCCACAATAGTCTCTTTACAGACCTCTGAGACCATCACAGAGCAGCTGTATTTGAACTCAAGGCAATTGGATGCAGTAAAAGGAAAGGGCTTTAGATACTTTTGCAAACCCCACTTTTCTGTTTTTTATATATAAAAAACAAGTTAAAAATCATGTATAAATTTCATTTCACTTCGCGATTGTTTCTCACTCAATGTGTGTCTTTCACCTAACATTTCAATGAAATATATTTGTGTTTGTGGACCACAGTGTGGCAAAATGTCGAAAAATGTAAAAGGGGGGCCGATACTTATGCAACTTGCTGTATAGAAATAAAAGTATAAGCAATCCTTATCTGAGTGAAGAAAACGTCTGGTAATGTTGCATCAGTGCAACATTCTGAGTTTTTCTTGGTCTAAAGCCTATGGTATCATCTGAATAACAACTTATTCCCCATCTAACAAAATTGCAATTTCTTACTCCCTCATGTTTTGCCATAGTGCAGTTCCATCAGTAATGCTGATCTTTAGCTCGAAGTGTGTGATACAAGACACAATTTGTTTATGCAGCGATGATATTGCTCCAAGCGATGTTAGGTCGTCTAAATAAATCTGTGTTCTTATTTTTATCCCAGCAGCCTATAGACACATGCATGACTAACAATATATATGCGCGCTGACAGCGAAAACCTGACATTCAATATGTTCACATATAAATAGTGGTTAAGTCTCAATGCACATTAGCATATGCGTTCATGTTCAAATGTGTGCTATGCCTTTATAAGACAAAAACAGCCTTGCAAAGCATGTATTATAAGGATATACAGTATTGAATGCTGGATCTGGTGTTATGAATGCACTCTTCTTTGACACCAGGGGATCAGTGATGCGGCGGAAACAAAATGTATAGAACAAGCAGCATTTGTACACAACTGTTGGTGAAATGCTTTGGGGTGATAGAGTAGAGTATGTATGTGTGTGTGATGTACGTGCACTAAACTGGGCTAGAATGAGCAGGACTTGGCAGCATTTATCATGATTAGTCTCTCATCAGTCGGGCCAAAGGAGAGGCCTTTAATATCACTGGCAGTAATTTTCTGCTTTTTTCCATCTTCATTTTTTATCCTCAATGCACTCAACCCCCACTTTCCACCGACAGTTTTCATCAAAGAAGCTCAATAATCAGCTGCCATCACCCCCTGATCCACAGACCCCCACCCGCTTAAGAGCACTCATTACAGTGACCTTGTTCAGCATTGGGGTATAAGGAGATTCTATGTGAACCTCAATTTATCACGTATGTACAGCCATACAACATCAAGAAATGGGGAGTGTAAACAGTGCTCAAGCCCGGGGTGCAATAACCTCTCTCACTTTCCCTCATACATTATTTAATGTACAGTAGAGCGAAGTTGCACACAGGAATTGATCTGGTAAATTGTAATTTTAAATAAGATGCGTTACAGCAGCAGCAAAAACACTGCATGTAAAAATCATTATTCATTTGCAGATGCTATCAATACTACAACATATCACTAAAAGGATGGTATATTTTTTATTATTATGCTGATGCAGTTTTGACAAGAGAAGCACAACATGTGGGCAAACAATTGTAAAGATGTGCTCAGACTACGAAAGAAAAATGAGCCTCTTGGATTCGGTGGTGAAAGCCATTTAGCAAAACTCTGCGAAATCGGCTTGAGCGTTTATCCATGTTGTTGTTCCCTCATTAAAAACATTGAGTATTTCAAATATCTTTCGAACTTCCACTTATCATTCATGCACTCATACACACAAACACACTTCATAGTTATACGCAGGCAGCAATGTGAGTGACGTGTCTTGCCCAAAAGACACAATGACCGTATGTACTGATCAGAGTTGCCAACCTTCCAAACCTTCTAAAACCTACATGGAGATTCAGAATATAGTTATAGTCACTTAAAGGAACAGGCCACTGTTTTTTCCATACTGAGATATGTTCTTACCTGAGCTTAGATGAGTTGATGCGTACCTGTCTGGTCTTCAAACATGCGCTCATTTTTGTGTAACTATACTTGGATCGTGTAACTTTTCCTGTAACCGTAGTTAAAAAGGGAAAACGTGGAAGAGCTTGGTCACTTCTAACTTCAACCCCGTTTGACTCCATAGAGGAGAGGAGGAGAGGCTAAATGCTAACAACATCTTTGGTCTTTTTGTGTGACTGAGGGCACGCACAGTCGTCTATGTTCAGGTAAGAACATATCTCCGTATGGAAAAAACTGTGGCCCATTCCTTTAAAATTAGCTATATAGACCAAAATTACAACAAGTTGTCACGACCCCAAAGCTACTCGTCTACCTCTGTGCCACTCCCAAGTCCAAGTCCTGCTCTTTTGGCTACTTTCCTCCCCTTTCTGCGTTTTCTGGATGGGCAGGGCCCGACCGAGCTGTTATATTCGGGTTTTCAGCAACACCCGGCCTGCTTAGCCCTGCATTTCCCATTTCCCTGTTGTTTGTTTTTGTAAAGTCACCTGCCAATCCTGAGAAAAAAAGGGGGGCTTACATTGTCATATTTCATTTCTTTGTCATAACAGCTAACGTCATGTCTCATTCATATCTACTATCATTGGTTTGATCCCAGTCTGCCTCTTCTTGTATTCGCTCATCTTTCCTTAAGCACATCAGAGCACACCGAAGCTGCAAGACATCAAGCTCCCTTATCCTTCTCTTTTCAGTTCTCCTAAAGCAGTCGCTACTATTTGGCCCTTTATGTCTTTTATAACTACACTGTATCTCGTCTTCTTCTCTTCAGAGACAAAGAGGTGGCAAAGCAAATCCCTTGCAGTGGTTTTGTACCTTTCCTCCGAGGGCTGAGAAAATCAAGTGTGGTGTTAAATGTGATCCTGTCAGAGCAGTTGACGGCTAAAGGGGGCTGTGTAAGAAGCTTTAGTTCTGCTGGAGATGTGTTGTCGAAGGAATTTCTTTTTTAAAGGGAAAACGACAGAGAAGAAGAAAGAGAAAGAGTCTGGTAGCCTGATGGAAATGGCTTTGTCAGCACTGCGGAAAAAGCAAGGAAGATTTGTTTGATTTTTCCTCATGGTATTGGGATTAGGACAACAAAAGCTTAGCACCTGCTGCTTCCCCTTTGCAAAAACGAACATTTGTACACAGAAGTTTTACATCCAATTTGATGTGCCCTGTTTTCTGACATGTTGCAGCAAATGAGTGGAACGTGTTATGATAATTATTTTCAGTGAATTCCTTGCCATTGTGTGTTTTAATTGCCTTTGCAGGATTGGAACACTGCTTTAGTCGATGGCTACTTTTTATTTTTGTATTCACATTGCTTGGTTCAACTTGTCTAGGACTTTTACAGCGCATCGCATTACCATATTAACTTTCTGTGGGCTTCTTTGGCTGCTTTTGTTTGTAAAAATCTCAGTGTAGGTCTAACTAGGAAAGTCGTTAACCAGAGGCAGCCTGACAGATCGTCCGGGCAATTGGTTTTAACAAGCTGGAAGGAAAAGTAGGGCAAAAATACTAATGTCTTGCCTCAAAGATCCATTCCACTTCAATACATATTTTCACTGCGGTGGCTATAATTACCTTGACTAAGGAGCCTCTGTTTTCCTTAGCATTTGTCTGTCCAGTGGAGTGTCGAAAATGCAAAACATTGACACAGAAAACTGGGCAAAATTATAGTTTGTGCTTCCAAAAAAACAGTGGGACAAAACAAGGAAATATCAAACCTGTTATTAGAGAAACTTACCCTTAAAAGACTTTGAGCTGACACTTCGCACAAATTGGGCTTTTGTGATTTCATTGAATATGATTAAACCTTTGACATCCTTGTACAAAACATATTCTATTTTTGTTGTTGTACGTATCTGTTTCACCGTTTCCTGCCATGATTCTAATTCATATTTTGTCAAGTCCCCACTTTTCTGGAAAGTTTTGAGGCACCTCCTTAGCTGATTGTGTGTTGGGATAGCTATGTGCACTGGCTTTTTACCTTTTTTTTTTACCTGTTGCACAAACTGAATCATATTTCAACAACGGGACTCTTTTGCACATTTGCCAGGCCACATTTTTATTAACTGGCCCCTCTGAGTCATTGTTGTCATTGATGCCATACCGCCCCATTCAACTACGTCCCAATCACGTCCACTATGCCTGAGCCGTAGCCCAGCTGGTCTTACAAGTGGTCCTAACAAGCCTTTAGTTCAGAAGTGGAGACCATTGTTAACACAGTTGCACACACAGAGAGGAACACAGCAACAAATAGTTTCCAAACAGCGGGACAAGATCTTTCTCTGCTGGAGGTTGCTTAGTAAGACACAAGAACCCTTGAGGGAACACTTTGGTTACACCTCTATTTAAAGATAGTCTGCTTATCTTTCTGCAAAACTCCAGGATATAAGACCAGCCACTGAGAGCAAGGCAGTTAGAATCCAAGAGTATCCTCAACATTTTTAGCTGTGTCCTGCAACATGCCATTGGGGACACAGTCTATTAGGTAAAAAGGACTTATTAAAACAACAACAAAAAAACATAGAGAGCTGAGGTAAATCCAACTTCCTATATTGAGACAGGAGGTAGGACTCCTTTTTTGTTTGTTCTACCTGGCAGAACTGGAAAATAAGATATTGACTGTAGAATAAAGTTTTTCATTTCAGTGCAAGTCATAAAGCTCTACCTTTTCTTCACACACACATCTCTGTTCATAGAATTAATCTAAACAGTAAGTCTGTTACAGAGTTTATACTGTTTTGCCAGCATTGGTTGGGGGTTAGTTATAATGGTATAATATTCACATTGTATGGTTTGTGAGACAAGTTCTGTGCAATTCTAAACCATTGCAAGATAAGGTTGTCTCTTCACACTCCAGCCACTAGAGATCAGTGCTGTGTTCACTCTATCTCACCGGAGGAGAGTTGCGGAGACTGTCTCCACAACAATCTCACTGGCCTGGAGACTAATTGGGGACTCAAGTTGCCACTGGTCACAGAGATGTCTCAGAGACGTGCCCTGGTGAAAAGGCAAGTCGCCCGATATACAACTTCAATTTCATTGGAGTCTCCACGTGGTCTCCGAGAGGTGTCCGAGAGGTCTACGCGGTCTCAAACAACTGTGGCAACGTTGTGAACACTATTTGTTGTCCTCAACCTGTGAGACGTTTTTGTGAGATCTCAGAGATGGAGTCTCTTTGAGATCTTCTTTGCCTGTGACAGGTCTCGGAGATAATCCAGGGACGTCGCAGAAACGTCTCGCAGGCTGAGGACAACAAATAGTATTTGTGACACAAGTGCTTGAGACCGCGCACACATGGAGACTGCATGGAGACTGCATGTAGGCTTAAAAACGTCTCAAACACTGAGACTACCTGGAGATTGGTCCTTTCGAAAACTTGGACCAGTATGGCCACTTCTGTTCCATTGCAGTGAATATTGAGAGAATGAAACAAGGATAATCTTTTCTTTGTCTAAAAGGCAATTACAAGTGAAACGGCTGATGAATGCTGTCAAAAAATTGTGTACGATCAAAAGTAGCTATATTTGGAGCACATGTATGCTATGCACTATGCAACAGTAAATGCTGCATAGTTTGGATGCTAAAAATGGTTAAAAACCTATGGCTGGCAACAATAAAAGGAATGAATGAAATTGCATATTCTCACCCATAATTACCCATTTCATACTCTTTTGTGGAGTGCTTGACTAGTGCACAATGATCTTTTCTTCGTTGTACTGATAAGGACCGGAATCTCAGCTGCTGTTGCTATGGAGATCACCAGTGTGAGAGAGAGACCACCATCATTCAGTAGCCTACATCTGAAGTGAACAGGGCTTTTAGTACAATTTTCATAATTTTTACTAATTAGTCATTTCCACAAGATTCGTTAAAGCCTCTTTTCAATCCCTTGTGATAAATAACAAATTTCAGTGCATTCTCAAACAAAGCCTTCTTCTCGGAGCTGAACTTGTATATAGATCTTTATATCTAGGCCTTTTTGATCATTTCCTTTTCTTCTGTAGAACAATAAATGCATTTACAGCCCCGCAATGAGAATTTTAACAACTACTAAATGCTACTTTTGAACATAATTTGTAAAATCCAAACTCTAAAAGTTGGATCAGAAAAGTTTGAACTGTACAAAGAAGTTTGTTTTTTGAGGGGGAAATAATTCTATATTATTCATTTTCAAATTTAAAAACACAATGACCATGCAGTAAAATTAGCATTCATTCCTTCACATCTTAAAGGTTAAGTTTCCATTTTCCCTCTACGTTGACTTTTTCCACATAATTACCATTTCTTGCCCCTACTGTCCAAGGTGTGCCCAGCTAACAACCAGAGGTGGTCAGTAACAAGTAGATTTACTTGCCATTCTTAAGCAGAGTTTTAAAGGTCTGTACTTTACTTGAGTAGCGTTTTTGTTGAGAATGTATTACTTTTACTCCACCACATTAATTCTAAAAGCCTAATAAGGCAACTCTATGAACAGTAGGTGGCGCTGTGCAGATGTTCTCGGATTGTCCCCATCATGTTGCTTGCACAGGTGTGGAATTAATTTTTTTTTCATGTATTAGACTAATCTATAGCCAGTAGTACCTGTACTTTTGCTCAAGAGGTGAAATCAAATACTCTGACCACCTCTGCTATTGGCCATTACAATAGATAAGCCAGATGTTTCCTCATGGCAAAACAAATTAAAAAAAGGGACGAAAGGCTAAACAGGCCACAGTGATTAGTGCCGTGCTTCATAGCTAAAAGGTCCTGGGTTCGGTCTTTGGGTCCCACAGGACCTATTTTGCATGTTCTCCTTGTGTCTGCGTAGGTTTCCTCCAGGTACTGGTGATGTTCGAGTCCTGACCAGAACCAGGAAATACAGCGCTCTGGTCTCTGCACTGGCTGGAATAGATGCTAAAATAGCTCTGCTTGTGTACAAGTCTCTTCATGGTTGGGCACCAAATTATATTTTAATAATTATATTTTACAAGTTACAGGCGTATGAACCACCTCGGGTGCTGATCCTCAGGGAGGGGTCTCCTGGTTCCATGCAGCAAAGGTCTGGAACAGCCTCTGTGTCAATGTGAGACAGGCCTCAACTTCGACTATATTTAAAGCAGCACTGAGTAACTCTTGCCCCTAGAGGCCATAAACGCAACTGCAGGTGTTGTAGTAAGATGCGATTTTTTTAACTTATTAATTGTCCGTGAGTTGAACCTCGGATCCAGGAGGAACAATGCGGTTTTCGTCCTGGTCGTGGCACACTGGACCAACTCTATACCCTTCATCGGGTACTCGAGGGTTCGTGGGAGTTCGCCCAACCAGTCCACATGTGTTTTGTGGATCTGGAGAAAGCGTTCGACCGCGTCCCTCGTGGTGCCCTGTGGGGGGTGCTCCGGGAGTATGGGGTCCGGGGCCCTCTGCTAAGGGCTGTCCGTTCCCTGTATGACCGCAGCAGGAGCTTGGTTCGCATTGCCGGCAGTAAGTCAGACCTGTTCCCGGTGCGTGCTGCCCTTTGTCACCGGTTCTGTTCATTACTTTTATGGACAGAATTTCTAGGCGCAGCCAGGGGCCGGAGGGTGTCCGGTTTGGGAGCCTCAGAGTCTCATCTCTGCTGTTTGCGGACGATGTTGTTCTGATGGCTTCAACGAACCAGGACCTTCAGCACGCACTGGGGCGGTTTGCAGCCGAGTGTGTAGCGGCCGGGATGAGGATCAGCACCTCCAAATCCGAGGCCATGGTTCTCCACCGGAAAAAGGTGGCTTCCCCTCTGCAGGTCGGTGGGGAGTCCTTGCCTCAAGTGGAGGAGTTCAAGTATCTCGGGGTCTTGTTCACGAGTGAGGGACGGATGGAGCGTGAGAACGATAGACGGATCGGTGCGGCGTCAGCAGTGATGCGGTCGCTGTATCGGTCTGTCGTGGTGAAGAGGGAGCTGAGTCGGGGGGCAAAGCTCTCGATTTACCGATCGATCTACGTTCCCACCCTCACCTATGGTCATGAGATTTGGGTAATGACCGAAAGGACAAGATCGCGAATACAAGCGGCCGAAATGAGTTTCCTTCGCAGGGTGGCTGGGCGCACCCTCCGAGATCGGGTGAGGAGCTCAGTTACCCGGGAGGAGCTCAGAGTAGAGTCGCTGCTCCTTCACGTCGAAAGGAGCCAGCTGAGGTGGCTCGGGCATCTGTTTCGGATGCCTCCTGGTCGCCTCCCGCGGGAGGTGTTCCAGGCATGTCCTAGTGGGACAAGGCCTCGTGGAAGGCCCAGGACACGGTGGTGGGACTATGTCTCCGAGCTGGCCTGGTGTCGCCTCGGGGTCCCCCCAGAACAGCTGGAGGAGGTGTGTGTGGATCGGGAAGTTTGGGCATCTCTGTTGAGACTGCTGCCCCCTCGACCCGGCCCCGGATAAAGCGGAAGAAAATGGATGGAATTGTCCGTGAGAGTAAATACTACACTGACAGAAAAGCTGAAGGGAGAGAGGGATATTGTACATCCAATCACACAATGGAAATATTTCTTTTCACTCAAACTTGGCTGTACTGTTTAAAGTGGCACTAGCCGGCAGCTAGCTTTGCCCGTTAGCCTGTTAGCTTCTTCTTCATGATTCTATTAGTGTGTATTGGGTGCTCCGGTCTGGTGGCAGAAAAATTGCAATTGTGGTTTTCTGACCGGAGACACCAGGGGGAGATGAATGACCCCCCAATCATCCTATCAACACTTGTATTACCCCCGGAGGCACTACGAGAGGGATTTATTAAGGTAAACAAGTTACTTATTGCTTAAGTCCATGTTGAAAATGCACTTCTTTACTGCTGCCAATAGCAATTGAACCTATTTTAACTAATTTTAATATATACATATATATACAGTATGTATATATTTATATTTTGCATTGATTTTTTTAATGCTTTTTATGGTATTTTTTTATTGTGTGTTTTAGTGTTGTTGTGACGCAAATCGAGTTGTCTTGTACATGAAATGTGCCATACAAATAATTTGCCTTGTCTTGCCTACTCCGGTTTCCCCTACCACTAAAAACATGTGCAATAGGCCAATGGGATGAATGAGTGTGTTTGAGAGTGCGAGTGGTGAACAACGGATGGAAAGAGTCTTGTGTGTTCATTAACATGCACTGTCCAAATAAACCACACACAAACTTTTTAGAATTCCACCATATTATGCTTCATTTGAGAAAGAGTTGAAACATTTTGTTGTTGTTGAGTTTGTAAAACATTTATTCCGTTTGTCTTCACACCACTTTTCAAACTAAAACACAAACTCTTTTTTGTGTGTGTCAAACTTATCAAAAAAGGTTGATGACAGAGAAGCATGATATTTATGCTGATTCATCCATTATGAATGCTGTGTTATTTGAATATGTATTTGTTTATAAACATGATTATTCTTCCAATACTTTCCCATCCGTCTCCTTTTCTGCTGTTTTCTGCTCTCTTTGACTCGCCCTCCGTCCCTGGTGTGCGCCGTTGCAGCTCAGGCGAAGTATCAATCCATGCATAAATGATTAGAGAGTTTTGTTTCAAACGGATTATCATTTCTATCCCCTCTGCGCGAGTACCTTTGATCGCAGGCAGGCACGCACAATCGCTACCTCACACCTGCTTTTCCAGCACGCAGACATACATTAGAGAGGCCCGGGGCAGGCGCGAGCGATGCATTAACCCGGAGGTCCGCCTGTGTGGCAATGCGAGGGGCGACGCTGGTCATAAATAAGTGGCGATGTCTTAGGTGTCAGAGAGATTCAAAGCTTGAGTGCACTGGGAAAAGAAGCCATAATCTTTCTCCGCCATCATTTTTGCATAGATTAAAACTGTGTCCTCACATTGCTCTCCAAAGGAACTAATATGTTTTTAGTATTTAAAGATCCCTTTTGAGCCTTGCAGTGGGTTTGGTTTATTACCTTTCCATTTGTGATTATGTTGAAGTCTGTTACTGATTAATGCACAAATTACTAGTTCTATTCTTTAAACATCTACACTCAAGCCTATGAGGCTGTTTCATTCTGTATTGGGGTCAATGAATGGAGTTTAGTGAAAAAGTTTAACAAACAGCACAGCTGGTCGAGAACAATGTTTGTTTATTGTGGATCTGAATACTGAAATTTTGGCTGTTATTTCCCCCACATTTTGTCCCAAACGTTATATTTTCTATTTTGGATGTGTTATTAGAAAAGTACAGGGAGACAAAGGGAGAGAGGGATATTTTACATCCAATTACACAATGGAGATATTTTTTTCACTCAAACTTGGCTGTAAATACTGTTTAAGTGGCACTAGCTCGCAGTTAGCTTTGCCCGTTAGCCTGTTAGCTTCTTCTTCGTGATTCTATTAGTGTGTATTGGTGACTCCGTCCCGGTACAGGGAAAGTTGCAATTGTGGTTTTCTGACCAGAGACACCAGGGAGAGATGAAAGACCCTCCAATCATCCCATTAACACTTGTATTACCCCCAGAGGGACTACGAAAACAAGTTACTTAGTTCTTCTTTAAGATGATTTTCAGAAATGAGATTATTGCAGACAACTATGATCAAATACATGGTGAGGGGAGGAGAGGCCACGTGAGATCCCCACATTACGCCAGTAAAACAGTGCTTGACCACCATCAGGAAGTTCTGTCCTTGGTCTTTGGATGAGGCAAAAAAATCGTCCTATCTAGCAACTTCTTTTAAGGAACTTTTTGGTCCATAGTCATTGGATAGGGCTACACAAGGTGAAAGGGGGTGAGGCGCAGAATCACCATCAAGCAAACTTGCCGGGCTGGTGTACACTGTTTACCAATAGAAAAGAAATATGTGATTATAGTATCAGACTGCATAATGACATATAAATCAAAAGAGGTCTTAAAACTTTCTGAAGCCACTCGAGATAGGTGCTGAAATTCAAAGCTCGAGTGCACTGGAGCCATAATCCTTCTCCTCCATCATTTATGCATAGATTAAAACTGTGCCCTCGTGTTGCATTCCGACGGTAAAAGATGGCGTCTGCTCACATTACTAATATATGGATTAATTTCGAACTGCTGTATAGCAGCGAATGCAGCTCTGAAGATAAACCAACTTCAAAAACACATGGAGAAAAAACATCCAAATGGGAGCAGCATGGGGTGGTGTTTCAAATTTAACATCGCTGCGAGAGATGCGGCGTTTACGTGTCAAGTTGTCAACTGGTCCGTTTTGATATTCAGCATCAAAACATATGGATATAGAGGTCTTTTATGCAACATGAGCAATAGGTAGGACTGTATACATGCTTTCTTGGTGCCTTCTCCATCCAATGCTTCTTCCATGAGTCTTTTGAAATGGGGTAAGAATTTGATCATTTCAAGCACATTTGCAAAAAACAGTAATACACGAGTGATGTTTTTTAACACGTATTTAATTCCATCTTAATTCATCAATTTATTCATTTCAAAATATAATACGTCTTGGTTCCTTTATGGTAATTTGCTTTGGACTTTTCGCAGCTCTGCCCAATAACAACCTCATTAATTCTTCATGCGCGCCGCGGATGGTTTCCCCGGAAATTTGTGTTAATATCAAAATAGGACAGTATTTTCTGATCCCAACCTCATTTTCACTCGTACTGTGTTATATTTCGGCAAACGAGATCAGACCGAATTTTTTGATAAGAAACTTTCCAAATCCTCTCTCTCCCCACTAATGGAATGGTTTCTACTTGTGCAGAAATCTGGATCATTAGTGGGAAAACGTGTGGGCTCATAGTGGTGAGAGATTAGCGATTGCCTTAGCGCATGTGAACTGAGGTGCGAGCTTAAGTAATCGTTAAATCGTTTTAAAACGCACAAAGCTCGGTTCTGCTTTAGAGTTGGAATCGATGCATGGCAAACAAATTATGATGGAAAGCTATGCATCCATTTTAGGAGGACTGTTGTGAAAGTCCAGGGTGAAGTGGTTCAAATGTGATGATAGTCCTTGATAGAGGTTGGTAATGATCTTTTTTGTGATTGTGGTATGTGATAATCTGCCTATTAATATGATCCAACAAATCTCAAACAGTGCGTCTGCCCCCTCAACAACACAAACATATGGACTTTTATTTAATCTTACAGAACGGTGGATGAAAATGTAGGAAGGAGGGAACAACGGACAACAGGTTCAGAGCCGGAGTCAGAACAAGCGAGTGGATTTGAATATTAAAGAAAGCAGGTTAGAGCAGAGAATGGAGGGGCACGGGTGATAAAAGAGACGCAGCGAGACTGTGAAATGGAACGAGAAAGGCTGAATGGACAAGGCCAAAAAAAAAAAAAGAAAAAAAGTGCAGCATCAGGACCTTTCCATACAGCAGCAGGAGCCAGAGGTGATCAGCCTGAAATTCACATTCAGACACGTACCCACAAGTGCACCAGGACTGTGTGCAGAGACAGAGGGGGGTATTAGAGAATTTAATTGTGCAAATTAATTGAGGAGGCAAAAGCTAACTGAGCTGAAAGTTGGTGATGTTCTTCATTTTCTCTATCAAATAACACAGACTACAAAAAAAAAAAAACATACAGAATGTTACTTCAGAAGATTAAGTCATTTACATTCAAAGTCGGTTACTCAAGCATCCGATTCAACAAGACCAACTGACCACCATTAACATGCTTATAGTACAAAGGCTTAAGTTACGTTGTTACTTAAAATATGATTAACTTCATATGAAAAGAGTCTAGTGCATTGAGTACAGCTTCTCATGCCCCTAGAGGCCATAAGCGCCACTGCAGGTGTCGTAGCATGTTGCGTTTTTTTACTCATTAATTGTCCGTGAGAGTAAATACTACGCTGGATATTGTACATCCAATTACACAATGGAGACAATTTTTTTCACTCAAAATTTGCTGTAAATGCCGTTTAAGTGGTGCTAGCCCACAGTTAGCTTTGCCCGTTAGCCTGCTAGCTTCTTCTTCGTGATTCCATTAGTGTGTATTAGTGACTCTGACCCAGAGGCAAGAAAGTTGCAATTGTGGTTTTGCAGGATTTAGAGGCAGTTGTGGTGAATAGGTCTGGGCTCATTCTACATCTTAGAACATTGTTGGAACATGTAGGGGGAGGTAAATATCTAGTTTTAACATTTTTAAACTCTGCATAGTTCCTTTAAGGTAAAGGAGCTACTTACTTCTTCTTGAAAGGTGCATTCTGCAACTTTTAATGCGGAAGAATAATGTATATGTGTATTTGACCTGGTAGAAGTTGTAGTGACCCAGTGTTTGAATAAGTGGTCAGCATGGTGCCTTTACTTTCCATCACAGTGGTCTCTACAACGCTCCAGGATCAATTGTTTTATAGGTTTTCGGGTGAGAGGGTCCATCAGCAGTGAAAACCTTCCAAACATTTGATCCTGGAGCGTCCTGGAGACCACTGTGATGGAAAGTAAAGGCGCCATGCTGACCACGCATACAACCGCTGGGTCACTACAAGGAAATGTGTTATTAAAACTATTATCTGTGAACAATTATAATTTTTTCTTAGCTGATGAGTTTGCCTCCCTGTTCAACTTCCCCACTCACACTCAACAACTCTATCGAACAAACTTAGATCGTTTCCATACCGACCAAAATAAAATCAACACTAGCAATGCGTTACTGGTTGAACGCCTTTCTACGAAGTCACTTCAGCAGCAAATATTTCTTTCCCCATACACACAATATTGTACGCGTTAATAAGTGAATGTTTGTGTTGCTCCGATGGATTCATGTTCAACGTGTGCAGGGAAATTAACTGCAGCCCGTGGCAACGTGATGGCCCAGCAATCGATGTGCGGCCCTATCATCTGATTAGGCTCCGTAATGTAAGATATACCCTATGTGATTTCTATATGTGGGATAACAATATACTGCCTCTTTCTAAACAACACCAGCAGACCCGTATCTCCACGCACACAAAGATCCTGATAATCCAGTGGGCTTTCTATTCAATAGACATGTAAGCTAATACATACAGGCATCACCTGGACATAGCTGGTGTAAGATTTCTCTCGTGTCCTTGGACTTTCTCCAGGGAGTAACTGCGAAAATGGCCCTATTGTGTGCATGTGTTAGGATTTTTATATATTCTGGTCATGAGTTGCCAGTGTAAAGAATATTCAATGTAGCACGGTAAAGCCCTTATGATTTGGATGTTACCATGCTCTAAAGAAATGCTATTTACGTACTGTATATAATATTGCCTCGATCAATTTTCGCTATTTGAGAGAGTGAAATTCACATATCAGTCACGCAAAAACATATTAGAGGCTGAAGGAAAGCAAGTGATTTCTCCAAATTTTCAGCCCTCACACCTCAATCATGAGTTGATGTCTTACAATTTAATTTCATATTGTCATACAACCCCTCCCACGACGTTATTACTTTTTGTTTCGTTGTGACTTTGTTGTTTTGGGACACTGTTGGCTCGTTGTATTTAATTTTATCTTGTAACTCAGACAACATGCGGTTGAAACGGAGCCACTCGTAATTTTCGCCATGTGCTGACCCATTTGAGCCAGTGATTAATTTGTAATTATCTTCCTGGAACAGAGAGAAAACAGCTCCATCAGCAGAGTAGACCTGTGTGTGCGGGGACTGTGGTCCCAAACACAGCTACATCTGCAACACTGAATGTCGCACCCAGGTACTACACAAACGGCACAGCCCTCCACCGAGATGTTGAGAAATTTGGCCACTACAAGGGTGTTTCCTTAAAGAGGGGGTATTATGCTTTTTTCAATCACATGGCACCAGTCTATAGCACACTACAATGATGACGAAACCTTCTGTTGGTCTGTAAATGCAGTAAATTAGAATAACTGCCTTGTATAAAAATGCTCTTTCAAAATGGTTGTAGCGAATGTCTTGAAATCATGGATCTATTATAGGCCTCTGTCTCTTTAAGAACCTCTGACCCTTTCCGACACGCCCCCTCCACACACTGTCTGTGGCATCAGTGGGGAGGGGGTTCTGCTGAGGAGCAGTGGTTGGTTACTCGGCTGGTGACGAAAGGTCGGAGGCGTCTCCAGGAGGTGGGGCCGTTCCTAGGAGTAGTAGGAGGAGTAGTAGGAGGACTCAGGCAAACCTATCCCTAAAATGGCTGCCATCAGAGTTTTTACAGATTACTCAAAAATACGTGAATGTGCCAAGGCAACACTTCGGGCATGTTTTTTAATGAGGGAATGACATAATAACATGATGTAAAGCTTGAAAAAGTCGATTTTGCATAATACCCCCCCTTTAACTTTGCGAAAGGAGTGAAACAGCGCCCCCAATTTGACGCTAGCGGTGAAAAGGTGTACTGCATCTATATTTACGATTGAGAATGAATGGGAGAGAGTCGATATTAAGCAGATGCAGGCCCCACCTTGGGCACCTCTAGTTTAGTGTGAAAGGAGAGGAAGAGCAGGAGAGACATGTCAGCAATGTATTGAAGCCAGATGCTGAACGCACAACATGAAGGCAGACAAAGTGCCCAGCATATGTTCCACACCCTTAACCACTAGTCTATAGTGCAGCACACGCCTATACACAAGGTTACAATATCTTAATGTCCATTTTCTTTTCTTTATTTGATTGGTGAAACTACTGAGTGAATATTTGCATGTAAGATTTGAAGCTCACTGAACAATCTTGACTTGGCGTCTTTACGATCAAGTAGACTACGTGTCCCACATGCACAGGAAATAGTAAATATGTTAAATTAGCAGTTAGTTTACTCTGAGACATACCTGCCACTGTTACCCGCCACTGTTACCCGCCTCTCTTCCATTGTTGTGTGGATAAGTGCCAGTCACCTGCAAGCAAAAGAGAACAAACAAATGCATAATTATTGGTAAGTAGGTTGCACTATTATTAATTCAAACAAGGTGCAATTTGTTGAAAGCACAAGGTCAAGACACAGTTTGCAGCGGCGGGGCCTACACTTACAGCAACACACACACACACACACACACACACTGCTCGCAGAAGAAGGCTATTCTTTCCTGGCAGCTGTACATGAGGGCTCCCCGTGGCAGGGAGGATTTAAATGGAAAACAGATGTCTGCAGTTGGAGCCGAGATTGAAGAAAATACAGTCTGTCAAGTACAATTAATAACAACAAGCAAGCACAGGCAACGGCGTGTTATAAATGTAACCACCGACGGAGACCAATCACTTACAGTGGGAGAAAATGCGAGCAATGGTGAAGCATCGGCAAACAACGCAGCAACGTCTCGAGCTACTTCAATCAGGTGCCCATTTAGAAAATAATCACACATTGAGTACATATATGGAGAATACCACTATAAGAATATGAATATAAGAATACCACTAGTAGAAATCGGTGTGCCACTTGCATAACTGTGTGTCACCTGTATCTGTTTTATAGCCCCATTACTCAGAAGTCGGGAAGTCAAACAATACTTTACTTGTGCGGGCTTCACTGTGCTGTCTCACTTAGCTCTGTCCCTCCAAAGCCTCTACGGGGAAGTTAATTTCGTGCCACACAGCAGGCAGAAAAGTTACTTCAAGGGCAAAAAAAAAAACCTGGGAGACAGTTATGGGCTATGCGTCACAGTCCTTTCAGGTGTTCCCATTGTGACTTTAATGTCTGATGAAAATTTCCCTGGCTCCATCTGCCCCAGTGTTTGCTCTTCAAGGATAACGGCTCATCGTGCGAGACCACATCTATCCCTCCATCCAGATCAGCTGAGTGTGACGGTCTTTTATTCCAACGTTGCCCCAAAGTAAGTGCAGCAAATTAACCAACGATTTGTTTGCCGTCAGGAAATCAAAGTTATCGCCACACTGTGCGCCTGGATGTATAAGTAAGATAAACTGCAGTCAGGACTTGGGTATTTTATTTTTGTCAAGCTCCCCCGCTAGTCCGTCGCTGTTGTTTATTGCAGTTTAGCATTGAACAAGTGTAGCGCTGTGTGCCTGTGCTGCTAGCTGCTGTAGCTGGCTCATTAGCTTATTAGATCATTATACTTTAGCCTGTGGCAGCTAGTTTTTGGAAAGAAAAACAACTATGCAACGATGAGTTCCCAGGACTTTTGCCAGCGCCGGAAAAGACAGGAAAACTTCACTGTCAGAATGTCCAAACTTCCAATGTCAGTATACAGAAATACCACTGTTGAATCTATTTACCATACACGGATTATGCTCAAACAGGTCTTTAAGATTCTTATACTTCTGTTTCTTATTCTAGTTGGCATTCAAATTCACTGCTTTAAAGGTCTTAAGCTATATGTAAGAACAAAGCTATTAGTTATTTTTATTTTTTTGTGTCGGCACTTTTGTATTTATTTATATTTATCCCCACCTACTCCAGGTTTTGTGCGTCGTGTGCAGTGTGTTCGTCTCTGATAGTGTTTCCAGTCGTCTGTAGCGGCTGAAATTGTATTTGCTAATGGAGCCTTTTCGGGACAAGCCGGCTCCGAGTGAAACACAGAGATCTGACCCGAGATAACACTTTTGTTTGCTGGCATTTTTTTCCCGCTGCTGCACCTAATTCATCACACCTTCGGACTGTGCCATTTACTCTCTATTAAAGTCACACAGCATAAAAGTGCTTTGTTTCACCAGTTTTTGGCCTAGTTCTTGGATCAATATTAGCAGTGTTAACTTGGATTCCCTCGAGTCAGACATACATTTTTAACCTTACCAGCTTGGCATATCCTATGGGCCTCCTATTATTATACTATTCTATAAGTGCCTTGGTCTCGCTTCATCCGCCCAGAAAACCCGCCTTTACAGAGCATATGCTGTCACATCTGGGACTGACAAGCTGCTATATGTACACTCACACAAGAGTCATTTCATACATACTCACAATGTGTTCTGTTCAGTTCAGTTTACTTTGTTGTAATATTTCCCACTTATAGAGAATAGAATTAAAGGTTTCTAACAGTGCGCATTTATTAAGAAAGAGCTTTGCAAAATACCATTGTAATGTAAATTTACATGCTTCATCATTTATGTACTCAATTAGGAAAAGTTACACTCTGGGTTGGAAAAAAGTGAAACCTTTATCAATATGCCAGCGGTTCCCAAACCTTTTGGAGCCATTTATCCCCTGAGGCTTTGGGTGACCAGTCCTGCCCCCTACTTCGACGCAATTGACTATTGCAATGCACTTTATGTGAGTGAGAACCAGGGCACTTAAACCGGCGACAGTTGGTCTGCAGCTCGTCTGCTCACAAACACTCGCTGACGCAGTCACATCACTCCGGTGCTGCACTCCCTACACGGGCTCCCAGTACATGCGGGGGTTGTTTTTAAACTCTTAATGTTTGTTTTAAATCAATTTATGGACTTGCACCTTCCTATTTATGTGAACTGCTCGTTGCACATCAGCCGAGTAGAGCGCTGTGGTCTGCAGGACAACACCAAAAGTAAGCAGTGGGGTGATCGTTCCTTTTCAGTGGCTGGTCCAAGACTCTGACTCTCTGCCTCTGGAGTTACGAGTCATCACTGACCTGACACGGTTTAAAGCTCGGGTGAAAACATACGTGTTTAGATCTGCTTTTGACTGATAATTGCACATTGATTGATTGATTGATTGATTGATTGATTGATTGATTGATTGATTGATTGATTGATTGATTGAAAGAAAGCACATGTGTAATAAAATATCTATTTTATCCATTATTAAAATGAACTCAAGCAAGTTTTCCACATGAAACAATTTTGGCTCAACTGGGTAATAGGCTATTAAAAGTATGTAGGCCTAATTTAATACAAAATTAATTAAAGGAAATGTCAGTCTTGAATGATTTTCTAAAACAAGGCTGTTAGTGTGAAGAGGTGTAGCTGAGTGTTTCACTTTGTCCCAGTGGACCAGGGCCTGCTCAGACACTGTTATGGAGCTGGACTCTGCCCCTTCCCCTCTGCTGTACGTGAGCATCTCCGTCACTGTCAAACCGCCGGCAGCTACAGATCTGAACGCGCTGGTTTAAGTTCTTAATGCAAAGATTAGTAGAAGCTTTGCACCCATGCATCAACTTGTAACTTAAATGTGACAGATACAAAGCCGTCTCCTCTCTGTTGAGCGTCAGACGAAGGAAATGACACAACCAAAGACTCTTCTCTTTCTCCTCGCACCAGAAAGAGCGGAAAAGTCGTGTTGAAAATCAAAGTCTCCAATTAGTCTGACAGCCCACGCATTGGCTCCTCTCTTTCTATGACAGAAAGTAAAGACATTAGAACTTTGGTGCTGCATGGCAACAGGCCATCAGATTGTGAATTTTTCAGAGTTGCCCTGTAGGTACGCATACCAGAGTTTGGAAACCACTGCCATCGGTTATTGGCTTTTAATTAGTGAGCTTGTTTATGTCTCATATCATCAGACTGCATTTTTAAACTCCTGTTTTTAAAGCTAAATTTGATGCTCCAGGTTGAATTGAGACACTTCCTAAAACTAATCTAAACTTGTGCGGTTATAATGTAAATCTCCTAATCACATAGGGTAGTAATAATTCTGCAAGTTGATGCAATTCTCGCCGCTTTATCGCTCATCGGAAAAGCCCTCCCGGCGTTTCTATGAGGAAAAATAGTGCTATACATGACTGTGGCACCGTCCCAGCTCCCTGCTCCAAGATTATTATGCCGTTATTGCCATTCACACATACAGTGAAATGAGTCGTCCTCTCACCTCTGCTGTAATTGAAAAGGTCTCCATCTTTCTTGGGCCCTGGTCACTTTCCCATTAGCCCCGCTCTCCTGCACAAAAATGAGTTGTCAGGCTTCCAAACTGGAATTACCGGAGACAAGGCATTACCATTATTGTTGGAAATATCACATTGGTATATTATAGTCTGGAATGCGTGCGGCTGTGAGATAGCAGAGGTGCTCGTAATGATATTGGAAAAGGGGTGTGTGTGTGGCGCGTTTAAGTTCATGGTTAAAATAATGAGGGTCGAAGGTGAATTAATATTTTGGGGGCAGCTGCAGAAGTGAATACATGAATGTCAATGGAAAGTTGTTCTGAATTTCATACCCGCAAAATCAATGCGTGGGTCAGTAATACGTGAGAAGGCTGGAGTCATTTGCCAAAGGGAGTGGTGGCCGTAACCCGTAGCAACTTACAGTGGAAATAGACGAATTTTAATCAAGCTGTGCCAAAATGTTATGGTCAATCTTGATGATCCGCATGGACTTCATCATCATCAGCCGGCCCACAGTCAAATGTGACGGCAGCAGCTCTCATGAACTATGTAATAGCTACATGTGCTCCCTATGTGAGGTTTTCTTACCAAACAATGTAATGCTTGTGTGGCACCATTTGAATAAATACAATTTGCAATAACAAATCATTATGGTTTTGGCCACCGGCAATTAATTCATTACATGTGCTTAATATCAGTCTCTTTAAGGGGGATTTCTGTTTTTTTTTAAATGTAGTAATTAGAAAACACAATTCGCTAATAGGCTGAAGGCTAAAGTGGGTTTTCTGAGTTTTGAGTCAAGCTAGACAAGTTAGGAGTCGTGGGTACGTTCATTATAGTACCCTACATTGTGGCACCAACAAAATAAGGTAAAATAAAGTAATACTGAAAAAAAAATGCTGTTCATATAGTTTAGCAGGTAAAACTATTACATTACTATTCTTTATTGTGGTTCTAGATAAGAAAAAGAACAACACAGGCAATTTAAAGCAAAGAGATTCTGAAAGCAGGACTGCGACGGTCTGTGTGTCGCCGTTAAAAGTGACAGACCAAGAAAATATTTAAGACCTGCATCATTGAAAGGTTAAAAGGTCATTGGCCCATATTAGGGTGCAGCCATTGCCGGCCAATCATAATGGATTAGGTGGCATCACGACCTCCAGCCTCCGGGTAGAGGTAAAATCCATCAGAAATACAACACGCACGCACACACACACACCTTGGCCTCTCGGACCAGACATAAGTTGAGTGTAAGGACAGACTGGTAAAGAAAGCCTTGGATTTGCTACAATAAATCCAGCTTATGGCCAAATAGCCGCAACAAAGAGAGAAAATGCCTCAGCAGCAAAATCATAAATGCCGCAGGCTGGAAAGAGCATGGGAGTCCGTTTTGGGACTTGGGGCCGACTGATAAAGAATGCAGCTATGACAAAAGAGAGGAGGAAGTTTAAAGAACGATGAAGCGCTGAGATAGGTCCACGACAACGTCAAGTGGAGCATTACTCAACTTTACAAAATAGTGCGAAACTAACTTCATGCTGATATCAAAATAAAGAAACCTCTTTGTGATTATTTCCATTCCTCACACAAGATGGGTGCTGTATTGAGCAGCCTCGTCCCCTGCCTGCACTTAGCTATATGTAGAGCAGGACGGTAAAGTTTTGGGGAGTGTCCTCTGTGATAGCAAAAAGGTCTCACAGGTACGAAGAAGACTCAACGACCACTTTCATTCCATGTATTTCAATTGGGTTATTATGATTTTGAAGCTTTTTCAATGGATTTTCAGTCAGTTGTTAAAAACTACTGATGTCACTTTAACTATATGCAAACCCCATTGTACAACTGTTCGACTTACTTGCTGATATCATCATTCATTCATTCCCATAAATAAAGGCTTAAACCTGTATTGTGCTTTTCAGGCTTACTTTTATTTCTTTTTTTAAGGTAAAATAATTTTTGCCCCATAAAAGTATGTTGTAAAAGTAGCGTGACATTTGCGCCATATTATGATTCATTGTATCGTAGCATGTTCCGTTTTTTTACTCATTAATTATCCATGAGAGTAAATACTACGCTGACAGAAAAGTCAAAAGGAGAGAGGGATGTTGTACATCCAATTACACAATAGAGATCATTATTTCACTCAAACGTGAACTTTTAAAAGGGACTATACAGAGGCTAAAAAGTTCCAGCAATGTCCTAATGTGTAGAATGAACTCAGATCTATTCACCACAACTGCCTCTAAAATCCTGGTTTATTCGGGTCCGAAGTGCCATTATGCCAGAGACACCAGGGGGAGTTGAAAGACCCCGGAATCATCCCATCAACACTTGTATTACTTCCAGAGGGACTACGGAAAGGATTTATTAAGGCAAACAAGTTACTTAGTACTGCTTTACGAGGCTCAAAGCGCTACATTCACTTGGTGGTGGTGCGACAGCTGTTCTGGTGTAGACTGGATATGATGCTGGATATGACAACTACCAACAACTCTCACTCACACCCTATTCGAGAATAGGCAAGGTGGGCGATAGAACACCAGTCAAACCTGCAGTAAATGCTTTAACCACTGAGCCACTGTCACCACTGACCTTAAGACTCCGCATTGATAGCATCAGTTTGCTCCTTGACCTACATGCATACAGTAACATTGTCCATGAAGAGAATGCTCCATCATTTCTACCCCGGCGGCGCATCCCGCAAACATTCTTGCAGCCACACAGCGCAAGTTTATTAGTTGCACGCTCATTAATTATAAAGCTATGAGATGACTGCACTTGAGGTTGCCGTGGTCCTCGAAATAATTAAGTAAAGAACTAATGCGGTTGACTCTTAACAGTTAGCAATGGAGATTAAACACAGGGTGGAGTAAGTACTGATGTAAATGTGCAAAGTTCCGTCGGTGAAAGAAGAAAGAAGAAGCGCGATAGGGCAATGAACAATCAGAAGATCCGAGTCCACGAGGAGACAAAGCAAAGAGGTAGGTGTGTAGGAAGGTGGAGAAGTTAATGAGCCCGGCAGCCTGTTATTACTGTGGCCATACGAGGTTCTATACAGATCCCTGGCGCTTATGCAGTTGTCCTTTTTATCATGCACTGAGAACGCAATTAGTGTTTTCAATTTCCAAGGCACTTCTTCTCCACTCAGCCGGGAAAAGGCTGGCACGGGCAAGTAATGTCCCCAAATGTCCACTTCATAAATAGAATTGCCTGACCGCTTCCATAAAAAAAAAAAAAAAAAAAATAATAATAATAATGGACTTTCCCTTCATTCATTCAGAGAAGAATTCAGAACCATTTTGCTTTTGAAATAACACAGCCGAGGATAAAAATGTGGCATGAAAGATAAAATTACATCGAGTCACAAGGCCAAGTTAGCGGCAATTACAGGAGAACTGTTGAACACTTTGGGAGCCGCAGTCATCACACAGTCACAACATACTTCGTTAAGTTGATGACCTGGTCAGAACCGGACCTAGAAACGCCAAAATATGTAATCGGCAGAATAGAAAGAGGCTGTAATCTATGATTTAAGGGAATGTTAGGAGTGGAAGGGAGAGTTAGGGAAAGGCTGCAAGATGTGCTCTCGGTGGTTCAACAAAGGCACTGAAATTACAACTGAACTCGGTTTGCTGTAAGCAGAAAAATGAGAGCACAAGTTTTTAAGTAAATATGCGATTCCTTCTTTGAAAGCTAGAACCAGCAGTCACTGAGTTTATCTAGCACTTATCTGGGCTTGATTGGGGACAAGTGGGAGAAAGACGTTCAAGTTTTCTAATGTATATTCAGCCATAC
The DNA here is from genome assembly GCF_951799975.1 of Gobius niger. Classification (NCBI taxonomy): domain Eukaryota; kingdom Metazoa; phylum Chordata; class Actinopteri; order Gobiiformes; family Gobiidae; genus Gobius; species Gobius niger. Next base: position 14,045,486 of record NC_136869.1, read on the forward strand.
GACGTTCCACTTTTTCATATTGCACTGTGAGAATAACTTCATGGAGAAAGCAAAAGGAAAAGTATTAATTGATTGTGGTGAAGCTGCCAATCATATGCAAGCTATCTATTTTGTTTACACAACAGCTGCATAGTTACGTAAAATGGATAATAGTTTATGGACGGATTTTTTTTTCTCACAAGTGGTGTGACAAGAAACACGCAGCTAATTACTGGAAATATAAAGAATGTCACGCTCAAACGTCAACAAGATATAGCATCGTTGGCAGCAGCATTTCTCATACAAACATTGCATTAGATTAATATCTCGAAAAATTATACTATTTACCATTAAAAAGGAAAATGCTCTTCCTGCTAAGCTTCTGCTTGCTCTGTTTTCACATTTGGCCTCCAGCATTGAATCATGGCAGGGAAAAAAATGTAAAAAGGACTATTTTGCACTTCAATAACTTCAATTCTGTACATGGGGCCATGGTCTGACAGGGCCCTGTGCATTGGTTGTCTCAGCACCAGATTTCATTCTGATGATTGTTGCTTTCCGACATTTTACATAAACCTCTTAAACACTTACTCTTTTGAGTTCTTGAATGTTTATATGACTCAGCCACAGCCCACCGACTGGTTCGTTTAAATAGACGATGATTAGAGAGGGCAAACTGCAGTGAGATCAAGACCTCTTCATGCCCTAAATTTGTCGTACAGAAGACTGGGAAACGGCGCCATCTTTAGTTGAAAAAGTTAGCTCTGAATGATGCAAGATTTGAGAGAGATTTGAGTGACACTTTACAAATTAGCATGTGTGATTGGATCAAAAAAAAACCTTAAGGAGAAATTAATGCCTAAAATCTGACCCTCAGACACGCTTTCTTTTGAGTGGCTTGCGGCTGACCATGCTAAGTAATTGAAGTGAACAGGTATACAGTGAGGTGTTGTGGGATTAAAAAAATAATAATAAAGTAACCCTGCATATAGGGAGTGTAAAAATCTCCAACCAGAAATGCAAATGGATGAGCAAACCATTACTTCCTATTCTTCTCAACATGATTCTATGCAAGCCTTCAGTGAAGAATGGAGAAAGCCTCACCGAAGAGAGAAGCACATCAAGTGTACAGAAAGCATGTGAATATGAAGCAAATGAATTTGCTACTGAGCACATGTTAAATTAAACAATTGTATCCAGGCAGCAGACTCGAGATAGCCTATAGACACTCATATAGCGCTACTCATAGACCTTTCGTCTCACAATCTTTTTTCTTAATTTCCACCTACCTTTTTTCCTCGAGGCTCATTTTGTTAATTAATGCCATGAAATGTCTCGGAAACCAATTACTTCCTGACATTATTAAAAGCCTGTCCTGCCTCTCTCCTAAGTGCAGATTGTCTCTTTCTCTTGTCCTGCGGCCGGAACTTGCCTAACCTAAGCCACTGCGAGGAGACCTACATTCATATTGTGAATGGCAACATCTGCAACATGCAATTTGTTCTTTATGTTTCATTAATTTATTTTCCAGCTCACGTGTGTCTTGCGGTTTTACCTTACCGATAATAAGACAATCTTTGACATCCATTATAGCAGTCTTCCATTTGCGATGAGAAAGGTCGGACTCCAGATAAGACATAATGCGCTGGAGAGATAGCATCTCTGTAGCTAATATTGAGAATGAATGTATAGAATATTGAAGGATTTATATTAGACACACATGCAGCACAGCCAATTTCAGAATTATACTATCTATGACTACATTTAAGGCTAAAGTGGAACTATTATAGTAGCAACAGTAGGAGTAAAAGAAAGGTCTACAAATGACAGTGGATGTGGTCGCTGAAGTATAAGCAGCAGTGGTATTGGTAAAGATCTTGTGCCTGGTGCAAGGACAGCACAAGCTCCAAAGACAATAGTTATCTTTCCTTTGGCACAGCTGTTGGGCTGTGTGCCTGCGCCACTGATGAGAGGGCGGCGCTTATAAAAAGAGAAGAGGTCGACTGAGGTGTGGTTTATTCCGAGCAGCACTGAGAGAGGTTCTCTGACGGCAGCCTCACATTCATTTCCTCGTTTACATCACGCTGCCTTGTGTTCTTCCTTAAACATTACAGGCTCTCGCAGGTCAAACTAAAAACTTTATCAATTACATCGTGAGTAAGACAATACTCGTGTCCTGAGAGAAAGAGATGCAGCCTATACCGGTCCAGCTGTGGCGCGGATCGGCACTCGCTCGGCAGTGACTACATTCACGCAACCAAAACAAAAGTGAGTCAGTGAGTCAACTTTACAACAAATACTGTACTTTCAATTGTCATGTTTATCAAACTGTTGCTTCTAACCTATAATCTATTTTTGCTGTACTATAATACTCAAACAAAGAGTGCAAATCCAGAAAAACTAGAAAAGGAAAACGGCAAAGAAGCCATATTCCGAAACAAGTTTAGACAAGAAAAGCACCGAAAGCAAGAGCCAGAGAATGTGCTAATGACAGTGGATGTTGATTTGTTCAACATGAATAGTCATTTGTTATTGTATGTACGCAGGCAGGAAGAGCATAGAGAGAGTCCCACAGTAGTGCAGATGTTTGATTTTTCTTCTTCTGCAGCTATTTTGAGAATATGCAAATAATCCCTGGAACGATTGACACCAAAGGTCGTTAATTAACATAAGTCAATTCCTCTGTGTTTCTTTTGGGGAAGAGGAGGAGAAAGTAGCAGTATTCAGCTGTAGCTTAGGCCCACGGGCAGAGAGGGGGACAACACTTTTACTTTGCAAAGAAGTACGAGGAGTATTGTGTTCAAAAGTGGGAAAACAACTATTGCTTGAAGTGCCAGTACAAGTGGAAGAGAAAGCTGTCAATGGCAATATGAGTGACACTAATAAACAATCTAGAAAACAATCTTCCCCCCAATACATCATGTGTCTGCCTACTCAATATTGTTGCTATATCAGTCTTCTATAATGGACAGCTGAATGTATCATGCAGCTCAATGACCCCACAGACATTGTATGTAGGCTAGTTCATGTTACTTCCCCTGAGATAGTGCAGACTTTAGCAACAGTGGAAGCAAAAAGCGTAACTGTCTGGTGCTCTAGGCTTGTTAATAAGTCATAAAGAACAGCTATATAAAGAATCCTACTGCTGCCACAACAGAACATTGATCTAAGCGAACTTCACTTGAACCTGTGTCTATATTATTTAAACTGCACGGAAAGAAAGGTAAGCTATGTAGACATTGCACCAACAGTTAATTTAAAGCAAGCAAAACTTACGACGCAGATCCATGGAGCGCATGTTGTTTGGGGATGATGCTGCCCCCTAGCTTTGAGAAACGCGGAAGTGCACTTTGCCCTTTGTGCTGACGTAAAACACAGAAAAAAAACCCTGTATAAACTGGGGCTGCACGTAGATCATTATTTGTATGAGTTAAATGCCCTATTCCACAGATGACGGGCCACCAACACCGCTGCTACGGCCACGTGTTGCTGACGTCCATTGGTGCCGCCATGCGCGAAAGGTTAAGATAAACATGAGACTTTCTAGCTACTACAGGCGTTCTTAGAAAAAGGTTTGTATCATATTTTGGCTTTTATACTCATTTCTTGGGCGTCTTGTAAGAGGTTCAAGGTGGTTCAGGTTCAGCTGAAAGATCTCACAGTTATCCAACTTTCCCAAGGTAATGCTGCTGTTTTGTTTGTGTTATACTTGATATTTCAGCACATTTATCACTATAGTATTCTCGACTGTGTTTTCCAGACAGAAGTTATGTTTGGCACCATGTGACAAGACTTTAAAGGTGACTATTGTGCATTATTGAGCATCTTGTGCTCTTCACACGAGGTAGGATGTACTTAAGAAGATAAAGAAATGGATGTTTGGATGTTTTATTTAATGTGTCCATTTGGATAAATGGACAGGGCGTGGAACATGGTACATGAAAGGATTAGAATAGTTTATTTGAAAGGGGTCAGAAGACTATTTTTCACCTGTAACCCCCCCTCAGCCATGAAGCATTGAAATACAAACATAGGTTTAAAACATTTAGCACTTTTGCAAACAACAAACATTTAAGGGGGGACTAACAAACATTTAAAAATCTCATATAATGAATTAATTATTGGTAGTTTCCGGTGGTGAAAGTAATTGCAGAAGCTTCGATGACACATGGGATATTACAAGTATACACACTAGAAACATATATAGTCTAGTAAAAAAATCTGAAAAAGGGCTCCGTTAACACTTTTGTGGTTCCGGAATGTTAGGGGTTGGCAACCTTGTTTTTATGTTAATATAGGATGTTGGGAACATATTTCATGAATATGCCAATTGCGTATCGCCTTCGTTTGTTTTTTATTGAAGAAATAAGAAGAGAATGTTTACCAAAAAGTCGCACCTTAAATCATGCACTATCTGTCAGATAAAATGAAATATCTGCAATATTAAACAAGATTTTTTCATGAAATTTGCACTGTATGTGTAGTTTGACAATATCTCACTTCACAGGAAATCTTAGGTTTATAGATTTAAAAATAAACAAATTATGTCAGTTTTTTCATAGTGGAAACAAGATGGCTGCCATAACTGAACTGGCTGATAGTCAGTTCAATTGTTGTATCTTCAAAACGATACCAGATTTTCTGAAATAATTTACACAGTATATACACTATATCAGCCTCATGAAGTATGCAACATTCCATCTTCATCGGTTAATGCATCAATAAATTACATTAATTTAATCTGTGAATGTTAGCTGAAATGGCTCATTTCCATCGATGTGCTGTTGTCACATAAAATGAAATATCTTCAACATGAAATTAGATTTTCTCATGAAATTTGCACTGTATGTGTAGTTTGACATGATATCACTTCACAGGAAAGTTTTGCTTTATAGGTTTTAAAATAAACTAATTATGTCAGTTTTTTCATAGTGGAAACAAGATGGCCGCTGTAACTGAACTGGCTGTTACTCAGTTCAATTGTTGTATCTTCAGAATTATGCTAGATTTTCTGAAATAATTTACACTGTATATAGACTGTATCAACCTCATGCAGTATGCAACATTTCATCTGCATCGGTTACTGCATAAATAAATTACATGAAATTTAATGGGTGAATGTTAACCAAAATGGCTCATTATCATCATGTACTGTTGTCACATAAAATTAAATATCTTCAATATAAAATAAGATTTTCTCATGAAATCGGCATAGTGTGTGTGGTTTGATGTGATACTATCAACTCTCAGGAAATTTCGGCCTTACAGGTTTGAAAATCAACAAAATATGTGAGTTTCATTAGTTGAAGAAGCAAGATGGCCGCCGTAACTGAAACGACTGCTATTCAGTAAAAATGTAATATCTTCGAAATTATACCAGATTTTCAGATGAAAATCTTACAGTATATAGAGTCAATCAACCTAAAGCTGTGTACAAAATTTTATCTTCATACATTAATGTATATGGAAATCACATGAAATTGAGTTTGAGTCTAATTATACTATATAAAGAGAACACGGCACAGAGAAGCTTTGCCCCTCAGAAAAACTCCCTCTGTGACCAACATGTCTCACAAACATTGTTTTGGTGGTGCTGATGTTTGAATGTGTTAGTGTGAGGCTGTCTCTAAAGGTGGTCGATCGGCCATTGGCACAATATCACCAATAATCTCCCTCAGACCAGTTGTGGCTGTGTGATAGTGTATAGAGTCAAATGACCACACATCACATACAGCTTTATGCATGAACACAGCGTAAGAATTTGATCTGAACAATGGGTTCTCTAAGTAAAAATATAAAATACAGAATGCATTAAAGGATTATTCTTAATGAATACATGAAATATACAACTTATTTCTAGTCACAACAAGTATCATCAGCTTTTAGGGCATTTTGATGAATACTCCCATGGCGTCCATATCCACCTGTGCCTCTCACATGATTTGCTTCTGCATTTTGCTTTATTACAGCAGCTGCATTGGCATTGTGTTATTTTAATATATATACCAGGAATTACACTTTCATTAAACAAACATGGAACTTTATTCCCATTTTTGGACAATGGGCAAACTTTATGATGGACTAATCTCTGTCTCCAGGCGTTAACTGGCTAGAAATAAACTTTGATTTTGACCTGTCGAAAAAATTTTCTATAGTTTTGCTCCTACTCCAGACAGATAGGGAGTAGCCACACCCTTTCTGCTCAGCTCTGTAACCTGTTTGCCTTGCTTTTTGACTTATTGGACTTTGAACTTTGATTGAGTACTGTCCAAGGTTCGCACAGACTGCTAGAATCCTAATCACTCATTGTGAGCTTCCGTAGCTTAAAGGGACTAGATGCAAGTTAGCCATTTTATACTCACTACTGCCACCTCAGGTCATACATGTAACTGCACCTTCTATATTAAGCTCGTATATGATGGCAATTTGGACCCGAAGTAATACAGTTTTGGGTGACGGTGCCAGATTTTAGCAGCAGTTGTGGTGAACAGGTCTGGGCTAATTCGACACATTAGGACATTGCTGGAACATGTAGGGGGATGAAAATACATAATTTTAACATTTTTAAACTCTGCAAAAGACATCTCCTTAAAGTGACTATACAGACACTTGATTTGTGTTTGTTATGGGACACCTATCTCAATTCGTGAATGCAACAGTGTAGCGTGGTTGCGTCCCATATTGCTTATAATTGCTTCCCATAGGCCCCATATTGTGACCCCTTGTATGATGTTGCCCAGTTGGTCGTATGTGACATTTGCCGATGGTGTTCTGGGAAGTGACATCCGTGTTTACTTGTTTCACCGTCACAGAGGCTGTAACAGCAGTGAGACAGAGACTGCTTGAGAAGGTCAAGTTAGCACTGGACCAGATCTGCCAACTGCTGGAGACCTGTCTCAATATAATTTTTTTTTTTCATTTGAAAAAAGTTTTATTTTTTTCCTAGTGCATGCCAGCTAAAACCTACTACACTGTCCCATCGATCCATGTTCCTACCCTAACCTATGGCCATGACATCTGGGTAATGACCAAAAGGACATAATTGCGGATGAAGGCGGTCAAAATGAGTTTCCTCCCCAGGGTGGCTGGGCGCACCCTTAGGAGATAGGGTGAGGAGCTCAGTCACCTCGGAGGAGCTTGGAGTAGAGTTGCTGCTCCTTCATTTCAAGAGGAACCAGCTGAGGTGGCTTGAGTATCTGTCTCTGATGCCTACTGGTCGCCCCCGGGCGGTGTTCCAGGCATGTCTTATTGGGAGGAGGCCCCCAGGCACGCTGGAGGGACTATGTCTCTGTGGCTGTGTGCCGACTCGCTATCCCCCCAGAACAGCTGGAGGAAGTGCCCTGCCCAGAACAATGTAGTGTACTCAACTCAATCTAAGGAAGAGTGCAGTGAGCAATGCATGTGAAAGAAAAAGCAGCCTCTGTTCGAAAGGAGGTACCAACACCGTAGGGGGCAGCAGTGGCCCACTGTCAAGTGTTCACCCGCATCATAAAGCCACAAATACCTCGAATACTGTGCACATTGTGTGGTTTTCATCTTTGAAAGCTCAACTGTTTGCCCATTGTCCAAAAATGGGAATAAAGTTCCATGTTTGTTTAATGAAAGTGTAATTCCTGGTATATATATTAAAATAACACAATGCCAATGCAGCTGCTGTAATAAAGCAAAATGCAGAAGCAAATCATGTGAGAGGCACAGGTGGATATGGACGCCCTGGGAGTATTCATCAAAATGCCCTAAAAGCTGATGATACTTGTGACTAGAAATAAGTTGTATATTTCATGTATTCATTAAGAATAATCCTTTAATGCATTCTGTATTTTATATTTTTACTTAGAGAACCCATTGTTCAGATCAAATTCTTACGCTGTGTTCATGCATAAAGCTGTATGTGATGTGTGGTCATTTGACTCTATACACTATCACACAGCCACAACTGGTCTGAGGGAGATTATTGGTGATATTGTGCCAATGGCCGAACGACCACCTTTAGAGACAGCCTCACACTAACACATTCAAACATCAGCACCACCAAAACAATGTTTGTGAGACATGTTGGTCACAGAGGGAGTTTTTCTGAGGGGCAAAGCTTCTCTGTGCCGTGTTCTCTTTATATAGTATAATTAGACTCAAACTCAATTTCATGTGATTTCCATATACATTAATGTATGAAGATAAAATTTTGTACACAGCTTTAGGTTGATTGACTCTATATACTGTAAGATTTTCATCTGAAAATCTGGTATAATTTCGAAGATATTATATTTTTACTGAATAGCAGTCGTTTCAGTTACGGCGGCCATCTTGCTTCTTCAACTAATGAAACTCACATATTTTGTTGATTTTCAAACCTGTAAGGCCGAAATTTCCTGAGAGTTGATAGTATCACATCAAACCACACACGCTATGCCGATTTCATGAGAAAATCTTATTTTATATTGAAGATATTTAATTTTATGTGACAACAGTACATGATGATAATGAGCCATTTTGGTTAACATTCACCCATTAAATTTCATGTAATTTATTTATGCAGTAACCGATGCAGATGAAATGTTGCATACTGCATGAGGTTGATATAGTCTATATACAGTGTAAATTATTTCAGAAAATCTAGCATAATTCTGAAGATACAACAATTGAACTGAGTAACAGCCAGTTCAGTTACAGCGGCCATCTTGTTTCCACTATGAAAAAACTGACATAATTAGTTTATTTTAAAACCTATAAAGCAAAGCTTTCCTGTGAAGTGATATCATGTCAAACTACACATACAGTGCAAATTTCATGAGAAAATCTAATTTCATGTTGACAATATTTCAATTTATGTGACAACAGCACATCGATGGAAATGAGCCATTTCAGCTAACATTCACAGATTAAATTAATGTAATTTATTGATGCATTAACCGATGAAGATGGAATGTTGCATACTTCATGAGGCTGATATAGTGTATATACTGTGTAAGTTATTTCAGAAAATCTGGTATCGTTTTGAAGATACAACAATTGAACTGACTATCAGCCAGTTCAGTTATGGCAGCCATCTTGTTTCCACTATGAAAAAACTGACATAATTTGTTTATTTTTAAATCTATAAACCTAAGATTTCCTGTGAAGTGAGATATTGTCAAACTACACATACAGTGCAAATTTCATGAAAAAATCTTGTTTAATATTGCAGATATTTCATTTTATCTGACAGATAGTGCATGATTTAAGGTGCGACTTTTTGGTAAACATTCTCTTCTTATTTCTTCAATAAAAAACAAACGAAGGCGATACGCGATTGGCATATTCATGAAATATGTTCCCAACATCCTATATTAACATAAAAACAAGGTTGCCAACCCCTAACATTCCGGAACCACAAAAGTTACAATTTCAGATTTTCGTACTAGACTAATACCCGGTGATTGAGCTATAAATGACTGTTTCGATTGTATTGTTAACTTTAGCCCATTATATTAATTGCCCCTCCCAACTTTCCCTTTATTCAATCAGTCACTTCTATTTACATGCTCTGCCCACAAGGAAATGAAGTCTACAAGAACTTGTCTAGAACTCCATTTAATGATTTGCCAGGAAAGTTTTACTAAGTAATCATAAATTGTGATTAATTTAAGAGCTGTCTCATATTTGTTCATTAAGTGGTGGAATGGAAAGCATCTCTTTATGTGCTTATGTGTAATAAGCTACTTATTCATGGTGCATAACAATTATCTGATAGAACAACTTCCAGTATTGGAAGTTCAATACTGAGTTGATTCAGCCCAGCCTGAATCAGCTTTTAGAGACTGAACATTGACACCAACAGCAAACGACAAATATCTGTTTTCTTTCCTTAAAAATAAATGAGTTGCATTACACGGAGGCGCTCCGATCTAACATTTCCATTTCCTGCTTCCTGCTTCAATGAGAAGTCATTATGAACTCTCTGCATGGCCGAGGCATACCCTGAGAACATTTGTTTTGTCATGATGAATTTTATTATTGTATACTTTTTCAGGATATGATTAGGCCGAATATTGGTCTCTCATGACAATTTACTTTCAATCAGAAGACTTTAATGCAGCACATGTTTTAAAATATATATTTTTATGATCATACAGTTAATACAAAATTATTACTTCTTTTTGTATCTTTGTATTGGTTAAGCCTGTTCATATTATTGCTAATTTGGAAAACATAGATGAGTTCTTGCCCAGGTTAGAAGTAGGGGGGCAGTGTCTGTCTAGAAACAACAAAGCAATAGTAATGGGACGGGATGCCTGTGCGATCAGCACCACGGACAGCGCACCAGAGCGCGGGAGTGGATACAGCAGCTGAATGGACATCCCCGACTCCAGCGTCTGCACAGTCCTGTGCTGTAGAGAAAGGGAATAGTTTTTTGGTGGCTGTTGCTGGTTTCCCGGGCTCTCTAAAGTGAGGCATCTGCAGAGAGTGCGCTCCTCTTATTTGCACGCGCAGGGCAGTCTTCCCTCTACGCGATCCTTACATCATCTCCCCATTGGAGGGAGCGGGCAGAGACTGAGCGAGAGGGAGAGAGGCAGAGAGCCCGTGCAGCCCTGCTCCTCTCATCAGTGCTCTCCTGCGAAGCCACTCTGACGGACGGCTGCTGTCAGCGCCGCCACGCAGTGTTTCTGACTGTCTCCCCACTGCGTCCTGCGCGTCCGCACGCCGTGAAGATGCACCGGCACCAGCCTGCCCGGGGATTGACGTTGTTATTGCCGGTTGCTTTCTGGATATCCAGCGGTGTGCACGGGATTTCGCAAACAACCCGTAAGTTGTCATTTAATTCTTGGCCGGTTCCTTGGCTTACAAAGACTCGGTCATAGCGGAGGCAGTTGCAGGTACTTGCTGTGTGTTGGACTCAAAGCCGCGGTCGAAACCAGCCAAGCCCAGATTCCGTTGCATACATGTGTCAGCCCGGTGTGAGTTGTTTTCAGGTAGCCCAAGTGGAGTTCTCCAGTGCATCCATGCCTCAGCTGCTGGCAAACTTAACGCATACAATACATTTCATCAGCTTTTTGAGAGAACCGGTTATGGATAGGCTATAAGTATTCAACTTTCTTTAGTATTATGAGAGAAAACCGACTTGAGAACGCTGCGATTATCAAGTCCTTTAGGGTGTTTGTAAACGTGTTTCTTGTTAAAGGCATATCTGCCTGACTTTTGGTTTACAAACAATCAAGAGGGAGTGTGTGAATTTTTAATAGTTTGTTGTCGCCTTGACTCGTTCCTAACTTTGCATACGTACATCCCAATTCTTCACAAGGATGAGTATTACGAAGCAATACTGTCACGGTAATGGAAACAGCAATACCTCTCCTGCTCCTTCACTATCGATACATAATTAGATGTACAGCGCACAAAGGACAACGGTCTTTTATTTGCAATATGCTACTGAAAGGACAGAACCAATTGTATTCTACTACTTGGCAGATAAACAAGGTAGAATAGGGCCTTTTGTTTAAATGGTAATGATAAAGGTGCCTAAGTTTATTCCGTAATGAGCCGTGCGTAAAAGTTTAGAGGACTGAAATACGTTGTCCATTGCTACGAAAATGACCATCTTTCAAGCATCCATTCTCTTGTTGCTGCACTTTGAATTCTCTTCAGAAACGGTGCCATCATTGAATATCACATTATTTGACAGTCTGAAATATCAGGAGTGTATGTTGAAGCTCTATGTAATGTGTATACTCTGTCACGTGGACGCATCGATATCGCCGCTGCCTTCGCCTTTCCGCCGCACAGTTGTCTGTCCTGATTGTCTCATTCATCTCCGTCGTGATCGGGCATCCGTCTCGTTTTGCTGACGGCTGGGGATATTGTGAGGCGCGCCGTGCAGTGTGACTGAAATCCCGCGGTGTTAGTCGGGGCTTCTCGGGTGCCGGATGAATGTGTTCGGGGACGCACCTCATTAATCATCACCGACAGACAACAACTGATGCGCGTGAGCCGGCTGTGCGCGCGCGTCACAAAGTATGACACAGGCGAGAAACTGAGACAGAGACGAGCGCGTGGACCCTCTCGGAGCTGTGGATCATAGAGCGACTTCGGCGCTGTGTCACAGCAGTGGCACCGACTGCGTTATTTACAAAACTTCATCGATCCCCCTATAAATGACCAGCTCTTTGGCCTCTGCTGGCACAGATCCGGAGTCCGGGTCGCTCTGTCCCTACAGTCCTCAAGAGAGGTTCAGAGGGCATGCCCTGGTTCAAACGTCTTTGTTGTGAAATAGGACAAAACGTTTTTACAGTAGAAGAACTCAGCTCTCTGAAAACAACCTCAGTTTAGTCCATGAAGGCTGCTTTGGAGCACATTGTTGAACTGAATTCTCCAAAACATAAAATTCACAATACATTCATGATGTTTTCATTGTTCCAGACGTAGAGTTTTTAATCATTATTCAAATGTTCTTATGTCATATTGCCTGACCCAAAGCCTGCCTTTTCTTGTAAGAACGGGGTGCTACCATTCATACAACATACAATACCTTTAATTTAAAAAAGAAAAAAAGGGGGAAAGAAATGTGGGGACATGGCATCAGTAATGATTGACGTGTATGTAATTGTCACCGTGGGAAGCTAACTAAGCTATGCTCTGAAAACAGATTAGACTTGCTCCATTAAACATGTTCGCCATCCGTCTGCTCAACAGGGCAGGAAAAAGTGTGTCCAAGATAAGTTGTTCTGTAACATAATGACTCAAGAACATTGAAGGTTTTCTTGTAATGAGCATAAATGAATTCTCCCTTCCAGGATTCTATACAGTATATACCTGTCTGGTGACTTGATTGTGAGTGATGTCACATTAGAGGTGATCATAATTGGAGATGAGGGTTTTTCAAATCAGCTTTGTACTTGGAACTATATGTCACCTTTCTGCACTAATTTAGGTGGTATCTATATGTATCACACACAGAAGTGTTGCCTGTAAGACTTTGGAAAAGCTTTGGCTTCTGACCTAATGTGATCTATTCTTCAATGCCATGACACCAAACCTTACACAAGCTGCTTCAATTGCTTTGGAAGACTTTCTGCTCATGAATTTTGAAGTTAAAGTTTGTAATTAAAAAGATGCAACTATCACAAACTATCACATTCATTTTGAAAGCCACGACAACGACAAATGCCTGAACCCCTTAAACACAACTTGCATAACAATATTACTTACTCCCTCGAATCAGTTTTTAATATTTCATCTGGTAAGTCTTGAATATGCTCCCAACTTCTCTGCAGCTTTTTATCATAACTTTTATGTCTCATCCTGCAATGAATAATTCACTATGCTTATTAAATTAAAAAGCCACTTTAGTGTTAATTTCAGTGTCAAATGTCATGGCAAGAAGGCAAGTTGTTTATTTATTACCATGATAATAGAATAAAAAAAAACATTGAGATGCACACAGAGTCTCAAGTGTTTTGCGAAGTAAGTGAAAAATTAAAGCCACTTTCTCTTTTAAGTGGAAGCGCTGTGGGGCTATCCTTTTCATTCAGGGACCAGGCGCCGCCGTGACACAAATGTACAGTGACATGACGCGCCGCATAATTCTTTTATCATTGTCAGTAAACCCAGCTCAGCTATCACATATCCTCATGTCTATCTTTTTGCCAATACTGAAATCTGTATTTTTGATGCAATTGTAGCAACTTGTAAAGGCTGGAATTTTTACCACAATATCTTTCAATGATAAATTGTTTCCATTCCTTTAATATTGATCATTTTGTCATGATGTAGGTCCATTTGCCTTTGCGTGTGACAAGTTTGAACAGTGCACTTACTGTAAATAAGGGCATCTTGTATCAGTGCAGGTTGGTTCCACCAGTCATCCTCACCATCCTCTCAAAGCATATTTGCACACAACTTGTGAATGGAACATATACATAGAAAGGGAAACAGTTGGGTATTCCCTCCTCTTTTATGGTTAACCTATATTCCGCACCATCAACCCAGTGATCTGTAAATGCCTGCTGAGTGCCATGGTGAAACTACGGATTACACATTAGAAACATCGAGCCAGCATCTGTTCAATGTCTGTCACTCACGCGCACAGCCACAATGTAATACTGTGCAACCTCCTACCATTCATGTGTATATCTCATATAGCTATGCAGCGGGTCAGAACTAGGTCAGAGAGAAGTGTGCAGCTGTGCAATGGACTTGCGTTCAGTATTGTGTGGAAAAAGTTATAGTGAGGTAAAAGAAAGGCTGTCCACTTCCATTAGGGACGGAAAGGTTCCGGGGGGGGAAAAATCATAATTTGACTCACTTAACAATCTGCACATTTCCTCCAGATGATACAGTTTCTCCTAAATATCAAACTCCATGGCCAGAACTCCCTTTAAGCAGTATTGGAGGGTAGATCAGATATAAATGACAAAGTAACCAAAGAGAGATCAAGTTTCTTCTTATTTAAAAAAAAAAAAAAATGCTGTATTTCTTCGTTTATGCCTCACCTTCTATCATTCATATTATTTTGAGATGATAATGTATGTAAACTAGGCTATATAGTGAAAGTAGGTCAGGGTGAAGTGTTGCTGTATATCATGCCTGTACTGTATACTGTTTGTCTAGCCCGAGTGAGGAGCTGTCAAAATAGTCCCACAGCAGCTCATGTGGAAGACTTGTGAGGAAAAGAGCTTTGTACCGCTACGGCCAAGACAAATGTTGTTATTACTTTCCTGCCTTTGCATTCAATTTGTTTTTTAAGCCGCTTGAATACCCAATTTACAGGCCAAGATTAAGTGAATTAATCTTTGGGCTGGTTCGATTGAAGAAATGCACTGCCTTTTCTCCCAGGACCTCATAGTAAAGCTATTTGGCGCACCTGTGTGCATATGTTATTGTGAAAGATTATAGCTGCAAACTGCTACCTGTATTATGCATTAGTTTTAAATGTGTGTTTGTGCTCCCACTTGTAGATTCAGGAGGCTTGAGACTAGACAGGACATGCACCGTTGTCCGTATAATTGTGAAACCAAATGAGTGTGAAGCGGTCAGGGGTAAAGAGTGGTTCCGGTGCACAGTAATTGGGGAATGGCCAATTCTTGAAGTCTTGAATGCTTGCAGAGAGTGAGAAAGGCATCCTGCTGAAAAACAGGGGGTGTTTTTTTGTTGTTGTTGATGGGTTTGATTAGCTGTAGAGCCGTGGCAGTACAGAGCTGGATTAGTCAGTTAGCTTGCCCACACTTTAAGTTCCTTTGGCCATATTTTGCCATTTGTCATTTTTTGGTTTTGTTTCTCAGTGTGCCATACATTGCATTTATTAAGTTCTATTTCTGTCTGCAAAGGGTCCAAATACATCTTCAAAACTCTTAACGTCATGTTTGATAAGTTACTGTAAATAATAATAATAATAATGATAATAATAATGCATCGGTTTTATATAGCGCTTTTCTGGACAATCATAGACGCTTTACATTGCACTATTCGTTCACTCCATGCTTGGTGGCTGCCCTGGGGTAGAGTGACGGAAGCGAGGCAACCAGTCTGCGCCATCAGCCCCTCCGACCACCACCAACCATTCGCTCACACACTACATTCGCTAGGCTTCCGGGTGTTACTAAACAGTCTCCCATCCAAGTACCGACCAGGCCTTTCCCTGCTTAGAGCTTCCAAGGTCTGACGGGATTGGGCATAGCAGAGGCGGTATGGCCGGGAAAAAAATCTGTATTTACTCTATAGAGTCTGGTTTACCAATACGAGCACCAGAATTATTATAGCTGTACATGGTGGGTGAAAGGCCCAAGGGCATGTCTAGTTTTGGCAAAGTCATGGAAAGTACGGCAGCCAAATACATAGAAATCGGGGGCTTCATTTTAATATCATTACTTTTTATCATGATCATCCGGTCTGCTGGCACCACTGTCAGTCATGGAGAGATCAAACGATGGCCAAAGCGGAGATTAGCGCAGGACTGATCTCACGTCAGTTTCAGCTCTTTAATCTCTGGCGTAGACAGCGGACACAGGCTACAAAATGCATCCACAGCACACCCACACTCGAGTGGCAGACAGGAAAATCAAAAGTGTCTCATAGATTTACCTATTAGTACAGCGGCCCGAGTCCCAGCAGAAAGCTTTGTGCTAAATTACGACGGCTAGCGTGAGAATAAAATGGTTAGCACATGTGCAGCGTGATCGTCAGAATGGGTGGATATGCACATTTGCACACTGCATTGCTTTCGAAGATATTGCTTTTTAGTAAAGAGGCAGAAAAGTGAGCTATCGATCGGGAGATGGAGCAGAGAAGGCCCTGCTCTTTGGCATTATCTGAAGGACACAGTGCAGAGTGCCGCCCCAAGCTCAGCATGGGGTCCTGTGCCTTTCATAGTTTCAATACAGACAAGCTGATGTAGTCTACAAAAGGTACGCACACAATTGTATGTCTCGAATAAAGGTTGAGGATAAGTTGTACTTTATTGTCGCTGTAGGGAAATTTGCCCTCTGCATCTGATCCACTGCTGATGTCACTGCTGCGTCTGGGGGGGATCCATCTCCAGACTTCGAGCCAGGCGAATGGTTAGACCTGGCTGGAGGATAAAGCTGTTGTGCTTATTTTTGTTACACGGGGGGAAACTGGAGCACCCAGAGGAAACCCATCTAGACACGGGGAGAGACACATGCAAACAGGACCAAGGCCATTTGCCATGTGGCATCTTGCACACCAGATGGGAAGCCGATATGTCCTGTGCTTTCATTGTACAAGTTGTTCTTTTACGCTAGAAACTTGTATCATCAAGTCTGTGCCCCTTTCCCAAACCCAATCGATCCCTTCCATTCACAGAATTGTGGTTTACCCGGTCCCTTGTCTTCTCACATCTTGTCTGAAGACCCACCCATTCTGTATAGCTTGCTATTTTGATCTCTAGCAGAGAGGACACGAGGGAGAGCAGAGGCCAAGGGCAGTGGAAGTGCCATGTTTACTCAGCGCACTGTGTCTGCTGCTTAATGGACACACAGGACATGCTGGCTCCCCGAATGGCCTGCAAACGCATTAGCTGCTCTCACACTTCAAAGGCTGCTAATGGGGAATCTTGTGAAAGTGTCTCTAATGTGCGGTGTGAATTTGTGGACAAAGAAAAAAACATATATACTATCTGTGGCTGTATTCTGTCTTTTCATTTGTAAAATTAATTATAAAATGTCCCTCTGTGATAAACAGAGTAACACTTTTAAACTGCTAACAACAACAACAGCAACAACCATAATAATAATCGCACTTGTATTACGCTTTACAAGCCTGTGTTACCAAGTTTCTCAAAGCGCACTCACACTGTAGTGTAGCCACACTATTGTAGCCACACAGCTGCCCCTTGGGGCAGACTGACAGAAATGACCCCTCTAGTCTGTGCCATCGGCCCCTCCGGCCACCACCAGCCACTCTCTCACACATTACATTCATTCTGGCCTATTGTACATGTTTTTGGAGGTAGGGTAAACCGGGGAGAACATGCAAACTCCACACAGAAAGCCGCCCTCTGGCCGGGGATCGAACCTGGGACCTTCTAGCTGTGAAGCATGAGCACTAACTGCTGTACCACCATGCCGCCACGGTAAATACTACACATACTGGAATAGACTGGCGAAAGCTAGGCTGCCAATCTGCGCCATCGGCCCCTCAGACCAAACCTTGCGCTGCAAACTGGATTGACGCAAGAATTTAATTTTCAGTCTCATGTATAATCCATATTGGATGGCTGGAGCTGATACTTTGGGATTAGATCCCCAGGTGTTTAGGACCAATCATGTATTGCCATGAGTGGATGGGTGTTACAAAGTCGTCAACAGCAAGTAGTTTTATCAATACTAATTAACAACACTGGGCCGCTTTAGTGCTGTGCTTTAGTGCTTTAGCTATGTTTTGAGATTGGCTCTAACGGGTGTGCTTGATTGAATCAGCAATATACATAAATATCTTTTTAGATCTTCTGTCCATTTCTATTCTTTACTAGTCAACATTACCAGCAAGTGGCCCTTCTGCTGTCCCGTCCTACTGCACCTTTGGCACCTTTGGGACCCTTTTTCTATCTTCTTTTACTATTTCCAATACAGGAAAATCTCCACAAACATCTGTCAGCTTCACAAACGATTTAAACAGGAGCATTTTCTGACTGGTATAACTGTGTTAATGATATTTGCACTGTACTATCAATCTGGCTTTCTACTCACACGCAGGCACTGTAGGTGACGTGCCTTGCCCAACGACGCAGGGACAATAAGCACCTGCGGGAGCTGGGATTCAAACACCAACCGTCCTGTCATGAGACAATCCAATATAACAACTGAACCACTGTCGACAGTGAGAGGAGTAAATGTGTGTGTCTCTCTCCAATGTAAGACAAAGTTACAATTATGCTATTATCCATGAGGTTTTAACTGCTGATTTAAAAGCTCTTCTCACAGCACAGGTTACATAATTTAGCATATCCATTTCCGAGTTCTAGATTCAGGTTCACTACCAGAGAAAATATGAATGAAGTGAGAAAATGCACACTGTTATGAATTAGCATTACTGTGAGAGTAAAGCTCCCTAAACGCGCTCATAAGGTGAATATGTCACAATGTGTTTGGAAAAATTGGAAGTAGTTAAGGCCACAATATAAACTCATTGCTTTGCCCATTTGCCTCTCAACTGAAGTTAACCCAGGTTTCGTATTGTCTTTATAGTATTTGTATTATGGTACAATTTCCGCTGTTCATTTCAAACTAGCGACTTTGGGCTGCAAATTCTTGGAGAGCTTGTGTTTGTTCAATAATGCAGCAAGTGGGCTAATTATGAATAAAGTATCCGCTATTCTTCAAAGTTCTGCTCACCCCACATTGATTAAAATGCCCTCTGCCCGTCCTCTCATCCCTTCGCCTCGCATTTTATCTTTCATCTTGCTTTGCCGGAGATTCCTGTCCTCCTTTGTCCCGCTTCTTCTATTCTGTTGAGCGAGGATTCATCACTGTTCCTTCCCTCTAATAAGGGGGCAGAGCAATGCGGCGCCCAAAATAATTATCCCTGCCGTGATAAAAGATTTGACTACGCCATTGTCATCACCTTCTTTTTTCCCCCAAATTCCCCCCTTTTATTGCTTGGCCTTATTACGGTGTTAAAAAGCCCACACCACTTCCTTTGACTTTTTGCTTTCATTTTTTTTTTCTTTGTGATTGCGGTCCACTCATCGCCCGAGAAAGCGGCATCTCTCACAACTTGCACTAATCTTCCGTTCTTTTAATTCATCCTTGGGTTCTTCGGCTTTGTGCGCCTACCTGTGCTGCCTTCTAGTCCTTGTTACGTGCCACAATGAATACATTAAATATTCGCTTGCAATCTTTGTACTTCACTTGCTCTCGCACTTTCTCAAGGCCAGAGCTCTATAAGGAACAGACGAAGACGAGAATGACACGCTTGCTTTGAATGTGCGTACACTGTACAAATGTACTTTCGAAATGTTCATGGGTGTCAATGATCAAATAGCAAAGGCTGAAATTATTATTATTATTACAAAGTGCTATCTCCATGGGAAAAAAGTGGAAATCCTCAATGTCCAGGACATCACGGACATGTTCCGTGTTGTCTCAGTGCCTCTGTTAACCTCTTAACCCCCACCTGAACCCAACACATTATCTCCAGCTTCTTGAAAAAAGCGACAAAAACTAGAAGAAAACGAGGATGAAAACGAAATAAAAAAGTGACCGTAAATCGACACACAAAAAAATCAACAGGAGCGGACCAAGAAAGCAGTAAGAATGTGACAAAAATAGCGATGAAAGTGCAAAGACTAAACAAGAAAGTGGCAAAAAACTAGAAGAAAACAAGGATGAAAATGCAACAAAAAGTATCAAAAAGTGACAACAAAAAGCCCAACAAATGTGCAACAGTGAAATGAACACGAGCAAAAAAAAAGTGGCAAAAATGGGATGAAAAAGAAGACGACAACATGGCAACAACGCAAGGAAAAAGATCTGTTTAGATCAGTTTTGTAAGTCTTAGCTTTCAAATGTTGGCCTTATTAAGCTCTCCAGTCAAGCAGCTTTTAGATTTAAAGCTGTGTTAAAGATGTGTTTGGTTTAAGTGGGGGTTAACAGGTTAAAGTAGTGATAGAACTTTCAAAAAATCAATTACAATAATATATGATTGAACTGGAACTGGAGAAATATCTTGGAAAAAAATATATATAATGTTTCTTCTGTGTAAGGCAAGTGATAATTAATTTACAGTAGCACACAAACCATAGACTTAGCTCTACCTGGGCAGCAACATCTAATTTAGTAATTAATAACTGTTATCTGGAGTGTAGACTCTCTAAACCATGTTACCAACGCAGCAGAAAACAAGCTGAAACAGAACAATATATATTTTCTGGTTCTGAAGAAAATCTGCTTTGTCTTCTCTTCTACCAAGATGTTCCCAGATTTATCTTCATGAAGTTCAGATTCATCTACATCATTTACCCGCATCTTCTGCTATCAAACAAATAATCATAAAGGCACTGATAGTCGCAGCACTGAAGTAGAAAACTTCGGAAGAGTCATTGACTGACTCATCGTCTTGTTTATACTTGTTGTTCTTGAGGTCACTATCAGCCTCAGACCTTCACTGTGCTTATTCATCATGCAGAGGTCAGGCAGTGACAGCATCACTGTCTCCAGAGGAACGAGTGTCAACTGCAACATGCTCATGTGATGAATAAACCATATCATATACTTTCATAATGCGGCACGTAATGCGTCCTGAACAATCCTGTCGTCTGGTCTGGACTCTCTAATGAGGCGCCGCTTGAAGTATCACTGTGAGCTATTAGGCTTCACGGAATTTACCAGCAGGTTTGATATGAAAAAATGTGTATCTTATGTCATTCAATTGTGCTCTTGCTAGTCTTTAGGCTGCAGCTGTGGGTTGTGAGGTTGCAATTCTCATTTTAATGCTTGTTAGAACAAATTGAGGGTGCGGTGCCGTCAAGTGCAGAGACACCATTTTCAGAGGCGTAATCGAGAGAGGATCGATTTTATTCAAATAAAACAAAGGATTGGTCCAAAACACATTCATGCCTAAAGGGGTTGGATATAATGAAGCAGAAACGTGAGACAATTTGCAATGCATCATTTTATACTGCTTGAATTAGTTTATGATTTAAAGGCATTAGTTTATGTTTTGCATCTATACTGTTTCAAAATCACATTACAATAAAAGCAGCTGGGTTGCTATAAACCTAGGCTTATTGCCATTGAATGTGGCAACTCAAAGCATGGGGCTCTGTGGGCTGTTGGATTGGATAAATGCTTTTGTAAAGGTAATTGTGAATAAATCAGTAGAAATCAGAATGAGTATTTGATATCCACTTGTTGACTTGATATCTGGAGATACATGTCATTTCAACCTGAGAAGACTCAGAATGGCGACATGAGTGTTTTTATTCGCGAACATGAATCATTATTGGGGCTCAGACCCCAGCGGAAGATTGAACGAATAAAATGTATGCTTTATTGTCCCTGGTTGATGGTCAGAATCACCGGGCCGGAGGATTCACCTATTTCACATATTTTTAGTGTTAGTAGACATTGGAGTAGACAATAGGGAGACACACATAGGGAGAACATGCAAACTCCACAGAGAAAGGCCCTGTCCTGGTGGGAATCGAACCTTCTAGCATTGTTGCATGATAGCCAGAATCTTCCCCGGAGCTTGGACCCTGGCGGTGGTAGAAGAGGAGACCTGGGTTGGTCGGTCGATGACGAGCAGAGCCGAGGAGAGGCCAGGCGGAGAAAAGGGGTGGAGGAGGTTCGTTGCACGGGAGGGAAACAGCTGAGTGATTGACCAAAGAGCTTAAAAAGGGGATCCTGGGCGATGAGCGGCTAAAGCGGGGACGAGCCGGTGCAATGATTGGCTGTCGTGAAGGTGCGGCTTTAGCAGGGTCTATGATTGGATGATTGGAGAGAGCAGCTGGTGATGAGGTAATGAATGAATGCAGCTCGTAAGTCTTCCAGGCTGAATTTGCAAAATAAAAACAATCGTACATACCTTCCCTACCTATTACAAGGATTTAGTATGTGACATGTGAGCTCCCTTTTTGAGCTTTGTTTACATAGTTTGCAGGGGGAGCACTTTTATTCTTGCCTTTAACTTCACAACATTAAGCAACTGTGGAATAAAACGTAGAAATGCTTGTTGAAAGAAACATACGACCTGCTTTTGCGCTTTGAGCTACAACAAAGCAATATGTGTGAGATTGCACTCTATTACAGCACTGAACTTGCAAAAAGTTTCAGGTCAGACCCACACTTTGGTAAGGGGTGAAGTTTTTTGTCAACTGCAACTTTAGGTTTACTCCGACTGCAAACTATTGCCTCATGCATAGCTTTTTTTTTTTTTTTTTCCTACCACAGTGATGCCATATTTAAAACTTTGCACTACAGCAGATGAGGTGCGGCTAATTTAATCGAGTTAGCTTTACTTTACACTTAAGTTTAAAGCACACAAGGAGTTTGCTTTGGGAGTAAACGGTAAATTTAAGTGGATGGATAGCGGCCAGAGGATTCACATTATCTGGGCAGCCGGCTCATTAGCAGCGCTGCTCTCACTGCTGCACAGGCTGGACCCATCTGACCCACAGATACCATAACAACACAACCTCTCACAATGTCACCCGTAACTAGAAACAAATCAACTACTTTACAGCGCAGTAAGAACCAGAACGCCGCCAGTTCAAATCCCAGCAACTAATTATTTGCCAAACTATTTGAATAAGAAACTGTTTTTTTTTGGTGTAACTTGTCTCTCTTTGAAGCCATCCTGAACATCTCTTTAATCAATTTCCATCTTTGGACAGTGGCTGTTGTCAGAGATGTAAGCCCCAAATCTCCTCCCAACTTCAAAGGCAGTCTGTGTGTGTGAACCCATAAAGGCTGTCTAAACCCCAGCTTTATCACTTCAGCTTCAAGTCTCTCTCTCTCCCTGCGCCTCCCTCGCTGCCTCGCCGCTGACTCCGGTGCCCAATTTTATTTCCTTTTAAGATACTTGGCGGGATTTGCTTCTTTACGTGACCTGTCAGACAACCCCCCCGATTGTTTCAGCGGCATCATCTATAGCCAGTCATACGTTCACATTTCAAAAGTTATAGCTCAACTTTTGGTGAGCATCACGCTGGCTCCCAGACTGTCAGGCTTAAGCTGGGTTTGATTTGTGAGTAATGTGAGGGCAGAGCAGGTTGACGGATGATTGAAATATAACATTAAGGCTTTTCTTTTCAAAGTCTCCTTTCTATTCCCTCTTCCATGCGTTTTGTCACTCATCGACTTATCTTTCCTCTTATTAAGAACTCTTTCAAAAGAGTCTTGTCAGTGCCTTTTTGTTGAAAGAGAAGTTTCATTTCAAAAGCCAAAATGTGTATGTTATTTTAAAAGCCGCACTACGACAGAAATAAGGCAGAATGTCAGAAAGTAAAGTGTTGAAGATTTTTAGCTGAGGTTTATCGAACAGGAAAGCACAGGGTGAACAGGGGTGAAGAGCGGGGAGAGACATTCAGCAAATGTTATTATGTTATGTTTTGTTTATGCATTTTTCTCCCGCTTTGCAAATGGCTAGCTTTGTGTTGGTTGATTTTCTGTAGAACTTGGATTCCTTTACTGACTTGTGTGTTTCCAATTTCTTTGTTCCAATTAAATAACAATTGGGGAGCACTTCATGTGCATCTGAGCAGGGCTTGTCATCACTGAGACATATTGGTGCATTTTTAAAAATGAATAAGCCACATTTGAAACAAAGGCTTTCTAACATTAGACTGACAGAGTGCCTTGTAGTTCTTTGTCTGCACTTTTACAGCAGGCAGACGGCAAACTTTATTCCATTGTCATTTCATGTCATTCCGATGATTGTGCAGTGTTTCTGGCATTTTGCCATTCAGCACCACCAAGTGCCACCTAGAGTGCTTCTAGTAAGTTCTTATTCAACTAAGGCTCTGTCCACACTAGGGCTGCAACTAAAAATTATTTAGTAGATTATTTTCACGATAATCACCTGGCTATGAATAATGGAGGAAAATTTGATTTTTTTCACATAGCGCTAAATAAACAAACATTTTACAAACTAAGGCAGAGAGTGGAAAGATCTCAAAATACGTGGCTCTGTTGTTACGACGTCTCCAGAACTTTTCCTAAAACGTTGACAGCACCAGTGTTGTGTATCCATAATCTACTGACCTTATGAGTTTTACTCCACTCCTCTTTGCTCCACTGCAGTCCGCGAGTAGAAGTAGAAAGTAGAAAAACACGGCAGATTAAGCCTGCATTTAGTCTGTGCTTTTGGTCTGACAGCAAAAGTCTGGTCAGGTTTTTCTGCTTTAGTCCCGTTTTGTCTTAAGAATAAACTCGCCTCCTCATCTCCTCTGTAGATCGTAAATACTTGAATCTGTTTCATTTTCATTTTCAAAAAGTTTGAAAATGGGTCATAAACAGCTTCTGTTTCTGAAAATATAAGCGTTTAGTTTTTGTGAGGAAATAGCCTTCTAACTTACCTTCTTACTTACATTACTGTTGTCTGAAAGAAATCGTGAAACTAATGCCAAATATATAAAGATGTTTTTGCTGCTGCAGTTGGCATGAAGACACTGCTGATGTACGGCCAGAGCAGTTGAATGCAGAATTTGTCTCAGTGGAGGCTTGTCATTCAGCAGTTTGATTCACTCTCATGCCTTGAAACTCAGAGAGAGACAGCGATATCCTGCAGAGAGGACACAGTCAAGCCTTCCAAGTACGTTCTGCATGTAAACATATGTATCTGTTTTACGCTGCTTTTTCTCTATTGGTTTCAAACAAATGTGTCGTTTACAAGTGCACTGATTCATAGACAGACTGGCACGGTAATCTTTATGTATTATGCGCGAGCAAAGCCAATCATTTTGAGAAAACCTGCATTAAACGAGCACAAGTTGAGCAATTATTTTCTTTTGCTTCAGAAAAGCAGTTATTGGCTGCCGTCTCCACGGCTGGTGCCATCTCAGAATGCTCACTCTGTTATTAGGGCAGCGCGCCTTGTTAGCCCTCATTCTCTCTAAAGCACTTCATAACTGTCTCTAATAAAGTCTTCAAGTCCAATTCTCCTCACATTCTTTCCCTTCAACTCAGCACAAAAGTAATGGCTGCTGACTACAAAGAAATCAGCGCGAGCTTTTGAACGACACAAACACAATCAATCCTCTGCTCTTGTCGATTGACTAAAAACTGGACAAAGTTTTATCAAAGCCACAGAAAAGCAAAGTAAAACTGTGAAGTGTGATTTTAAGAGCAGGGACTGATAAAAAGAAAAAAAACTGTCTACAACTCAAGTCAATTTCATGTGCAGTCAAAATAACCTGAGTGCGTGTTCAAGTCTGAGATGAATCAGTTGGTAATATTGTAACTGGTGCTCTTAAGAAGATGGCACGATTAATGGTTTCAATAGACACAAGCAGGGGACGTTCTTTCCCTGGAGTTTGGTAGAGAGGCACCATGTCTTGAAGGCTTTAAGCAAAATGTTTGTGTTTTGACGCATTTTTCACAACAGCTGTTTTATAATAGCCTGTCAATGGCACAAGTAAGAAGGGCATCAATAATTTAAGCACAAAACTCAGCACTTTAGAGTCAAGCGTACGTTTTTTTCCCCACACTGACCTCTCTACATTGGGCTCTGGAGTCCTGAAAGTGCAGGTTAATTGTCTTGTCATGTGACATCTCTGCAGCAGAATGAGGCCTCACTTTTAAACCTCTCACCAGTGTGTCTCAGTGTCCCAGATGCCCTAAACGCGCTGCCTCCGGTTTGGTTATTTGAGGAAATCTGTGTCACATGTGACCTTTGCGCACATGGACTAGATAGCTGTATCATTTCCATAGATCGCCAGTGGTTTCTTGCTTTCTGTGCGGCGTCTTTGAAGTCCAGTTCACTTGTTGCATTCTTTGTGATGCTGTTGAGCTTTGTAAAAGGATGTGCATTCACAACTTGTATGAAACGTTTTTTCGTGTCGAAGACTTTATCCACTGCTGCGTTTTGTCCGTGACGTTGAGTGCTTCTCCTGGCTGTGTTCACACCAGACTAAATGGACTTCCTTGTTCACAGGTTTCTTGAGCTTCTTTGACAAAGGTGAAAGAAAGGACAGAACAATCTTATTGAGAATGGTTTGAACTGGCTCAAACCCACAAGCTATTGATGTTGTTTATGGCGTCAACTTAAGTGTTGGTTGATGGAAATTAAGAAAGTTATGAGGATTCTAACTTGTTGTGAATTACCGTACAGTTTTATATACTGTATTGAATTGAGAAGAGTATAATGTGTTTGTTTTTTTCTTTTAGAGAATGATTAAATCAATTTGCCCCCATTAAAAGCCCCAAACCAGATTATTTGTTTACATGCAATGCCATTCGGAAAATGTTAATTTAAAATCATTAGCTTTGGTGCAAACTCGATAACAACTTTCATAATGCATTTCTAACATCCCAGTCCTCACAGGGAATAGTTTTTGAGAACTTTCAAAGAACAAAACTGTCGAGCCTGCTAGTTCACGATTAGTAGAAAAGGTGCATAGCGCTCAAATGTCTGTTTTTGCAATATACTGAAGGACAAAACATTCCATAGACTATAAACAAAATCAGGTTAAGGGCCTTTTAAGTTCAGGAGGAAAATACAAGTGTTACTATATCCTGTGCAGTTAGATCAGTATAGATTCGTACAAGAAAGCCTGCTTCTTTTCAGACGACGTTTCAGTCCAAAATGGCTCTTCCTGAGTTCACACTGTGTCTGTATCCCACTCCTCTGCTCCCTGATTGGCTGACACATCCACAGGTGAGCAGCATGAGTTATGGACACACATCAACAATGATTTAAAAACGGATAATACTAATTAATTTGCTCTTATATGCGGGAAGATGTTGTCTTTGTAATGTATTTAGAGATAAACAACACAGCTTATAGAAATACTAAGTCATACATACAATAACTTGAGAGCAGAGAAGTGTGTTATTGCGGACAGCTTTTAAACTATCCTGAATCTGACCCACTGAATGAGCGGATTAAGACCATCATCTGCTTTCACTGGCCTGGATTTACCCCTCACCCCTCCCCTTTGAAGCACACACATGTAGTACTACTGCTACAGCTGTTCGCCCTCCCCCATGTACTGTATCGTCTCTGTCCGGAGCAGAGGTATTAGGATAAGGTTAGAGGTTGTAAATGATGAGGATCGGCTTTAGGATGGAGCTTCTCATGCATAATACCAGTTATTTAGGTGTGTCTTATTTGTGCTGTTTCCCCATGAAATCCTTTGTGACATGATATCATTCTATTTCTTTCGTTAACATTTAAATCCACTAAATAACTTTATGTCTGTAAGATGCCACTGGCGGCATGTTTTTTATTTCATTTTTGCGTCATAAGTGCATGCTTGAGATGGGTCATAAATCACTGGCTGTGCCCCTGTGCGTCCAGGCGCTACCATGCAGACAGCGTGATTAGATTTAAGTGGCCCGGGCTGTTCTCCTCGTGAACCCTGACAATGTGTCCTGAATAGAAGAAGCCGCACAGGCCTGAACTAGGGAGGGGGGGAGACTTTTGCAGGCTGTCGGGTCACTGGTGAGGAGGGTTCAGTGGGAGTGTGAACGCTAATGCCCTTACCTTTAACGGAAAGGTTCCCAATTGCTGTGACATCAAGTTTTTTTTTCTTTTCTTTTTTTTCTTTTTTAAGGGAGTGCGCCACATGTGAATAAAACATGTTGAGTAGGCGACTAGAGATGTGAAAAGGCAAGGAGACATTGAGATGCGCGGTCGGAGCTGGTCCCATGATACATGCAAAGTGCAATTGTGTGTGAGACGCTCCCATCATTGGAAAGGGCTTAACAGAGCACATTGTCATTCTTATAAAGCGGTGTCTTGCAACATAAATGAACGTACAGTATTCTTTTGGCGAGTGGGTTAAAGTTGTATGAATACTAATTTGTAAAGCCTCGAACTGTTAGCCAATCACAGCCTGCTCCTCCCGTCTACCACCACCTGTCAAAAATGTTGCATTTTTTTTTTTTTACTTTAAAGTACTTTAAAGAGAGAATTTAAAAATGTTAAAATTAAGTATTTGCCTCCCCCTACATGTTCCAGCAATGTCCTAATGTGTAGAATGAGCTCAAACCTGTTCACCACCACTGCCTCTAAAATCCTGCACTGTCACTCAAAACGTTTTACTTCGGGTCCGAATTGCCGTCATGCACAACCTTAATATAGAAGCTGCAGTTACACATGTGACCTGAGGTGGCAGTAGTGAGTGTAAACTGGCTAACTTGCATCTAGCCCCTTTAACAACACTTTCTCCGATACCTATACTGAAATATCTGTCATCTAGAACCTGGAAATAGAACAAAAATGTCTCCAAGATCTGCAAATTTACTGTTTTTATGTCCAGCTCCTATGTCAAGAAATGTGTGGAAAAATTGGGAATGATTTGGGGGAAATGGGGCAAAACATAGGGAAAAAATAGGGGGAGAAATTGGGAAAATAATAATTAATTAAAAATGTGCAAAAATTAAGGGGGAAAACAAGACAACATTGGGGCCAGAATAATTGATATAATAGGGGGAAAGATATATATATAAAAATTGGGCAAAAATGAATGCAGTCCCTTAACAGCATCACAACTTGGATCTAAAGATGTAAGTTTTTCTGTTTTTCCCCCATCCTGTAGTTTATGTTTATGTGCTACAAACTCCCTCTACCTTACCACAACAGCAGGAGAACTAATTGCAATTTTTCTCAACAATTTTGTAATTCCAATTCAATTTCACATTTGAAGTCAAGATTTAGTTCATAGGGGACATCTGAAACACATCCAGGAGCATTGACATTTGAGAGAATACTGTAATATTAACAGCTAAACTTATATATGAATCATGCATACATGTGAAAACGTCTTTATGCGGTTTATAAATAACTTGCCCATGAGTCTCTTGCAAATCCTACTTTTTCCCCACTGTAGACGTCTGGGCGTGGAACAGTCACGTTACAGAGGCAGCAGGCATATGACAGTGGCCCACCTCTTAATGCTGTTTAGACACTACAGTGTTCGCCGAAGCAGGGAAACGCTCCTGATGTTCCATATCAAAGGGGAGGCTGGCACACACGCTGTTACCTGTCAACTAGCAGTGCGAGCAGAGGAGACGCAAGAACAAGGGCAAGAAGTGTCAAAATACACACTTGTTTTTTGAATATTTATATGGGGAAACGTACCTCTATTTTATCCAGTGGTAGTGTAATTTATGAGCGCCAAACTTCTTGTATCACTTCGCAGCAGTGCCTTTAATGTTACATTTTTACCTTTAGACGGTTCTGGTTGGACTATCAGAGAGCGGATATGATAATCCCACTTAGCTCTGTTTTAGGGGGCCGCCTATAGCACCGCTGTAATCCGCCAGTACTTCCCCTCTCTCGTGGCCTCTTCAGCTATGGGCATTCATGCAGATCTGGAGACGGGGCATCGGCAGCTTGTAGCTAAGAAGACAGACACTGCATAAAAAAATAAAAAATAAAGAGGAAAAAAAGTGAATGAGACACAGAGATGGAGAAGAGGGGGAGACTGTGGAGGTGCAGAGGTATAAATCACTCCTGCACAATGTGTCAGACCAAGGACAAAAACATCTCCAGCAGCCCTCTGGGAGACAGACTGTTGGAGCGAGATGAGAGGGGAGCATGGACAACACGGAATACATGACTTCTAAGTTTACTACAAAACAATATGAAAAGCTGTATGGGCTGTAGCTTTCATTGAAACTTTTAAACTTTTCTGATCATGATGAGAGTGAAAATAAATATTGGTTAGAGTTGAACAGGACACCAAAAGCGAATGTAAAAGGCAAACACTTTCACACAATGTCGCCAAAAAAACAAATAACAAAAACTCAGTACTGTGCCCTAACCGTATTAATATGCCGCGTCTCACAGCCAGTCATTGTCACCGTCATGTTTTAGACTCTTAATCATTTCATTTTCATTGCTCACCTCAATGCGCTCTGATGCAACACAGAATCTGTTTGAGCAATCACTTATCACTTCCCACAGAGTTGACTCCAGCTCCAGGCTCCGTTTGTTCTTATAGCTGCAGAGGCCTGGAGACATCACTGCATTTGCTGTATGCCCAGCCTCTGAGGAAAGTCACTCACGCGTTTCAGAAAATCTCTTTAAACATTCTTTGATCTTTGGCGACATGTATTGCGTTTGATAAGTTTGCACTTTGCAAATATCTTCTTTTTTTTTCGCGAAACACCTTGACACTGCTGTTTAGAAGGGAGGAGGATAAATCGTCTCAGTGTTGTTAATGTCATAAGTGTAATGCATTCTGTATCAACACACTTTGGCAGCGAGAACGTTTTGTTTTTATTACCTTCAGAAAGACTCGATCAAAAATAAATGTGTTGGTGAAACGGCTCCAAAAAACTCAAACATTTCAGTCAAAAAATAGATTTTGATGCCCCCTGTTGATGTATCAACAAGGGGCATCAGGTTTAAATACAGTCATTATAACCCACTGTGAAACAGCATTGGCAATGTCTATTAATCATGAGCATGCAGGTTTGATATTGCCGGTGTAACGTCGAGATGCACTTCTTTGTCAAGCTGCACTGACAGTATACGCGCATGTGCACATGTCTTTGTCTCTCATTAAAAACGAGTTATTAACAGCTGGTAAACTTTGTCTTTCATAATATTACGTAACTAAAGAGCAGTTGACTCTTTCCTCAGCAACTTTTATTACATTTAAACGGTCATGCTTTCTGATTATTGACAAAACTTGTACTATTTTTTGTTTTTAAAGCCTATATTTTCAACAGACAGATATTTAAAGGCAAATTGTTTTAGCAGCTACGTCATTTACTAATTACATGTAGAATAGACTGCTTAATTCGACAGTAAAATTTATGAAATCATGTTATTTGCTGAAAAAGCGGAACTCGATGGCTGAATGTAAAATGACTCGATAGTTCTGCACATGCGCAGCAACGAGAAGTAGTGCAACTCGACAAGCCGTCTGTTTCGATTGTACACCGGCATGTTTGTTTATGCATCTGCGTCCTTTGACAGTTTAGTCTCTGGAGTAGCATAGCCGCAGTGTGGTTTTTAGTCATTCATTAAGAGTTTCTAGTCAATGTACTGTATGCACATGACCCTAGCCTGGACAAATGTTGCTTTAGCAAAAAGAACTGTACCAATGAACACTCAAATGATTTCTCGATGCAACACACTCAAACACTACTATGTCCCTGTAAAACTGGACTGTGGACTATAGGCACAACTGGCAGTGTAGTGAAAGTTTCAGAAGTTACAGTCTTAGAGGAGAGATACTCCTAATGCAGGGATGATGGAGGGCTTAGCTTGTAATTGTTGACAATGACAAACATTGATCTTCTCTTTAACACAGTGACGGGTGCCAGAAACTGTCCCGCTACTGAAGCCGAGGAAATTTCCAAGATGGTTCGATTCAATGTACTCGTATAACATTAAATAGATATCACTTTAGGAGGAGATTGTGTCAAGTCATGCTAGGGCAGTGCTTGTCAAGCTGTGGTTCAGGTACTGGAGCATTTACTTTTTTTGGTGGTACATTTAGACACTTTCAGGGGTTAAGACCACTGAACCACTACTTTTAATCCAGTTTAGTCTTGAGTTTGTCTTGATTTAGTGCTGTACGTGGTACTTGGAAAGCCAAATCTATTGTGCTGACATTTAGAGTGAAAGGTTATGACTCACCTTGAGCAAGTTGTGTTCATGGTAATGCTCTGATGTATCTGTGTACAACTGTGAGAACACTTTGCATCCAAATGCAGCCTGCTCTTATTTATGCTGCATCCTTTAGAAGTATAACTGTCCATTACCTGCTCTTATCCCGTAGTCGTTAGCACATTAGTCAATGCATTTTGGCTCGCTCCTCTCTGGCGCGGAGCCGCAGGTGCTGAGTCAGCAGTCTTTGGCCTGTGTGAGTGGGACTCTCCTCTCTCTGTTACAGGAAGTCCAGCTGTAAGCAAGTGCTCATGTTTCAGACACTGAATACACTGCTCTTACTCTGTTGTGTTTAACCGCCTGCAGTGTTTACAGTATGTCTACTATACATGGAGACCAGACCAGTGGTTCTGATAGCTGACTGTGGCTTATCACTTTAAAACTAGCTCAGCACTTTTCCCTTACTTAGGAGTGGGTGATATGACGATTTAATATGAAATCGCAATGTTTACCCTGTGATGCTCTACCAGTTCAATCCTTTTCTGTTTATCACAGCTTTATAGGAACTATCCATGCACTTTTCTCACCATACACTGAGTGAGTCACAGGCAAATTAAGTGTGAACTCTCCGGGGAAGAACATATCTATACTGTAGTTGTGGCTTAAAGACAACATAAAGCTATGAATTGTGGCCAAGAGAATTGAGATAGGACTATTTTTCTAATCAGATTACCCCAACCTTTTAATGCTTGTTTCATGTACAAGACAAAAGTCGTGACAGTGACAATGATTTAAAGCAGAACTAAATAACTCATGCCCCTAGAGGCCATAAGTGCAACTGCAGGTGTCGTAGCATGTTGCGTTTTTTTACTCATTAATTGTCCTTGAGAGTAAATACAATGCTGACAGAAAAGACAAAGGGGCATCCAATTACACAATGGAGATGAAAAAAAAAATCCACTGAAACTTAGCAGTTAGCTTTGCCCATTAGCCTGTTAGCTTCTTCTTGGTGATTCTATTATTGTGTATGGGGGCCTCCGACCCAGAGGAAGGAAAGTTGCAAATGTGGTTTTCTGACCAGAGACACTAGGGAGAGATGAAAGACCCTCCAATCATCCCATTAACTCTTGTATTACCCCCAGAGAGACTCCGAAAAGGATTTATTAAGGTAAACAAGATGGTACTTCTTTAAGAATATGAGAAATTGTGCACTGACCCAACACTGAAATGATGAATGAAATGGACCCAATCAAATTTTTGAGTCTTTACCAACTATGCCGGCGCCGGATTCTCTCTTTAAAAAATCCACTGTTTGTGGAACTATGTGCTAATAAAGCTGTAGGGTCATTGAAAATATCCAAAGAATGCTGCAAGCGGAAGGAGCAGTTTGATGAATGTGCAATTATGAGGGAAAAAAGCAAAGATAACAAGACCTTTTGAAGTTGTCTTGCTAACAAACAAAACAACCAACAAAGGACAAACGCTGTAAAAATAATAATGCTCAAAGTTGGTAACTTTTTGGCATTGTTTTGTATGGAGATTAGTTTTGGCTATTTTACAACAAAGTATGTGCTTATTAAACATGCGCCTCATTCGTGACAAAACTGTTTACCCGTGTCTCGCCGGAGTCATTAATTGGTGTTGGGGAAAGTTGAAATGCCCCCTTTCAACCTCTGCCCGAAGCAATCTGCGCGGTGCCAGGGTTCAGAGTTTAAATTTGAACTGTCTAGACGTGGAGCTTTGAACCACAGGGGCCGACGAACGAGAGGCCAAGAGGTCCTCACCCGAGAAAGGCAAACAGACCGTCTGCAAATGGGCTGAATATTAAAACGTTTGGACACATCCCCATTTTGATTGTGAGGAACTTTTAGCAAGATCAAGTCAGTGAAGAAACTAATGGGGGCTTCAGAGCACAATTTCACAGTGTCCCGCAGATGCTTAACCCGCTGCCTATCGGGGCATGATAATAAACAATTTCAGTGATAATTGGTTGTGTTAGCAGTGACAAGTCAAGACATATTAGAGTATTTTTTCATTATTGTAACTTTGGTAAAGTCATTGAGTTTGATACTTAAGATTCTTCTGTTAAGTACTTTTCCTTCTTTCCTTGGGGTTTCTCTGTTTCAAAGTCGTTGTTTGAGTTCAGGACATTCAGCCAAACCCCCTGGACGACGAAGATCTTATAAGACGGAATGAAGATTGAAACCGTTTGTTAGATGTGTTATAAGACCTACTTTCAATTGTGTGTCAGCTCCTGGTAGATCATCCTTGCGGTTCTGCTGTGATGAGAAAAGTAGAGCCAGGGAGAGAAAATGAAAGAGGCAGACAGTGAAAAATAAACAACTGCATAACAACAGTGAGATAAAAACGCAACTGAGCGGGTGGGGGGAAAAATCTGAAAGAAATACCTGTGGAATAAATCCTCTGTCCCAGGGCTGTTTGTGAAGGGAATGATGTACTGTAGAGGCCCCCTTCGCACAACACCAGCTTTGTCAATATGAACCAGTGCAGCTGGCTTCTCCACTTTCGGTTCACTTTTGTCCCTCAGCGAAATTCACCTCCAACTCATAGCTTCTCTCATGTGCAGCGAAACTCTAGAAGTTGAGTCAAAATCACAATATGCACTTATGGTCTTCTTTTATTATTCTCCTGTTCCGTCTGTGAACTCTGTAGCTGGACAGATTTGGCATGCCGTGTTTTACAGTAATGCACATACAGTATATTTGTCCCAGAAATATAATGAGTTACAGAATCCTGCCCTTTATGTATTTACACTATTATAAGAAAAAGCTTGTACTCCCACGTGGCTTCTGTTTCTGACGCCCTCTTGTGACCTTCATTAGAGCCACTTAAGAAAGTTGGCATTTCTAATCTACAGTTAATGAGGTAAAAGCTTGTACTGGAGAGTTTGCAGACACATTGTAAAAAATAATGAGAAAACAATGTCAGTGTAAGAGTGTATTGTGTTCACTCGTGTTTAAAGGTCAGGTTGATGTGAGGTTTTTTGTAAAGGTTTGAAATAATGACATTTTATTTTAGCACAAAAAACATTTTTTTTCTGATGGCTTTTGTCTTTTTTTACACTTGGTAATAGTATCTCGTTGGTGGCATGATGCAGATCCAACACCTCCACTCAGTCGGGGTGCGTAAATCCAGTTTGCATCCATGTTTGGTTGCAAACTAAATACAAACAGTCAAATGTTACAAATTCTTTTGAACAAAGCGACTCATTAGTATTATGGATCAATTAAGGAGCTGCAGTGCCCCAGACTTTGAGAAAGGCTGGCTATGTGGGTAAGGGAGATGTGTCTAACCCAAAGACCTGCTCTTCACACTCTCCACACATTTCATCCTATGCTGTCTTATCCAATAAAGCCAAAAATGGTATAAAAGTAAAACCTAAAAGTCGATCCTTCAAAAGCAAAAATTCCAAAATGCAAAAAAGTGCTCACAGGGGGTGACAACGCAGGATTTGCCTCATTTGTCCTCAGTCTTGATGTTGATTTCAAGCCTTAAAGCAGTACTAAGTAACTCATGCCCCTAGAGGCCACAAGCGCCACTGCAGGTGTGGTAGCATGTTGCATTTTTTTACTCATTAATTGTCCGTGAGAGTAAATACTACGCCAACAGAAAGACAAAGGGAGAGAGGGATATTGTGCATCTAATTACACAATGGAGTTCATTTTTTTTCACTCAAACTTGGCTGTAAATACTGTTTAAGTGACGCTAGCCCGCAGTTAGCTTTGCCCGTTAGCCTGTTAGCTTCTTCATCATGATTCTATTAGTGTGTATTGGTGACTCCTATCTGGAGGCAGGGAAGTTGCAATTCGTGGTTTTCTGGCCAGAGACACCAGGGGGACACTTGTATTACCTCCAGAGGGACCATGAAAAGTATTTATTAAGGCAAACAAGTTACTTAGTACAGCTTTAGAAGGATAGCAAAAAAAAATGAAATCACAAGTACAAGAACAGGATGATGACTATATTTTGATGAGGAATTAGCTAAAAGCAAGAGAGATGTGTTTTTTGGTTTATAAGAAAACCCCAAAAAAACACACTCCTCTCTAACATCACTCCTCTCCAGTCTCCTATTAAAGCAAGTGCTACGAAGTTTCTCTTCCGGGCCCCTACCCCACGTATTTCTTTTGTGCTGCCACACTTTTCAGCTTCGGAAAAAGAAAGGGCCCCTGATTTTGCAGCCCGCTATTTATTATGACTCACGGCTTTATCTCTAAGTACTTGTACACGCTAGCCGGCGAAGGAGCGGGCACACTTGCAGAGTTCTCCCGGGGATGCTTGCTTGTCACACTGGCACAAAAAAAAAATCAGAAAGCCATTGAGATAGAGGGCCCTGCTGATTCAGCTCACACCAAGAGCAGCGTATTGGGGAAATTGCCAGATAATACCTTCATTGTGTCAGCTTGTGTGGGAGTGAGATGGAGACAAGTGGAAGAAGTGAAGAAAGAATGGGTGTTCAAAACAACATAGGGTAAAAATGGAAACACTTACAGCCGAACCGCGCTCTCAGTTTTGGTTGTAACGTGATTGTCACCAACTGTGTTTTGAATTGTCAATCACGGATCTATATATACAGTACTCCCGTCGCTCCCTGATGCAGGTATAGCCGAACCAAAGTGCATCAGCGTAGCCAGGAATAATCTTAAAAGCCCGTGTAAAGATCTAGCTTTGTTTCTCCCTCATAGACTTTTTGTTAGCCAGTCTTTGATAATGGTGTCTTTGTAGTTACCGTTTCTGTCTCGTACCCCCATTGCTTCCTCTGCCATCCCCTCTAACTTCGATTTTGTTTTGGTTTGCGAGTTTGCAATCCACTGCGCTGGAGTCCACAGTTTATGCGAATGCGTGTGTTCATTAGCTTAGTGTTAAATTCCAACCTCCGAGGAGACAGCTGCTGAGCTGGATGCTAATTTGTGCAAATCTTTGACATTGGCTGGATGATCGCACATTGGGTAGGTTGTGTTGTATCTATGTAGCGGGAGGGGAGCTGCTCGCCCACTGCGGCACTGCTGTACTGTTATGAGCTTCCTGTGACTTAATAGATTTTGCCAGCTTTGATAGGCACTGAGGCCTCAGGGTTACAAATGAGAAGAAATGAAAGATTGAAGGAAAAAAAAGAAAAAAGAAAAAGAATCTACTCACTCAGGCTTTGACAAAATTACCATCTTTATGAAAACATCACTGAAATTTTCCACATCTTATTGCTAAGGTTATAACAATGTGTCATATTGTTTTCACTTGATAATTCAGATGTTTTTTTTTCCTGCCTGCAATTGCACCAACAGTAGCTGCCTCTCAGGGCGCAGATAGTGTGTGCTTTTGTGCCTCCGGGTTTCTTTTGCGGAGCAATAAAGAGTGATGAGAGGCCTCTGGGAGGTACTACTCCACTCACATTACAGATGATGCAGGCAGTTGGCAGGTTGCTGTCAGTCCTGTCCTGTTAAATGCTGGCAGGACAGTCAAGTACGCCGACTCACACGTCCAGGAGGCTAACATAATGACGCGGATAGTTCAGAGCCAGCAGTGGAGGGATCTTACAGTCTAAATTTAATCAATGCAAGCAATTATGTACATCAGCAGTTAGGTGTGTGGTTGCTAACTGTCTCATTATTTGGTTCACGATCTGGCTTGTTTATTGGGAAATGTTGGCCAATTAAAATGGTTTTCACCAACACATCATCTAGAACACCAGCCTGTGAAGTTTCACGATGCAGTAAGAAACTTCTTCAGTGTGTGCCCAAGTCAGACCATTTCTGAAAATGTATGTTTTAGAACATTTTAGACCAGTTGTATGTGTCTTTTTGGCGGTCTGATGTTGTTTATACAGTATTGCTTATAGGCTTTAGTTGGGCGGCACAATGTTGCTGTACAAAGTTGTGTGGGCAAAAAAAAAAAATCTGTAAATCTGATGTGATGTATGGTTGCTTCTTATAATATGGATATTGCGAAGACAAATTGTTACTATATGTTGTGCAGCGCTATATTGACTATCTTTCTGGCTCTGAGCGATAAAGTGATCACATCATAATGTTCAGTCTGTTCCAGCGTTCAAGGAGATGCCCTTTATCTCCTCTCAGCACCAAGTCCCATCTTGCCACGTTCTTTTATCTTCCCTTGATAAGAACTTTTCTAGTCAAGAAATGGAAAATGTTACTGCTCATGTGAGATTTACAAACCTGTCCTGCTGTGTTCTACTGGAGGCTGCAACTCACGCGTAGATATTGATGTTGCTTTTATGGCACACAAACATCTATAGATCTCCTTCAAAGCCAATTTACGACACTGTTAAGCTGTTGCTATGGGGAAAGGAAATAAATTTGATTGTGCAATTGCGATTAGCTTTCCAATCCTTTTTTTTGTAATCTAAAATCAGTACTTATGAACCAAAGTTACATGGAAAGTTGTATGCACTTGTGTGGACCATTGTGTTCCATTTGCAGTCAGAGGATTCCTGCTACATTCAGTGAAGGCAACCATCACCAGTTCAATCTCAGCCCTGACGAAAGAGCCAGTGGGGAGGCCTCACCGGGAGACCGCAGAGACACAGGGTTTTGTTTAGACGGCACAATGCGAGGCTGTTGAGAGTGAGAGAATGAGAGGTGAGAGGAGGAAGCAAGGAAGTTGGAGACGGGTGATGTGCGGGGATGTGCTGAAAGGCCGAGCACAAGAGGAGAATGCGTTAGAGATGCTCGACAGAGTGAGAAACAGGTGACGCCAGAAAAGAGAAAAGCACTTTCATACATAGAGGAGACAGCAGGGACCTTTCAAGCCTTGAGCTGGAGTACCTGATTCTTCCAGTCTTCAAACCATGAAAAGAGGATGCAACTGATTACAAACTAGCTAGCAAGAGCTGCAACTCATTACTAGCTTTCACAATAGATAGCGTCGGCATCTTTAGGCATGCAAACAACTTGCATTACAAGCTGCTGTGTGTGTGGACGGGAGGCAGACTATGCATTTATAAGAGCAAGAGAAGAAAATGGACCAAATGGCAAAATTTGCACATAAATAGCAGGCAATGCTAAACATGCTCACATTAGCGACTTGCTACATACGGTACGATCGGTCAAATGGAGACACGTGATTCCTGAAGGTTGTGATTGCGATTCCAAGTCATGTGACATCAGTCTCAGCCTATTGACACACATAATTGATACAGCATGCCGCGGTTGCGTCCCATATGTGTCATTGAGAGGATCCAGCATGGCATCTCCAGGCCTCGAATTTGACGTTTTTAGCTTTGAGTGCTGGTTTTCAAAATGTGGAAAAGAGTTGCTAAATATGCTTGGAGTCCACCAGAAAATGTCCAAAAAGAGAAGAAATTATCTCCGTAACAGGCAGAAATGAGAGATTTTCCCCAATGGATCATTCCGTAGAAGAGCAGTCCTTCTGCAAAGTGTCAATTGTTCATTTTCATTCCATTTTATTTATTTGTTTCATTCAAAAGTGATGTCATACAATCACAATAAAACCGCAAAGCCACCAACAAGTCTTAATAATAGAATATATATATATATATAATATCTGCCCCTTTTGTTACTTCACACTTCACCCCGTTGTTAAATAATAAAACGTCATACGCATATCATGATTCGATTACTCATTCAATTATTTAAAAAAAAATTAGTAAAAGTAAGTAAAATGGTTATGTAGTTTGTGCTTGTTTATTTACTTTGGATTGTGGCTGATCCCTATACATAACCAAACTCTTACCCACGCAAGAGGCAGATTCAAGAGCAGCAATTTAGACAACACATAATTGATTTATTTGGTTGGAATTAACCAATTCGACATGCTCTTCTCCCTTTCACTAATTCCAAACATTCATTGACTGTGAAGTTAATTGAATTTTTGGCAAGAGCAGAATATGCACTCAGTGCACACTGAAACATGCATATAATACAACGTTTGCCAAGAGATAGGCAGCCTGTTCCCAGTGCAGCTAAATGTGCACCTGCCGAGATATACATGTGCGTAATCTAATTATTCTTTCAGCTGCAGTATTTTATAAGCTCCAGTGAAATTCATTGAATATATTTTGAACTAAAAATCTTTGTATCTCACACAATTAAAACAAAATGAAATGTGTCAGGTAAATTATGGCAAACTTTGGGTGTGGGTTAAAAAGTGCACTTACACTCAAGTAGCTCTTTATGTGTTGGATGTCCAGTTTTAAAGGGGCTGGAAGCAAGTTCGCCATTTTATACTCACTACTGCCACCTCAGGCCATATGTGTAACTGCACCTTCTATATTAAGCTCGTGCATGGCGGCAATTCGGGCCGAAGTGAGACATTTTTGAGTGACCGTACAGGATTTTAGAGGCAGTTGTGGTGAACAGGTCTGAGCTCATTCTACACATTAGGACATGGCTGGAACATGTAGGGGGAGGAAAATACTTAATTTTAACATTTTTAAACTCCTTATAGTCCCTTTAAGGAGTAATGAGTAATGTATAATTTGTTTCTCATTGTGCCGAGTATACATGTGTCCTACAGCTCTTGTATGACTTTATTCACTGCTCTAAATGCGTGCACAAAGGCGCACATGGGCGACAGGGACTGTTGGATGCAAATGAGCAGCAAGAAGAAGCAAGGCACAGATAACATAACAAAGCAACTACTTCTTACAAACCTGAAGAGAGAGCAGCTTCACACGGCGTCAGGTCGGCTTCCCCTGGACCACTTTAGTTCCATGCTCCCGTTTAGTTTGACAGAAAGAGCTGTCCATGATGTGGTAAATGTAAAGCCTCTTGGTAGTTTCCTGCTCCTCGTTTCCATTAGTGATTTCAAAGATGTCCTCGGCGGCGCGGCACCAAAACAAAGCGCCATTTCGCGTTCACTTGGCGCACCCTGGTTTGAGTGACAGCCAGCTGCAGAGTGGCTCACGCTGTGGCTCTTTAATGTGTGTGGGTCACTACTTCACAGGCAAAAAGCAACCAGTAATGAAACCAGTAGTTCAAGAGAAAGTGGGTCACTCTCTATAGATGATCTTTTATCTTGCAAATCTTTATATTGTCGTTATATGAAATTCCTAAATGAAAAAGTTTAAGGCCTTACACCAGTCTTCCTTTCATTCTCCCTCCTCATCTTTGCATGCCCATGACTTCAACTTGCACCATAGACCTCTGGGGATTGCCTGCTTTTATCGGTAGGTCAAAGGTGACTGACAGCTTTTACCACCATAGACCAAATGCTATTAGCGCCGCACTCCTGCTAATGTGCCGCGGTTATTTACAGAGATAGCCTGTTTAAACTTTCAGCACTTCACCCTTTCTTTCGAAAGTTAACAGAAATGCAAGGTTACAGATAAAGCTACTACTACGGGGTTAAACGTCTTGCCCTTTCCCAAAAGACCTCCCTACCAAAATTCAATGAGCAACCCTTTTATAGGTGTCTTGGTGTTAATTTGCTGCCCATTTCACCGGCCACTTATCGCCAACGACCCGTGAAGTGGTAAAATGGTCAGAGTTTTTCTCTGCTCCGACGTCTCTGAGTTGGAAGTGTGGGGCGCAGAGAAAGTCTTGTGTACATCTTCAATGCACAGCTGCCATAACATGCTGCCTGCCTAATGAATACAATGAATCCTGATTAGGTTTGGGGCCCGGGGACTCAGTCAGTGTTCTGGAATAATAATACAGCAAATTAAAGATGGCTTCTTTTTCAAGTCAATTAAACTTTAATGGTGAGAATTTTTAACAGATTGACTATTATATCATTATATCTCTAATGCAATCGTACAGATGAAATGTATACTGCACTCGAAGGCCTGACATTTGAAATCCCCATTAGGCAAGCAATCGCAATGATTTCTGATGATTTTACACTTCGGCTAATATCTTGTAATCGAAGCAGCTGTGGTGCAAGTGCTAATAAAAAAGATTTCTTCCTTGTTTTTCACTTGTTGATCTAGTTGGCAATTATTGGTGTGGTCCGCATTCACAGGGCGCAGAAACAGCACGTATATCAGCAATATATCAAAAATAAGAATTACATCTTAAATACACGGTTAGGCTTTGGTTTGATCATATGAAATAAGTTTTCATGTTTTTGCCATCCTGCCGTAAAGTGCTACCAATAACGTCCATTATAGAATAGTGCTTTTTAATGCTAAAGTCTAGAAACAGACATATATACTGTGCTGTGACTATAGTATCATCCTGTTTTCATTCACGAAGCACATATATCCTGGTGTTCCTCTACATGTACCGCATCACCTCCTGGGTGCTGATGACTCAGGCTCCCTGCTGCTGCTCACTGAGACGTCTTCCAGATCACTGCAACCTCATAAGGGGACAGTAACACAATTTGACACCTTATGATTTGTAGAGATGTTTTCTTCTCTTTGATAATAGAAATTGTGTAACATAGTAATCTTCTATTATACAGACAAGCTTTTGTCTTGGCAGTTTATTTTTTGTCATTTATGTTCAGCAAGGACTGAGTGTAGTTATTTGGACTCCAAAAACCTACGATCAGTGGAGGATGCTTTGACTTGATTTGGCAGTTTTAAGCTCTTGTCATATTATACTGTGCATGGCAGCTCTGAAATTCTGTATAATCTTAAACAAACTGCCAAAGCCCTGACTCAACTTTATAGAACCTTTCTCACAACCCACTCACATCCAGATTTTTCACTGAATAGAGAAATAAATTAATGATAATAAGAAAAATGTGGTGAAGCTATAGAATTTTGAAAAAAACAATCTACCTTTCAAGAAAAGTAGAAGGACTGCAGATATCAAAAATGTAAAGGCTATGCTGTCTTATGCGCTTC
Source organism: Gobius niger (assembly GCF_951799975.1). Taxonomy (NCBI): domain Eukaryota; kingdom Metazoa; phylum Chordata; class Actinopteri; order Gobiiformes; family Gobiidae; genus Gobius; species Gobius niger. The sequence goes on from NC_136869.1 coordinate 14,087,973, forward strand.
ACTTTGTTTGACAAGATGCATAACCTTGTAGTAGGCATGTCAAAAATGAAGGTATATGGAGCTCTATGCATATACATGCCTAGCGGAGGTGTGCAGGGAAAGCCCACAGGAGCTAAACTGCTACATCTTTACTTTCTGCCTCGGGCTGGGCGCACAATGCTATACATACGACAGCACCGACATACATGCAGAGTTTTATAATCATCATACACGTCGGCATCACTTGTAAAAGACACGGACGGTTTGAAATGCAAAACGCATCCACATGCTGTTGTTGTCTGGAGTAGCGGGCCATTTCGGTGTTTCCAAGCGTGATTTGAAAGGTGGGTCTGCATCTGTCTTTGCACATGTTTGGCCAAGTTTATGTTTCCCTCAAAGAGATTAATGTGCTCATGGTTTCAGGTGTCAACTCCAAAATATGAAGCTGGAATTTCAATAGGATTTCTGTTTATAGCCCTTGGCACAGAGTGTTGTTTGAAATCTCTGCCACCACCTCGCTGAATGTTGCCTCTGAACAGGACCGGTTGGATATGTTCATAAAGAAATAGAACTGATGATTTCTCAGAATTGCACCTGTACAGAAGTGTGAGATGATATTTTAGCTGCAGTTTAATAGCAGAATAAATGTGGGCAACATAATTCATTTGAGCAAGTTTTTTTTTTTCATATTTCAATATTCATTTGAGCAGCTCTTGTGGCTTGTTCCGGGTCTGTACAAAGTTGTTTGAACAGGATATACCTCAAATTACTGAAGAAATTGATTCTTATAAAAAAAAAACTGTTTTCAAAAAGTTGTCAGAATTACAGGACTGCATTGTCGACAGGTAATGTTATGCCCCGGTGATGTAATTTGCAGAGAATGTTGCATGCCAAGGTTTATTAGGAAAGATTCAGCTTATGCAAACTTTATTTTGGATGTTGTGTATTGAGGTTGTTTGTTAAATAGAGCCCTGGGGATTAGTGAACCCTTTTATGAATATAGTTACAAGCAATCTCTCCCTTGTCCACAAACCTCAGTTGGTGCTAAATTCCAATTAAGTGATTCAACATTTGTTCAGAAAACCAATTAGGACAATCTGCAGCGGGTTGTTCCGCAGGTAGTGGCTTGGCCCGGGCTTTTCAGAGTGCGGACCGTCCCACGGGACTCCACTAACTCCAGGTTACCTTTGTCTCTCAGAGCTGGGCTGCGCTCCACACTTGGTTTCCCCTCATTTAAGCGCTGTGCCAGCAGTATAAAAGCTTGGCGGGCTCCGTCGCTCTGGGGGGCGGTGCGGGGGGTGTGTGGAGGGTGAGGGGGGTGAGTGGCAGGGGTCTGAGAGCAGGTAAACATCTGTGCCAGTGGGCGCAGGGATGAGGGAATGACTGGTTTTCAAAAAAAGAGGGAACAGAAACACTCAGTTGCTCGGTGTGGAGCGTTTGTCTGACATTTTGTTCCAGCTTATTCATTAGTTTTTTCTGTTTTTGCAATACTGAAACCGATAAGGTTGAAGTTTAATTTAACTACCAACAGCCACTGTCTCTCAACACTGTATAGTAATAGGATGACTCCTTTTCACTGAATTCATTGAAATGGCCCATTTATAATCCAATATTTGTTGCGGAGGAGCAGGCAAGTCCCAAATCAATCATTTCCAAACATAAATTAACACATTTACTAAACAGTGACAATATTAAAATAAATTGTAAAAAAACAACAAAAAAAACTTTAATTCCAGAAACGCAGCAGCTGAAAACGCAAGTGCTTTTAAATCCGAAACAAGCCTGTATCTGAATAGACAAGGGGATTCTTTCATTGAATTATTGTGCCCTTGTGCTTCATCCGTGCGCCGCAATTTCCGACCTCATTCTCGGCACAATGGAACAAAAATCCTGATTTATTCTCCCGCCTGATTGTATCATTATAAATCCCACTTTTGCACCGATTCATTTAAATTTTATGAGCTGTCATCGCTGTGACTCATTTGGCCATAAATCCCACATTGAAATGATTCTGCTTTTTTTACTCCAGTGGTTCCTCTGGAGACATTTGTTTATCCCCTGTCTACGTTCACCCAATTCACACAACAAAAATGTGCAACATATCTGTGAATTTTTGTTTTTATTATTTATTTTATTATATATTAGAGTTTAAAAATGCTAAAATTATGTATTTTCCTCCCCCTACATGTTCAAGCCATGTCCTAATGTGTAGCTGTTTTCCACAACTGCCTCTAAACTCCTGCACTGTCACTCAAAAAGTTGCTACTTCAGTCCGAATTGCCGTCATGCACGAGCTATATATAGAAGGTGCAGTTACATGTTTGACCTGAGGTGGCAGTAGCGAGTATAAAATTGCCAACTTGCATCTAGCCCCTTTAAACAGAACCTCTTTCATCACAGAACTTCTCCATCTTTTCACGCTTGTTCTGCAGTGACTGTGTCTCCATGTGTGGCCTTACATGACGCCACATGTGAGCACTCGAAATCTCTAATGAGCACTCTGCCTTTGCTCCCGACTGCGCAGCAAGTGGATGATTTTTTTTTTATCCCCCCTGTGCTCAAATTCAAATTTTATTATAATTATTTTAGATGAAAAGATGAGTATTTCCTGAATTATTACTATATTCAATTTTGAAAACGTCAAGGATTTCCGTCGGTGCAAAGTAAGTAGTAGTAGCCGTCATATATAGTTACAGCAGTCACAGAAGAACTTTGAGACCAGAAAGTGTGGCTTTCCAGCTCCAGTTATGAGCAGAGTTTCAGCCTGGAGTGAAAGCACCTCAAGGTCTTGTTTGTGAGTGAAGGATAGAGACTGACAGACAGCTCAGCACAGCATTGACAATAGTTCACCACCTTTCCGTTGTACCAGGGGAAATTGTTGTGTACAGGCAGTGCGCTGGGGTGTGACCAAAATAATAGGATTTTATACCAATAGTTAAAGTTGGACACATGAGGAAGCACTGAGTTATAATGGCATTTTCTTAAACCAGTTGTTGAATGTGTCAGAGAAGAGGGAAGTCTTGCCGTAAGAAAACATTGTGATACCAAAATAATTTGCTAACTATGCGATCGTTTAAATAGTTCTGTTTGATTACTTGGGTTGACCAATTTGTGTCATGATAGATAGATGATTATATGTTGTGAAATGACAAGGAACTGCAGTCAGTTCTTAGCTGGGCAATTTTAAACAGCAGAAACAAACATGACAAGAAAATCTACGGCTCCATAGTGTTCATGAGGCATATAGTCGGGGGGAAGACGCTCTCAGTATTTGCCCTCTTTCCTGAGGGAAGCCACACTCCTCACACAGCCCTTCTGGTACAGCTCCTCAGGTGAAGCAGAGATGTCCTTGTGATGCGCTCAGCACTGCTCCTGAACGCTTTCTTGTCCCTCTCTGTGCCATTCCTGTACCGCACAGTCAGACAGTAGAAGAACTGCAGTAGAAGTTCCTCGGCATGCCTTGCTGACATGTTGAACGGCCTCAGATGGTAGAGATGTGCAGGCTCCATTTCATGTCCTCAGAAATGTTGACTGGTATTTGTAAATACTAACTCTCTCTACTAGATGTTTAAGGGAGTGTGATGGTGAGTCCCCCTTTCTCAGATTCATGTCCTCATGTCCTTGGTTTTGGAGATGTTGATGTGTTTTCTATACACCAGTTTACAAGCAGAGCGAGTGGAGGGGACTCAAAACACATCCTTGGGGGACCCCGATGTTAGTCCAACAACTGGTGTTATATGGTCCCTTTCTCACTACTGGTGGTCTTGGAATTAGCCTAGTATTAAAGGCTGAGCTATAGGCACACATACACCCACTTACCCATATGTAGATGTGAGAGCATGGAGTGCAGAACACGGGAGATGGCGTCCTCTGCGCTTTAATTCAATTCCCTTCTATTTGCTCCGATAAGCAACGGGGAGAAAAGCAGGGAGAGAAGAGCAGATCATGTTCTTTTCAATAGTGCGTTATTTTGAAATGCAATGCTGTAAAAAAAATCCTGAGTTCTGGTTCACCTGCACAAAAGCAAACTATCATGTGCAGCGCGGGGCAGGACATAAATCAAAGTTGCGGGGCCTGTCTGACAATATCATGGCGACTCATCCTCTGCTGCCTTTCTTCCCTCGTCTCCGCTTCAATCTCAGCTAATCCCCCTCTCATTTGGGCTGCACTGACACTATCACCGCTCACATCTCATCGCTCTACCCCTCGCTTCCCTTTTACTTTGGCCTGAAATTACAATCTGACAGTGCTGCTTCATGTCCAACATCTATCTATCTATCTATCTATCTATCTATCTATCTATCTATCTATCTATCTATCTATCTATCTATCTATCTATCTATCTATCTATCTATCTATCTATCTATCTATCTATCTATCTATCTATCTATCTATCTATCTATCTATCTATCTATCTATCTATCTATCTATCTATCTATCTATTTATCTATCTATCTATCTATCTATCTATCTATCTATCTATCTATCTATCTATCTATCTATCTATCTATCTATCTATCTATCTATCTATCTATCTATCTATCTATCTATCTATCTATCTATCTATCTATCTATCTATCTATCTATCTATCTATCTATCTATCTATCTATCTACTGTATCTATCTACTGTATCTATCTACCTATCTACTGTATCTATCTATTGTATCTATCTACTGTATCTATCTACCTATCTACTGTATCTATCTATCTATCTACCCATCTCTATCTATCTATCTATCTATCTATCTATCTATCTATCTATCTATCTATCTATCTATCTATCTATCTATCTATCTATCTATCTATCTATCTATCTATCTATCTATCTATCTATCTATCTATCTATCTATCTATCTATCTATCTAGCTATCTATCTATCTATTGTATCTATCTATCTATTGTATCTATCTATCTATCTATTGTATCTATCTATCTATTGTATCTATCTATCTATTGTATCTATCTATCTATCTATCTATCTATCTATCTATTGTATCTATCTATCTATCTATCTATCTATTGTATCTATCTATCTATCTATCTATCTATCTATCTATCTATCTATGTATCTATCTATTGTATCTATCTATCTATCTATCTACTGTATCTATCTATTGTATCTATCTATCTATCTATCTATCTATCTATCTATGTATCTATCTATTGTATCTATCTATCTATCTATCTACTGTATCTATCTATCTATCTATCTATCTATCTGTTGTATCTATCTATTGTATCTATCTACTGTATCTATCTACTGTATCTATCTATCTATCTATCTATCTATCTATCTATCTATCTATTGTATCTATCTATTGTATCTATCTATTGTATCTATCTATCTATCTATCTATCTATCTATCTATCTATCTGTCTGTCTACATATCTGTCTATCTACCTATCTACCTATCTACCTATCTATCTATCTATCTATCTATCTATCTATCTATCTATCTATCTATCTATCTATCTATCTATCTATCTATCTATCTACATATCTGTCTATCTATCTGTCTGTCTACATATCTGTCTATCTACCTATCTATCCCGCCCTCCCTCTCCAGTCTCTATCCAAACAACAGATGGTCACCTCATCCCTCCCACAGACACAGGGATAGACCTAGACCGAGATGCATAGGAGAGAAAGAGAGGGTGATGGGGGAGGACGCTCGGAAAAAGTAGAGCAACCAGCTGAATGCGCGCCTGACAGACAGAACAAGAGGGGATTGTGTTTTAAAGCGACATATACAGAACCTCAGGGATGGCGCAAGTGACATTTCGGCAAAACCAAGATGTGCCGCCCACTGTGAAAAAGTTTCTGGGGATTTGGGGAAGTTGCTAGTCTGCAAAAATACACAAAAAGTGAGATCTGGTAAATCAATGAGCGCTTGGATCCGACCTCTAACGTTTTTAGGGAGCAACATTTACTTGTGTTTTCTTTATCTAAGGATTTTTAGCCGCTGGTTGTTTCGTTAGGATAGTAGGGTGAAAGTGGCTGAAGAGCAGGAAGAGACATTCAGCAAATTGTTCGAGCCGGCAAATCTGTGATACTCTTTCTGCTTCCATAAACTTTATTTTTTTTGCCTGCCAAGACCATACCACTGTTGGAGGATTTTTGCCACTGAGTGATTACATCCTTCCCCCAGTGTTACTCATTCATGTGACTGTAGAGCCTGATCAGGCTTGCACAGGCTGCACACTGGTTGTGTTTGGATCTTATTTATGAGGTTTGTCTCCGTAGGCAGGAGGCAGTTTGGAGCAGGAGATGGGACATAAAACCCAGGACCTTGCTCAGGGGAGTTTGCCCCAATGGAGACTCACTTGGCTCTTGGAGTGGTTAAATGTGGTGAATAAAGCAGCACTTCCACAACAGTAACAGAACCATGATGTCCTACACGCTTTGCTTTTTTCTTCCTCTGTTTTAAAATCAATATTGCATTTTCTGGGAATTGCTATTTTTGTATTGAGGATGTTAAAAGTTTCCCTCTATTGCATAATGATGGTTGCACTGACCTGTACGGTATTGATTTGCTCTGTAAGTGCCAGTCTTTCCATTTTAGTGCCAGTTACACAGCTTGTGGAAACATACAGTATCTCAATGTTTTCCTCATGGTAGTGATATTGCACTACACCGGACATAGTTGACAGGCAGGCACTCTGAATAGTGGCCGCGAGAGTGTCAAAGATTACTTAATATGTGAGTGACTCTTGGTATGGTTTTTTACAGTCACAAAACTTCTTATATGTAGCCTACTACTGCTTTGAATGTTTTTATTTTATTGCCACTGAACAATCGCTTGTTTAGTAGTAGTAGGGATGCACAGATCCGAGACTGGTATCGGATATCGTAGCCGATGTTGGAATAAATACGATATCGGGTATCGGCTACAATACATATATCCGATACTGAACCGATACCAGTTTTGGCTCTGAACGCCTTAAAAACACAACTTTTATCTAAGTGAATATGGGCATGGTGTATGTCATTTTAAAGATAGCTGATAGCTGATTGCTGATTTCATTTGAACCACCACAAATGTGTTTTTGATCACCGCGCAAAACGCCACACTAGCAATGGCATGCTAAAGCTAGCGGGTGCATGCTAATACTAACAAAACCTAATGAAGGCTGGGTCAGAGACTATGATAGAAATACCTAGAGAAGCCTAATACAATAAAGTAACCACTGCTGAAGTCAAGTGTTTGTAGTTTAGTTTAAACGGGCTAGATGCAAGTTGGCCATTTTATACTCACTACTGCCATCTCAGGTCATACGTGTAACTGCACCTTCTATATTAAGCTCGTGCCTGACATTACTTCGGACCGAATTAACACCTTTTTGAATGACAGTTCATGATTTTAGAGGCAGTGGTGGTGAACAGGTCTGGGCTCATTCTACACATTAGGACATGGCTGGAACATGTAGGGGGAGGAAAATACATTATTTTAACATTTTTAAACTCTGTATAGTCCCTTTAAGATAAAACTGATCGAACAAATTTGTAATGATCAGATCACTTCATGTGAGTTGTTTATATCCACGTAATATGCCCAAGGATAATTAGTGTAGAAAAGTCCAGTGATCCTTGTTTAATGTTTATCCATCAGTTTGTCAATAGATGTAATTGATAATTGATCTTTAGCATCATGGCAATAAAATATGACTTTATTGATCTTGAAATTCAATTTTTCACTCAGAGAGAGCCACGTTTAAGAAAGTCTCTTGGTATAGATAAATATTGGATTACGGCAACTACTCAAACACCAGTATCGGTATCGGAAGTAAAAAGCTGGATCCTGGATTGGTACATCTCTAATAAATAGGCTCCTCTCACTTTTAGGACTAAGGTGTGAATTAGTCATTTTCTGGACCGTTTTGAGCAAAATAAAAAGTAAAGGTTAGGGTCAACTCTTTTCTTCTCGTCATATGGGCTCTAGGCTACTTGCTCTCGCCCAAAAAGAGAGAGCATGTTCATGTTCATGTTTTTTTTTTTTTTTTTACACGGTCAAGGTTCAGGTCCGGACACTTTTTCTTCATGTAACGCCTTGAGCCAAAGCAACAGTTCACAAACACACTCAAAATCTAACACCAAGTAGTCCAAAACATCCTGGCAGAGAGCGCGTCCCCATCCCACCAAAAGCCAATAGGTCACTTCATTATTTAAGCATCCTTTAACATATGAATAATGATGAATAAAGTGCCTGGGTGAAAGGGGCAGAAGGGTGAGGAAGACGTATTGACAGCGGAGTAGATGAAGAGCGACGCACGCACCAGTGGCAGATTGAAGTGCAGCGTTGTGTGGGATGAGACAGGGGTCACGCAAGGTGAACTGAACTGGCGCGGGCGGTGCAGAGGCGAAACCAGGCCAAGCTTCTGTTCTGTCCCCTCTCCATTTTCACTGTGGAGCAGGATTTAGGACCACCACCACCAGCCCCCGTCCTCTTCCCCCCCGTACCCTCATCTCCACTCCTGAAAATTGGTATTCACGCTGCTTTGTGGTCAGTCCATAATTGAGCTGCTATCAGGGCGACTGAATGATGACAGATGAGGAGGAGGAAGAGAGACGAGCGGTAGTCAATCATGGCAGAGCGTAAAATGGATCGGAACTCATATTGTAATTAAAACTGTATTTTAAAGATGTTGATGTTCACAGTCGGTCAAGGGTGTTCCATGACAAAGATCTTAAAAAAAGTGGATCTGGACTCAAAAGTAAAGGCATTTCAACTGTCATTCATTGGTATGGCACAGTTGTTAGCGCGCTATACCGTTCTGTGATTAATCCTTAGGCAGGTGAGAGTTTTCCTGCGTGGAGTTTTTATGTTCTGCACCTGATTTTATCCAGTTTTGCATTACCCAAATCCAGAAGTTTCTTGAAAAAAACATCCAAAAAGTGACAAAAAGAGATGTAATCGAAGAGGAGAACACAGCAAAAAAAAGCATCAGAAGAGCGACAAAAACGCAACAAAACAGGCGACAGAGAAGTGATGAAAAACGTGATGAAACGTGACATTAAAAGCACCAAAAATATGACGAAAAAGAGTGACGACAACATGAGGAAAAATCTTAGATCGGTTTTGTAGGTCTTAGCTTTCAAACACTGGCCTATACGCTGTAGGCTCCAGTCGAGACGCTTTTAGATGTGGGCTCGGTTTAAGGGGTTAAATAAGTTTGTGGTTGGATAAAGTTCAAGAAATAAATTCAAGAGGCAGAGAAAGGGTGGTTTAAGAGAGTCATCAAAAAGGCAATATTTCCAAGTGTTTCTGAAGGAATCGTGCGGCCGCAGGTTACTGTCATATCTCTTGGTTGTTCACTTTGCCCTCTGCTGTCGCTGTAGTGCGGTTGGTTGTGACATGGCATTTGGAAGAACCGCAAAGATCACCGTAATAAAGGCTGAAAAAAGGCGTCTCAGAAACTCAAAGGTGATTCAAAGGCCAGTGTGTTTTGCGCCCATCCCGATCTTGGATAAAATTACTTTGCCAAGGGGTCCTCTTTTTGGACAACCTAAAAGTGGAGGATTAAGACATTGTTCCCAGTAGAGCGTGGGCTGCTAATGAGTTGATTATTCATTCTGAAAGATTGGTTGTGATAAAATAAAAAGAAGCAAATAACTTTTCAAAAGACTTTAAAGAGATTGTGTAACCCTCATGGGGAACTGTACATTCCCCTCTCCGTCAAGATATAACTTCAAGCATTTCATAAAAGGAACAGCGTAACCCATAAAAATGAAGCATTTGAGCTACAATCCACACATCACTGATCCAGAATGTTTTCTTCATTATTACCAAGGCCAAGGAAGTTGCTGTCGGATTTTGGCAGCGATAGGTTTTTAACTTGTTCCCCTGTTCAAAGATAAAAACTAATGTTCTGAGTTTGATTAACTTTTCATTAAAACAGATCAGAAAGCCTTGAAATTGCAGACACGCTCCAGCCAAACGGTGTTATTGTGATATTTACATCCAGTCCAATCCTGTTCTGGAAATATGTATGTCAAATGCTTAACCTCTTAATCCCCACCTGAAACAAGAGCATTTTCTCTGGTTTAGCGTTGCCCAAATCTAAAAGCTTCTTTAAAGTAGTGACAAAAGCAAGAAGAAAACGAGGATGAAAATGCAACCAAAAAAGCATCCAAGAGTGACCAAAACAGCCACAAAAGAGCAAAGAAAAGTAACAAAAACACAACCAAAAAGTAATGAAAGTACAACAAAAAAACTGACAAAAAGCTGCTAAAGAGAAAGTGACAAAAGAGCAACAAAAAAGCAACAAAATGTGACAAAAAAGGGATGAAAGTGGAGCAAAAAGGTTTGTTTGTTTGTTTGGTTTATTTGGTCGGGACAGTGCATGTTAATGAACAAGCCGGATTCTAGTCTTGGGCTAATTTCCATCCGTTGTTTCCCATGTGCATTCTCAAACACACTTTCATTCATCCTGGCCTATTGTATATGTTTTTTAGTGGTAGTTGAAACCGGAGTACCCAAAGGAAACCTAAGCAGACACAGGGAGAACATGCAAACTACTACAAAGTAACAAAAACTCAACAAAAAAGTGGCAAAATTGTGACAAAAACGGCATAAAAAAGCAACAAAAGAGCAGCAAGAAACGGGTAAACTGGTGAAAAAATTGACGCAAACAACGACAACGCGAGGAAATAGGTCCTAGCTTCAAATGAAGCACTGGCCTATAGGCTGTAAACTCTCCAGTCAAGAAGCTTCTAGATTTGGGTAAAGGTAAACTGGAGAAAGGCAGTCAAGGCGGGTGGTAAGAGGTTAAGGCTGACATGGTGAACAATAGGGCAGTGGTTCTCAGACAGTGGTACATGTGGTCAAGTTCAGACTTTATTCATTTTAATGGTAAAATGGTTTACCGTGTTAGTCTCCTTGTATTGTCCAAATATCTGATAAGGTTGGATGGCTGTATCTATATAACTCTCTGTAGTAAAAGATAGTGACTGATATGTTGTTTTTCTGCAACAGTTTCTTTGTGAAAGTGGTCAAAACATCTCCTTGTCACTCAAACGCATGAATGCTTTGAATGATCGGTTAATGCTTCGTATAAAATGTGTAAACTTGCAATCGCTATTTAATCAAATATTACATTGAAAGTTACCTTGAAAATGCCCATGATGTCGATGGCTTCAGATCAGCAGAAATGACTTTATTGCTGATGTCAGTCTTTGAGTTATGTGCGCCTGATTGTGCTCAATAGAGAATCTATGGGGACTAATTACACGGGGCTGAGATTGAGTATTGATAATGCTGTGAGCCTAATGGTGTGTGTAAAATGGTGATTACGTGACGGCGCGTGTGGTACTTCATGCATGTGGCTGTCGAAGTTTTGTCCCTTACTTTGAAATCCCGACGTGAGGCTCCCTGATGGACAGTTGGAAATGGAAGGGTCCAGTTTTAATTTGCTGCTTGGATACCCTTCCCAGCTCTCCCAGGACACTGCGCTCACACCTACTCACTTATACCAACTCATTTTGAGATTGGGAAAGCACGCAGAAGTCCTTTTGCGTTGCGTCATCCTGCTTGTTTATGGAAATTGTCACAATATTGGATTTTTCTTGATGGAAGGGTCCTCAGAAAGCACTCCAAATTTGAGGGGATTTCAAGCGGAAGAAGAAAGAAAGAAAACTTAAAAGGACGCAGCCAGTCAATAAAACCAACCATAAGTAATACCCAAAACACTACAGTGTAATATTGCAACAGCTAAACTGTATGCCCAATAGTTTGCACTGTCACTTAAAACTGTGAAATGTTTATGCTATAAACTTTACCCATATAAAAGTAATCACCGCTCTAACTTTTCATTTCCAACATGAATCTATGAAGAAATTGAAAGCGACTTCGCCAGTAGAACAAATAAACAAAGGTCAAATTTATAAAAAATAATAATAAAAAAAACGTGTGTGAATCATTTGAGATAAAACGAATAGATAAAACAATTCCAACAGATATAAAAATGCCACAGACTCTGACACTGTCTGACAACATTATCCTCAGTAGACACATCTTCATATTTCTTTCATTATTATCACAATAACACAATTACCCTGACAGTCTTGTGGATGGGGAATAAAAAAATATTGTACAACATCACTCTAAGCTATGCACACTGCAATGTCAAATAAACTAACGCAGGAGCTTCACTCTCAGAATAATTTGATGACAGTGACAAGCATTTTTATCATCTTCAAAAACAGCCTTAGTCGCCTCCTTTCTATTATTGCGACAGGTTAAAGCACTTGACTGATTGACATGGAGACTTTTGAAAACTTTGTTGTTATGAAAACTGGTGCGTGAATAATTTTGTGTACATTTGTCTCTATTATAGTTGACCAGGTGGGAGGAGTTTATGTTTATGTTTCTAGGTAATGGAGCAACATATAGTTGAGCAGTCAGTTGGCCAGTTGCGACTGTCTGCGTCTGTATATGAGATACCAGACCTTTGTAACACATCGAAGCCACATAATACAGTCCTACAATCCTGAATATTGGTCCTTCGAGCCGGATCCGACAATCTTTAATATTGGTCCGTCAAGCCGGATCCTACAATCGCTAAAATTGGTCAGTTGAGCTGGATCCTACAATTCACAAATATTGGTCCTTCGAGCCGGATCCGACAATCTTTAATATTGGTCTGTCGAGTTGGAACCTACAGTCACTAATATTGGTCCTTTGAGCCAGAACATACAATCCCTAATATTGGTAGTTTTATTAGTACTTGAAATGGTGCTCACAGAATGACATCTAAACACACTTTTGATGAAGTTGGTTTCTCTACTTGTCTCTGACATAAGTAAGATAAAGCTTGGATTTGGTGATCTCCAATGATTCGTGTTTTTCGGTGAATGTAAGAAGACGTTGACATTATGGCTTTCTGTACAATGTTTCATTGTATAGGTGGGCTTGCTACAAAGGCTTACATTCTTTTCTATAGATACAGGTATGATTGCTTAGCTGTGTGGCGCAGTACATTTTTACTGTGTTTTTCTCTCTCTGTCTGCATGAGGAGTGTTTATGACTTGTGCTCCATAAAAAGCTTCTCGGTTGTTCACTAAAGACTCATTCACTCTGTTCCCGAGTTTCAAGTTCGTCTCATAATTATATCCCCACACCTACTCTCCATCTTCATTCATTTTTCTTCCCTTTCTCCTCAATTTCCGCGCATTTTCTCCCGTGCACCGCACTCCCCATCCCGCCGGGTTTCAGAGCGGTGGCGTAGCATTCAAAAGCAGTGTGAAGTAAGTAACACGCAGGACCCGTTTACAGTGGGGCCCAATTAAAATGCGCCGGGAGATGCAGCCGAAATACGCGGCAGCGATCAACATCACAGGCGTTTTTGGTATGCTGATTTAGGGCTGCGGAGTTTCTTGAGACACTTGCAGAGTTATATGGGAGAACGCTGGAACCACTTGAATGATTAAAACACCTGCACACAAAAAAAAGAGAGATAAACCCACCCTGTGGGAATGAGTTGCTATCTTAATCCAATCAACCATAATTGTATGAACACTTGCCAATGTGCATCACCATTTGGTACAAGACAATCATGAAATTAAGTATAAACTCCCAAAGGATGCGCTCAAACATCAAGCCTTCCTTTATGCTGTGGGTCAGAGTCCTGCGCCAACAGTTTATAGAAAGTCTTCCCCTGTTCTCCACTCTGTATACTATACTGTCCTAACTCATGAAAATTAAGTCTGTGGCTCAAATGAAAAGTGCCTTCTGTCTAGAATGCACATTGTAAACATAAATAAATGTATTTTTGTGGCAATTGCAATAACTTACTTCTAAAACTGTTCATCCCTAATCTGTGCATATTGGTATGCAACTGTCACTGCAAACCAACAACACTTCCGAAGAGTATTGGGAATGTCCTTACCTGGTTATCAGCAATTTCTATATAATCACTTACTTTAATATGTGTTTGCCCATTTATTTACTCTATTTACGCACATTTTCTCCAGTTTGGCTTTATCCAAATCTGAAAGCTTCTTGAAAAAAGTGTCAAAATATTGACAAAAAGAGGATGAAAATGCAACAAAAGAGCAACAAAAATGTGAGGAAAAAAAACAAAAGAGCAACAGAAAAGTGACACAAAAGCGTTGAAAATACAACAACAAAAAATCCATTAAAGAGTAACAGAAAAGTGACAAAAATAAGTGATGAAAATGCAACAAAGAGTGACGATAACACGGCAACAATGCGAGGAAAGAGCTCCGTCTAGATGCGTTTTGTAGGTCTTAGCTTGCAAATAAAGCGTTACACTGGCCCATAAGCTGAAACCTTTTAGATTTGGGTAAAGCTGAACTCGACACTTCGTTAAGATGGAGGTTAATAGACGGAAAATAGTTTTCCAAGTCAACTCTTTGCCAGCACTTTAGTCATGTGGCTCACATCTGTTTGACTACATGCAAATCTCTTGGTGAAAGAGGTGAGAATAGCAATAGTTTTCAGAGTGCAAAGAAGAAAAAAAAACTTATATCGCACTTTCTGCACATACTAATTTCTTTGAGGAGATGCACAGTGAAGGGGATAATTGCACACCGCTTTTAATCGGTTTAGACGAGAGAACAGATGTGAGGATTGGAGCACTGAAATTAGGAAATAGAAAGCAAAGGCAGAGCGGTGGAGGCACTAAGAGAGATGTTGTGTGAGATAATGCATACTGAGAATAAGGGAGTAGGAGATGATAACGATGAAGGTGTGTAAAGAGTTGAAAGGAAAGTCCACTGATGTTAAAAATCAGAGCTGTTTATTATTTAGTATACTATTTGTGCTGCCCCATTACGATAATCCAGTATTTCACCTCACTTGATTTGAGGTTTTAGAGTTTACGCGCCCCTTATTCCTTTATGTGCTTTCCCTTTATCCAGCAGCACCTGCAGGCATCATCGCTCTGTGTACAAAACACATACCAGTGAAAAGCCCTCCTCTGTGAAGCCCTCGCCATTTGCAGGGGACTTGCATCATGTCTTTCTTCTGCAGCCTGTAGTCTGTGGTGCACCACCTACACAGCAGGACTGCACCGATGATGAGAAACCACTGGCTTTAAAGGTGCTTAAGCACAGCGAAGAATGATGGCTAATTGGCCTGGTAAAGTCTATATATAGTTGTTTATAAGAGGGCAGATTCGTATATTGTGTATTTATTTATTTATTTCTGAGGCCAAATTCTGTTCCAGGTTTAAATTACTGGAACAACCGGGCTGGAATAGGCAATGTGGAATTTCATGCTTGATTTAAGTGTGGTCATATTGTTGAAATACATTTTTCCATCTGAGTTTTCTGTGTGTTGCGCATGCTATGCCGCTCCCGCTTGTCGTCCTCATTCATGACATTAAAAGCAGGAGCCACCAATTATTATCAATCCTTGGCAGTAATTGGCTGTTTTCAGGTTGAGTCACGGTTTGACAGAGAAATATTTTGTCACTTTTAAAATGTTATACAGCAAAAAAAAAAAAATCATGCATATCAAAGCGTCACGTTGCTGACAGAAACTACAACTCCTGCACATTTTGACACACTTTTCAAAATGGGATCGTGGGCTCATCTGGGCTCATGGGATGTGTCATACATACATTCATACAAACACTGAGCTTTAAGCTTTAACTGAGCATGAATATAGTGCCTCTATTGGTCATGTACTTCCAAGTGCATGGGGGTCAAGGTGTAAGGGCAGATGAAGTTGGCGCAAGGCGAGAATGATGGTTTGGAAGTGTATATCTGGGATGCACGGCCTCGATCTAAAGCGGGTTCAGCACATGAGCAGAAAGGCCAGGGGAAAATCAGAGCCTTTTGAAGTGTGAATCACAGCTGCAATTTTCCGGCAATTCAAACCATTAGGTCTTTTCCCTCTCATACAGGACTTGATAAAGAAGTCAGCCCCCTCGGTATCGCTGCATAATGCTTTCATCCGGACTATCCCTGCCTTAGCATTGTTCTCTCGATAATGAATGCCAACTTCAATAGAGACAGGCCATTACAGTGACACATTGGGATTGACTATTAAGCCCAAGCGGTGGAGTGTGCTGCAGGGGTGTATAGGCTACTTATGCACTCCATATGATCCACTCAGCATAGTAACCCATTCTGAACTTGTCGCCTGACCCTTCCATATAGTGGTGGAAATTTTGGACAACACTGTGACATGATAGTTTTGAGTTTTGTAGCTCAAGAGAAAGCCTACAGATAGCTGATCTTTGGATTTGACTGAGCACAAACTGTTTATCATCGTAATACCTTTTTGCTCTGAAGATTATAGTTTTACTTTATCTCACATTTTGGAGATTTTCTAACCTTCTAACCTTACAACAAACAATTTTATGAATTGATACTAGTCAGCGGAGTTTTGTATATAAATAACATTCAGCCTTTACAGCGATGTGGCTAATTTATACATTTTTACAAGCTATCGGTGTAGCGCTTAGATCTTATGCCCGAGCCTGACTGGACATTGGGCCAATATCATATGGAGGACTCGGAGTTATCATTCTTTTTCCTACTTCGACTGCTGCCAGACTGCGGTGCTGAGTGTATCGGTCACGTTTCTAAAGCATGGCGAGGCCAGCGCATTGATTATGCTGTTTACCTCACAGTTTTAACTCTCTGTGGGCTAAAAAGTAGTTTGGTGTCCATTCAGTGCATAAAAGTATGGAAAATGCTGCCCAATGTTTGTGGAAAAACGAGCGAGGAGGAGATGAGAATGGCGCTCAATAGTCTGGAATTTATGGTAATTGCCTCCTACATCACCACAAACACAAACATACTCACGCACTCACAAAACATGTAGAAAATAACTTCCTATGTCAGGTATTTTTTGCCATAAAGGCACAAGCCAACACTTTACAGACTCCACTTTGTTTTCCGGGGGTTGCCTTTTTTTTGGAAAACAACAAGACATTTTAACTCTGGCTTGAAGTTGTTTGGAGCTGTCAAAGTTTGAAGAATAGTCTTCATAAAAGTAGGTGTGCCCTCCTCACCCCGAGCCCGCCTGCTTCTGTATGTGACCCAAATGCTGCTGTGTTATTATCATCTCGAGCAGACAGTTGGACAGAGGCCTCTCAACCTAGCTCTCCATTCTGATTATGTTGACAGTGTTTTAGCGCCAGGCGGCTTTTTGAGGCATCAGCCGCCGCACGTCTGCCTGTGTGATAGTGTTAGCCTTTTTATGCACTCTACTGTATATCTCCCGTCGGCAGCTCTATACGTCTGATAGAGCCGTTATTCTGACTGCGTGCCAGACAAAGTTAAACTCACTCACTTTTGAGAGTTTACAGTTCCCACGGGCAGCGCAGTAAAAGAAAACAGCAAAACCGATTGAGCCGTTTTGTAATATTGAATTAAAGCGACGAACAGTATAGCTATCCACTGAATAGATGTATGTTTTACTTACATCTTCCTGCAGGAGATGTTTGAGAGGGACAGAGCCTACTCAAAAACACAAGGTACTGCATTATTACTGCTTTCTCTATTCCGCGATTGTTCCTATAAACCTTTTTTTACTGGACTAGTGTTGAATAGGCCCCCCAGTTCGAAATAATTGTCCTCTTTTTGTGATAAAGCAGAATCTATTTCCCCAAAAAAATGCCCGAAAGTTCCTTGTTTTGTAACTTCTTCAATTAGTTTCCCATGAAAACTCGCCTGCTTCAAATCTAATCTCCGCTCTGCATTGTTAGATTGGCCCTGAATGAAACACAATTAAGGCCTTTGATCACCTGGCTGTTGAGCAATGAAAAGATTGATGGCACTTTCAACTCATTTCCTCTCAGTATCTGAACCAGATCAAAGGGTGTATTTGTCAGCCAGACAGTGTATTAATATCACTGTCTCAACCTTTAACAAGTGTCATAAGAAATGCGCAGTCGGCGAGTGTCTTTTCCAACTCAGCTGGGAGACCGGCCCCGCGTGACTCGAGAAGTGTCTAATCTTTTGTCAAAGACGGGGCTCCATTCAGCGCTTTGTACTGCACTCCCTACATGCGCATCAGAGGTGTGCAACACTCGCTCCTACTGAAGTAAAAGTACTGCATTTTTGAAGTACTAAAGTAAATGTTGCAACAGTCGGTCAATTAATGCTGTTTCTGTTGCACATTCACAAAGCAGTTTCCAGAGTGTTGCACCAGAAACTTTCAGAGTAATTAAAATGCTTTAGTTTTTGTAAAACAATGGTGCCTGAGAGGATAGATGGAAAATAGGCAGGAGTCCGGACGTCTTATGCAGGAGGAGTTTATTTACCATCAGTGCGGGACTCAGAGACATCGTGCACTAGTCTGGCCATTCATTCTGGCTACACTTAAAGAGATAAATAACCTCTGTTGTGCGTCATACTGATATGCAAGCCAAAACATACAGTGCCTGAGCGACAAAGTTGTACGACCCAACACGATCTAACACTAAGCAAAGCACTAAAAAGTGTCAAATCGAGTTATATTGACACCAGACAATAAAAGTATGATATGGTCAGCCTCTTTGCATCATTTCCTTAGTCATATTTTAAAGAAACAGGCCACCGTTTTTTCATGCAGAGATATGTTCCAACCTAAGCTTAGACGAGTTGATGCCCTCAGTCACGCAAAGCGACCAAAGAAGTTGTTAACATTTGGCCTCTCCCAATGTATTCCTATAGCTCCAAACGGGGGTGAAGTTGGAAGCTACCACGCTCTTCCACGGGCACAAACAGGTACGTGTCAACTCGTCTAAACTCAGGTAAGAACATATCCCAGTTTGGAAAAAACGGTGGCCTGTTCCTTTAAAGAGGGGGTATTATGCTTTTTTCAGCCACATAGCACCAGTCTATGGCACACTACAATGATGACGAAACCTTCTGTTGGTCTGTAAATGCAGTAAATTAGAATAACTGCCTTGTATGAAATTGCTCTTTCAAAATGGCGGTAGCGAAAGACTTGAAATAGGCCTCTGTCTCTTTAAGAACCTCTGACCTTTTCCGACACGCCCCCTCCACACGCTGTCTGTGGCATCACAACACTGCGCTCGTTGTCTCAACTGTATTGAAACTACGATCGGTGCATTTTAATTTTTATTGTTGGAAAGGAGCTACTGTTTATCACTTTGTGAACAATGGCCACACAGGATATTATTTGGAGACGAACCCTCCACACCGGACGCTTGGAAGGGGCTCTTGCCTGAAAAATAACTGCTGTTTGGAGGCTATCTCTTTGCATCCGCCATGCCCTATGGATCTCTAACTATACCCCCATGGACGACACCAGGATCTGCAGGAGCCCATACGATTCAAAGACGGACATTATCTGTGCAAGTGGACAATGGTTTTTCGAGGTTACCCGTTAGCTTGTTATAATCGACTACAGCTCATTGTTGATGAAAAGTCTGCAATAAACCACAAATGTGTAAAGCCAGGCTCATTGTGTGATCATCGTAAAGGCTGCTTCAAGTAGTTGCCTGCTTTATTGACGTTATTTGTGCATAATATGCTGCGTATTTTCAATGAATGTTGTGAAGGTGAAGGTTGTTAGCTTGTCGTGGCTAATAGTGCCTTAGCTCCGGGAGAAAACCACTCGGCTACGACTCACTGTAGATGAAATGTGAGCAGTAAACTACGAAATCAACAAGCCAGGCTCAGTGTGTGATCATCATAAAGGCTGCTTCAAGCAGTTGCCTGTTTTAGTGACGTTTTCAATGCATAATATGCTGCTTGTATTCAGTGAATTTTCCCGTTAGCTTGTCGCGGCTAGCTTGTTAGCTCCGGGAGAAAGCCACTCGGCTATGACCCATTGTAGATGAAATGTGAGCAATAAACTTCCAAATCAACAAGCCTGGCTCCGTGTGTGATCATTGTTAAACGGTTCTTTATGTGTGTGGTGGTTTTATTATTTTATGTGTGCATATTTCTCGTTTTCACGTGATGACTCGAGGTTTAGCTTAGCATTAGCTTTCTCCGGAGGCTCTGTGCATCATCAAGGCCCAGCGCAGAACCAGACACTGAAATAAGCGTTCTTGTCACCGGTTTTAATCCTGGGTGTTTCGGTAACAGAAACACTGATGTGTGTCTTTGTAAAAGTCTGCTGTGGCTCCGGTTCACAACACATGAAGCTAATCCTCCATGATGACTCTGTTTACATCTTAGGGCTAGACACTGCGGGGAGGGGGTTCTGCTGAGGAGCAGTGGTTGGTTACTCGGCTGGTGACGAAAGGTTGGAGGCGTATCCTGGAGGTCGGAGGCGTTTCCTGAAGGAATCACGCATTTTATCCCTAAAATGGCTGCCATCGGAGTTTTTACAGATTACTCAGAAATACGTGAATGTGCTAAGGCAACACTTCAGGCATGTTTTTAATGAGGGAATGACTTAATAACATGATGTAAAGCTTGAAAAAGTCGATTTTGCATAATACCCCCCCTTTAAGGTTTTGGGAAAAAAACATGAATAAGTAAATATAAAACTTACTTGGAATCTTCAGTGAGATAGACGAGATGGCATGGCTGAGGACATAGCCAGTGATACCTTGAAATGCAGCTGTGTTTGGAGAGTCGTATGAAAACAAAATCTCAATTTGGACACAAAATGACTTCGACAATTGCGTTATGTGGATGTTTAAGGAGGATATTTAAATAAATAAGTTGTAAAAAACAAAGTAAATCTAAAAAAAAAAAAAAACAGAGAAAGACATGAGAGGATAACGCAACATATGTGGAGCCAGGGGGAAAAAGTCAGTCTCAAAACCAGACTTCAAACACTGTTCAAACGTAAGGAGGTAAACAATATACTGACTTGAGTTGCGTCATGCGAGTTTGTCCTTTGTGACGAGACCTGCAAAGGCTGTCTTGTGATTTCCCTTTGTCTGCTTTTTCTTTTTTCTGCTGATCCCTTTTCCTGTCGCAACCAGCCCCCATTACTGTGAGTGGAGAGGCGACGTCAGTGAAGGGTCTCACTCAGGAAGGCATCAACAGTGTGCGCCGTGAGAAACCAGCCTTAAACTTTAGTGAAGTTCGGTTTAAGTTTTGTTCAAAAGACAGCTGCTTCTTTCTACTTTCTACTTTCTACTACAGATCACCCAGCACTAGCATGTACTGTTCTGAGCTACGTAATTGAGTAGTTACTTCCCACCACTGGCATAGCTTTAATTCTTGCATCATCCGTCAGTCTGTGAATACTCCTTTTGTAGTCACACAGATCTACTCACAGTCCTTTACTGTTATTTCATCTGGGAAAGTTAGACACCACATCACAAGAAAACACCATATGATCTTTGACTTGTCTCTCTGTCTTCCCCTGTATCTTCCCTTCAATCCATCTTTTAAGTGTCTATGTGGCCTTTTGTCTCAGAGCGCTCTGTGGGTGTGCATACATTATGTGTAATCCTGCCTGCAATAGGAGTGATGCAAAAAGAAGCTATCCGCTTTCTTCCTCCTCCAATAAATTACTATTCATGGCTTTCTTTTGGGGAGCTCTCGTGGTGCTGTGTGGCTCCACTCGCGGCCACACTGACCTGCATACAGAAACGAGAGAGTGAATGAAAGAGACACAAGAAAATGAACTACTGGAACAGGGAGAATCGGGTGGCGCAGGAAACTTTTGAACCTGAAAGACACAAAGAGTAGTTGCAAAGGTAGATGCGAGCATTAATGAAGGGAAGAGAGGCAATGAAAGGGGCTCGAAGAAGTGGATCGGACCAATTTTGAAGCAGTTTTTGATTTGTTTTTTGGGGGTTTATTTTCTTTTTACAATGTGCTGTTTGAAGCTAAAAGGACTGCAGCCAGGAGCAGCTCTGGAGCGATAGACAGAGCCCATTCATCCCCAGTCCAATTTGTGGCCACAAATTGCATTCTTCAGTCACCTGTACAATACGAGAAATACTTTTGTTTGTTTGAAATTTAGGTCCAGATTTTTCTCTTTCATCGTCAAATTTACACTACCTTCAATAGTGCAACGGTTTTATTGGGTTGTCAGTTTTTTTTTTTTGTTCAAGCAACAATGAGCTTTCGGTAGGAAACATCATGGATACTCTGGAAGATTGTTTGTGTCATAAAAATGTGAATTTTAAATCTCTGTGAAATGTATGCTTTGAATCTTTTTAACATTGAAATAACGTTGCAATATTAAAAAGACAATATTCACTGCTTATTTTGCAAGGGTTTTAAATTTAAATTCACCTTTTAAATATACACTGTCTAAATTCAGTGTAAAGTTTGCAATAAAAAATGTAAGTTCATAAAGTCGCCCGTAAAATCTTTGAGGATGTTTCCTATTGGTTTGTGTCTTTAGTGGGCGGGACTTACAGATGAGGAAATGAGTCAAATCTGAGAATTTTGATTGGTCCCGTGCACTGTTGCTCGATTGCTCATGCCTTGGTGTTCAGGATGTTCTGTGTGAATTTTTCCCCTTCGAATTTCACTCTCTGAATCTCTACAGTTGAATTTAAGGGCTTTGATTTTTTAAACATTGAATATTTCAATTGTGAATTTTTCAATTTAAATTTTTTCTCTGAATTTAGACTGTTGAATTTGAAATATTTAAAACAATGCAGTGTATATTTTCAATGTGAATTTTTCCATTTTGAATTATGTGTTGAATATTCAGTGTCTGAAATTCGAGGACGAAAAATATTCAAAGCTGGAAATTCATGGCATTTTCCTTTTATTTGATTTGATTTATTTGAGCAACTTTTGCCGCGTATTATTCGTTGTTGTCGGCTGTAGGAGGCCATTTGCTAAAAAGCAGGCTGTGTTGATGTTTCACCAAAATGACCTTTCAAACTTGATTCAGCCTGCCTCCACCAACCTTGGCGCCTTGATCATTGATTTGAGAATGGATACAAATTCATTAAGCATTTTGCGTTTAGCAATTTTGTACACGCCAACAGCAAAATGCCTGGCCTTAAGTAAATCACGGGGAAACGGATAAATCAAAGAAAGTGCCCATAGAGCTCCTGAGTGAAACTTTATAGTCTATGTGTCCTCCTCTGCTGGCTTCTGACCTGCCTGTCTGAAAGGTGGATATGTGCGTGCAGCTCCGCCAGAGCCAGTCTCAATTCGTAATCAATATCTCTGTTAAGCACGCAATGAACGATCAATAAGGAGCGGAAATAACCAGCGCCTAATGCAATGAGGCCCCGTGCCCCATGCTGTTTTATTGTGCAGTAGCTCTTCTATAGTGCATGTGCTGACACTTTCCATTATCTGTTACACAAAGTCTCAGTTAGCACCTAGCATCACAGAAGTATGAAAGTGCTCCAGTGTCTCTCACTACGCCACACTGTTCACTCCGTTCAGTCCCACAGTAGGGAGAACACTTAATGTGAAATTTATATATTTTTTCTGTCCTTTTCACATGCTTAGTTCAACAGGCACAGATCAATTAATACATACATTGTGGGAATTTCATTTTGGAACCTGCAGCTGAAAATGTTCCACAATGCTGTCGGCAATATAGATATTTCTATGGGGATACATGAAGTGGCCTTTTGAAAAAAAATCCAATTGTGCTTAGGTGCATAAAAGATGAATGATTTTATGTGCAACAATGCGGCATACGTTGGAGTGCGTGAGCTGAGAATGGTTTGAAGTGTGCAGTGGAAGGTATAGAGGCTCTTTGTAAGGAGACGTTGTGTGGGAGACGAAGAGTAAAGACTAAAGAAACCAGCGCTGGCACTGCACTCCAATGGGCCTGCTCTTATTGCACTTTCAGGAGCACTACTTCTGGCAGAACAAGAAAGTAGTCTGGGGACCAACAGTTCCCTACAAATGGACTCTTTATTGGGTCATTTCTGTCTGTATAAAACATGGATGTGCAGCAGAATAGCAATTGTCCATTCAATAGAAGAGGCATAATGAGAATAGAGTGTAAAATTATGCTTTGTCACAGTCACAAAATGTCAAACGTTTTTTTTTGGAATATTCAGAATTTAAATGTTCCTTTCATTCATTTTATCATGTGAGAAATTATGTTATTCAATGCGCCTGCGGGCACACAATAGCACCACAAATCCCATTTCTGAAAAATTTGTGTGAAAATAGTCACTGTGCACACATGGCAGGTTTAGGGGATTAAAGTGAGAATCAGGTTCAAAGCGCTGGCTGTGAAAACTCTTATGGTGGAATTAGCGTCGACAAACCCAGAAATGGCCCGGTCAGCCCTGCACCAAACTTTTGTCAGAGGCATGCATGTTTTATGTGCCCATTTTGTACTGCTACCTGCTCCCCGTTTGATTCATCTCCTTTGGTTTAATCATTTGTTAAACGGTAATAAATTGCCTTTTAAAGATGCCTTACATATTGTCGAACAAGTGCTTGATATATTCCCAACACAGTCTGAAGGACAATAAAGAAAGAAGGAAAATTAGATATATTTCTGACTATTCCACGCAACTTGCTAATTTGGTTGGCTCACATCTCCACTCTTTGCCCTGGCATGCTGGAAGTGCTTGTTTCACTATGAGCTGTGCCCGAACAGTGTCAGTGAATTACATCATTGAGGTGGTATTCCAAAGCCCCTTTATCCTCTCATCGAATATTAACCTGGAAGAATGAAGAATGTATGACCCTGTTAATAATATATCCTTTCCAAACGTGGGAATTTGTGTCCGTAAATTCAAAGCGCGATGGGTATAATAAACAACTATCGCTTCTCCATATTACACCCGTTCTCTTACTTTTTTTTTTTACATGCATCCCGCTACATGCTTTCTGTGCCGACTCCTCCGGTGGAAATCTTCGGCGCTAATGCTCCCTCTCGCTCCGTAAAAGCATGTTGAGGCAGCAGACACACATTCACACTTTTCCCTTTGGTTTGCACTTTGCCTCCCTGCACTCGCCTGCTGTCAGCTCTATCTGTGACTGAACAGGAGGTCTGACTCTGCACACTGACTGCAGGCATTTACTGATAGAAGGAAGACCACTTAGCGAAAAGGCAAAATTGCGGTGACATTGCCATCCTACAGCTGTATATATATAATATTAAAGTGCATCTTTGAAATGTAATTCTTTTTTTTTTCAAGATCAGTGAAAACAATAGACTACTGCAAATAGGGCTATATGGGGCTGGGCAATGTTGCAAAAGAAGAAAATAAAAACTTTTCCTAATTATTATATTGATTGATCTCGATTTCGATGCAGGTGCTCACACTGTACGAGTGACATGACACGCATCACCATGGATACTAGCTTGGTCTGTCACATCATCCCCTCAAACAGCGTGTCTACATCAGTCAAAGGAACAGGCCACAGTTCTTCCATACTGAGATATGTTCCTACCTGAGCTTAGACGAGTTGATACGTACCTGTCTGGTCTTTGTGCCCGTGGAGGAGCTTGGTAGCTTCTAACTTCACCCCATTTGGAGCTATAGGAATATATTGGGAGAGGCCAAATGCTAACAACATCTTTGGTCTTTTTGCATGACTGAGAGCACACAGTTCTTCCATACTGAGATATGTTCCTACCTGAGCTTAGACGAGTTGATACGTACCTGTCTGGTCTTTGTGCGTGCCCGTGGAAGAGCGTGGTAGCTTCCAACTTCACCTCCGTTTGGAGCTATAGGAATATGCTGGGAACAACATCTTTGGTCGTTTAGCGTGACTGAGGGCACGCACAAAGACCAGACAGGTACTGAGGGCAGACAGACCAGACAGGTACGCATCAACTCGTCTAAGCTCTGGCAAGAACATATCTCAGTATGGAAAAATGGTGGCCGGCTCCTTTTAAACAGTTTTGGCGACACATGACAAGTAACCTAGCTCATACCTGACAAGTTTTGGTTTAAAATAATACGGAACATTTTCTATAGCGGCCGCTGTGAGCCCATTTGCGAGCCAAACTCCAAGACGGGTGAAATGCGGTTGTTTCCCGGCCAAAACGGGAGACTTGACAGCTATGGCCTAAGTTATAGCCACTAAACTTTAGCAGACTTTCGTGTCTGTTCGGGAAGACGTCATCAGCGTGTTTCGCCCTCGCTCACCGCTCTGTCCGCTCTGTGTCTGCTCTGCGTCTCCCCTCCATCATGTTCGCGCTGCTTTCCGCCGGCTTCAGTAGTGCTGCCACAGCGTCAGGACCGCATG
Organism: Gobius niger; assembly: GCF_951799975.1. Lineage (NCBI taxonomy): Eukaryota > Metazoa > Chordata > Actinopteri > Gobiiformes > Gobiidae > Gobius > Gobius niger. Next base: position 14,113,985 of record NC_136869.1, read on the forward strand.
ACTTGCGGAAAAACAATTTTGAAGTTGCGCGATCAAAATTTCGTGCCAAAATCGTGTCTTTATTTAACTTTATCCTCGAAATAAAACTCCACTCCGAATGAGCCGAGTCGAGGGGCTGGGGAAAGTTTGGTGTTCTTGAATGCAGCGCCAAGGAGAGGGCACGGAAGGGGGAGAGTTCATCTTCCTGGCAGCCTCATAAGCTAAGATAAGTAAGAAACATCAGGCAAAGTGCAGCCGCTGGGACTCGGGTTCTTGTCCCTTAGGCAGACGTGTTGCCCTAAATGCACATTGTAGTTTCACCCTTGGCCGCCCCACAGTGCAAATGTTGGACTCTTAATTAAACCTTTCAAAATATTTTGTCTATGCTGGCTTTACTTTACCAACTCCTTCTTCGCTGAAAATCCTACAGTGTTTTGCATGTCTTACATTCTCTCCAGGCGTGAGTCTCCAGACACAGGTTTAGCAACTTACTACTGTGAATATTTCATTACCAGCCTCTCTCTGGAATATTAATCCTCTCTGAATAGGGGCTTTATTAAAGGAACATGCCAGCACTCGTCTGATAATTGTGTTTGCTCCAACAACTGCCAGATACTAAGACTCTTTCCTGTTAATCTCTTTTGTATTTTTTTTATCCTCTGCAGGGCATCACCTCCAGATCTAGAGGATTTCAGGAAATTACCAAAGCAGTTGATACAGAAAAACATTCACAAGGCAAATCTCAGTGGGCAATCCCAATTATGAATAGGTCTGGGCTCTTGTCATTGACTACAGATTACAACCATATTAGGAGAAAGGAAATGTTTGGTGCTGATCCGGACTTTTATTGCTATTTAATGACCCAATTATTTTCAACAGCAGCAATCTATTTCAAACTAGTTGGAACAAAGTCTGTTAAAAGGCCCAAGTTGTCTGAAGGTAAACGGGCAGGATTCAGTAGCAAATCTTGGCCCAAACTTGGTACAATAAATTGGCTGTCAACTTTTCGCTCTCCATCCAGAGAGCCGCCAGATATAGATGACTGTATGGATGGTGACTTTCCAGGAATGTCTGATGACATCATTGGAGTGGCCTGGAGCCAAACCTGGAGCTATCTTTTCAAAAAACTCGATTGCTATTTTTTTTTTGCAAAAGCTATAAGAGAAGAAAAAGGATATACAGCGCTCGCAATGCAAATGTGAAATCCGTATGTAACATTTGCTTTTTCAGTGCCTACTTATGGCTCTTTGAAAGAACCAAAGTCATTTTGTTGACAAGGTAACGATGTCTCCTCTGTGTTAGTGTGGGTTAGTGAAAAACCCAAACCTCAAAAAGCATTAAATGCATCCGTAGAAAATAGAAACACAGAGATGGCGCCAATGGTGAAGTCAAGGCTTTTCGCTCTCACTCTCTGACAGTAAATAATCTAATCATTTGGAGACTTGGATGCAGTGTTTTGGTGTTGCATTTGTGATGTCAGACAGGCAGGAAAAACAGTGGCCAGTGCACCAAATGGGATCGGATTTGGCCAACACCAACTCTAACTGCTCTGCTGTGTCACTCCGGCAGTCATTTAACATTTGACTGTGGCAATTTGAGCGTCCATTTGCATTGATTGATTTTTTCCACTCAACTTGGGAGCTGTCAGGGGATTAAATTTAGATGCCGTTACATGCATCCCCCAGTGTTATTGCTTTCCCATTATCGGCTCGCTTCAGCGGGCATGTACAGTGCGCGTGTGTATCGGAGATTTGAAAGCTTGTAGAGGTGCTCTGGCTTATATTTTAGCTTTGGGAGTTGTTTTTGTGTCGTTATTTGTTTGGCGAAAAGGACTTTAAAGAAAATCAAATGAGGCTATTGCTGATGAAGTTGCTTTTCCTCTGGGTCATACTTGGATCTTTGATTGACTTGGGGCCATAACAGAAACATATATTAATAGACAGAAAGCTTCAGGAAAACACATGCCAAAAGATTACAATTATTTTTCTTCAATTCCTCTGGCAACCAATGTTATGGCAAGTATTTCTCCTGATATACACAAAATAAGACTTGGTTTAACTAGCCTAATAACTAGCCTAACAATCCCGCCTTAATGGGTGACATGTTGGTCTGGCTATAAGAACATAATAGCAACACTACAAACCACTGCATGACAGGAGCAGGATGATTGTTTTCTGGAAAAGTCAATAGAAAGAAAATGCAATTTGTATTCTCATATGGATCATAACTGCAGAACATCTAGCAACAGCAGTATTAGCTTATAAAAGTTACCATTGGATTTTCTCCCCACATCGCTCCGCCTCAGAATGTGAGACTTGCTCAAATGCAGCATTTGGTGGTGGACCCCAGTCTCCCCACGATCAAAGAGCCTTTGATCAAATCATGCCCTCAGATCGCCCACTTAGTCTCTGCCGCAAACACTGTAGGTCCACATAAATACGCAGCAGTTAGGCCTCCAACTCCCCGTACACACACGCGCACACACACTCTGTCATGGCTGTGCTAAGATGCCCCGCTTCAAACAGCACATATTTGACACTTCCCTCAGAGCCTTGCTGTTCATGACACTGCCTCTTCCCCCATGTGTGCCTCATCGCTTCAGAAGTTCAGCCCAACTTTCCTTTCTTCACACTCTACAAACTTGTGTCCCCTTGCACTCACTCTCATTATCCTCTCCCCCCTCTAGACTGCCTCCGGCGTTCCTCTGTCTCTGCTAAGTCAAGGCACTAAACAGGGAATTATCTATTTGGTTTTCTCATATATGGCCTTATAGAGTCTGTCAAAAGAGACCTCCTGCTGTGAGCGCAGATTGGGTGCAGCTAACTAACTTAGCTGTACATGCCTTCGGTAATGAACATCTGAATGCATGAATGTCACAGCCTGATCCGTGTGTGCGGCGACTGCGTGGGTGTGACATTTCGGTTGGATCCTGGTTTTGAGTTTAATCTAATGGATTTTAAATGTAATCAATGGCACTGAAAGCCAAGCTGCCATTTTGATTCACATGTGTGTTACACTTTTAAAGCTGATGGAACTTAAATTGAGCAGAGCATTTTATTTAAGATGCTGTTTCTTTTATCATACACTACCTGTGTCAAGGGGAAATAGTATATAGGAAAATGTGGCACCTAAAATGTTTCAAATTCACACAGTATCTACAAATCTACTACACTGTGACACTGTTTGTACCGAACAAAAAACAAACAAACAATAAAGTATGAAAAATACAGAGAGGTGGTACTTTGAGACTTGCATAGAAAATCAACAATTTACACTTGTAACTTCAATGCAACAACATCTAATAAAAGGAGTTATATTCAGTCACCCTGTTTGACTGACCTGAAAACTCTTACAGTGCTTGGTCAAACATTTTTTGTCCTATTTTGTACAAAGGTTTCTGCAATGAAACTGATGTAACTGTTTGTTTAAACATGGAGGTTTAGCTGTGAGCGACTCAAGGCTCTAACCTGCCCACACCAGTCAATGAGAGGTGATGAGGAAAGCCTGGGGAGCTTGAGTCTGTCCCTCCATGTGTTAATGGTTCTTATGAACATTTCCTGCAAATGTCAGGCGCCTGTGGGAGAGACAGTGTAGCAGAGTCTGACAGCAGCAACGCTGCGTCTGACCTTTGTAATTACTACCTCAAACCTCCACCGCTGTCTGATGGTAACTGTCCCCTCGCCTCTGCTTTCACCTAATGATTCCTCCATCCACCATAAGTAAATTGTTAAACAGTTCAGCTGATGCCTTTGTTGTAACTTTGAACTTTGCTAATCAATGCAGATTCTTCAATATGATTCCTCCTTTCACACAACAAAAGGAACTCATTCTCTCCATTTTATGACGCAGTATTGATCTCTCAGTACAAGTATCTCGACTTCCCTGCCCGGTCCTCTTCTATTGGGAGTCTGTAGCAGCCAGAGAACAGTAAGTCAGTGAGTGAAGTCCTGTCCGAAGGGCCTTATGGGTTAAAGGCGCAGTGTCCTGTCCTGTTGTCGACATAGCAGTCTTACAGGCACGCTGCAGCTAAAAGAGTGGAAATGTCTTTTATGTCAGTGAGCGCTGCCGGTGCTAGTTTGTCTTATTAATGCAGCAGTGGTGCCCCTATTAATACTAAGACTCTATTGATCCTCGCAGCCCCTCTGGCGAGAGATGAATGGCGCTCACACATTATCACAGCTCCAGAATGGGCCCTCACACATCTTTGACATTTCCCGCTCAGACGGCTGTAATTTCCCTGCCACAGACACACCCGTCCCTCGCTCTTTTAGTTCAGCCGTTCTCTCTCTCCCCTTCACTTCTCAGCTCACCTCTCATCTCATCCTACCTCTGCCCTTTCCTGGATTTCTGCTCTGGGCGACTTCATGTTATCTCTCCTGTCGTCCTTTCCCTGTGTGTTGCCATTTCTCCTGCACTTTCTGTCACTGGGCTCTGTCTGTGTGACTTTTTTACATTAATGTCTTGTAATGCCTGTCTTTGAGTCAGCGGGCACCTCTGCTTTAATATGTATCTGTGCTCCTCTTTCATTGCCTTTAGTATTTCCCATTGAGGAATGAGGAGGAGGATATAGATGTATTTATCCATTATTCTTAAAGATTGCTGATGGTCTGTTGGTCTTACAAATTTCATACATATTTTATATTCTAATGATATCTTGATAAATTAGTTACATCGTTAATAGAGGCAATGAGGGACGTCTTTGCTTCAAAAAAATGTGAGTGCATTTGTCTCTGTGGGAAACACTGCTCTTCATTCCTGGCACCTCTCAGCCTTGACCCTTGCTTTTCATGCAAGTCTAATTTGTTTATTATTTACTTATTTATCTTTCACCATCTTGTTTTTTTCAAATTCTGTTTTTGGATTTCCCCAAGTCGCTCCGCTTTGTTTAGCACCCAGCAGACAAGGCTGATGACAAAGGTGAGCGAGAGCATATTTAAAATGTCACTGGCAAAGTGACCAAAGGTCATATGGAAACTAAGAGACTCCCAGCACAGTTTGGACTGACTGCTAAACAGGGCTGCCCGCATGTTTGTGTTTGTTTTCACACATGCGTGTGCGTGTCACTGCCCAGAGGTGTGTGCAGCACAGCCTTGTGTCTATGCGCGCCTATGTGCATGCGGTGTGAGCTGTTTATGCAGCTGCTGAGGTAAAATGTGCTCTGCCGGAGGTGAGGCCTTGAGCAGCTCCAGTGATGAATCTTCTTCTAAACAAAAGTTGCAGCTTAGACTCACTGTTGCACCAAGACATTGAGGAACCAAGGCTTCAACACCATTATTTCTGATTAAAACGCTATGACTCAAGCCCAACAAATCTTTGATCGCTTTTATTCCGTGTCATAGAGAGCTTTCAAGACTTCTTTTAATATTTATGCTGGGAAACAAATCTGTGTGTTCTCTATTTCCTGCTTTCTCTGTCAGCCTCTCCCACCCTCCGTTTTGTCAGTCAACATAGTTATATCCTAATGAACTGCATAATTACTCTGCTTACAGGGGTGTTGTATCACACTTGTACAGCTAATGGTGAGCAAGATGCCGATATAAATCATATTAGTGTGCTTTGTGAACTTGAACTGGAGTCTTCCTGCTCTCAAAATCTGTATTGCACCTCTCTCTTGAAAGAAACCTGTATATTTACACCTTATTCCTGCAAAATCAACATCAATAGTCTGATTTGAACCCCTTCAAATAAGACAAGCAAACTGTAAACTATCACCTCTTTTGTAGTAGCCCTATTAATCCAAATCTTAACATTTAATAGTAGTCCTTTACTTCTTGTGGTATTATCCCACCCGAAAATAAACAAATAAAACCAAATATTACACGAAGCATCAACAACAAACAAGTGCCATTGTGATTTCTCTCCATTTCGTTCTTACCTCTAAAGTAAGTTTGAAGGTAGCTTCTGTCTGCATGAGTCACTCCCAAATGTGCCTGTTGTTCTAAAGCACTTTGTGCCGCATTTTAGGCTGTCATTTTGAGTGTTTTTGCCACCGGCGTTAATGCGTGTGTGTCTCATTTGCACTGTGAGGCTCTCTCCTGGTGCATGTATATATAGCCATCTGTCTGCCTTCATGTTTGCAGCACTGTCTCCAGCAGCCGGTATATACTGCTTTCACAACGTCCCAAAATGAAATGGGAGCGTAATTCATTGCCAAGAGAGAAAAGTACTATATTGCTGCATTCACTCCTCAAAGGCTAGTCTGAGATTAGAATTACTTTGTGGTGTTTGCTCAAAACAAGTGCTATGCGGGACAGATAATTAGCAACTGTCTGGGCAGTCTAAGGGAAAAATATTATAATTTTCTGAAATACGGGCTAATAGTTATATCAAAAAGAAAAGTATTTCAGTCATAACTTATAATGGTTCTTGTTGTTGGGAATATACACTCCCTGAAGTCTGTTATACTGTTTATTTCATCACAATTCAAATGCTAATATTTAAAATGTCGCTCTGCTCGTCTAAGTGAAGCTCTCCTGGTATCTCACACAGCGAGCATGTTGACTGCCCCATGTCGCTGTCATGATTCATCCCCGCGCCCCTGAAGACGGATGAGCATGTCTGGGTATGGCCGCTGTACGTGGGGGTCAGTGATGGAGCAGAGAGAGATGTCAGCAGAGTGTCAGCGTTTTCACTGAGCTGATGATGACACAGCAGCAGAGGAGGCAGCCAGTGTCCACCCTCCGCTCCCCTCTGCACCCATCAGTGCGGGGCATCCAGACGTCCCCATCCCGGCCCAATCACTCACATTGTCATCTCGGGACAAGGGCGCGGTGCAACAGATGGGAGGTTAAAAGAGATTTGGGATTAAGTATTTGTATAAGACTCCAGGGAAGGCCTTTGACTTTCCCTTTTGTGTTTCACTCACTGGTTGAGTCAAAAGGGTCTTTAAGCGTAAGACTATTGACAAGTCTTGCGCTTAAAGGCCCTTTGATTTTGTTTTGTCCTTTGATATCATGTAAAGACAAAAATCTTTGTGCACCAAGATTTGTTTGTGGGGATATATGCTCAGTTTAGTTATGAAGTTATGAATAGTGATTTTGAGTTCGAGCAGGTCAGGAGGAGGATGACCTTGCTGTGCCTCATCCTTTCCAAGCCTTTTCCCCTGACGCTCCAGTCTCTGTCCAACTCCTCAAATCCCAAGAAGGCGCAGTCAGCGGAAAAAAAAGAAAGAAAAAACTTGGGAGGGCACATCCTGAGAGACCCATGTCCTCAGCGAAAACGTACAAGTGCAGCTTCAAATTTATTGGCGACATAAAATTTACCGCCTTTTGGTTGCATATTTTATACGTACTGCATTTGCATATTCTTTACAATCGTCAATATAGCTGCCTGTGTTGTTTTATGCTCTACATTTACCACCAGAGAACATTAAAAAATAACAGGAGAGCAAAGCTTCAGCAGATTGTGTGCATATCGTCTGCTGTGGTGTTGTTGCCAATATAATGTAAAACATATACAGCGCAACCTGCTGCAGGATCGGAGCCACATTGTGAGAATTCTTCTGTCGTGCCCTTGTCATCAAACTTCAGCTTCAAAATTTAGATTGATTTTGGAGTAAGTGGAGATGTTGCTGCATTGAAGTTACAAGTGTAAATTGTTGTGTAAATGCACCGTGTTGACAATGGATCCATTTTCCATGTTTGAAATCAAAGCCGTTTTCACAGCTGAAAGTCTACACTTAAAGGGACTAGATGCAAGTTGGTCATTGTTATACTCACTACTGCCACCTCAGGTCTTACACGGAACTGCAGGTTCTATACTAGGCTTGTCTATGACGGCACTTTGGATCCGAATTAACACCTTTCTGAGGCAGATGTGGTGAACAGGTCTGGGCTCATTCTACACATTAGGACATGGCTGGAACATGTAGGGGGAGGAAAATACTTGATTTTAACACTTTTTAAACTCCGTATAGTCCCTTTAAGTTCAGACTTAGAACTTTGAAAAGAAACTTTTGGTTTTACCTCATGTCCCTAACATCCATTAGACCTAGAGCCGCTTCTTCCTCTGGCATGAACATAGAGGAAACATACTGTATGTAGAAAGTTTAATGATTTTCAGAGCAGAAATCAATCTTTTTTAACCAAACAGATACAGAGATATCAGAGACATTGATGTTATCATTGAAATTATATCAATCAAATGATACCAAACATTTTCAGGCTAAAAGCCTTAGCGACTGTGAGTCTACTGTATCTTAAACCTTTCAGCGGTCTGTCTCCCTCTCCCCACCCCTCGTTTTGCTTGTCTGTGTGTTTGACTGTGTGTCACTTCCTGGATTTAATCCAAAAGACAGAACCTTTGCTTTCATCGTACAGTTGGCTGCTGAAAGAACAAAAATGATGGTCTCCAAGGGGCATGACGGCGCTGACTGGGTCTGAGTTTAGTCATTACTTTTTCAGGTTGTATTTTGAGTTTGGTTCTACAAACTGTGAATTATGTTGTACCAAAGCAGTGGCGGGACTGTGTATTGTAGAACTCTTGTATTTGTGTGACTGGACGGATGACCAGGCCAGGAAGTAATGAAGCTAACCATCTGTTAATGAGCACATCACAAAGGCGACCCATGACAATTATCTCTTACATGTGAGGCACTTTGGGCAGCCGTGGTTGTTGCAAATGTGCTACAGAAATAAAGTTGACCTTGTGATTCTGCACAATATTACGGTTTAATCTTCACCCTCTAGACCAGTGTTTCCCAAACAGCGGTACGGGGACCTGGGAGTACTTGAGCACTTAGCAGGGGGTACCTTGAATTAATTCAGATTAAAGAAGAAAGTGAAAGAGAATAGAATTTCAATGTTTTTCAGTAATTTAGCTTCATTATGAACACAACACACTATTAAATACTGAATAATCTTAGTTTAGTTGGTCACTTAGTAATAATATTGACAAGATCCTGGAGATAGGGGTACTCGTAGAACACAAGACAAAAAATGTTGGGAACCAGACCCACTGCTCTGGACTGTCAGGAAGCTAAACTCTATACCTTTGTCCCAGGCTGTCCACTCCGTATACTCTATATAGCTTGTGCTGAGGAATTGAAAGTGCCATTATGTCAAATTACTCATTTTACATGTAATGAGACTGACAATAGAGCTTAGACTTGAACTTGAACTCAGATATTAGAATGCTGATCATCTTTTTTGATATGCAGTAACTTTTTTTTTTTAAACAAATCAAAACAACAAAATGCTGTGGCACTCACATGTCCCTCCTTAAACAGCATATATGCATTTTTTCAAATGTGTATTTGTGGGCCAGAATGTAAATAGGTCGAGCTGAGACTTTGAGTCATGCCTGTTTAGTCATCAGTTACATGTGTATGTGAACAGATGGCTGGTATAGAACATTTAAAAAAATCAACTATTCGTCTACAAAGTGTCAAGGTGTAGCCCATTTTTATTCTCATAAGCAAAAATGTCTACAATAAGGAAAATAAAGTTGTGGATATCTTTGTTCGTGATTATATTGCAAAATCATAACTGATTAAGGTTTGTTTATTCTTCTGTTTCCTTCAACATGCTTTTTCGCTCTGGGATGAAGGTGTTAATAGTGAAATTCAGCTTTGAGTCACACTCTAAAATTAAATTCAAATCACAAAGTTCTGAATGTGATGCTGCATTTTGGAACTGTTTATTCATGATATTTGAATATGCAGTACAGTAAATCCTCCTTAAGCCTAACCAAATGTTTCTTCTTTTCTCTCTTTCCATGGCTGCTGTTGATCTCTGCTCCCATCTGTAGGTAAGTGACGTTTTTTTTTTTTTTTAAATAAACCCAACATGTTCGTATGACTTGGCCGCCTGCCATACAACACGTCAATAGTGTCACTTTTGCTCACACAGTCATTTACATGAAAAGAGCCCATTAAACATCGTGCTCTCACTTTAAAAGACAGGGCAGAGATGACTTCATCGCCGCTCGCTCATCTGTTGGTTGTGTGGGGGTGGTTGGCAGCTGGTTTCAGAGCTTTTTGGTGGAGTCTTTTTCTCGCTTCATTTTTAAGATATGTAATTATTAACATCAGCAGGTGTTATCTCTCTTACTTTCTAGTTCTCTCTTTGTCTGTGTCCTTTTTCAAGCTTTTGTTTTCGGGCTACTTTGTTCTTTTACTCCATAATCTCTCTCATTTCTGTACGAGCTTTTGGTAGTACAAGTTTTTTTATACTTATCTCACATTTGGACGAGTAGACCTATTGTTTGCACGAATTACTTGTCACAGTGAAGGTCTGTACGATTGTTGCTCTTATTCATTTGATGAAGCATTCATTTTCTGGTATAACAAGATATCTGGACACTTTGCTCATTTGAAGGCATTTATTCTCTCCCCAGGGCTGCACAGAATTTATCAGCAAATTACTATTATTAGACTGTGCAAATTCCATATAGGAATGATGATTTACCTCAGAATGTACAAAAGTTATTTACTCAGAGGGAAGGAGGGCATGTGTGGAGAGGAAAACTTAATTTCATACTTCCGATGGTGAACAGTAGGAAGAAAAGTGTTTGAGTTTCTGTACAAGGGGTGAAACTGTGAGAATGTATGAAGATATATGTGCTTGTGTTTTGTAAGAAACGACTAAAGCATTTGTATCAGATTGCACGCTAACTTGTTAGCATTTCTGTGACAATAAACCTGAATAGTGACCCTGTAAATGGTGAAATGTGTTCATAAACTCATCCCTGTAAAAAAAAAAATCAAGTATATGGCCTTAAAGTTTGGTCAAGACTACCTACAATAGGATTTGGTCTGTTGTGGATATTGTGGATATTGTGGATTATGATGTGGATTGTTACTATTATTAGTGTGAAACTTAACTGCAACTCTGTGTATCCTAGCAGACGGTCTTATAAATATTGTATTACATTTTTTGTGCACTCTACAAGCTATTTCTTAATATATAACTTCCCATGCCCCTCTGTAACATCTCCATCTTAATACATTCCATCCCATTTGAACTTTTGGCTTTGGCTCAACTTTCCTAAGTTATTAATGGTATTCATCGCCTCTTCTCACACTGAAGCCAGGCCGCTGTGCAAAACCACCTTGAGCGTGTCCAGATCAAGCCCCTTCTAATGCCATTATACATTTATGGCCACCTTGTAAGGACATTGCGGGCAGCGGCTTGTCAGCAAGTCATTACTGAAAAACACCAGCAAATGGAGCAGCTTGATGCCCAGCTCTGTCACCTTCCCCTCTGCAGGCCGCACCCTCCACTTTAATGAGCCACATTTGCAACGTGTGAGACGAAAGGTTCCCGCTCCATCCACATCCGCATGACGGCTATTAGGAGACTCCAACAGCTGGTGCGAGGTGGAGTTAGAGAAGAGGGCTTGGATGGGCAATGACAGCTCGGTTAAGTGCAGATACTTCAGAGGGAGAGCATTTGTGGAAGCAGCCAGACTGAACACATGAGGTGTATATTAAGATGATGTGTCCATGTTTGTCCTTCATTAGACTCTACACTGTGCAATCCAAGCAAGGGAACCTATACTTTAACTCTACTATGGGGGAAGGTAATTGCCCAGAGTAAACCCGTCAACTCAAAATGACACCATTATAAAGCTCATATAATGCTAAAGAAGAAGAATATATGTATTTATTTGACACTAAAGGGGTTGGAAATGCTTGTACTTATTCTTCCTCCAAGGAAAGCACATAAGGAGAATGGCTATCGCTGGTCATCTAAGTGTCCATACTTAATACATGGAAATATTGTGACTGACCAGAACAGGGGTGCTGTCGGAGCGAACACAAATATTGTAAAATATATAGATTTAAATTAAATGGCATTTATAATTGTGTCTTGTCTGTTAAAAGCCTTAATCAGACTAGTTGTTTTGAGAGTTTTTGGCAATTGGGCATCAGACAATAAACTTTATTAGTCGAGATGGGGCTGCATGTACTTGCCTGTGGCTCATAGATGCTGGGACAGACTATGACACATCAGGAATAAGAAGACGATGAATCTACACTCATTGTTATGAGGTAAATTTGGCACATAAAAGTGTACTAGAAAGGTTGTCATGGTTTGCTGTAACTCTAATTTTCCATCGTCGTCCCCCGTGCACACTCTCAAGCACACTCTCATTCATCCTGGCCTATTGTGCATGTTTTTAGTGCTAGGGAAAACCGGAGTACCCGGAGGAAACCTATTGAGACACAGGGAGAACATTTAAACGCCACACAGAAAGGGCTCGTCCAGGTGGGAATCGAACCCGGACCTTTTAGCTGTGAAGCACGAGCACTAACTGCTGTCCCATTACAACCAACTAGTTGTGGTTGTAATGTACTATGTTTTAAACTAAAGATCAAATGTATTGCATCTATACGATTTGCACATTTTGACCTTTACATTTTGTCGATTGTGCAGTCCTGTAACCAGCTGGCCTTCATATTGTGGAGGATGGGAGATTAAATTGTACCAGACCAAACAGTGAGGGGTCTGGAAAGAGTTAAAAAGTAGCAGCAACACTACGTATGGAATGGATCCTCTGGGCACAGACATGAATACACAATGTCCAATGCAAATACATCTGCAGTCGCTCTCACGGTGGTGTCTTTGCGGCACTGCTCTCATTAGTCCTGTCATTGGAAAGCCCGCTCAAGGCTGTTGCCATCATTAGCAATTTAGAGAGGGTTTTAAGTGCACAAAAAGAAAGCAACAAAGAGAGAGAAAGCTGGAGGAAAGATGGAACAGATGAATGAATGCAAAAATCTGTGTCCACAAACCTCAAGGCATGTTTTATCTATTTTTATAAGGGAAGTAGTGATAATTGAAAAAGCCATTCATAAGTGCACAAAAAAAAAGTAGTCAGGCAAGGTTTGAATAGGCATATTTAGCTGTAGTTTTAGTATAAACTGTTTCCAGCCTCGTCACAGGAGTGTGTGCATGTCAAGAGTAGAAGTGTTAACGGCAAAATGGTGTTCTTACTGTTGCGGTCTTTTAGAAAGGGTGACGGCCTGGGCTTGTTTGAATAGGACATGAAGGCCATTTTGTTCTGTGGGCCAGCAAGCCAGTGGATGTTAGTGTCAGTCAGCAGAGTACACGCTGTGTGCACAGAACTAGCCCCTGTCACAGAGATTGGTGCCTCTTTGTTAAAATACTGATGATTTTGTTGACTTTATGGACGTGCACTTTAATACTCCGCTTTTGGTGTCAATAATGTGAAAGTTATCCAATATTCAGTATGTAGGACTATTCATTGACAGATAGAACTCATGCGTCTTTTATTCTTAGCTGAAAGTGGTATCTTAAACTTCAGACACAAGAGCAAACAACTGGCGATGTGAACTGAAGTTTCTGTATAAAAGATATACCAAGCAACCCAAAACTGACAGACCAGTCTTGGCACTTTTGTGACATCTGTGAGAAACCTCAGATTTCACATATTTTCAAAGCAAATAACCGCGCTGTGGTACAGTCACAAACACAGCAAAGGCGAGCTCCAAGTGCTGACTTTGGCTTTCACCCCGGTGTGAAGACGTCTGTTTGACACTGAGTAAAGGAACAAGTCTCTCTGCACCCCGCTTAGAGGCGAATAATGAGCACACCGGGACACAATGTAAATCTCTCTATACATTATTACAAAAGCTGCAAACAATTACCATTACCATTCATCTAAAGTGAATTCTGCACCACAGTGACGGCTCACCTGCCTGATAGATGACAGCGCAAATAAAGTATTTACTGTAATCATTCGCGCTAAATGGAGGCGCTGCTGCATGGAGGGGGGTGAGGAGGAGTCTGCTGAACTCCACCCAGAAGTGGTGGGGATGAATGGATAGACTCAATATTCAAATTCTAAATGGCTTACATACTTTGCAGAAGGTTATTAACTTAAGGCGAGACACTGCAGGTGAATAGGGATTTTTTTTTTTATTTACAGGTATCAATTTGAAACTTTTGCTGTAGATTACTGGCATAAATGTGAGAAAAAAAATACATTGCAAGTCATTTTATCTTTTCATATAAGAACAAAAAATGCCCCAAATTTCCCATCTTTTCGGCGACGAAATCTGAATAATGGATAGAGCTACATTGAAATTTATGGTTTCATTTTATTGATGAATGAGTTACCAAGACTTTCTCTGAGGGGATTTTGGATTTCTTGTTTAGTTTTAAAATAAGCTGTTTTTTAGTGTAAAATTTTCGCCTTATTTTTTGACATTCAAAACTCAATAAATGGGGCTAGGGATTAGATGATAAAAAATCCCTCTGAAAAAATCTTCCAAATATTGTTCAGTCCAAGGCTGGAAAATTTGAAGTCTTTAGGTCCTACTGACGTGGACATAGCGTCGCCACAATGACAGAAAAATGTGTTTTGAGAAAAAGGCCCTTGAAATTGCATTGTCCCATATAAGTCTCTGGGGGAACATTGAATCAGAGCAATATTTAAACATGTTATTTTGAAGATTAGGCATATTTTCTGTTTCCGGGTGAAAGCTTATATGTCCAATTTGGCCCAAAACCTGAACACTGAAATTTTTTTGTTTTGCCTGTAGTGTCTCCCCTTAAAATCATGCTCCTCTTACTTTTCAAATATAATTCAAATGAGCCACATGCTTCCCTTAAAATTGCGGTTTTCAAAATAAATAGCGCCCTATGTCGATTCAAGCATCACTGTAGTTACTTTACTATTGTGTAACTAAAACAGGCCAAGCCCCAATGTATTGTAATGTATTATTGATATTTGACTTGGTTCGCTTCTAACTTCTCCCCCGTTTGGCCCCATAGAGGAGAGGAGGCTAAATGCTAACAACGTCTTTGGTCTTTTTGCGTGACTGAGTGCACGCGTAAAGACCAGACAGGTACGCATCAACTCGTCTAAGCTCAGGAAAGAACATATCTCAGTATGGAAAAACGGTGGCCTGGTCCTTTAGTTAGCACCCATTCATGGGCTCAAACAGATCAGCGTGAGAACTAAGAAGGTTGAGTAATAAGGGTATTTATTCAATCCATGTATATTTATGTATTACCTTTGTTTGTGCTGGGATAAGCTGAACTCATACTGAACCTTCTGAGCGGGAAAGAAAGCTCAGCAGATGAATAAAACTAAAACATTCCCATTGTAAAGTGTCACAATAAATCACATAATCCCATGCCTTTTGCTTCCATTGACGCGCAGTTGTTTTTAAATTTTTTTGAATATGAAAAGTTATGTTTCTTCTCTGTCACTTCCTGAAGCACCTTCTCTGAGGCGCCGCAGATAAAGCCGCGCTTGTCAGATGCCTGCGCTTAGATAGACATGAATGAATGAGTCGCTATAATGAATTGCCTTGGGGGATCTCATAAGATAAGGTACACCAAAATGATTTCCTTCTGCTTTGTTTGTCAGCCGTTGCACTGTTTTTGTTGTTTTTTCTTACCTGCCCAGCGTGGCTGAATTGATCTGCTCATTTAGCGCCTCTCCGTTTGAAAGGAGAGGTCACTATAAGAGAACAGTCTTTCTCTCTCTCAGATGAAAGAGGCAGGGGAAGCCGTCACTTCATCACTGTGACGCTGCTGTGTGTATGTGCGGAGCCGCTCTTCGCACATTAATTACGCTCAGAGGAAGTGCGGCTTGCGTTGGTTGACCTCGTGTCGCGCTACGGGAAAATGAATGAGAAACTTCAATGGAAATTCGTGATAAAGCCGAACGTGTGGCTTGTGGAGCTTGACGAGTAAATAAAACATGATGCAATTATGAAAGGAATATTCAAGTGAACACAGGCACGATAAGGCAAGCTTTATTTATACGAAACCATTATAACTATAATTGACACAAAGCTTTAGGCGTTTCCTGCACCTCACCTTCCAAAACATGGTGTAATCTTTAAATTTTGTGTTTCTGTCTGCTGGTTTGTATCATTTCTTGTAACAGGTACTCATTTTGAATAAACCGCGCTTTAACTTAAGTAAACATTGTGGCTGTTCCACCCACCTGTGACGTGAAGTTGAGCATGGCTTCCTCCTCGAGTTGTGGAAAGTGCTGAAGTGGACAGTATCAGCAGCTCCGAGTGTCGTCCCTCCCGTCAGCCGCTCTGTCCCATGCTGCTGAAGCTTCTGCTCGCTCGGCGGTGTGCAGTCCCGCGCCATCACTGTGATAGATCACTGTTATTACCACATGTTCTCCATTACCGCCAAACAGCAGGGGGGAGTACAGGCCACTCGCACTCACTCTCTCGCACACGCTCAGATTCATACACACAGACACAGGCATTAACCTTGTCCTGACCTCGCCGTTAACCCCCAAATGCTCTGATTCATGTGATAGGGCCCGACCATACTGAGGGACGCGTCAGATTCATGGGCCCGTAAATAAACTGAGACCCTGCTCAGTCCAGGGGAACAAAGAGTGAGTTCAGGAAGTATTTACCGTGTTGACATTTGAGACTGGCGGTGTCCATTTTTGTTATTGTGAGCAGTTCTGAGCTCAGAGAGGGCCAAGTGTTTGCTGCTTATCCACTTCTGTATGGGTGACTCGTTTTGCACATGAGCAGAGTCGTTTGCATGTGTTTTAGTCATGCGTCAGTCTCTCATTTACCCATCAGATTTGGGGCTCTAAAATTGTAATGCAGGCAATTTCAAACAACATGGTGCCAGCTTGTCTTGATAAATGACCCTCAAATCATGTTTTACACAAATGTTTTAATGCCTAAATTGTGTTTGATATGTCTACTTTAAGAGCGATACGTTTATTAAGTGTGACATCACACACAGTGATAAGCCACCTCCGGGTCCAAACTGTTGAGAATTCCATAAACACTGCAAAAAATTCAAGTTTTCTGAATCTCCTGCTGAAATAACAACAGACAAAAGGCCATCAACTGTTTTACAAAATAACAACAATAAAGCTGACTATTTCTCCAGATAAAATTAAGATATTTTTATATATATACAGTATAAATTTGCCTTCATTGTGTATGGAAAAATAATATTGATTAATAATGCCAGAAAAGCCTTACTAATGAAAATCTGTAATATAATAAATGTAATATTTCTGCAATCAGATGTTTAAAAACAGCCTTGTAGTCAGCTCTATAGCAGGTTAAAATCAGGAAAATCCCATTATAGTGAATAGGGCTAAAGTTGGACCCAGAAGTGGAGCGATGACATCATCACTTAACAAACGTATGGAATGGGTCTGCAGAATATCTAAAGTTCTGGTTTCCATCCATCAATTTTCTTCCACTTTTCTGTTGCCGGGTCCGGTCGTGGGGGCAGCTGTTGGAGCTGCCCAAATCACATTGCACCTTATGGCTCCACAGAAGGACGGCCTCATGGTTCTCAGGCCTGTTGGTCTCTCATAAGGGGCTTCTGAACCGCTCATTGTCTGACCCGTCACCTAGGACCTGTTTGCCATGGGACAACATAGCTCCATAGCATCCTTCGGGTGCTCAAACCCCTCCGCCATGTTAAGGTGGCGGTTCCAGGAGGGGAGTTCTGGTTTCCATTTCTTTCTATATTTATTTATTCATTTATTTGACAGGGACATTGCAGTTCAACATCGTGCAAAATCAGCTTGTAGCCGATGCGATGCAAAAAGTTTATAGCTAGTGCTAATTTTCAACTCCAGTCCCTTTCTACACTACATTAAAACGTACAATTTCCAAAAAAATCAAAATAAAAAAAAATAAAAAAATGTTGAACTTTTACTGACAGATGACATTTAAAAATCAGACTCCAACATATTCAACTAGAAATGTTACAACTTAAAAGCAATACTGAATGTACATTAAGGTAAAGAGAACAAAGTGACCTACCACAGCGAGGCTCACTCCTAATAGCAGCAGTCAACAGTGTTGTTTCCACTGCACTTTCCACAAAAGGCTGCATAAATCCTGCAATTACATTTCATAAGCTGTTGAGCACATAACCTTGCTCTGATTTAGTGGATGCTCGGACAAAGGGCCACACATTTATAACACAAAATTATGTACACTGATGCAGTCTGTGGGCGCAACACAGTAAATTTAGTTTGAACCTCTTCCACCCCGGTGTCCCAATAATTTACAAGCTCCTCTGACCCCGGGTCGGGACACTGTCTGCACTCGCAATGCGTCCACAGCAGGTCAATATTCAGCCAGAGGACATGCTTTATTTTCAGATCACTGTACTCAATGCTCTTTGGCACTTTCTCCTGGCACAGCTCGGCTAATAAACATAAAAGACCCATAAATAAATACAGCTCTTACTCTTTGTGCATGTGACTGTAATGTAAAACGCTTGGCTTTAGGCGCCATGTCATTTTTTTCACTGTTCTGTGACATTAACCTAGTGTCCAGCTCAGCTAAACTGTGTCCATTAGAAGTGAATGGGGCATAAAATGATACTTTGACTTGGGCGGAGGTTTTAGCATAGATCATTTAGTCTGTAAAGTTGTGTGACAGGAGCTTACGTGGGACTTTTTATTGTACAATGGAATAAGGAACCTCTATTTTATAACTTAATGATCAATATAAATCGTTTTTTTACAATATGAAAGAAATGCAGGCCTGTACGGCTTCAGAATCAGACTGCTCCTTATAAAATAGCTAGAATTTAAAGTGTCCGAGAGCTTTCTGAACCCACAGAAACTTCCGTCGTTATAAAATTCTTCCCCGGGATTGACGTTTCACCCATTTATACATCCCAAATCAGCGCTGGTTGGCCTTCACATAAACAAACTTACCACACGCAAGAAAAGCCGACTGATTTAGGCAGAGACACTGAGGGAACAGCGCAACACGTCTTACTTGGAAGTCGCTGCAGAACATGCCCGGGGCCTTGGCTTTACTGATGGAGATTTTGCGCGAACACATTTACGGCGCTGCGGGCGAGTGGCAGAGACAACTCAATGTGTTACTACAACCCACTCCGCTTTGACACAATGACTGTCCCAATTCAGCTCCCGTACATTAACAATCAAAGCATCAATATTGGTATTAGAACATGAGTCACCTTTCCTGCTGCTGGGGAGAGATAAAGCAGACAATGGCGGAGCGGTGAGTGAGCGGCGCGGCTGTCAGCGCGGAGTGGCGGATGGAGCGGGAGTCAGCCCTGTACAGTCAGCAGGAAATATAAATACAATAATGAGCTCTCGCCGTATGTGTGTGTAAGTGCTAGGGCATTACCTCAACACATTAGGGGAAAGAAATTGCTCACCGTTGTGCCGCACAGTCGAGTGTACAGGGGAAGAAAGAAGGTGTAGACTTTGATTGATTGATTATTTTTAAACTGTGGTTCTCCTGGGGCTGCCTGGGGGACCTCAGAGGCACTAAAGGGGGCCCCCAAAGCTTGTCTACAAAACAAGCGCTTTGAAAATAATTGATTTTGAAAGGAAAAAATACATCTACTTTCTATAATGTCCCATTTAAAACCAGTGTTTAGCCTACAGTCATTGCTACATATTGCTTTTTTATGCAATTTAGGCTGTAAAATAAATACAGTTCCTTTGATGATTGCAAATTATAGTTATTGGGGGGGCCCTGAGACAATTTTGGATCAATAGGAGAGCCGCAGTGTCTTTGGGAATAGGTTTTGAGTTAGTCCTCTAAATAACAATTGCAGTCACTGTTTACATCTAATTTAGCCAATGTTTTGTCCAAGTTTTGACCTGGATATAGTCCATGTTTTGATTTGGTGGCACCAGGGCAGCCGCCTGGGTCGCCTATGTCTAGGGCCGACCCTGGGAGGCACTCACAAGAGCTACATATTTTTTAAGATGTCATTGGAGTGAAATGTTTAAGAGCCAATATCCTATAAAATATGTTTTTGAGTACATATAGCATTCCTGCGTTTATGATCTTTGCCTTAATGGAATCTACTTTATTTTTCAACTAAATTCGCTTTTATTTTTGGCACTATTATAAAAGCAACAGCTGAGTAGAGCATTGCTGCCACATCTTCAAAGTAAGTGATACATCATCATCAGGTAATTTAGTGGTAACTGTCAGCTTCTAATGATTGGACTGGACTGGAAATTATGTCTTTGTATTTTGGTATTCATACTGTATCAAAGTACTCTGCAGAAAGGAGAAAAAAAGTACCTTAGCTTTTATGGGCCTTTGCAGAGTTCGGTTTCACTTTGTCCTCTTGCCACCTTTAGACCCTTTGATCTCATGGCAATTAATTTCATCTTTTCAGTGCTCCGGCCAAAAGCCGCCTCTCGCTTTGTTACAGGCTAAAGCTGCTCTCCTCTCATCTTCTTCCCCGTCAATACTGAATCTGCATAAACGCTAAAAACTTCTGGGATTCTGCACTCTTCTCTGTGCCTGTTATTTACTGCAACTTAAGGACAGTAGCGATGCATTTTTCATCATTTACCTGATAGTCTCTATTCTGTGCTGTATTCAGGCTTTTTTAATAATGCATTTGGATCTTCTGTTTTTTGTGTGTTTGGGGATGTTTTGTAGCTTAAAAGACTCTTCCTTTGCTGGCACAGAGGGGAGTGCAGCAGATAAAAAAGGCTATAAACAATTGCTGGCAGCTTGGTGAAGGTGTCTGGACAAAACACACATGGAGCACCGCCCTGTGACATAATGAAGCGGTGGAGGGCAAGTGTTTGACCCATTTAGAATTTTCTAGATGGACTGAAGACGCACGACTACTCAAAGACACCGCAGCTACATTTCAGATTGGGGTCCTCAAACTTTTTTCTCTGGGGGCCACATTATCGCTCCAGACTGTGATGGGGGGCCGGCCGGGTTGGCTATAACATAGAATTGTATTACCCAGAGCAAAATGCAGCTGGCCTCATTGTGAAGTAGAGACTACTCGCCTGGCACAGTCGTCCCCACTACTATATCCACAAGATCAACACTTGATTCCAGGCACATATTTGTTTAGCTGCCGTGGTTTGCAAAAATAGTCATCAAGTCTTCACACTTTGTTTTAATTTGAAATAGCAATAGGTATTACATTTATTTATTACATTTATTTTTATTTAAAAAAAAACAAAAAACATCATTGTGTAATGTGACTAAAGTAATAACTGCCTACACTTGTATTGTGCTTTACAAGCCTGTGTCACAAGTTTCTCAAAGTACTGTAGTCATTATTCATTCACTCCACACTCGGTGGTGGTAAGCTTCATTCACCACGTGGCTATAATGTGTTGTTTATATCCTGATCTCTTCATGTCGGTGCCCCTGCTGGACATTAAGTTGCCCCCTGGTGGCTGGAATGAGTATATTGGTTATTTAGTTTAAAAAATCTGCACAGGAATGGGCTAGATTGGGCTACATACTCAGGGATTTGTGCTCTACAGGTCAGGGGCCGGGTTAAATCTTAGTTTAAGGACCCCATTTTAGTTGAACTAATAACATTACACACCATAGTGAAAAGCTCCAGAAAGTCGGATAAGCATAATGTTCTCTGTGGATATCACGTGGTTTCAAAATCTTATGTGGCGAAGCATGTGTGACCCCAATCATGCAATTTTCCAACCAATTAGCTCCTTGTTTTACATCTAGATAGATAGATAGATAGATAGATAGATAGATAGATAGATAGATAGATAGATAGATA
This sequence comes from Gobius niger, assembly GCF_951799975.1. NCBI lineage: Eukaryota > Metazoa > Chordata > Actinopteri > Gobiiformes > Gobiidae > Gobius > Gobius niger. The sequence goes on from NC_136869.1 coordinate 14,135,458, forward strand.
GATAGATAGATAGATAGATAGATAGATAGATAGATAGATAGATAGATAGATAGATAGATAGATAGATAGATAGATAGATAGATAGATTGTAACCACATTAAATGATCAAACCGTTAATCACTGTTATAGTTAATCACATGGGCTTCGGGGCCTACCTTTGACCCTCAGCGCTGCCTCAGCCGACTATAATATAAAAAGTATTTAAAGCCGTGGAGCTGTGAAGGGTTTGTTTAACTTTACAGTATTACCATGCTGATTTCCCACCTGAGAAGTCCTTACCGTAATGTCTTATCTCCGAAACCCACACCGTACCAATTAATTTCAGACCACTATACAGCCACGCGACTTACGGAGAAAGGCAATTCTCAAAGGTCGTTCACTTTTTAACCGATTGTATAGCAGGTCGAGCGTTTTGGCCAGAGCGGTTGAGCTGTAGGTTCATGGTCTTAGGACATTCTCAGAGGTGTATCCCGCCCTCTGCCTGAAGCCAATAACTGATAAAGTAGACCTCTACGACCGTTAAAGCGAGCGTCCACAGATGAGGGACTATTCCTGCTCTGCATATACCTCACCTCTTCAGCGCGCGCATGCAGAAAAATGGTCTCACTCGCAGCCAGCCATCTGACTGTGCCCGCGAGCTCCCGAGTCGACTGTTTCATCCACACTGCCAAAGGGAAGCGCCTTGCATCTTCTTCTGTCACACTGACACAACAAGAGAAATGCAGCGAGCTATAGAGCCAGAGCGAGGGAGGCAGGCAGGGGGGAGGGACTGTAGAGGCATGGGGAAGAATACAACCCAGACACCGAGGGACAGCTGGACTGAAGGGGCCCATGCCGAGATGTCTTAGTTTCTACTATAAACATTACTATAGAATGGCCACTTTCTGAGCACATAAACACAAACTTAGTGGGAACAACAGCGTCACATCCTGGAAACATAAACGTCCCGGATCATCTTAGGAAATGAACCCACAGCCTTCTTCACGGCAGCATCACGCGCACTTTTGATCATTCACTGCAGGCGGAAAGCCGCGCAAACGATTTTTCTCCTGCGTTTATCCGTTGTTTATTCAGGCTCACACTGGGCTTGCTGACACTCATAATTGTGCTTAATTGTGTTCCTTAACATGAAAATTAACAGCCTTTGTGTGCTCTGTCAATGTCATGCACGTCTGTCACGATCACAAAGCACGAGAAAACGGGGAAAGAGTTGTTAAAAGTGTTTATTTAGGGCAATTTTGTTTCTTTTGTGTCTGATGGGGCGAGAATGGCATGTTTTTTGTGGGGTTTTTTGGAAAGATCTCTGTGTGAATGTGGATCCTGTTACATCTCCGAGGGTTAGTCCTGGTTAGTCCCTGCTGGATCGGGGACCGTGAGGGAATATCAGGCAGCTTGTGTGAGCGGTTGATATGGAGTCAGGTGGTCTGTCGGCGCAGATGGGTGTGCTTCTGCCAGTCAACCCAGCTCACCATCACCAGTTTGGAATGAATGATGAATTGCCCCTGGTGAAGAGCAGTGGGTAGCTTTTTGTCCTGTGAAAAGGTGAAAGGGACTATTCAACAAATAAGACTCCCTTATCTTTGGGTCTTAAAGCACTTTCAGCTAAACTATTGAGTGTGATAGACAGGTATTTCACATTAGGTCATGTGTGTTGACAGAGAAGGCATTCTGAACTCTCTATGGTGTTTTTGCTTCATGTAGATAGCCAGTAATTACAGAAACTAATTCTGCCTTAACTCCACTTTAATACCATTGCACTCTTTAGAATGTTATGGTACTATAAGGTAAACCCAACCAAGTAATGTCTTAACCTCTTAACCCCCGCCTTAACGGAGCGCGTTTTCTCCAGTTCAGCTTTCCCCGATTCTAAAAGCTTCTTGACTGGAGCTCACAGACTGTAGGCCAGAGTAACGCCTTATTTGAAAGCTAAGATCAACAAGTCTGATATAAACTGATCTTTTCCCCTGTGTTGTTGCCGTGTTGTTGTTTTTTTGTTATTTCTCACTTAGTTGTTGAGTCTTCGTCACATTTATGCCCCTTTTTTCTTCTGCTTTGTGGTCGCTTTTTTGGTTGCATTGCTTTTGTGTTGCGTCACTTTTTTGTCACACTTTCATAGCTTTTTTTCCCCACTTTTGTTACTCTTTTGTTGCTCTTTTGTCATTTTCTTTACGCTTTTTTGTTTGGTATTCGTTTTTGTTAAGAATTGTTTTGTCATGAGCTTGAAATCTATCAGTCAATCAAATGTAATCGCGACACGGCTCTTCATATTATTGCACTCGTCCCACTCAATAACACTTGAGTAGCTGTTCTAACTTTGAGATGCCCGACAAATACTGTGTGGAATTTTCCTCCCTGCGTGTCCCCCCTCTACTTATTAACACTGAGGAGAAATATGGAGAGAAGATTCAAATGAGATGCTGATTATGCACTGGAATGTTTTAAGCCAAATAAATAGCAGCCGCCTCGCTAATGATACTTACGGAATTGGAGTTTTCCACCAGAAACAGTCTCTTTTTCCTCACAAAAACAAGTGCATTATAAAAAGAGCAACGTAAAGAGGCATGTGTTCTCTGCCTCGCTCAGTCCGCTTGTAAAATGCCAGGGATATTTTTAACAGTGGGTTGATTTGTTCTCGGAATTGCCATTGGTTTTCTAGAAGGCAGCTTTCAGTGCATGAGTGTAAAAAATGTCAAATCCTTTTTCTTGTGTGTTAATGAAAAAAGTAACAATTGGTTGCAATTCTACTTGTTTTATTGGAATCAGATTAAGCATTTTCAGTAATTTTACATAAAGCGCTAATTTAGTTGTGTATTCTATTCTACCTTTATTGTTACAGCAAAACGTATCTGCCTGTGGGCAAATTTGAATATGCAGTTTACTTGATATTATTTGTATTTAAAAGAAATAAAAGAGATTTTGAATGAATTATTTTTGTAGATTTATGTATAGATATTGACTGATATATCGTTTGGCAGCATCTGAAATGAGCATTTTTGGTTTCAGCTATCAGGCTTAAAGGGACTAGATGCAGGTTGTAATTTTTATACTTACTACTGCCACCTCAGGTCTTACGCGTAGGCTGCAGTTTCTATATTAATATAGATATTAGTAATGTATTAACATCTATATTATATTAACTCGTGCATAACGGCACTTCGGACCCGAATTAAAGGGACTATACAGAGTTTAAAGGCCTGGGCTCATTCTACACATTTGGACATTGCTGGAACATGTATATAGGGCGAGGAAAATACATAACTTTAACATTTTTAAACTCTGTGTAGCCCCTTTAAAGGACCTATACCTGACATTTTTTTCTTTTTGCCCCATAAAAGTATGTTGCAAAAGTAGTCATTAGTGAAAAAATCAGCCTGATGCGAAGTTTGTGCCATATGATGTGTTGATGTTGTGTGTGATCAACCCAAACAGTCAATATGTGACAAAAAGGGGTTTACCTTTTTCATCACATAGTAACTCCGAAGGACAGCCGTGACAGTAAAAATACCCATTTCGTCACATTTTGACTAAAAAGGTTCAAAATTAGGTATAGTCGCTCAATCATAGGCTGACACTTTCTTCAGGGGAACCGTGTGATTCACACAGATTACAGCATCATTTATGGGTTTCAGTACGTCCAGAATTTAAAAAATGTTTCAAAACTACGCTGACATGTCGGTACAGGCTTTGAGCTCTGGATATTTTTACTCCTCTGCCTCGGTGCGTTCATGTGGTCGTGTGGTGGTGGGGGTGTCTGTGGGTCCATTTCCGGGGCTGATGTGCTGTGCTGTAATAGAAAGTGTCCTGAGCACACAGTCTGGTGTTTGCAGCCGGAGAGCTGTCATAAACAATCTGCTCCGGCGTCACTTACAGCGCGGCGCGTGGGACGACTACTGCTGCTCTATAGGCTACAACCAAAGCCTCCACTCTGCAAATAGACCAACCCCATCTGCCTAATGCACTGCCTCCAAAATAAACTACCCATCTGACATCCCCACAACAACAGGGGGCTTAGGGGGTTTTCATTGACACCGGACGCCATTGCAGCACCAAGGATAGGAGACAAAAGTTCTTAATCTGCCCAGGAATAAATACAGTTTATCGGAGCGCTCGCCAGATGTCTTCAGTGATCTAGTGCTGTTCAGGGTCCCATGGGGGCAAAGATGTTCTCACAATAAAAAAAAACCTGAATGGAATCTAGATAGGCATCCATTCGGACTTAGAGGTGAAATTGGTTGAAGATGGTTCTTTCATCACAAAAAACACCCCTCTCAAACCGTCTCTCTCCCCGGCTAAAGTTTTGACATCACTGTTCTCAAAGGAGCAGTCGGTGGCTCTAAGATGTCTGTGAGTGGTGAAAGGTCCGCAACAACAAACACAGCACAGTTGACGGCTGAAGAACCTTTGTCTATACGGTGGGAAGTCCTGTGGATGGAAACTGAGAGCTGTGAATATGAATGTGAAGTGGGTCCTGCCGTAAAAGACATGAAGAGGTTGTGAATGTACGTCTCCTACAAGTCGAAATGATTTGTCACTTAAAGGCGATGAGGTGGTGGAGAAATAAAATGTAGCCCTCAAGTCAATACAGCCATACATCATTGTAAGTGCAGCCGGACACTTGCACTACGCCACATAAATAAGGCCAGTCCTTGAAGAGTGGGAGTATTCATCTGCGTGTGACCAGGGTGAGCCTGGGGTGAACACTGGGGCTTTGCAGCTTATGGTTGGACAATGTATGGCCTTTTTTCAAATAGAAAAGTGTCATCACTGGAGAGGTGTTCTAACCGCATGTGTCAGTGCTGTCCTGTATAACAAAGGGTCTCAACTGGTGGCTCTGGAACCAGGAGTGTGTCGCGGGACCATTAAACATGAAATATACATCATTGAAAATATACCCGGTTTAGTTCTGCTATTGCTATTCTCACTCATATGCCCCAAAATGCTCTATTTTATCTATTTTTCTCCAGTGAAAGTGAGTTTTTTATGACAGCACACTGATGTATTGGTGTAAAAAGGCACGAAATGGAGCGTTCTCTAGTGCAATATTTCAGCATTTGTGACTCAAAAGGAGACTGGTGCCATTTAAATGCCCGTGGCTGTGTGGAGAAGTGCCTCTCTCTTTAAAGCTACAGCTGTTGTCTTCTCTGTGACATGTTGGCGTTCGACATCTCAGAGGGTGGATTGCGGAGCATGCATTTGCACACTGGTTCAACACTGTGCCATCTGTCAAACTGTTATTCCTCCTTCTCCTGCCTGAGTCGCGCTGGTGGGAGCGCGGCTCTAAATGATGTACCCTACGACAAAATATATTACTGGCTACACGCACACATTTGCCTACATTAGTGTAATAAATTCAGCATTATTGCATTTCGATACGTCCTTGTTCAGCAGGTGTTTCTGTGGGCCCGATCCAAAATGAGGCCTGTGGTGCACGACGGCATTTGTGCATACTGTCCTTGTGTCCATGAGCATGATGCTGTACCCATATAGTCATCACAGCATCAGGAAAGAGGTCCCCCATCTTAGCTCAGAAAACAACAACTTGTTCACTTGTTCGTAAGCATTGTAGTCGGTTATGAATCTCTACAGAGGAGTGTCTGTCATTATTTGATCTCGAGTTGGCTTTTCTGTCACTGAACTCTCTTTGTTGACTCTTAAGGTGTCTCTTGTGTAATTATTTTTGTATATCTGTCTCACATAGCGGTGGTTTTACTGTCCTCTCTAATTAGGCCCCTTATTAAACCAAGTCCCTGAGCAGTTGTATTTACTTACGTGTTACCGTGTCGACTTGATTTGAAGTGATAGGAGCCCGCGCCACCCTTCTGATTGTTATTGATCGCTCGTCTCTCAAACCACACAAGAACAGACTGTTGTTTTCTTTCTTTCTTTCCTTTTCTTTCTTTGTCTTTTATTTACTTTTCCCCCTTTCTTTGCTCAATACCCTCAGTTCCTTTTGGGCGCACACCTGCTCCTCACAGCTGGATATGTGACAAACACTTCCAGATTTAGAGCTCCCTGTTGTGGTGTTGTGAAGTCTTATGGGCTTGAGTTTTACGTGACGCCGGCGAGGAAAGAACTAGCTTTCAATTTGGCTACGTTGTCTTAGACGAAGTGGACAAAATATTCTTGCTGTTTGTAGCCAGGTGTAGGTGAAAGGCATTATCGGACAGACTCAGAAGCCTTGTAACTTAAAGTGAGCCTATTTTGAGGGAAAGTTTATGATGCATCGAGACCACAACTTTACATTTTGTTTGTAAGAAAGCACTATACACACCTAAACAGTGTTTAACAGTGTTGCATGATTTCAGTTCAGATTTGCCCATGTTCTCTTTCTGACCTTTAGCGATTACCGATCATTGCAGAGCTGGTTCGGGAGGGAAGCCCTGCAGAGGTCTTCTTCCTTATACAGTGTAAACAAGGCTTTAATGATCTCTCAGTGGAGAAATTCACCATGTACGGTTTCCGCAAATGTCTGCACTATGGACTGAAAGTGAGGAAAGGTAAAACGACACCTTGAATAGCTGTTGTGGGAGATTGATCCGCTCTAGGCAAACCCTGATGCACTTCCAGGGGACAGTGCTTCTGGACCAAACTAATGGGAGCACCAAGTCCTCGAAGCAAATTGTGAATGCAAACATAATGATGGCTCTATTGAACAAAGAACACAACAGGAAGGCTTTTGATATCGAAATAACAGGACCCAATGTTAGATAAGCTCTACGTAGAAAGTTGATTTCTAAACCCCCAAGAGGTTTGGAGTTCAGCCCAACTTTATCAATCTGAGTTCCAGTCTTACATTTGTTTGTTCGGAATCAGAGAGGCCAACGGTGGACTATGTCAAGCTTCTGTCAGCTCCCTCTCTGTGCGAATGTCTGCATCCTACACTAACTGACCCATCCACAACTCTTTTCTGCATATTTAATGACGCCCTCGAGCCTTTGCATGTTCCTTCCATCCTCTCCATTCCCTGTTCCCCTGAAATGGCCATGCTAAACCTCTCACCACCGGCTCTGTTCCCATGACGGATATTTATGACAGGGATGTGATCCTCATTTTTCCGCACCCCCACGTCCGCGCAACCTACACGCGCTCTCGCACGGACAAAGTGAATGACATTCCAAAAGAGATAATTCATTGTTATGGTTTTCCGAAAGGAGCTGACGTGCCCGTTTCCCTGCGCTCCGGCCTGTGGGGATTTATAATGGGATGCTTATCGTTATGCAGCTTCGCCAAGGAAGACAGGCACATTTGGGGAATTAAATTTACACAAAAAGACAGCGAGAAACAACTAACTGTCAAGGAAGTGCATCCAGATTTGCATGTGTGTCTAGCCTTTAATCATTTGCAACACTCTATTGGTAGAAGTAGTTAGTTGTTAGTATAATTATATTTGACAAATTTAAGTCCAGTACTTCAGTCTCCCAGTTAGTAATTAACATTGAAGGAGTTGAGCAGGAAATTAGTCTTTATAAGCCAGAGGCATGGCACTGTTGCGGCACAAAATGAATGTTTAATATTTGCAGTAGAGTTTTTACTCTGTCTACTGTGACCACTGGTTCCCTGATGAAGCAACCAAAGCACAGATCGTGCACAAGGCTTTTACATTATTTTTGCCACTTCATTTTATCTCTATTGCTTCTTGTTTTCAGTGAATGTATGTGTTCAAATTGCAACTGAGCGAAAGTTTTTCATTTTGATTATTTTGATTAAGTTCAGTATGTGAGAGCATGTGATTGAAGAACCGTCATTCATCTCCTTTACTCCATTGGCATAAAAAAGTGAGTTATTTTTATCTAATTAAGATGGTTTACACGATTCATTTGATGTTTTAGGTCAAGGGTATACGCTCTTATTCCTGCAGTTGTAAAAAAAAAAAAGAAACATATAGAGAAAATAAACCTGTGCTGGATGATGTTATTAACTCTAACCCTAGACATGTAGCTTTACTGAGCCTTTCCCATTCATCATTCCACACCATCTTTTTACCATCTGTAGTCTGCTACAGGTAAAATATAAGGTGGGGGGGGGGGGTTGAAATCTTAATGCTCGTAAAGGCTGATACTATTCAGGTAATTGTTTTTGTCCCCTGCAAAGACTATAATGTACAGTTTCCATGAGGTTTTAATATGTGTAAAATCTCCTTATCCTGCAGTTAAAGCAGTACTTAGTAAATTGTTTACCTTAATAAATCCTTTTCGTAGTCCCTCTGGGGGGTAATACAAGTGTTAGTGGGATGATTGGGGGGGTCTTTCATTTCCCTCTGTTGTCTCTGTCCAGAAAACCACACTTGCAACTTTCCTGCCTACGGGTCAGAGGCCCCAATACACACTATTAGAATCACGAAGAAGAAGCTAACAGGCTAACAGGCAAAGTTAACTGCGGGCTAGCGCCACTTAAACAGTATTTACAGCCAAGTTTGAGTGAAAAAAATTATCTCTATTGTGTAATTGGATGAACAATATCCCTCTGTCTCTTTGTCTTTTCTGTCTGCGTCATATTTACTCTCACGGATAATAAATGAGTAAACAAATGCAACATGCTACGACACCTGCAGTGGCGCTAATGGCTTCTTCATGAGCTACTTAGTACTGCTTTAAGACCTCTTCAAACATGTTCTGAAAACCATGTGATTCTTGTGTTAGTCCAGAAGTTCAGACAAAACATCAACAGCTAATCAGTAGGAAACTGGAGATTTTTTTACATTCAACATAACGTTACAGTTACAGTCAGCCGTGCTCTGTCTTCTCAGTGGTGTGACTCAGGTTTACTCTCTCTGCAGCAGCACTGCAGCTCCATCACTCAGCCTCACACAGACACCAGTGCAGCAGCTCCATTGGACAAAGATGCCTCTGTGATAGACACACAGGGAGACGTCTTTGAGCTCTGATACACCACTACACACACTGTCAATTAATGAGGCTAGGAGAGGCCCAGCAGGGAATTAATTATTTTCAAATGTGGTCACATTATTTAAATGTGGGCCCATCCTTGTAGATTTCTATGGCTGACTGAAACGTATACTCAATAAAAATCTGTATTAAGGATCTATTTAAATAGTTGCGTGTTTGTTTTGTGCAAAGAAGTATATTTGGCTAAAGAGAGAGTTGCAGATAGTTGTGGGGAAATCGTGTTTTTCTAACCCTCAGGCAATTTAAAGCAACATTTGGTCACTTGGCAACACTCCTCCTCTACATTTGGGCACACTACAGTATGTTTTCTTAAGTGCTGCTTGTGTTTCCAAGAGATAAAATAACTGCACATTTGATTAAAAGCACAAATACTGAGTTCCACAAAGAGAACTAGACTTACATTCTGAAATAGAAATGGCTCGAGCTAAAAGAGGAAACAAAAACGTCTTCAATCCTCTGGTGAGCCATGATGAGTCCAGTATAGTCTGCAAATACTTAGTTCAAAACTGATTTCCGGATCGGCTGGGCCTTTCTGTGTGATGTTTGCACGTGCTATCTGTACCCTGGGTGGTACACTGCAGGATTTTGGTTGTCTGAGACGAAAGATCACCCATGGTGGGGGAAATCTTATATAGCTTAAAAACGCAGGTAGTTTGTACAGTGAGACCAACCCGGAAAAAATCCACATGAGGACAACTAAATACACTTAACATGTTTAAAGGAATAGGCCACCGTTTTTACATACTAAAATATGTTCTTACCTCACTTTAGACGTGTTAATATATCCCCGTCTGGTCTTTGTCCGCGCGCTCTGTCACGCAAACGGAGCACATACGCAGCCTCTCCCACATGTCACATAGCTCCAAAAAAGCTCACGATAGAAGCTACCAAGCTCTTCCACGTGTTCCCTATTTAAATAAAGTTACGTGAAGTGTTTTCATGCGAAGTATATTTACACAGAAATGTAACATGTCGATTTTATAAGCAAATAAAAAGGGGGACTATATTGTGAGGCGTAATGATACGAGGAGTAAAACGTCCGCGCAGTAACTCCTAAAGACTTCCCCCGCTCACTTCCGTCAATAACCTTTAGGAGTTACTGCGCGGACGTTTTACTCCTCGTATCATTACGCCTCACAATATAGTCCCCCTTTTTATTTGCTTATAAAATCGACATGTTACATTTCTGTGTAAATATACTTCGCATGAAAACACTTCACGTAACTTTATTTAAATAGGGAACACGTGGAAGAGCTTGGTAGCTTCTATCGTGAGCTTTTTCGGAGCTATGTGACATGTGGGAGAGGCTGCGTATGTGCTCCGTTTGCCTGGCAGAGCGCACGGACAAAGACCAGACGGGGATATATTAACACGTCTAAAGTGAGGTAAGAACATATTTTAGTATGTAAAAACGGTGGCCTATTCCTTTAATCACTCTGGACCGATTGCCAATAATACCTGTCATATTTATGCAGCAATGAAGCAAACAAATCAAGAATGAAGATCGATTTGTGTTAAAATAAACAAGTTTATTCATGTTGAGCCATATAAATGTACTCCCATAATAGCATCATTGCGGATTTCATTTCATGCCTGTTCCGTGCGGTAAATGCCAGGGAGAAAGAACTGTTTTCTGCGTGGTGGGACTAATTTCACATGAAAGCCAAAGCATCTCTGGACAATATTGCCGGCTAATGATACGGCATAATGCTAATTAAAAATGTGAACATTTCTCCTGTGGCGGATGACACAGCAGCAATGCAGCAATTACTGAGCACCATACTAGTGTACAGAGGATTTTTAATCTTCATAGGGAAAGGCATAATACTGTTTGGCTGTTGTTTTTTTTGTCTTTAATCGTTCAAGCCGAGGTTGTAATTACTTCCTTTTCAAATATTTGATCTTGTTGTACTTCATGGTGTCAATGTTTCATATTTCTAAGCTTGAAATGTTAATGAGTGATTAGACCGGGTGCACTTTTAGCATTTGTTCCCTTTCTGAGTTGCAAAACTGAGTTAATAGGCTTTAATTGACAAAACTGAACATAACAAGGCTTTATGTGCAAAACTACCATCTCTACAAGGCGTTATTATTGAACATTTGTTTTCCTCCTGCTCCGGTGCTGCATCACTGTGGCACTAAACCATCACACACCTACACAGGAAGCAGGAAATCAACAATTACCTGCAATAATTGGAGAAATTCTGCAGAGGTGAAAATTTGACAAACTTTTTCACCTTTCACTTGTTTTTTGTTCTGTAATCCCATTGATTTTAAATGTGAAGAAAGATGGGCGTTTATGACATTGACTCCAGGCACAGGCAGTAATATTTTATTGGTAACACTTTATGATAAGGTCACATGATGTCATGCATGAATAACATGAATAATGCATAATTTCATGATGTATTTATGCAAGACGATATAATGACTCATCTTGAGTGAATGACTTCATGTTCTTTCATAGATGACTTCGTGCATGAATTAATGAAGTAACTACTTTAATGAATTTATGAGAAAATCTTGTTGATATATCATGATCTTAGAATCATGATGAATTCACTAAAACATTTATATATTTTTCAAAAAACATGAACTTATAATAATTATGAAGTATATGCATGAATATCATGATTCATTATGATTTTTAAGCACATTTGTTTGCAGGTTTTACCTTAATACAACATTTACTGCTGTAATGAACTCATCATTAGCTAATGATTAGTTCGTTCATAAATTCATGATGATTGTGTCCCCTATACCAAAGTGATGCACTTTTATGCTTTTGACATAATCAAGGTGTTTATTGGACAAAACAAACACGGACATCATAGACATTATCATTTATAACTGTCCACATTGCATTATGTGTTTAAATGAAGTTAATGTTTTGTGGGCCAATAAATTTCACACATTTACAATAATACTGTTTTATAGTCAAGACATATTTTAAAATTTGGACAATAATATTGGTGGTACATATCGGCATTGGCCTGAGAAAAACCCATATCACTCGACCTCTTTTTGTAACAATAGGAGGTGTTTATGTTGATGTTATGGAAATCAAAGTAAGTACATTAGTTTCACTCACTGTAATGCTTTTATAACGTTTCTATCTTTGTAAAGACAGGTATGTACAGCAAATATAAACAGTTGAATATTCTCTTCTCTTCTTCTGGTTTGACTTTTTTGAAATGACTCAACAATCGGTTATTGTTTTAAGTCACCCATGTCTAAATGAACTTTTAAAACCCCAGTCTAAAGGCTGTTTTTGTGAGAAGCAGGATGGTGTTTGCTGAAGTGTGGGCAAATGTCAGTGTGTTCACGTGTCATCAAAGCAAATATCACCTTCCTTCCTGACATGTGGATAAATAGTCCAAAATGCAATCAATGAGACCTGGCAGTGCTTTGAGATAACTTTAAACAAATGGCAATAACTCTTTATATTCTGTCTCATTTTCTCACTTTTGTTTTGGAGCCTTATTATAAAACTGTAATTTCCCTGACTGACGTTGCCCCCGTTATCTATCCTGCATTCCCCACTTCCTCTCCTCTCCCTATCTGCCTTTGAGTGTCCTTTCTTCCTGGCTCTTTCAGAAGCAATCCACTTCCTCCATAGCGCTTTTCAAGACATAATTACCCAAGGATGGAAGTCGGAGCCGGGCGAAGGGGGGCGGAGGGGGGGGGAACGCATGCCAGGTTCGAAGGCAGGCGCAAAGGTAAAAAAAAAAAAAGAGTGAATCAAGCCTGAGATGAGGAAATGTTTTACTGTAAATTGGCAAGTGAACAGAAAATGAGAGATATGAAAGACGGCCGTTAGAGTTGGTGTGGTTAATGTTACATAGACGAGGCTGAAAACCACACTGCCTTTTTAACTGCGACCATTAGCAGCCACATAACCACACATTCAGATTTTTTAGTCAGTTTATTCAGTTTCAAATCCTCACCATATCAATTTCTTTCGTTATTATTATTTTTAATTCTGATGGTAGCGTGGCTGAGTGACTTTCAACCTCATCTCACAACCCTTTGCGTGTTCTTCCCATGTCTTGCTGCCTGTCCTTTGGTCGTTCTGGTTTTGTCCATTACCCTAAAATATGCTTTTGAAAACAGACGATGTGTAAAATGGCTAAATCGTGAAAACCGCGTCCGCCACTCTATGCCCCCATAGCAATTTAGAAGAGTTTTAGACGCTTTGTAATGACTGTTTTCAGAAATGACACCAGCAGAGAACCCAGCGACGTTCTGAAAAGCTCTGCTGCTTTACAAAGGCCGCATGTTGTGTTTCCGTAGTGCACGATGGAGTTTTCTTGCGCTAAAAGAAAGTTTCCCACAGTCTGGTCCTCTCTTCCCTTCTCCCACTCAGAGCGGAGACAAACATGGCGGAGCTGCAGCAGCATCAACTCCGCCCCTTTCACAACAGCGCTTGAGGCAGGAGGATAAAAAAACGCTTTTAAAAACTTGGCATATTAAGAAGTTTTACTTTTGAGAGCACAAAAGGAGTATTTAAAACAGAAAACAAACATTGAATGGGAATTGTAGGCTATATTATAAATCTAGATGTTAATGAGCTGGACTCTGAGTAGTTTTCTTTTTAAGTTTATTTCCAATAAAATCGATTTGTTTGGCCATGTTGCCCAGCCCTACTTTCTCCATAAACTTATTCGGGAAATTGTCATTTCAAGAACCATTTTCTCAAAAGGCATCTAGTATCTCCACATAAGTAGCACCTACAGACTTCAAACTGTAGCTGAAGTCTGTAGGTGCTATTTTCAGTCTTAGACTCAACAATATTTTTGAAGGTTTTTTCAGAGGGATTTTCTTTCTAATATCTAATTCCTAGCCTGATTAATTAAGTTGAGATACAAAAAATCCACCCTGAAAAAAGTTTTTTGTAACTAATATGTCAACGAAATGAAATCTTTTTGGCATGAAAGGCCTTATTTTTATATGAAAACATAAATTGACAAAAAACGTCAACTCAAACAGTATTTATGTCAGTAATCTACAGCAAAAGTTTCAAATTGATATCTCTAAATGTAAAATGTTTCCCTATTCGCCTTCACTATTATGTTTTGTGAAATAAATGAATACAATCTCAAAAGCCAATCCAGTATCATTTGTGTCAGCCCCAGATAAAGAAACAATTACTTCATGACAATATGATTAGCGATGTTGAACGCAGAAGAGCAACATTCTGAGCCCCTGAAACATTAATAAATGATAATAATAACATTAATAAGTGCTAAACAAACATTGTCAAAGGGCTTCATTGTTGCGGCACAAAAGCAAACCGTCCTAAGCCTCATTTTGAATTGGCCACGAGCAATGCATATCCCCGTTAGCGCTGCCAGGTATTAGTGACGCACAGAACAATGCAAAATCCCCGTTAGCAAACCCCAGGGGGCTTAGCCGAGCTTGGGTTTCCATTAGCCTGGCACTACAGAATGGCATACATAGGCTACACACATGTACGCAGACAAAGGCAGAAGCATTGTGCGGCGGACTCACTGGCACAGCCCCCTGATTCCCATTAACCTGTGGGAGGCCCAGCGTGGCGGGGAGAGAAAACCCTAATTTGTCAGCCTGCCGTGGGTCCGGGAACTGAAGGTCGTTAGCAAATAGAGTTCACCTCTAATTACTGCTGGACTTCCCTTAGCATGAGAGGGCATAATAGAGCATGCATTATAGATAGCCACCTATGTGCGTTACTGAGCATCCACTCTGAGGGAAATGTGCAGTATACTGTGATGCCAGCTCGTTAAAATGCCTTAGTCATTGTGTGAAAATATATATATTTAATTCATCCAGACTGTCTGAGCTTTTATATCCTCACCAAGGAAATGATGTTGGCTTGTTGTTCATTTGTTGTTAACACAGTGGGTGGGAAATACTCAAATAGTCCTGTAAATAAAACCTCTTTTTCGCAAGTTACTCCGTTACAAGTAAAAAATGATTACTGAAGTGGACTATTGGCTGTAACTGCTGAGCAATGTATGCTATTATGTTCTTATAGCCAGACCTACCGCCGCCCACTGCTCCTTACAGGTCGTCCCAGCGGCGTTGAAAGGATGGGTCAAATGCAGAGGACAAGTTTTGTTGAATAGTGACAAATAAAGCACCTCAACCTTGAAGGAATAGGCCACCGTTTTTAAATACTGATATGTGTTCTTACCTGAGCTTAGACGAGTTGATATGTAGCTGTCTGGTCTTTACGCATGCCCTCAGTCACGTAAACAGAGCACAGGCGGCGTTAGCATAATTATAGCCTCTCCTCTTCTCATCTATGGATCCAAACGGAGGGGAAGTTAGAAGCAACCAAGCTCGTCCACGTTTTCCCTATTTAAATATGGTTACATGAGCCTGTACACAATCCAAGTAGTCACACCAAATTAAACATGTCGATTTTCTAAACGAATAAAAAGGGGAACTACAATGTAGTAGTAAAATTATATTGTATCCGAAACTGTCAGGTACAAAATAACATACAGGTCTAAGAACATCATTGATAGAAGACCTAATGAACCTTATTGGACTGCTGTGCAATACACTTAAGTATTTAATGTAGATAGATAGATAGATAGATAGATAGATAGATAGATAGATAGATAGATAGATAGATAGATAGATAGATAGATAGATAGATAGATAGATAGATAGATAGATAGATAGATAGATAGATAGATAGATAGATAGATAGATAGATAGATAGATACTTTATTGATCTCACAGATGGAGAAATTACATAGAAGAAGTACAAGTTGGTATTTTCACTTATTTATCCAAAAAATATGATGTTGGGTGGTGGTCGGGGGCTCGCCAAATGACCAGCCCAGTGGCTAATGCCTTTGAATATCCCTGTGTCATAGCTTGTGAATGTTGCTGCACTGACAATGGCATATATAATAATATACTGCTTAAGTAAATGACTTTGTTACTGGGCACCTTTAGATATACAGTGGCGAGAAAAAGTAAGCACACCGTTCACATTTCTGCCTAAATTGGTCACTAAATGAGGTCTGATCGTCATAAAAATCACATTAATGATTGAACAGTGTCTGCTTAAACTAATACCACCCAAACATTTACATGTGATCATATTTTTATTGACCATAACATGTTAACATTCACATGAGAGCGTCAAGTACACCGCCTGAATCTCACTGTTTCGTCATTCCTGTGATTTTGATGAAGATCAGACCACACTTAGTGACCAATTTAGGCAGAAATGTGAGAAATTCCAAACAGTGTACTCACTTTTTCTCGCTACTGTATAACACAGCGCTTTATCAGGTAGATAAATGTGTGTATCACTTTACAACAACACAAAGAACACCAGAGTACTTGAAAGATAATAAATCGACTCCGTAACAAAGAAGAAAACTACAAATTCCTCCAGAGCTACAGTATAATGGCAGTGCTAGGTATGCAAAGCCAGTCTGAATACTTTGTATATAGTATCAAGGACTTTGTCAAACATTTTCCCCTGAACTGTCCTCAATTAAAAGAGCTTCTACCATGTCCCACCGGGGTGAACTGAGAACATGCCCAATTTTGACTGCGCCGTGTTGTAATCTGTCCTCGGAAAGGGGGAAGATGGATAGGAGATCTTGCGCATACTAAATAACATATCAGAGCATATCCAGCCTGGGCCGTGTGGTCCTGTAATGCTCTATACCTAAAGTTAAAAAGAAACATTGAATTCATCTGGTATCTCTCCACTTTTTCTGATCTTCTTCCCCTGAACTGTCCCCTCCACAGTGCAGGACACGCGGCGAGAGCAGGCTGTATTGATTACAGGATTACAGAGGCCTTAAGTCCCCTCTCCCGCTGTTCTACTGTCCCGGAGTCAGAGGAAGAGGAGACAAGTGGTACCTGTCACGTCCTGCTAATCGCCCACACTAATGTTTAGCCCCTATAATAACCGCAAAAACGATGTAATATTTAACTTTCTTTAGCGTGATTAATGAAACAGATACGAGGGCCTCAACAGCACTTGTGGGAATTCAATATTCTACTCAAGGACACTTAAAGCTGGCAGAGTTGATTGAGAATGGGGTAGAATGGGCAAAGGCAGGCACGGTGGCACTCTCTCGAATCTAAGGCACTCTTTCAGTCAGTTTTGCACCAGCTTGAGAGAATCCGCCGCACTCTGTGTCTTCTAACAACTTGCATGCATCATCCCTTCGCCCTGTTTGTCTCGTACTGTCACCCAGGACATATTGTCGCTCAGAGTGCCAGGGTTTAGGGCTGACAGAGAGTGGAAGTCAGCGGAGGAATGTGCATTACGGGCTTTGGGTGCCAGATTGGTTGTAAATCATCTTTGAGAGAATGGAGAAGGGCACATTGGAGATCACGTGTTTTGCAAGTATTTTATGAGGGGATATTAACTATTGATATGATGTTGTGACATTGTGCAGAAGAGGAACAAGTCATTTCTGAGTTTTACTGAGAGGAAATTGAGTTGAAGCTGCTTGTATTGCAGGCGTGTAGACGAAAGCTCTAAATGTGTGAATAAAATGTTGTAATTCAATATCATTGTCCGCATTTTTCTGAGCTGTTTGGTATCATTTATCTTTGAGTTTTACTACATTTCTTATATATAACCTGGAATGTTCCCCAATATGGCTTTAATGATTCCTGATGGTATTGAGAAAAAAGCAAAGCTTCATTATTACACCTTTACTATAATTTACAGTATCCATAAAAAAAAAAACAGGCAGCTGCTTTCCACTGGCTGTAGTTACTCTCCATGATGTACCAGAGACAATTTCACACATGGGATCTCGCACTACATTTGCAAATAGCATTGCGTTGCGGTGATATGTGGCACATACGCTGTTTGTTTGTATCTGTGAATAAGGAAGTCCTGAGTGCAAGAATGGATGCAGTATTGCTAAAAAAGCAAAACACTCACTTGTAATTCCTAGCATATTGGAATATTGTTGCTAATTAGATTGAATCATTTAGACATACAGATTTAAATGCAAAGCTGAAACTGGAAACTCTGTGAATAATTAGCAGTTTGTTTCAATCTGATTATTGGGTTTTGCGCGTCGTATTAATGTATTATACGTCTCTCCCTGCTTTGGGGGTTGTGTGAGGCCGGATTTGCATTAGTGGCTCCAGACCAGCTCTTAATTTGAATCCAGTAGTTTAATTGAGGGTATGTGCAGGTAAAGATTATCTATCCTTTCACTTGCTGCTCATGATACACTGTGCTTATCAAAGTAATTACAGTTGGCATTGAGAGGTTTGTCCGCGCCGCACAGCTTCTCTCAAAGACGATCCTCATAGAGCGATGCTAACTCACCGGCGCCTGTTTGCCGCTTTGTTATGAAAAGTGCTAACTGGTTATATTTAGTTCTAATGGATGCATAATTGTTGCTCATTTAACTTCACTTGTTGAAACCTTTGATATACTTTATATGCAATTATCGCTTGCAAGGTTGGAGTATCAACCTTACTCCAGTACAGAGCTATAATTAGCTCTGTACTGGAGTAAGAAAAATGAGGTCACTTCAGTCACCACTTACAATTTTTGGTACATTAGTCAAGCATTATATGTCATTTATTTTATTATTATCATTATTATTTTACCATGACAAAAGTAAGGTAAAGAAGCATGTAGTCCTCACTCAGCCAATCAGAAGAGATCACCCTACATCACAGATCCCACCTCTGTGGCATTTGACCAATCAGCAGAGACCTGTCGAGCTCTAAACTTCTGCTTTCTCTGAAGTCTGAAAAAGACCCAAGTCTAGATAAATGTATGGTACATTTATTAACATAACTATGATAAGTTGATGAAACTTACACATTTTTTTGGTGAAGTGTTGTTTTTGGAGGGTGTAGTGCAGGGGTGTCCAAAGTGCGGCACGGGGGCCAAATGCGGCCCTCAGACCAATTTATGGTGGCCCTCGGCCTCTTGCTGTATCGGTACACATCACCAGAGATGGATCTTTTTATTTGAAATGTAATAATTCTATACAATTCTAACCGAACAACTAACATTTTATTGTGAGACAGAGCTGTCATGAAGGTTTTAAGCTTAAATAGAGGTATGGGGCACAATTTAAACCTCTGCTAGTCGAAGCTTTTGCGGCACTAACTACCGATCTACGGCCCTTTACCCCGTGTACGCTTCAATATGCGGCTCCCCATGAAAAAGGTTTGGACACCCCTGGCGTAGTGAAATAATTGAAATTACAGCATGAAAAAGGCAGGCACCATATTTGATCATATGCCCCATTCACTTAAACCTATAGTTAATGAGTTTTGTCCATGACCCCTCCCACTGCACGTAAAGCACAATCACATCAGAAAAACTCTTGCCTTTGACAGTCGTGATCATTCAAACATCAATATCACAAAACACAACATCTCCTGAATACCTGAAAGTACTTTTTACACGTCTCATATATAAACTGTTTTTCAATGAGTGTCCAATAAAGGGTTAAGGCCGTCCCTCATTTTGACAAATCGACACTGATCATGCAACAAATATTGCTGCTCTCAGATTCAGCGCTGACCGCATCCATTCCTTCATTTTTCAGAGCAAACTGCGAACCTAATTACAGTCCACTGAAGCCCAGGTTTAAAATGATTTGTTCACATCACGACTAACCAACCGTAGTGCTAGTTATTGAAATAATCAATAATTGCACGGCTTTCCCTTAGACACCTGTGCAGGCACTAGCCAATAAGCCCGAGCTCCAGAGCTCCGTTTGCTTCTCTGATGGTATTTTAATGGCCTCGGAAATGAAAGCCATTCCCACCTGAGAAACCATAGGAGGTACTACTGTTATGAGCAATGTGCAGGAGCCTTTCATTCACCGCGAGAAAACACAATTGACCACGCAGTCGTTCTTCTCGCCTCCCAATATTAGCTCCAAAAACAATATTATTCACCAAGATCTCTCCCTCGGCAGGATTTGCTTAGCTGTTTACTTTTCTCAGATGTTATTTGGTTGTGAATAGGAAATGCGTGAGGTATGAGTCTGGGCGCACAAACTTAGAAGTACCATTTATGTGTTGACGTGGAATGTATGGTGTAATAATGTGTAAGTATTATTTGTTTTATGTGAAATGTGTCCAGTTTAAAATAATTTTGTAATGCTTAAGATGAAGCTAAAATTCAATACCAAATATCCATACAAAGCAATACCGTTGAATGATTTGTTCTGATGTGCTGGCAGTTTCCGTCTTCAGAAATTCCTCATTGTCATTTTTCATCTTTCTGTGCTGATCCTGTACTTTGGGTGCAGACGAGCCTCCTGACCGTATTTGCTGACTAGGTAAATTTGGTCTAATTCCATGAACTTACTTAAAGGCAGTGTGAAAATCTCGCCTTCCAGGATTATTGAGCGCTCACAATCATTTATCCTTATCATTTTTCATTTAGCGATCCCCATATTCTGCTATCCCAATGACTATGGGCTCTGTGCAAGATAGTTCCGAGAGCTGACACAGAGATATACGCTCTGATGGACGAGCTCTTTGGCCATTTTGTCATCCATGTGTTAGGAGGCAGAAAGGCCAAGCCGCTGCGTGCCCTATTTTCTTGTATTTCAGATGGACGAATTAACCTCTTAACCCCCACCTTAATTGAGCACATTTCCTCCAGTTCGGCTTTACCCAAATATAAAAGGTTCTCGAGGAGGGAAAAAAGGTGAAAGTAGTGACAAAGTGACAAAAAAGTGGTGAAAAAGTGACAGAAATGTGATGAAAAAGTGGTAAAAATGTGATAAAAAGTGACAAAATATGTATGGAAACTAAACAAAAAAAAACAGCAAAAGAGCATCAAAAAAGTGTCAAAAAAGCATTGAAAAAGTGACTGAAATGTGATGAAAAAGTGGCAAAAATTTGATCAAAACTCAACAAAAAAACAACAACAATAAAACAACAAAAAGTGACACAAATCTGATGAAAAAACCTCAAAAGTGGCAATAACTTAAGGAAAAAGATCTGTTTTGTAGGTTTTAGCTTTCAAATGAGGCGATACACTCAAGCTCCACTCAAGAAGCTTTTAGATTTGGGTAAAGCAGAACTGGAGAAAAGGTGGGTGTTAAGAGGTTAACAGTAACTGATAGTTATGACCCATCCAAGATCTGTGGATTATAAACTGTCAGTCTTGACAGTAAATGGAAAAGGTTGTGTTTGTGACGTCATGCAAAATGCTGTTTGCAAGAGCTATAAATAAATTAAGGAACCTTTTGTGCAAAGTTATTAATTATCTTGGCCAGGACTCCCTTGAAAAAAAGTTTTTTAATCTCAATGAGACTTTCCTGGTGAAATAAAATAAATTCCGAAGCTTAGCTGTGCCTGTTTGCTAAAAAGAGAATGGGTGGCTGCCTTTTATGGTGCAGAGTTTGGTGAATCAGGTAGAAGTGATGGGAGCTGGCACCGCGTAGACAGGTCAAACAGCCTACGCCACAGGGCTGAGATTCAGACAGGGCCTAAATGCTGAAAGATGGGCCGCTCATGAGGTTGTTGCTTAGAGACAAGTGGAGAAGTGCTTTCTTTCAGAAGAACTACAACTATATGAGCCAAAGGTGAAGGAGAAGGTTTATGGTTTGTCATCAGTCTGCAGTAAAGACGCGGAGATGCTTTTTTAGCACGGCGATGCTCATAGTTCAGAGTCTGTGTTTACCTTGACTGATCAGCATTCAACAGTATTTTGTTCTACGTCAGAATTTTACAGAACAAAAAAAAAAGCAGGTAACATGACACTCCTGTTTGGATCAGCCGATAGAGCTTCAGCGTAGCTTGGTCAGAGAGGCAGCTGGGTAACTTGTTGACCTTGGTGTAATGTCCCATCTCTGCTCAATGTTTTTCTCGTTTTTCTCCTACAACAAGCATCAAACAAAGGTTCATTACGGTCTGAATTTCCTACTGCACCTGATTCAGCATCACCAAAGGGTCTCCACATGGTCCGTCCTTTCCCCAGCGAACATCCATAGATCAGCGCGGGCACAGCAAATCAGTTATCCCGCGCAGACCTTTAATTACTGAATAAATAATAGATGAAGTTACACAGACACAGAAGGATTTATCGAGCTGGCCAGTCCAACTCCATGTAATGATGCCAAAGTTTCGCTCGCTCAGTGTAGTGCAGCCACACAACGTGCTCGCTCCGAGGGATGGATAAGAATGCAAGAAGCGTTGCCAGATTTAATTTTTTTCTTCTTTTGGATAGGAAAGAGAGACCACGATTGCTCCTTTAATTTGTTTCTGTTATGTAAAAGAAGTCACACACGCTGTCGCTTTTGTCAAACTTGTGAAAAATGGCGTTCGGTATTTAAAGAAGAACAAATGGTAGTTTGCACAGTGCCTTAGTTTTCCATTTTCAAGCACATTTTGTTATCTTCCTTTCGTGTTAATGTCTGCACAGAGCCTCTTTCAGCACCTTTGGGGTTTGGCTTTGAGGGTTTTCATAGAGAAGTCATCTGCAGAAAAACTGGTGATAGAAATAAAAATATGTAAGATCTGAATTGCATTATCCTCCTCCACCTGATAAAGTGGTGGAAAAGGCTGAAAACAGAATGTAAATATTGTACGTGCTTTGTCTGTCAGTTGCTAGTACATCCAAAACATCTCATTACGCACTCAATCTGCATTCACATTGGCACGAGCCGCCGCCGCTGTTGACAGAAATTGTTTGGTGAAGCTTCCTACACTGAAAAAATGACTCCAGACCAAAGTGTAGATGCACGTTTATGAAGGACAGAGCATAGGTCTTAACGTCAGACAGGGCTGGACTGGCCATCGGGAGCACCAGGAGTTTTCCCGGTGGGCCGACTTTGGGTCGGTCGGACCTGATGAGAGGTCGAGAAATACTATCTATTATAGAAAACGCTATCTCAATGGCCGCCGCCTGGGCGCCGCCATGTTTATTTCCCATACCGACTTTGAAGCTAAGCAGGAAAGGGCCTGGTTAGAACTGGGATGGGAGACCGTTCCTCCGATGCTAAGCAGGGAAAGGCCTGGTTAGGACTGGGATGGGAGACCGTTTGGGAACACCAGGAAGCCTGGCGACAGTACTGAGTGTGTGCGTGGTTGGTGTTATTACATCCGCGGCCGGCCCCCACGTGACGAGTCCCACAGCTCGCGGGCATTGGCCACGGGTCCATATGGACCGCGGTGCTGCTGTCCGAGGACAACCCGCCGTCACACAAACGCGAGTGCACGCGATCTGACTGCCGTGCGTGTGCGCGCGTACAAACAGGGCGATGTGTGTGTGCGCGCGTGTGTGTATGTATGTGTGCGCGTGCGCATCCAAACAGGGCCATGTGTGCGTGTGCGTGTGCGTGTGCGTATGTGTGTGCGTGTGCGTGCGTGCCCAAAACCTCCTCAAACACGAGCCTCTAATCACACGCGCTGCTCCGACTGATTTATCCTCCGTGTGCGTAAAAGCGAAAATGACACTACAACTTCACGAGCGCATGGCCTGCACTGCGTAGTTTTTTTTCTTTTTATCTTTTTTTTTACTTTGCTGCTGGACCATTTGTTTTCTATTTTGCTTTCACGTATTGAGCCCAGAGGTACATTTTATTCTAAAGCAGCTTGGAAAGTATTGCCAATTTTATTGTAAGGTTATAAATACTGTCTAACAACGATAATTAGGCTATTTCATTTCAAAACCTGCTCATTATTTTTTGGATTGTAAACTACCGTGATGCACCAAACCACGGGTCCTGCACCGTGAACCAAACCGTTAGAGCTGAACCCCTAATATTTATCCATAATTATTCCACTGTCTCTTGAATTCTATTCCCTGAGTTTAGCGAAAATATTGTCGTTGTAGTTTATAAGAAAGGAGCACGGGTGCATCAAACACTCCAATTGCAGTTTGTTTGACTTTTTTTTTTGCATTCATTCTTTTACTCATTTGTAGTGGCCATAGTTTTTGGAATGGGTTGGGAACCACTGGTCTACAGCTGCACTGTGTGACGGGTTGGACATTTCTTTGTAATCACTCATAATCTCAGAATATCAAATGTGGAGACTAGCGAGGCCCGGCCGAAGGCCGGGTCTCAGCTAGTACTATATATTCTATCGAGTGCTCCTCACTATATGGGTCCAATTTCATGATATGTCCACTAGTGGTTTCGAACGCTTTTTATACCCCTCTGTTGGCATGCTTTCTTGAGTTATGGTTCCCAGATAATCTCATATATGAGCAGTGGGCCTCTCGGATATAACATTACTCAAGTCCTGCCCCTCACATCATATTATTATAAGGGAAAATAGGTTATTGTATCGCCCTACAGGACACACAGAACCCCAGGCCTCTCTATTTTTATATACATTTATATTTTAGATAAATATGTGCAAAGAAGTGCATGTTGGGAGTTGTCAGGTGACTCCCTCCTGCCCCTCGTCTCAGTGCACGCAGTTTGGAAAAAAGCTTCTGGTTTTACATTGAAAGGATTTACAATGTTTGAAAAAGAACAACGATTTGCTGTCTCAGAAGAGCAATGGATATATATCTGGAGAACACAACAATCAACTGCCTCTTCGAGAATTTGGAGGGAACATTGCTGGAAAAATATAATTAGATTTTTTATCACTCCTAAAATTACAGCCAAATATGTATCCAGGGTTCAACCTTGTTGGAGAGAATGTGGAGAGGTCAATGTGAATCATGCACACGTTTTCTGGTTATGTCCAAAACTCAAACCATTTTGGGAAGATGTATATTCAACAATTGTGAAGATATTGGGCTATATAATCCCTAAAACATGTTTGCTGTTATATTTTGGTTATTTCATGGAGGGTAATGTGGAAAAAAATTATAAATATTTACTGAAAATACTGTTAGTAGCTTGTAAAAAGGCTATTACCAAGAAATGGTACAGAATGGAACCACCAACAACTAAAGACTGGCTACAAATTGTGAAAGGAATTTTGGAGATGGAGATTTTGACCCATAGACTGAGGACTCAAGAAGAGCAGTGTCAAGAAAAATGGGAGAAATGGACAATTTTCACTTCAACTTCACATTGTTAAAACCATTTTGTCGGTAAAGTTTTACTTTTAATATCCCAAGTATCCCATGTTTGAATTGTTCAAAACTTAAAAACAATAAAAAGAAAGTTAAAAAAAAAAGAAAAAAGAAAGGATTTACAATGTTTTGGCCTTTTTGGGAACTTCTATTTTCACTCCACACTTCCCCAACTCCGTGGTGAGTTTTACCATTTCTTTACCTAAATCTACAGTGGGGTGATTTGATTGGTTTTGTGAAGTTTAATTGTGTCATAGTCGCAAGAGAAACCTCCTTAACAGAACGCGCATTTTAAGATTGTTTAGAAGTGTTGCAGCAAGTTGTAACTGACCAAGATTAAAGCTCTGGTGCGTTAGGTCGAATTCGGCTGAAACAACATGCAGCTATTGTCCTCGGTTTTGTAGCTTATACTGGTTTAGTTTGAGGGCTTATTCTATTTCTAATGGATTCGACAATTGCATTACATTATCATAACATTAATTTACGTATAAAATCAGTGATGTTATAGAAGGCCGGTCTTGACCCAAAAGTCCCGGGACGATTTTTTCTGCCAGTCCAGCCCTGACGTCAGAGGAGGACGTGGATCAGGCTTACACACCGGGTCAGTCACAAACAGTGAGGATACTGTTTCACTTATGACCTGCAAACATCAAAGCTGGCCATCCACGATGTGATGCAACTGCTTTTCAGAGTTGGAAGTTTTGCTGCTAACTTTGCCTGTACTCTAACTGGAAGCAGCTATTGTTTTCACATTTCCTCAGCTTATTTTGAGCAGATTTTAAATCTAAAAAAAAAGAAAAAAAATCAAAAATTGGCCTCATGCCTAACAAGTGTAATGACCATTTTTAATTCCTGCAGGCGTATTGTGCAAATAGTAATTGAAAAGGCTCCCACCCTGGGGCCCTGCACATTTTTATTCACCACACAATCCTCTTCTATTTCACGGCACCAGGCAGTGGAAGTCATGTGCAAAAAGGTGCATAATGAGACTTTAGTGAATTTACAGTAGGGGCACAACTGCGAGCACGCTGATAGATACACAAGTTTGACGAATGCATGCCGAATATAAATGTTTTACAGTTTACACAAGACATTTTCATCTAAAACAAGCCTGGCGGGAAGGGCAAAGGATTGCAAAAACATGTGCATTATTTGATAGTCTCAGGGAATAGTTATCTGTATTCAGAGCTATGCTGAATGTTGTGCTTTGAGATCTATGTGACTCTGCCTTATCGGAAACAACCAGAGTGACTCCTGTTTTATCACTGAGGCTCAAAACCATTTATTACACGGTCTCTGTCTGTTGTCTGCTCCGGTCTGGTCCCGTCTTTGTCCCACTGAAAACGTATTTCAAATTTGGACCGCAGTGTGAAATATGCTACGTGAAAAAAGACAGAACAGGATGCTTCGTTTAAGATGCTGCTTTTTGGTCGCGTCTGCAGCACATCATCGCATGTTACTTTTTGTCATTCTTTTCTCATTTGGTGCGAAGATTCCGGGAAAATGTCAGAAGCCGCCATCTGCAATGGCAATTAGAGGAGCTTTTAGCATTCTGTGCAACATCTGTTAATCTGTGTCCTATACTTCTTCGCAAAGCCCACAGGGGACCGCTGTCACCTTACTCCAGGTGTATTCAACAACATGGATCCAATTAGGCAATGGCCGTTTGACCGCGGATTAAAACCCCCTTCCGAGTGACTTTAGGAAGTACGGACGACTTCAGATCATTTCAGAAAACATTTTGTCTCGGCATTAGAGGAGCATTAACTCGGCGAGCGCACAGCTGTGACTTTGTTGTGGCAGTTGTTCGGTGCAGAACTCTTCAGTGGAATGGGATCGCTGCGTGGAATGTTAATTTCTCTCCACAGGATGGTTGCTTCGTGACAGTGGGGATGCTAGGGTGGTTTTATTGCACAGCGCTTGTGTAAATACTGTATGTAAGATGTATATGTTGCGTTATGGCTGGACAACTTTGGTGCTGAGTTGGGTAGGAATAGGGCACTGACTGTTTGGGTTAGCTTTGTGGTCACTATTACATTTACTATTACATACAGAGACTGGAAATGCATGAAAACAATAGTTAGCATTATGGGCAACAGCAGAAGGGAATGGGTGAATTAAGCTGTCCTTCAGTTAGTTGGAACTGGCACAGATCTAGACTCCACAAGTCTTCTCCCCAAGACTGAAGAGGCTGTGATGGATTCTTCATTTTTCTTCACAAGATCTTGATTTTAAACTTCCCACAAACAAGGTTCTTGCTTTATGTTGTAAAAGGAACACTTTGTAATGTGGCTTACTTGTTGTTTTATGAATATTTGATCTTTTGTGGCCCTCAAGTTTCTAATTACTTTTATATTTTCATTATTCAACTAACGGTTTACCTGCTCCCTCTCCTTGTCGTGGGCAAGAATGGGAAACCATGCTTTGTTGTTGCATAAAATGAACATCACACATGTTATTGTATAAAAAAATAAAATGCTTGGGGCTTTAAGGCATGAAACCGGCCCTGCTGTAATCGAACACGCCTGACTCCGCACTCACTGGGCTCACAGTGCCTCGGCAACAAAGAGCAAAGTTGTACTGTATATTAAAAATGCAGTATTTGGCTGCCTTCGCTGCTCCCCCTTCATACATACAGAGTACTTGCTGAATACAGATGGCATGTACCTCTTCATGCTTAAAGTACTGTTCTCAAAACCAGCCTGAAAATCTCTGTTGGTCAGGTGCTCTAGTCGCCAAAATCCGGATGGAGATGGAGCAAATGAAGTTTATAAATAATGCAGTGCTGGGGTCACATAAGAGGAAGGCTACTGCTGCAGAAATATTGTTTGGTTATCTCTGCATGTGCACTGGCCGGACACTTCATATTCCTATACCCACACAGTTCATATAAGTAATTAGGAAATACTGTAAAACATGCTCCCAGCTGGAGCGCCGAGCAAAGACTGACTCTGGGCTTGTAGTGTGGAGAAATGCACCGCTCCCCTATGCAGCCGTGGCACTTTTGACAGCCAGAGCGTTGCATTCATGACTTGAGTCTAGAAAAAGCCCCCTAGTCCCCAAACTTCAACCTTCAGGGTTTGAGTGGACTGACAACATGAAGCTTCTCGCCGTTCATCTCTGACAAGCCAACCAACCTTATTGTTTAAACATTACAGGAGCAACACAGGCCACTCGCTCGCCTGTTTGCAGCAGAGTGGGGGATAATAGTGTAATTATTTGCACAGTCGTTGAAGCCCCATTTCCATTTGCAGTCTGTGTAGTGCCAAAATGTTAAATATTTCTATGCTCTCACCGGACATAACTTCCTCAAAGGTAAAGGAAAATTACTGAAAAGATTTTTTCAGTAATTTTGATTGATTGTTCAATCAATCAATCAATCAATCAATCAATCAATCAATCAATCAATCAATCAATCAATCAATCAATCAATCAATCAATCAATCAATCAATCAATCAATCAATCAATCAATCAATCAATCAATCACTCACTCAATCAATCAATCAATCAATCAATCAATCAATCAATCAATCAATCAATCAATCAATCAATCAATCAATCAATCAATCAATCAATCAATCAATCAATCAATCAATCAATCAATCAATCAATCAATCAATCAATCAATCAATCAATCAATCAATCAATCAATCAATCAATCAATCAATCAATCAATCAATCAATCAATCAATCAAACTTTATAAAGAGCTTTTCATACCGAAAGGTATCACAAAGTGCTTTACAGATTACAACATTTAAAACAATACTCCTGGCACAACCTCCCATATGTATTATATATTAGGACTAAATAAATAGATGTCAGTTGAAAGCTAAGCTAAAAAGGTGGGTCTTGAGCCTGCTCTCAAAGACATGAACGTTCATGTTTTTAAAAGCCTGCCAGCGAGGGCGTAATATTGGAAAGACGCCTCGCCGTGAGTCTTTTTATTGACTTTAGGAATAACTAGGAGACCCCTGCCGGAGGAGCGAAGGGGTAGTGAAAGTTCATAAGGTAAAAGCAGTTCTGAAAGATAAGAAGGACCAAGACCATTAAGACATTTAAAAACCATTAAAAGAACTTTAAAGTTGATCCTGAAACACACGGGGGGGCCAATGAAGCGATTCTAAAACCGGTGTAGTGTGGTCCCGCCTCCTGGTCTTTGTCAGGACACGAACTGCTGAATTTTGTAAAAGTTGTAAACTTGAAATAGTCTTTTTGGGAAGACCTGAAAGCAGGGCGTTACAGTAGTCGATACGACTGGTGATAAGAGAGAGGATGGCGCGGACTCTGGCTATGTTCTTTAGATGATAAAAAACTATCTTTGTGATGTTCTTAGTGTGGAATAAAAGTCAGCTCAGAGTCAAAAATCATACCCAGGTTCTTCACCGGTGAGGAAGGATTAATAGGCAGTGACTGTTGAAAAAAAGTGCATCTATGGGTCATCAGGAGACATGGAGATGTATAACTGTATCATCAGCATAACTTTGAAAGTCGACCCCGTGTCTCCTGATGACATCACCAAGAGGGAGCATATACGGATTATAAAGCACTGGGCCTAGAATCCAACTCTGGGGCACACCACATGTAATTTCATGGACCTTAGAGGAGAAGGTATCCACACTTACCATGAATGTCCTGTCTGTGAGGTAGGATGTAGAACATTGTGGACAGCACCGGAGAGGCCGATGTGTTTTAAACGAGTTAAAAGAATAGTGTGGTCAACTGTATCAAAGGCAGTTTATAGTGGTACTTGCTATTGTTATACACCGTCTGATGCTTTCGGGTTGTGTGGTTTGGTGGCCTGCAGGTGTCGTGTCCAGAGAAACTAGGGTGCATGTCTAGCTGATGAAAAAAAAAAACGCATGCTTGCCTTGTTTGTGTTTCACTCCTTTGTGTGTGTCTGTATGGTCCTTTTGTGTCTAATCTATATATACAACATACCACAGTTTTTTCTCTCTCTCTGCTTGCACTGCTTAGAGCAGGAGAATACCTGCTGTAGCAACAGAAGGCTTTTATTGAGCTTGACAAGGGCCAAATTGTGATGGCCCCAGGTCAGAGCATCTCTAAAACTGCAGGTTTTTTGTCAGTGTCTGTCAAACATGTTTCCAAGGAACAGAAAGATTGACCAAGATAGACAGGAAGTGCACGGGTACAAGTAAAGGCTGACCCTAAGAGGAACTGCAGCTCACATTTGGATTTGTTTTCTTTTATCTTGGTCACAGGGCTGCACAATATATTGTCAAATTATTGTTGTCGCAATGTGGAATAATAAGATGCCACTATATTGCAAAATCACTCATATCGTCTACCTAAATGAAACAAAAATGTTTTGTTTTTGTCATGAATAACCAACCATTGCTCCATTTTAGCCTTGTTTTTGTCCTTATTTAGTTAGTTTTGATATAATTTGATGATTGAAAACAAATCGTATAATGTTTTAGTTTACATTTAATGGAATGCACTGTGTTTATGAAATGGGTTGGTAAAATATTGCAGTAATATCATTATCTCAATATTCAAGGCTGTTATTGTTATCGTTCCGTCTTCACCATAAGTCACAACAATATGAAAACCAACAACAAGCAGATGGACTATGCTCAGTGTACAGGCATGTCTCTGTGGTTTCCAGATGTCACAACTCATGTCTGATGTTTCCCATATCCTGGTTATTTACCAGTAAATCCTTAAAGGCCACTAAGAATCTCATTTTGTTTGCTTTGTATTCCCTTTATACTGTCTACTTCTGCAGCTATCTGCTTCTCTCCCGGCCTGCCTCTGTTTCTCTTATCGTCTTGTGTAAAACCATCTGTCCGCTCTCCCCGCTGAAAAGACTGACATTTGCTCTTGGATATTGTAGTCACTTCTTGCCCTCGAGTCCCTGAACATACAACGAGACAGGGGCAAACAGCAGATGCCTCTCTCTCTGCCACACTGCTGCGCCATGTTTGCATGCGTTCATGCGGGGGCTGGGCTTTACATGAGACATTAAACACGCGTGTGGTTTTAGCACGTCTAACCAGGCATGTAACACGGTTAGGTCTTTAATGTGAATTAAAGCACTTGAACACTGTTTAGATTATTCGATTCTGTAGTTAGCTGCATACTGGTTGTTGTATTTGGTGGGAAATGTAATGAGTTCGAGCCAACAGTGGGGCATCACAATCACCTGTGCAGATCACACATAAGCACTGTATAAAAAAAATCAAGTAGCAATACTGAACGTCAAGGTCAAGGTCAAAGTTTATTCATATGGCACATTTTTATTCAGTCGACACTACCCAATGAAAAGCTGCACAAGTTTCAGACAAGAAAAAATAGACAGTATACAAAAGTACAAAATACATATAGAAGCTAAGAAACAGTAATGACAAGACCATAAGGGCCAGATGTTGTGCTTGGAGAAAGGACAGCAGCTAAAACTAAACACTTTATTAACCCTATCGTGAGCTAAACAATGTTCGTGTCTCGAGAGAAAGAGATGCCGGTCCCGCTGTGGCACGGATCGGCACTCGCTCTGCCAAAGAGACCAAAACAAAAGCCAAAACATAAACCAAAAAAAGCACACTATATCCCTTCATCACTTTATACACCTACACATCTGTAAATACAATCCCACTGTTGTTCTATGTCAAATTGTTGTCGTCTACCATATTTCACTTATTTACTTACTTATTTATTTTAATATTCTTCATGCATGCCCCTATAGCCTTATAATTTTAAAGTTGTATAGCTTATTTTTGTCTAAATTCTTTGCTATATGTTTTATGTTGCAGGAAAAACAAACAATGGCAATAAAAACTAGAAATGCAATGGCTGCGCCATTGCGATTGACTGCGGAATTGCGGGAAGCGAATGCAGAAATTGCATAAACTGTTCAAATTGCATAAATTGCTTAATTTGCATAATCTCATTTGCATAAACTGGTAAAATGCATATAATGTCATGTTGCATAAACTGTATAAACTGCATAAAGTGGTAAAATGCATAAGCTCTTTAAAATTCATAAATCCTAAATGGCATAAACTCTTAAGTTGCATAAACGGTTTAAAATGCATAAAGTGGTTAATTTGCATAAATTGTTAATATTGCATAAACTTTTAAATTCCATAAACTGGTCAAACTGTTGAAAGTGCTTGATTGGCAGAAGCTGCACAAATGGCTGAAAGGCCTGGAGTCTCCTGATTGGCTGGATTCCCCCATACACACCAATGCAAAAATTTCAAACTCTCGTATAAAAAAACTGGAAAACTGCAGAAGGCCAATTTTTTTCTCAAAACCCACAAGTTGCAGAAGCTGAACATGCACAAAGTGCAGAAATTGCATAAAATGCAGAAAAAAGTGCAGAAAAGCATGGATTTGCGGGAGCCCCATTATAAGTCAATGGGAAAAATCTCCAACATTTTGGCCGATTGCGGAAAAAACGTAAATTGCAGAAGTTCCAAAAGTAATAGCACCCTTCTCCTCAACATGCGGAACGTTTTGATGCATAACTTGCATAAATTGCACAAAGCATGAAGGTGCTGAAAGCTCTAGAAAATCGGGAAAAAGATGGAAGAGGAATAATAATAAAGAACATGAAAACCAATAATTGACTGCGGAAGAATTCCGCAGTCAATCAATAAAGAACATGAAAACCAATAATTGACTGCGGAATCAACTATTCTGATTGTGATTCTGATGTCTGGTTGGATGAAAAAGGCTGTTGGACATAACACTGCCATTAGCCATGGGTGTTTCTCCACC
Source organism: Gobius niger (assembly GCF_951799975.1). NCBI lineage: Eukaryota > Metazoa > Chordata > Actinopteri > Gobiiformes > Gobiidae > Gobius > Gobius niger. Next base: position 14,168,112 of record NC_136869.1, read on the forward strand.
CCACGTACTTCCCTTAAGTGCAATAAGCACAATATGTTACGCAATAGTCTGCGTCTAGAAACACAAGATCATGCCCTGAAAGTGCAATATTCAGCTCAAATTGTGTTGAAGTCATTTTTTATGAGTGACTTAAAACTCAATGTAGGAGGCAGATTGAAAGCTCAAATGAAGGTTGTCCATTTGGTTTGGGTCCAGTGACTGCAAACGCCCTGTCACCTATTTTCTTTTCTTCTTTTTTTCAATCAGAGACTTGATTAATTCACAGTGTGGGTTTTTCTCTTGTAACAATAACCCAGACAGTTACACTTTTGTCCTTTTCACAATCCTGGATAAATTGAGTGTTCCATAATATTTTTCAGAAAACGGCTCTTTCCCTGAAAAAAAAAACACAACGACTGCAGAAATCTCCTTTCTCATCATCTCTACGCCATACATCATCCAAGTCTATTACAATTGTTGCTAAAGCAGGATTCCTCAAGGGCCTAAATAACAAAGGAAAACGGACATTGCTCAGATTTATTGCTTGTAATTTCAAAGCTGAAGCCAAACACGGATTGCAAGTCTGCTTTTAAAAGTCCGCCCATTTCGGTGGGTGTCGAGGTCACCTGATATATGGCACGACTACAGTCTTTTCATTAAGATTTCTCATAGGTTGACGTTTCTGATATATATATCCACATCAGATTTATAGGCCAAGATGCATTCTCTTTTACGGCGCCACTTAAACTAGCTTGATGGAGGCTGTTAAAGTTTAGCCCTTCAGTTTTACTCAATAGTTTCATCTGTCAACAAAGGGCTCAGGGCGTCCTAAAACACTGACGCAATGTTTTTTTTATTTGTTTGTTTGTGTTTTTGAATTAATTCATTTTGAGCCAGGGGCCATACGTGCCCTATATGGAAATGATTTATGTTAAGAAATATCAAACATATATAATACATAGGAGCCGGCCGTGACGTTGCAGCTCTGATTCATGACAGTCGACCCAGGAATAATGACCGCCATTATCAACCGTATGTATCAGAGGGAGCAGGTAATAGCGGCGATGAATTATTGGAGAGCAGTTTAGTGGCCTCATTGTTAAACCGCCACATGTGGACACTTTTACATTACCCTGTATTACATTACACCGACGCACATCACCGCGGGTGCATTTAAGCAGCCGAGGGTCTTAAATTTAACCAGTAATGTCAAGAGGTTTTCATATATTCTTATTTTAGCAGTGTAGCAGTGTGTGATACTATGATAATGTGGGTTTAGATTCTACTGGAATATTTGTACACTGATCATTACGCTACTGTGACACATCATTCATAAAAGCTCAAATACCATCTACATAGACCAGACTACTGTACATAATATACAGTATTTCAGAGCAGTGGCGGCTGGTGATGTAAACTCTAGGGCCGTTGCTACTAAAACGCATTTAACACCACGTGTCAGACTAAAAAGAAGCATGTAACCACATATCAGCAAATACCCACGGAACAAGCATTACAGACAACGCTTATTCCCAGAGCATCAGGGAATAAGCGTTGACAACAAGGCAAAAGTTCACTCTATTGGGAGGATCGCTGATTTCACAGAAGCAATGCTCTGTTTGTGAACGATGCTTAAACCCCACCATAGAACTATTATTATCTATTTAATACATTTGCCCACCAGTGCCTTGGACGTGACAGCCCTAATAGACGGCAGTCAAACAGCTCCAAAACAGTGCGTTTACCCTCAGCACAATGATATGAGAGCATAAAGGAGTCGTTTATGTCCCGCTTATGTTAACAAGAGCTGAACCCGGACAGATGTGAACTGTGGTGGACTCACCCGTAGCATTGAGGAGCATCGTGTCCTCCTTACATTTGTTTAGCCTCATTAAAACTCCGTAAACACATGACAGCTTCCTCACTTCATCTTGTGTCGCCAGTGAAAAGTCCTGTTGTGAGGAGACATCCAAAAAACGATTATCCAGTTCAATCCACCGGTATTATTAGCTAGTTTACCCATAGTGTTTACAGAGACCGCGTGCAACTTAAGTGAAAGTAACCAATGAGGACTGTTCGGCGTGGTTTGCTGCTCTGTGATTGGGTCAGGGGCTAAATCCGGCGCAGTCCCAGAGCCATGTGTATGTGTGTGTATGCGCTGTGGCCCTGCCATCTATCGATCACTGTCATATTCATGTGCGTTCTCGGGACTAATGACTAATCAGCCCTTTTTTTTTTTTTATTGTGATCAGATGTATAAAACTACAATGATTATGCACAGTAATGACATTAGACAATTAGTTATGATATAAAATTAGCTATAATAAACTGTACAGTGATGATCATTTCAACACAATTATACGGGCTGAATTGAGCGGTATCGAATTCCTTTCCCCGAAGTGCCCTCACACTGTGCCGTGTTAGCTTGTAGCATGCTAAAAGTACTTGGTGTTTTCATTTTTATTGGATGCCACGATCACAGACTCATGTCATACCCCCATGGTTGTGCTTATGAGTTTTTAAGTACGTGACAGGGGCATTAACTCACTGATTACAGGTATCACGCTTGATAATTTCATCAGTAAAATTATTCACATGGCATTTTTCCCAACACCACAACGCTTAAGAGGACCCAAAGGAAATAACCGGAGGCACGAGAGAGCGCCGCTATATTTTCCTTCACGGCTCTTTCACTCCCATTCCTCGACAATCCACTTTCTCTCCATTAACTTCTCCTCTTTTCTTATAATGTTCCCCTCCTACAGTCTGGAATTCCGGACTGGAAAGCCACAGGGACATATAAAAAAAGCAGCATGGTTCAGTAAATAAGTAAGTAGAGGCAGAGTAACTAGAGGCATTCAGACTCCAAGGTCAAGGCTCAAATTCCTACTGAAGATGAGCGGGCCTAGCCTTGAATAGGGGATAAGTTCAGGGGTAAATGCGTGCACTTAAGATGTTGTAATTGCACAGTATATTTGAAAAAGATCGTCGTTCCAAAATGGTGTGGCTGCAGGACCCACTTTTAAATGTCCTTTTAAATGTCTGTGCGACGCCCTCAAGTTTCTCCTGATACAATTAAAATCAATATTGTGTCTCTGGAGCAATAATGTGTGTCTGCCAAGCGTGCCCAAACAGAACCGAAAATTAGACATGACGGGAGACACTTAATCTGTGACTAGGTCTAAATGTATTTCTCAATAAAGCAATCGGCGCTGGGCAATTTATTTTGACAGTGCCCTCCCGTGTATTCGAGCCAGTCCAGTACCAGCGCGCCAGTCGACTAATGACTGCTCGCGGATGTGCCACAGTGCCAGCGCCAGGTCAGTGGCCAAAACGCTCATTACTTCGGGATGTTTATACAGGGGAACCAGGGTGTATCAGCTGTCAAAACACAAAATATGGGACTCAACTGCCAATGGGTGGGGGGGGGGGGGGGCAGTCTCTTCCTTCTGGCTTCTACACTCGACCGAATTCGCCCAGTAGAGGGAAAAAATGGTTTAGAAATACCAAATGAGGTGGATTTGTATGACGTCGCTTGAATTGTGCAGTGCATGGTCGTTTTCAGTTGTAGCTATTATAAAAAAGTGTGGTCCCTGTGAGTCGCTAATTTGCACACCGCATTCATACATACCGTGGACAAGGTGTGGGTGTAATGTCACGGGATACGTGGACGAACCACTGGGCAACTGCAGCCTTTGATCATGCGACATTTTCACTTGCTATGGAACAAAGTCGTATGTTTAACTAACCAATGGACCAAGAAGCCAATAGGAGGGCTTTGACTTTTCCCCACCGCGCCGGCTGCAGAACACGCACCCCACTGTTCGCAAACCTATGAAAGGATAAAAACAATCACATACCAGGGACATAGGCTTTGATAGTGCGCCCCGACATCGAGATATTGACTGCTTTGACGGACCATTCACAATTGCTCCCTGTGTGAAACCTAATGTAGTGGAAGACTTTGATGTGTTTGTGGAGTTAAAGCCTAGAGAATGGAGTGTGGCTGCTGTTTTTGATGTCTGTCAAGCAGAGATGCATGTTTGGTTGTTAGGCGAACACAAACAGAGACTCAAAAAGAACTGACCGAGGTATGATTACAATCTCAGGTCTCTGAAAAACACATTACTGGAACCAAATAATTGTGGAAGACTGCAATGAAGAGAGACAAAAATGATGTAACCAAAACAAAACGGCCATCTTTGATTGATCCTTAACAAATTCACGTTGTTTACCCTAACATTTAACTTTATGCGGTTGCGAAGTTGGACATTTTGTGTTATTTAGTGCTTTGGCTTTGTATTGCTTCCTATCTTTTGGCCAGTGCTGAATATGGTTGATGCCTCTTTTCTCTGCTTGTATTTGTGTATTTATTCATGTATTACATACAGCCCGCTACAGTTCTCCGGCCTGGGGTCTGCCGAGAGCTCCGTTCCTGGTGGGTTGGCAGCAAGGTCAGCAAGGATTGAGTGATGCAACACTGCTGAACTGCTTTCCATTTTCCCCTTGGCTACTCAATGGTTTTGCACTTCATCCATCCTGACAAGTGGAAATACTGTTTACGATAAATGTGCATACACAATCAATGCTTTATGAGACAGAATGCAGGGCTTTGACTCTATTGGGGGGAAAAAATGATACAGTCAACTTTTTGCAGCCGGTAATTTCAGCATGTATTGAGTTGTTATGGCCATCTTTAGAATTGGTTAGCGTCCAGGGGAAACCTTGGGATCAAGTGTAACCGTGTGAAAAGTAAGCCACCTCTGATTGATTTGTTCTGTGATCGGAGCTGAGGGCTGCCTCCCTCGAGCTCTCTCTGAAGTTGTGCCAAGGGGGGCCCCCTCTTTGACCCAAAACTGCTGGTGCAATGTTTTTGTTTTTTTTGTGCGGAGACTGCAGTACAATGCGTTTACGCTGAAAATCTGCAGAATGTTTAGATTTCAGTGGTGCCCTATTATTCCTTGCGTCACCACATTCTTGCCAACACAGCCATAAAAAATAAACTCATTGGAACCTGTTGGCTCACCCTGCATGTCTTTCCAGTGTTTCTTTACATTCAGGATTTGTGAATGAATGAGAAATGTCCAGTCTAGTTATTACGCATCCAAGTTGATGACTGTATAAAGCTGGTTGTACTTTGCCTTTTTATAACTACACTCATTCCACAAGGCGGTAATAATTATTTGCAAGAGTACTACTAACCAGTTTCTCATTTTCTCTCCCCCCCTCTCTGCTCCCCTCCTGTCCTTCCTCATTATTCTCTCTCCGTCTCGGCTCATAGACAAATGTGACGAGCCCCTGGCCTCCCCCTTGTCCCACACAGCCTTCACCAGCTCATCTGTGTTCTCCAACGGGTACGCCCCGGGATACGCCAAGCTCAACAGGAGAGGAGGTATTCCCACTCAAACACCGCACTTGAATAAAAAGTAACAAGTTAAAGCGCACGGGCACGCACGTTTCTGGATGATTTTTTTCTCTTTTTTTTTTTTTTTTACCAATGACACACTCAGAAGGTGAATGCCCCAGCCCTCTCCGCCTGACACGCTTTCACAGAGCCACGCAGCTGCACTCAGAACTACTTTTCTTTCGATTCTCTATTTCTCCTATTTTTCTCTCCATATAGTCATTATCTGCATGAGTCAGGCCCCGGTACAGAGAGGCAGTGCCAGGCAATTTCACCAATGCAATTAATCATTCATACATTTCTGTTGGATATAGTTGTGCTCCAGCTGCAGCGACAACGACGGCAAATAAAGGGGTAATAATCTGCTGTGAGTTTGTCTGATTCTAACTTAAATAACCCCTGATATTAAAAGGGAGCTCGGCAGCGCCGCAAATCCCATCGCAGCTCTTTATGTCAGATGGAGACGAAAGAACAATGGAATTATTTGCATTTTTTATTTCGTTCATTGTACATTGGAACTGTGGGAAAAGAATGACTTGAAAGACTGATCCTTCCACAGCAGTTTCTATACTCCTCTTGTGCTACTGTGGATTGTTATGTTCAGGCATGCTTCATAGAGCTTTTTATTGTTTGTAATCAGACACCGTTATCTAAATGCTACATCACTCCCATAGAAATAAAAAAGAACGGTCGATACTAACAGTTAGCACGAACCAAGGTGAGTTAGAAATCATTAATGAATGTACAGACCTACTAGATTTAGATAGGTTTCTGCTTTTTGCGTGGTCAGACACACATCTGAAGGCCGATAAACATCATCTTACAATATGTTTTTGATGGAGAAACCACAGAAATGAAAGAAATCCCATGAAACGTATATGTCCTACCTCACCATACATATTATAGGGCCTGGCTTCACCATTCATTTGTTTGGGGATACGCCGCTTAATTCAAACAGGCCCAGTGAACCATAGGTGTATGCATTGGTAGGACCAGGCTCAGATATCTAAAGGTATTAATATGATTTCTAAGTATCACTCCATTGTCACTGGTGTCATACTAACAATAGATAGATTTTTTGCTACCGATACTGGGTTTTGAGCATTTGCAGATTTTCGATATTTACCGATACCAAGAGACACCAGAGAAAGTGGCTTTCTCTGAGTGAAAACTTGACTAATTTCAAGATCAATAAAGTAATATTTTATTGTCATAGGATCACAGGTCAACTATATCGACTGATAAACTCTTGGATAAGGTAGGCTACATCAAGATCAACTCACATGAAGTGATCTGATTAATACAAGATCAGTTATTTCTTAAACTAAAACACAAACAGTGGACGATTTTATTTTATTAGGCTACTTTAGGTATTTCTATCATAGTTTCTGTCCTAGTCTTGATTAGTTGACATTAACATTAGCATGCTTCTGCTAGCTTTAGCATACTGATGCTAAACGAAGCATTTTGCTCAAAAATACATGTGCAGAGGTTAAAACTTAAAACTAACTCAGTGATTGATTTCTCCCGGTTCTTAGCTTTGTAATGATAGCATGGTCATATTCACTTAGATTTAGGTGGTTAAAGTTGTGTTTTGAAGGCGTTGAGAGCCAAAAATGGAATCGGTTCAGTATCGTATATTTGTAGCCGATACCCGATATCCCATTTTTTTCAGGGTCGGCTCCGGTATCCGATACCAGTATCGGATCAGTGCATCCCTAGCTGTAACATTACACTTATGTTAGCTAGTTTTCGTTTAATCCCCTTTACTTCCTGCCTCCAGCTGATCACATGATGTAAGCAGGAAAGGGTCTATTGCACTCATACGGAAATGTGACATCTGAATGTCTCCAAAACCAGCCACAGCAATTAGGACGACCTCTTCAGATCTTGAGTTTTGCTTTGGGCAGCACTACCTCGCTGGAGAATTAGCCCAGTCAAATCTCTACTATTGGAGGATGACATGCAGACGACATGCTTGCCACTCAGCCTCTGGTTTATGCTCGCAGTGTAATGATATCCTTGTAAAATGTATAGCCTCTTAATTGATGATGATCCAAAGTTGAAAGGTTGCCATTTTATTGTGGCTTCACCCTTAATTAACCAGTCAATTATTGCACGCCGTAAGTCATGATCAACCCATCCCTTTACAATAATAATTTAATAGAATACCATACAGTTTTCCATACATGTTATCCCACTCAAATCTTCTAGTTTTGGCAACTCTTGTCTCAACAGTGGTTCCAGTCACAGCAGCTCTAATGTATACTTCAACCTGTCACTGTTTCTGAATTTAGCCCTGAATATTTTTTGTCAAAACCCAAGTGCTCCGCTCTCTCCTTCCCGCACCACTTGTCACTCTCGGCTTGTAATTAGGAGCCGACATATTCCTGCGAGACCGGGGGGTTTCCTGTCTGAAAGCTGGATTCTGTGATACACTTGACATGCTGCAGACAGGGCAATGGTTAGAAGAACAACATGGCGGAGGAGTGTTTTAAATGTCACAAAAATAGTTACGCGTGAATCATGCACATAGAAATGCAGGTCGGAGCGGAAAGCAGCAAGGGTGATGATAAGACACTTCTCCTTAATGCCTTGCAGGTAATAACGCTGTGTTCAAATACGGGGTTATCACCATCGGGCCTCAGCGCATGACAGGTACAGGCTAAAATTGGATTTAACAAGGAGTGTAAAGTATTCGGAATAAATCTTGGTGTCTTAGATAGGATTCTTTAAAATATGTATAGAGAATACAGTATCATAAAACAGGAAGTAAAAAATCGCATTCCCAAAGATTAACACCAAAAGGAAACGAGTGCACGCAAATGAATAAAAAAACAAACCTGCCATATCACATCTCAATCTCACTGGATCACAAACAAGGAAAGCATTTGATATGTTTAACCTTGAGTAATAAATGCTTGACACTCTGAGTATTGGCAACACTTTCCTTGTTAAAAGCGGCACAGAGACGAGAAGAAAATAAAACTTGACAGCCTTAATTTTATTGTACAGAAACATACTAGCACGTGGTACGGGGACGTTGCTGGGGATGAGCGATAAACCAATCTACCCTGATCGTCCCGCACTATGAAACAGAGAAGACATGAAATCAATGGGACACTCGCTGTTACTGTGAATGCTGACGGTGATTACAGTTTTAGCCAGTGTAGCGTGTGCCTCTTTATGTGTGACACAGCTTCTTCCATTATGTGTTTCCAGTGTTTAGTGCACTGTCTTAGTCTGTGGTCTAGCTATCTAGCACTGACATACATTCAGTTGTATTAAGGAACATTTAGCAAAACGTGTAGACATTTTGGAGTATTAAAGACGAACTTTGAACACTTGTAACTAATAAATCTGAGTTGCTGTCAGTCACTTTATGAAAGAATCAACAACACCCTCGAGATGCCCACAGAAATGGCCAAGGGGTACATAGACAAAATAGTTGAGAACCACTAAATAATTCAACATTTGTACATTTCTCCAAAAACAATGAGACCATAGCCTTTGTTTATTGAGTTATCTGTCAAAAAACCTCAAAGCTATATGCTGGACATTGTGTGGACTGCGGTGTGATATCTTGACAGCTCGAAACGAAAGCCGTTTCCACCGGTTCAAGCGCAGGTAACTTCCACACGTCCCGTACAAGATCAACAGCTGCAGCTTTAATTTTTGATCAAAGACAGTGTCGTAACCGGGACTCGATCCTGGTGTGCACATCACAGACCTGTCTGTGGTGCACATCGCAGTGATTGAAGTTGAGCCCTGAGCAACAGGGGGTTGATGGCAACAAATAGGCGCAGCAGCACAAAAGAAGTCAAAAACTATTTCTAAAGGATGAAGAGAAGTTAATATTAAACACTACAACTATTACAGAACACATGAATATGGATGCTGTCCTTAAAGAAACAACTTTGTTAGACAGTATACAGGAAAGTCCATTCAATAGCCACTTCTCAGCGCTAAACATATAAGCTTTTAAGCCCCATGTTATTTACTTAAAAAATTGGAAACTAATGCAAGGACTAAATGTCATGACCAAACCCATTAGCTTTAACGCACTGCAGTTGTGGATTCAGTTTGTCCTTGGGGTATTTTTGTAAATAACACAAGGATGAATCAACATCTGCAGAGTGTGCAATTGTCTCCTGATTTCCATGGAAACGAAACAACATCCACTCAAAATTCTTTGAGAATTGGGAATGACTAGAAAGAAGAAAAAAAAAGTAACGTCGGACAAAGCATCGCACCTGCAGAGAACAATGAATATCTTTTGTGCAGGAAAGTGTGTGCGTTTGAAACCCTCGTGGGCAGACTTGCATGTGTTGTACCGATGTGACCAAGCATGAGATTGGGCGGCTAATCACAAACACGTGGCCACTGATCCTTATATTCCATTTTCTTGTCTCCTCCTCCTCCTCCTCCTCCTCGGTTCCCTTCTGTCAGCTCTCCGCTCACCCTCCATCACGGCCCTGTCTCCTGGCTTCTTCCCTTTCGCCGTCTCATTTTCTCTACAGTAACAATCGCAATCCCACACCCCATTTTCTCAGCCTGCCCCCTTCTTCTTCACACCAAACCTGATTATGTTTTTTTCTCCTTCTCCGCGCATGATAATATATACTTTCCCGAGTTCCCCCCCCCCAAAGTTTTCCGAATGCGCTTTCGTTCTACTCCAGAACACCCGAAGCAACACGAGATTCCGCTCTCTCTCTCTTCCAAGTTTTTGATGTTTTATCCCCCACTGCAGTCATCCATCGATAATGGCGGTCCGCTGCTAATTAAATTACTCCGTCTCTATCGGCTCTTGTTGCTTCATGACAGAAAGATGAAGCGCAGGCAGAGGGCTAACCAGCTGTTTTCTCCCCATATCCTTTTTTCCGGCAGCGCTGAGTCTCATTTATTAAGATATTTTGTCTCAGTGTTGTGTTTATTCGAAACAACCAACATATGCTGAATAGATTTGGCTAAATCATGATAGCCAGCCGCGGTCAGACACTTCACGCCCATTCCTCTCATCTATTAGATCTGGAGTCTTACTAAGCTCAACACAAAATCCACTTGAGAGCGGCATTCTGTGCCTTTTTACTTTCATGGTAGCGCATTTGAGAAGCTGGAGTCGTAGCCTAGACAACATGAGTGAGAGATGCTGTAGAGACAATTAGAGACTGCAGAACAAACGGTTGCATTGTCTTCAAATGGAGCTTTCAAGTTGGATTTTGCCCTTGTCAAAGAACATGCATTTAATGTGAAATAAAGAAACCTGGTGTGTGATAAACAGAAACATTTTCATACAGATTGCATTAGCTGACAGCGTTTACAGATACAGTTCCCAGAAGTGTCCTCCTGTTGTTTCATTGCTCTACTTATACCTATTCTATAATACTAGCTGAGACCCGGCCTTCGGCCGGGCCTCGCTAGTCTCCACATTTGATATTCTGAGATTATGAGTGATTACAAAGAAATGTCCAACCCGTCACACAGTTCAGCTGTAGACCAGTGGTTCCCAACCCATTCCAAAAACTATGGCCACTACAAAAGAGTAAAAGAATGAATGCAAAAAAAAATGTCAAACAAACTGCAATTGGAGTGTTTGATGCACCTGTACTCCTTTCTTATAAACTACAACGACAATATTTTCGCTAAACTCAGGGAATAGAATTCAAGAGACAGTGGAATAATTATGGATAAATATTAGGGGTTCAGTTCTAACGCTTTGGTTCAAAGTGCAGGACCCGTGGTTTGGTGCATCACGGTAGTTTACAATCCAAAAAATAATGAGTAGGTTTTGAAATGAAATAGCGTAATTATCGTTGTTAGACAGTATTTATAACCTTACAATAAAATTGGCAATGCGTTCAAAGCTGCTTTAGAATAAAATGTACCTCTGGGCTCACAATACGTGAAAGCAAAATAGAAAACAAATGGTACAGCAGCAAAGGAAAAAAAAGAAAAAAACTACGCAGTGCAGGCCATGCGCTCGTTAAGTTGTAGTGTCATTTTCGCTTTTACTCACACGGAGGATAAATCAGTCGGAGCAGCGCGTGTGATTAGAGGCTCGTGTTTGAGGAGGTTTTGGGCACGCACACACACGCACACACATACGCACACGCACACACACGCACACATGGCCCTGTTTGGATGCGCACGCGCACACATACACACACACACGCACGAACACACACACATCGCCCTGTTTGTACGCGCGCACACGCACGGCAGTCAGATCTCGTGCACTCGCGTTTGTGTGACAGCGGGTTGTCCTCGGACAGCAGCACCGCGGTCCATATGGACCCGTGGCCAAGGCCCGCGGCCGGTGGGACCGTCACGTGTGGGCCGGCCGCGGATGTCCACGCACACACTCAGTACTGTCGCCAGGCTTCCTGGTGTTCCCAAACGGTCTCCCATCCCAGTCCTAACCAGGCCCTTCCCTGCTTAGCTTCGGAGGAACGGTCTCCCATCCCAGTCCTAACCAGGCACTTCCCTGCTTAGCTTCAAAGGCGGTATGGGAAATAAACATGGCGGCGCCCAGGCGGCGGCCATTGAGATAGCGTTTTCTATAATAGATTCTATAAGCCCCATGTCATAATAGTAGTATCTGACAATGTACACACATTTTTTCCCCCTTAGCTGACGTGCTCACACTACCAAATAGTGTCCTTCCAAACCTTTTTTTTTTTTTTTAAGAAATATAAAAAAGGAGCCAGACCTGTGGACTGGATAAGCAAGTTCCATGGTATACTTTTACAGCCAAAAACTGACTTGACAGGCTGGTCCATTGTGGTGATGAGGGCTGCAAAGTAAGAATCAATCCCGCACAAATACGTACAAAACCTTTTTCTCCTCTGTGGTTGAAGATATGTACAATGTGTTTTTCTTCTTTTTTTGTGTGGTTATTCTGACACCTTGAAAGCATCACTACTACCTCCCGTTATTTTAGCTACAGTCGTTTTTCTGCTGGATGGGATCACAGTCCGAGCAACTATCACCTGTTGCTGGATCCCCCATGTTTCTTATATGGCCAATAATTATTAGATACCGACCACAGAAGGCCAGGAATACTCAACACAATAATACACAATATTAGGGCCGGGCAATTTTGAAAAAAAAATAAATAAATCACGGTTATTTTCCCCATATTGATCGATCTCAATTTTGATTTGATTTTTTCCATTTAAAAGGGGAAAAAAAACCTGAAAACTCCAGCTAACTCAGCAGCAAAAAGAAACTCCACACTTCTAGCGTCACAACATCTGCAAAGGAGACGCAAAAAATGTGAATGTTTGAAGAATGGAAGCACATGGTTTGTGTGCGGAGCCTCAAAAGGCCTCGATGTCACGGAATGAAGCACAAACAACTTAATATGTACATAAAGAAATGAGTTACGCATTTATTAGTAAGAAAGACGATCAAACTTACAATTCACTGTTAGCAGTCCAGCTAATCCACAACTGAAGCCTCAAAACAAACAAGTCACAAGCCAAGAAAACCATAAGAAGTCCTGTTTTCTGTTTGCCAGAAGCCTCCATGTGACTTCTGGCAAACAGCAAGCGGGACTTTTTATGGTTTTCTTTTTAAAATGTGACTCTTCCATAAGGCCAGATTTGTGCAGTGTACAATAATAGTTGCTCTGTGTACAGTTTCCCTCACCTGAGCTGTAGCTCTCTGCAGTTCATCCAGGGTCATCATAGGCTTCTTGGTAACAGCTCTGGTCAGTCCTGGCCTTGTTCGGTCAGTAAGTTTAGGAGGTCTTGGTAGGTTTGCAGTGATGCCATACTCTTTCCATTCCTGGATGGTGTATTTAACTGTACTTTGGAAATCTTTTTATAACCTTAACCCAGCTTTATACTTCTCAATAACTTTATCCCGGACCTGTCTGGTGTGTTTTTGGACATCATGATGCTGTCTGCTCCCCAATAGTCTCTTGAAACCATCACAGAGCAGCTGTATTTGAACTGTCATTTAGATTACTCACAGGTAGACTCTCTTTAGTCATTGGGTCAACATGTGATCATTCAGAAATCATCATGCAACTTATGAAGGCAATTGGTTGCACTAAAAGGAAAGGGGGCCTGTACCTTTGCACATCACATTTTTCACTTCACGATTGTGTGTGTCTTTCACATAAAATTTAAACTAAATATACTTATGCTTATGGTTCATAGTATGGCAAAATGTCGAAAAGTTAAAGGGAGGCCCATACTTATGCACACCACCGTATTATAGATGGATCACACACAACATTCACACATTGACCGACACAGTGGCAGTTTCCAGTCACAAGACGACCCGCTCTTCCATCTGTGTTATTCACCTGTAAGTCATATTCTTATTCCTGACCTTGACTTTATTTGTGTGTATATCTGCTCCACCTGAAGGAGGACATTGTTATCAGTACAGTTATTTGTTTTGGCCAGTGCCAGTGTGCAGTGGATCTCTTCACGCTGTAGCGGCAGCAGTGGCACAGTGCTGGGTTATCTGGGTCATCGTCTGTAGTGCACATCGGCCTCAGACTTGGAGCGAGTCCCGAACATTGTTGTTTTCTTTGGCTCCTTTTCCCTCAGAAGCCGCCCTGCTGTGTGTTTGTAGAGCAGACCTTTAAAGGGCACTGGGGCAGTTTCACCAAAGTAGCATTTGTGTAGCTCATTATTGTGCTTTCTGACAGCCTTTCCGGTTTGATGTCTGTCTGAGGCTTGAAGATAGAAGTTCAGCTCATCTTTCCTATAGACAGGCAAAAGCTCTTTCAGCTTTCTGTTTTTAACTCATGTTCACTTAAAGGTGCATTATGGAATATTCTACGCGGGGAAAAAAAGTTGTTAGTCGTCCGCAATTGACCTTGTAGTGACCCAGCGGCTGCATGAGGGGTCAGCATGGCGCTTTTACTTTCGATCACAGTGGTCTCTACAACACTCCAGGATCACTTGTTTTGTAAGTTTTCTGGAGACATGGTCCTTCAGCAGTGAAAACCTTCCAAACAATTGATCCTGGAGCGTCCGAGAGACCACTGTGATGGAAAGTAAAGGCGCCATGCTGACCACTCACACAGCCACTGGGTCACTACAAGGTAAAATATGCACAAAAAACAACTTCTTTTTTTTCCACACAAAAAGTTGCATAATGCACCTTTAAGGTCAAGTAGCAATCTGGACTTGGTTGTTGAGAAGTAGAATTCACAAAAAATGTGGCTGTGGTCATGCAGGACAATAGCTAGGTTAATAATTAGTCGAAACTGGCTTTGGATTAAAAACAACAGGTCAGGGCTATCTAACTTCTGCAACTAATCCAAACACACTCTAGGATGAGAGCCTAAACATGCGTTCTGAACAGTTCATGTGATTACTTTCTGAAAACATGGCTTAAAACACTGTTGCTGATTCATATTGGCTCCAACATTCAACTGGTCTGCGTGGAGTTGGACTTGGACTTTAAAAAATCATAAGCTGAGTTCTACGGCGGTGGAACAGCTTGGCTCGATGGTCAATACCAGATCATTTCCCAGGTGAAAATACTGACTGGATTCTCCACATCAGTTTCATCTGATCTGTCAGTCTAATACAACTCAGGCTGATAATAATAACATATTTATTGATCCTTTAAGTTTTAATCCAATAATACATATGTGAGATAGTGCTGCCCAGGGCGATGTACTTTTTGATTTAGTTTGCTTCTTCTCTACGCTGACAGTTGTTGGATCTGTTTGAAGCACATTTATTATTGCATTATTTATTCAAACAAAAATGAAAAATGAGAACCACGAGATGAATGGCTAAGTTCCCTGGCATACCTCTCGATGATTTATTAGACAGAGACTGGTGATTAGCGTCTTGTTGTATTTAAAAAGTTTATGCCAAATTCAGTATCAAAATCGATCTTATTATCCCTTTGCAACAGGGTCCAAATAAAGTATGCTTTACATTAGGGTTTTTAGGACCCCTTTTAGGTAAATTATGTATGTGTCTGGAAAATGCGATGATGTTTAAAACTGTAGTGATACAATACAGTCTGTAGAGGCAGCGCAACCCATTTCTGTGGTTCAGATAGAAGAAATAGCAAGGACGGAGCTTGGATGAAGCATGCTGATCTGCACAGGGAAAATAGCGTCTTTATATGATCTGTTTTGAGTTGTAGTACATGCCTGAATCCCTCTAGCCTGATAAACCACACCCACCTTCTTTCTGCGCGAAAGAAGGTGGGTCTGGCCACGCACGGTAGACAAGTTGTTATTGGCGGCTAAGGCCGAGCCGAACCAATCACGACCGTCACAGAGAAATGAGAAGGTTACGTCACTCGCTGCACCTCTATGTTTTTAGTTCAATTAACGTTAACATCAGCCAAAACTAATCATTGGATGAAGTAGTCAAGGATTTTGCCTCGCGTTCTCCGCGTGAGTTTATATTCACTTCATATTTTTTTAATTGGACACAGCTGTCGTCACGTCCGCTAATCGCTAATTGGTTTATTTCACTGACAATCTGTGCGCGTTAGGCCCGCCCGTTCAAACTGCTCCAATTGCTCCGTGACCAGACTAACTCCCTGCATGGAATGAACAGGGAAGTGTATGGCAGAGCCAGGCAAGAATCCCTCACACCTGTCTCTTCTTTGTATTTCTTGCATCTCCCTTTTTCTCGAGGTGTCTCCTTTGACCTTCCCCGCTCCCCGCTCGCCCCCTGTCCTCCCGCTGCTGCTGCTCTCCTCCCCGAACATCTGCGTGTGTGACAGCCCATAGAGCAGTGGCAGCCCCCCTGGCTCTCCCCTCTCCCCATTCAGCAACCCCACACATCTCCACTTTCTCACTCTATTCCGCCAGCTTTTTGCCGGCAACATGCTCCGGACCCACTTTACTCTGTCGTCCTCACCTCTGTGCCTTCCCTCCCTCTGGCTTTCACCTCTCGCTGCAACACTTTCTTTCTGATATCACTGCTCAGCCCCTGTCAAAGCCCTCGTCCTCCCCTTCACCTCTCATCTGTTCTTTCTCTGGTCTATGACAGCATATGCCCGTCTCACTTTGACTGCTTTGCTTGTGCTCTTGAGGTCCCCTGTTCTCTGACCTGTAACACTGCACTCTTTGGCTAATAGCTCTCTGTGCTCTTGATTTTTGTGTGAAGTCTTTACCAAGCGCCTCTGCCTGCCGTCACATCCCTGATCTTTTGAACTATAGACATCTCTGTGGTCTTTAATTTGTGTGTCTCTCTATATTCCCATCTGTCCTTTGTTCTGACCCAATAACCCCGACATGCCGTCAGTTCACCCTGACTCTCTTAGCTGTTCTCTTAGGCATGGAACTGTATATCCGCAAGCTTTAAACTGCATCAAACTTTAAATGGCACTTTTATTCTTTTTGCCACAAGCCTGGCTCATTTGGGTTTGGCAGAGATTGTAAAGAAAGCAAAGAGGAGCCATCTGTTGGTGCTTTGAATTGACCATTATAATAATGAACAAGGCTGCAATTTATGCTCAACAGTCAATTAGTCTGTGAGCTCACACACACACAAAGGTCAAAATGCACTTGCTTTCATAAATAGGACGTCATTATGATCAATCAGGAAAGTGTTTAGTTAATATGCATAGCATTGGCGCAGGCATTGAGCTTATATAGCCAACATGTTATTGACAACCAAGCTTTCTCGGAGTGTCTTTTATGCAAAAGAAAATGTGCCTTTGAAATGTATAAACATGATACAAGGGTAGCCTATATAGTCTTCTAATGTAAATACTAGAAACCTTCAAATCCAGGAAAAACAGCAATATGTTTCCATTTCAGAAACTAAACGATAGTGACATTTTGCTTTTATGACTTTTCATGTTTAACAAATCAAAAGATGAAATGGTCTACATTTTACATCACTGCGGACGTAATCAGTACAACTCAATTTAAGGTTAAATTATTGATCATTTTTTGTGGGACCAGTCACGGCAGATTGAAAGACAAAGTAAAAGTATAAAGCACTTTATTATCATTAAACATACTGCACAGCACCGTCTATGAATATGCACTTGAGTAAATTCAAAAGCGCTTTTGGAAACTTGCTTGAACTTACTCGAGGACTTGCTTTTCAACTTGTGACGACCATTGTTCTTTGGTATGACCTTAATAACATGTTCCTGTGTGCACAACTTCACTCTTGTATTTCTTTTTTTTTCTTTTTTGGCATTTTACCATTGTAATTTGGCGAAGGCACACTGCTGCAAGCTGACCTCACTCTTTTCGTAATAGACATTAAGAACTCTGCAATCACAGTAGTTCACAGTTTGAGAGAGAAATATCAAATGGCGCTTTCTTGCTTTTTTGGTCTTTATTATAGACCCGAGCACCACCCATAACTTTTCCAATCTTCACTTTCTGCTGTGTATCATTTGAGCCCACCTGCTGCCTCCCCTCACTTGATGGACCCTGGCTGCCCTGGTGAACGAATTCGCTCTACCCCTCCTCCTCCACGCTCTCCCTCTCTCCACTTCACTCCGGCTCTGAATCTCAGCGTTGGTCTCATCTATCACAGTTTTACCATAACTACATCTCTGCTTCTGCGCTGGCCTTCTCTCTCAACATCAGTATGGCATCTCATCTCCTCCCCATCACAGCCATAAAAAAAAAAAAACTTCTTCTCCACTTTTGGCCAAATCATCCATCTCTTCGATTTTTCTGTCCCATCCCTTGGCAGCGTCTTCCAGCTGTGACATTTGTCATTCTTTTAGATTTGATGCTGCTCTTTCTCATATGCATACTGTGAAACCTTTGAATACATTTGAAAGTCAAGCAATTTAATGGTCTAGCTAGGGCAGGGGTCGGCAACCTTTAACACCGAAAGAGCCATTTGATCCGGTTTCCACGGAAAAGAAAACACTGGGAGCCGCAAATACTTTTTGACATCTAATGCTGGGTTTACACATAACGACGACAAGTCACGAATGCCACGAATCCACATTCGTGGCATTCGAATCCACATTCGTGGCCACGAATCCACATTCGTGGCCGAGGATCACGAATGTGGGTGATACGGGGTAGAGGTTTCACGCACTGCCGCGAACTGTTGCGACCTGTTACTGCGTGTTACGATTAATGCACGAATTATTACGCATGGTCACGAATATGCGTCCCGCTCTGCTGCGAGCTGCTGCGAGTTATTGGGAATTGTCGCGTTCTGTCAAAAATCTGTCAAGAATTGGGCGAATGTGGACAAGATCGCCTGCCGCGCACACCGGGTTGGAGGCGGAGCAGGGACGTCTCGCTCCGCCGTGCGCCCCTGACTCGTTGGGCTCTCGCCAAATCGGGTTAAACAAAAAGCAAATACACCAGCTCCGGCCTGTCAATATACTGGAGAATAGCAATAGTTTTTCAGTCTATGGGACAGTCACACCAGTTCAACCCCGCTCCTGTCAATGTGTAACACGGGCAAACGCATCAACAAACGCACGCGCTTCATGTCAGATAAGTCCGTGCAACAGCCGCACAATTTGGGCTGACTTTACTCCACAGAAAAGCATAAAAACACTACACTCACTGTGCACTCGATCTTCTGAGGATCCGTCGAACTCGCTGCTCTTAAACCTCTTTATCCAATGATTCTCACTCGTCTGGTCAGTCATCAGCTCCAGTTGAAAAAACTTTATAATCCACAAAAACAGGCCTGTCTCCACCTGCCCCGCGCCCATTGCCGCTTGCTTTACATGTCTAAGGTTGTAAATAAGCCTTAACGTATCCATGGTGTAGCTGCTGGAACCACGCGCTGTTGTTTTGGTCAGTGGAGGCAGCGTGGGAGATGCATTCAGGGACCGCGGGAAAGGCGCTTCTTACTGTCCCTTTTTCCCCACAAACGCGGGGAAAATCGGGACAAATATACAACAGTGGGGTTCTCCAGCGGTGTGGCAATAGGGGTGGCAGGGACTGGCTCCCAAGCATCAGGAGGAACGACCGCAGGAGGAGGAAAAGGCGGCGTTTTGGCGGGTATACCGGCTTTCACGAGTATGACGTTTATTTTGAGCGACGAAAAACAATAAAATATATTTATTCTAACATGTCAAGATCACAATAATCTTCCAATTTAGAACTAAAATATTAAAGAACTAACACAAATAAAACACACTTCAATTAAATATTTAGTTTTTTTTTTTTTTTGTAATTTATTTTCCCAAGCCACTCAGAGCCGCAGTGTAAGGATGAAAGAGCCGCATGTGGCTCCGGAGCCGCGGGTTGCCGACCCCTGAGCTAGGGGAAACTGTAAATCTACACAGGTGTAGGATTCAGTTAATAACTACATTATTATTATTATTATTATTATTATTATGTATTTTATTTACTATAATTTCACTGTTGTCTTTATTCACAGCTGCTCCTTTTATGGAAGCTTGTTCCGCACCATGCTGTCATTGTCATTCTGATCCCGTTTGAATTGTCACACGGTCGTAGCTATTGCCAATTTAGCTTGCATAATCTTCATTTCGAGTTTCCTGTTTATACATCGCCACTGCCCCCACCATAACCCTGTGTTTTCATATCTTTCTTTTTTTCCCCCTCTTCTGTTTGATAGTGTTTTATACCCTGAGGGATTGGCTTTGCAGCTTTTTTTTTTTTTTTTTGAGGTATTGACGTTTCCACTGATACGGTGCTGGTTATCTGTCAAAGCCAGGGCTAGAGTGTAATGGCTCTGTAATTGGGTAAGATATAGGATTTTTGTCATGGCAGCCGGAGGGGGCGGGACCTAAAGTACAGTCATCTGTTGATCTAGATTCAGATGGAGGGCCTGGATTTCTGGCACATGACTGTTTCCTTTTATGGATACCAACTTGGGGACGCTCGGCCTTTCAAAAGATACACTATTTGTTTTATTTGTTTTTCTCTGGACCTTTCAATGGCAGAGGCACGTTGTGTTTGTTCGCTTTGTTTTTCGTGTGTGTTTTTGTGATCGTCTCATGGATTGACCTCATAGTAAGCAATCTTAACCTTAAGCTTCTGCAAGGCAACCTAGCCATTCAAGAATCATTTTTCATGAACCTTGCAGTTGCACATGTCTTACAATATCTCGTATGTTCGCCCTGTTCCTGTTTTCTTCTCCACAGTCATTTCCCTATCCGTCTTTCTCCGTCACCCATCACTTCCCTTATCTGTATTTGTGCGCTTTAAGAAAAATAAAAAACATTACGCAAACTCAAAAGACCAGCCATGACATGTCCAGGGTCCAGGCGCCGCCCGCTCGTCCCGATAATGGCTCCACTCTGGTGTCCTGTCACACGTCTTTACGATCAGACCTCAGCGGCGCAAAGGATGCAAATGTGGGCATCGCCTTCGGTAGCAAGAGCAATTTCATGCTCTATGCAAGGAGTTATCTTTGCGACGATTCTACGTAGGAGGCCTGTTTCTCAAGTAAATAAAAGAAACAACATAGTAATAATAAGTTCTATTTTCTATGCTTCCATCCTGTTTTCGTGACTATAAAGTAGCTTTTCACCATGAATGATACCATGCAAAGAGACTGTTTACCCAAGCCTGGTACACACATTCACAAAGTGTTCCCATATTCATTAATCTTACATAAGGCTAGGCAACTACTCCCAGCTGCACTTTACTTCCCTTTATAGAAAATTTAGGCAAGAAGTTGAAAAGACATTAATACCCCCAACCAAAAATGAGCTTAGCCGAGGCTTAAATGTGTTTAATTGATCACGTCGTGTCTTGTTTCCCACAGTTTGCGCTGCACCTCACATTCATTGGTTTTGTTTTATTCATCTGGCTCTTAATTGGGATGTGGATCTGGTCAGCAGGGTCTTGTGCAGTGTTTCCGCTCTTTACCCTGCAGCGCTTGGCCTCCTGCAGGGGAACCGCTGCCGCTTAACCTGAGGTGTATTTAACCTGAGAGGCTCCGTGTCCAAAGACCACAGCCCCGCCAAACACCCCCAGCAATATGCATGAGAACATTTAGACATTTGTAATATGTATTCCTAACGTGTGCAATATAATGCTGAACATTGGACAGGAATTTTAGCCAATGAAGCGCCCATATCTCAGAGCATATCTTAAAGCACTAAGTAACTTGTTAACCTTAATAAATCATTTTCGTTGTCCCTCTGGGGGTAATGAAAGTGTTAATGGGATGATTGGGGGGTCTTTCATCTCCCCATGGTGTCTCTGGCCAGAAAACTGCAATTGCAACTTCGCTGCCCCCGGGTCGGAGGCGCAATACACACTAATGAAATCACGAAGAAGAAGCTAATAGGCTAACGGGCAACGCTAGCTCCGGGCTAGCACCACTTTAACAGTATTTACAGACAAGTTTAAATGAAATTATCTCCATTGTGTAATTGGAAGTACAATATCCCCCTCTCCCTTTGTCTTTTCTATCAGCACAGTATTTACTCACGGACAATTAATGAGTAAAAAAAGCGCAACATGCTACGAGACCTGCAGTGGCGCTTATGGCCTCCAGGGTTACTTACAGTGGGGGGAATTTGTTTTATTATTTTTTTTCCCCCACTGTAGTACTGCTTTAAAGCACAAATTGTGTAAAACTTGAGATTATTATCCATACCAGTTAACTTAGACATGAAAAATATATATATATGCGTCAATCTTCTTTATGTAACTATTAGAGGAAAACTTTTTTTTTTTAGTTAGAAGTTAGACTAAAAACAAACTCTAAGAACTGTTTTATTTATCTCTCCTTGGAGTTGTGTTTGAAAGAAATGTCTGGAAAGAGCTCCAGACATAAACACGGCTTCTCTTATCCAACGCTGAAGAAATATTTGACAATAATGAACTTTATTTCAACTCGGGAGAAGATGACAGGCTTTCAAAAACAATGATTTGATTGATGTTGGGTTTAAAACAGGTTCATTTCTAGTCTGAAAACTTAGTCAGTACACGGCATAACACAACAACAGACGGCTGCGCGGCATACTGAAAGAAAAGCTGTCTCATTGTGATCTGCTCTCAAGGATGCTCTGAGTCGGGGCTTATAGAAGAGATCACGTGTAAGTCACACACAGTGCTCTCTGTTTGTGCTGAGAATATTTGCATTTCATCCACCACCCGCTTAATTACATCTGCATCTTGACAACAGAAAATCCAAACAACAAAACATTTCATCTAATAAACACAATGTAATCCAAGCATTTAAATGATTAGGCTACATGTTTGTTTTTTGTACAAGCGGAAAGGATGTTTAGTAATAGGGATGCACCGATCCGATACTGGTATTGGATATCGGAGCTGGAAAAAATACATAATCGGGTATCGGCTACAAATATCCGATACTGAACCGATACCAGTTTTGGCTCCCACCCCCTTAAACCCACAATTGGGGGGAGGGATTAACCTCTGCTAATGTATTTTTGATCGCCATGCAAAATTTTGTAGTTAGCATCAGTATGCTATAGCTAGCGGGAGCTAACACTAATGCTAACAAAAACGAATTAAGGCTGGGTCAGAAACTATGATAGAAATACCTAAAGAAGCCTAATAAAGAAATAACTCATCTGACATTTTGTAATGATCAGATCACTTTATGTGAGTTGTGTATATTGATGTAACCTAAAGTATACCCAAAGATATTTAGTGTAGAAAAGTGCAGTGATCCTTGTTAAATTGGATATAGCCAAAGTGATAATTGATCTGTAATATCATGACAATAACTTCACTGATGTTAAAATGGAGAAAAGAAAAGAGAAAGCCACTTTTAAGACAGTCTCTTGGTGTCAGTAAATATCAGATATGGGCAGATACTCAAATCCCAGTATCGGTATCGATAGCAAAAAAGCTGGATCGGTGCATCTCTCTTTAGTGAGATGTTGCATTTGTTTCCCTTTTTGGCTTCTACATTATATATAACTGTATGCTGTGTATATCTGCTGCCCCCACACTCGCTTGTAATCTCCTTAGCTGCAAAAAGTTATACACTACTATCATAAGCTGCCCTGGACATTAGAAATCTGATGCTATGATTTGTTTCATAAGAATCATGAACTCGCCCTCTAACTAATGGTATCCTTTCTTATGCTTCTGGTGTCTGCAGTGACATTTTAATTAGATGATTGTAAAGTGGAGTTTATAGCCACAGGCCGTATCTCTCTATGCAGAGCTCTTAATAAAATGCCGCTTATGCTGAACTATTTCAGCTCGTGTCTTGGGGCAAATGTCTGGGCCCCATCTCTGCTGGACACTCACCATTAGTAGCAGAATGGACCTTAACCTTGTAACCACACATTCCTTTTTATAAAATGTCATTACGGCAGCATCACGCTGCTCTCTGCCTCCTCGGCCTTGGACTTAAAGGCTATGTGCAACCACTCTGACGCCACATTTCTCACTAATAAGACCACAACACCACCTCATTGGCCGGAAATGTGCTTTATCTTATATAAGGCATCAAACTGAATTGCATTGACCTATTTAGCTTATAATAATAATCTCTGTTTTACATTCTAGGGGCTGGAGGATGGTCACCTCTGGACAGTGATCATTACCAGTGGCTACAGGTGGATTTAGGTTTGAGGAAACAGGTGAGCGCCATAGCAACGCAAGGCCGGTACAGCAGCTCTGATTGGACGACGCGGTATCGGCTCCTCTACAGCGACACAGGCAGGAACTGGAAACCCTACCACCAAGATGGAAACATATGGGTAAGTGTCAATGTATCATGTTTGTTTTTCACTGGTGGTTTGTTGCATGTGATGAAGTGCTCTGATGAAATTTTCAGCAATGGTTGAGGCATGCACTCAATAATGACCGTCGACCTGGGTTGCCACGACTTACTTAAAGGGATATTTCAGGATTTTTGACATAAGGCCTCATTTCCTAGTCATCAAGAGTGTTGTTGATTTCTGGAGATTTTTTTAATTTTATTATTCATGCAGTCCTTATTTTTGAAAAGTTTAGTGGTGCTAGGCTAGCGCATGTCTATGGTAACTAGTAGCCTGCATTTAAAACCTCTTCAAAATCATCGGGTAGTCCTCCAAACGTTGCCATATCTGATTTGTAGAAAGCTCCTTTGTGAAGTAGTGCCAACCGCAGGTAAACAAACTACTGTAGATCCGGTAACCTAGCAGATCACTCTGCCGCTACGTAGCTTACAACCAGGAAGCTAATGCTGCTCAAATATAAGTCATTCAGTCAACACAGACATTTACATCGGTAGTCTGGTGCTATAGGTGATTTGCCTCAGGTGCACTGTGCTTGGGTCAGACTGTTTTTAATGCAGGCTACTAGTTACCATAGACATGCGCTAGCCCAGCACTAGCCTAGCACCACTTAACTCTTCAAATATAAGGACTGCATGAATTCAAATGTTTATATATATATCTCCAGAAATCAACAACACTCTGGATAACTAGGGAATCAGAAGAGATGAGAACAGATTACATAACGTAACACAATTGCATTTTTTTTTTAAGTTGCCATACATTTTTTAGGCTGTGTGTTAGCAATCATAAAGTCAAGTCAAAGTGGTTGTTGCTTTATTGAACATTGTGATTTCGGAAGGTTGCCGTTGTGATTCCAAATCATGGCGTCTCCAGTCGCCGAATGTGAAGTCCCAAACATTTAACCGTTTGGGAAGAGCATTTCTTGTTTGGTTTCAGATGCCTTTGGTTTGGGTTCTCATACCGTGGTGGTGTGTGTTTACTGAGAATGACATTCATTGAGTCTTGCCAATACATTTTCACTTAATTTATTCTTTTTCATCAGTTGTATATTATCCATAGCAGAAAGAAGTGCTCTACATGATTCCGGGATCAATACAGCTTTACATTCTGACGAGCAGCAGGCATTAATAACACTTTTCAACGTCAAGTGACAGCTAGAATAAAGCGTTAGCGCTATGCCTTTTACTTTTTTTTAAAATATTTATAGCTTACAACGGAGAATAGATGGCCGCTCATTAGCTCAATTATACAAATGTGGCTGTAAGGAATCTATATGTTCTCTGTAAGTGATTCTTAGCCTTCGCCAGAAACGAGGGTTAAGATTAAGACTCATTTGTGAGATTTTGACAAGTTGCTGCATATTTCTGGCTCTGCATACTGTATATTAAGAACTAAATAGACCAGTCTTCTTCCCCTGCTGGTGGTAGAAATCCCTTCTGTTCATAAATCGTTGTCTTATCAAACCGATATTATTTGTCTAAGTCTCTAAGTTAATATTACGAGAATAGAGGCAGCTGTACTGACATAGATGTAATATATCGATCAAATAATTACTGCTAACTTACTGTTTCACGATGATATTTTTTTGTACTTGTAATTATAATTTTTCAACAATGCCTCAGTACCTGATGAAGTTTTTCTCTCTCTTTCTGCTTTGCTTGCAATACAATTACATAACACACACAAGTTTGGCAAAGGTTCACAGCCAACTGTCCGCCCACACACTCAGAAAAAGGATTTAAAAAAAGAAAAAACAACAACATCATCACAGTAAAAGCTGTAGTTAGTGCTGAGAAATTAACGCTTCTTAATGTGCTGCTGTAAAGCCTTGCGTTTGGCAGAGAGAACCTTCCCATTCTTTCTCTTTAGGACTGTGGGGAACGGCAAAGATGACAAATATGGATGTTTTACAGTAGAATTAAGCTGTTGTTTTTGGGCGCTGCATCTTAATTACTCTACAATTATTATTTATTCAGTAGTGTTTTCCTTCTGCCATTAACTTTGATTCATTGGCTTTTAGATTTCCGCAAAATTCTCCAAAACACATTCATCTCGAGGGCCTCTCTGCAACTGAGGCCGGCTGTTTTTGCGCCCAGATCTGTGACATCTATATTGCTTTTTAATTTATTGCTACTGTGATTCAGAATATTGCCTATGTAAATAAATACATAGCCAATATTTCACGAGAGGCCGTACCGTTCATAATCCCAACGTTGTAAAATGTTGTGGCTTTTAAGTTTTCTCTGGCCACTTTCATATTTAGTGCACGGTGGAAAGAGCACGGCCGTAAACAAAAGTTATTCTCGCAGGCAACATGCAGCCTCCGAGTGTCTTGTTTTATTTATTTTTTGCAGGTTAAGTTGGTTTGGGTTTTTACATAAAAAGCTGATTTTGTGATGGACTATGTTTGCTTGCACTTCCTGCAGATTTCTATGGAAACTTCTTCATTTACATCATCTCGACCTCTGTAGCTCAGCATGTAAATCTCCTCACTTTCATCATCACTCTCGACTAGTCCACTAATACCACGCCTGGGTGATTTACGACAGAGGATAATTGGTGGAGACCTGACAATGCGTTGGTGAAAAATAATGTTTTTAATGTCTCATTTAGAGCATGTACTCCTGAGGAGGCGCTCTGGCATTGACAAACGACTGCGATAATTAAAACGCAGATGCTTTGCCAGAAGATAATACTTAAGGAGCTGCCCGTGGTTCTGCTTAAGTCCACTGCAGCTGAGGCTCTTTGAACATGCAGCGTCTGATTACCAATGTATTTGAAAGTACGGAGACCTGCTTTGTTCCCCATGTTGAAGGAAATGAATGTGCCTTGTTTACAACGCCTGTAATGGGAGGTCTTTGTGCCCGAGAGCTTGTACTGTATGCAGTATTTCTATTGAGGATTTAAGTGTGGATGCACAATGGTTTGAGTGTGGGGAGTATTATTCTCGTATAAAATAGCCCAAATTAATTTACCACCTGAATCTAGGGTTGCTGCAGTTGGTCAGATCAAGGTTCAGCAACAATATGTAGCAGAAGAATGAGGTCAGCTGAACTGAATACTGAATGACCAGGGTATGCCATTAATGGATTTTTTTTGTCCTTCCCTGATGGCACGGGCATATTCCAACAATGTGAGAATTCATCAGGCTGATAATGGGAGAGTGGTCATAATTTTCACACAAGGCCAGAACTGAGAATCTTGTGCTGAAGCGTGGTGCAACTGTCCCTTCATGAATACATCATTTGGGTAAAAAAAACAAAAAACAAGTGGAATAAGATAAGATACAATAAGAAGCCAACTTTTCACTCTCCATCTTGGGAGCTTCCTTATAGCTGGTTTTAGCTTTTAACAGAAGCTAAAACGTCATGATTGTGGCTATAGTTCTAAGCAGTAAGTGTTGAGTAATTTTTGAAAGAGACTTGACATTGAAAAGAATAAAAAAAAAAAAAGGCAAGGCCAAGTTGTTTCTTTATTCTTATGCATGTTGAAAAGATACTTGAACTTATTATTTACAATTTAAAACAAAGCTTTTTAACTTCCTCACAACCCGTCTGCATGTTCTGCAACTTGAGGATTAATATTGAGAAAGAAACGCATCAAATCCTTCATTGAGACTGTGAATCCCTTCGGTGTCACGTTGTTAGTAGATCAGCCTTTAAATGTGTGAGGTTTTTCAGTCTGTTTTTCTGTACACTGTACCTCATGGGTCAATATAGAGGAAAAACGGCCCTTTCCTCCTTTCACCTCAACACTCATTTCAGAAGTATTTACAACGTTATCTGAATGGGGCATCAATAATTTTCATAAACAGCGACTTTTCTCTCCACGCTGTATATTCTGTCCTCTATAATGTTGCCGTAATGGCCCTGGGGTCAGTGATAATTCATGTGAACGAGAGCTTCAGGTCAGCTGACAGTAATGCATGTATCCAATATAAGGCGGTGTCAGGGCTGCAAATCCTCCGCTGAAACATGAGCGCACCGCCAGCAAACCTTTTATACTGCGCAAATAGCCCTATATATAACATGGGATAAGCTACTGCTGACCCCAAGCCTTCAGATTCCTCACAGAAGTTTTTTTTTGGTTTTCTTGTTTCTTTTGTTCTTTGTAGACTGTGGCTAGTCAAAGCATAGCAATGTGTGGCCAGTAAGATTTGAAAGACATTATCCAAAGAAGAAGAAGAAGAAGAAGATCTTTATTTATATAGCGCCTTTCACAGACATATAGTCACAAAGCGCTTTACATGAGACAGTTGTACATTCACTCCACACTCGGTGGTGGAAAGCTACGTTTGTAGCTTCAGTTTCCCCTGGGGGAGACTGTCAGAAGCGCTTTCGCGACTACACACGTCTGCGCCAACGGACCCTCTGACCACCACCATTCACTCACACACATCATTCATCCTGGCCTATTGTGCATGTTTTTAGTGGTAGGGGAAACCGGAGTGCCCGGAGGAAACCTACGCAGACACGGGGAGAACATGCAAACTCCACACAGAAAGGCCCCGTCTCTGGTGGGAATCGAACCCGGACCTTCTAGCTGTGAAGCGAGAGCACTAACCGCTGCGCTACCGTGCCGCCCAAAGTGGCCAGTGGGGGGGAAAAAATGTTATGTCGAGCCCTGTTGAGATAATTTACCTTTCCACAAACCAATATACCACTTGTTCTCGCCCCAAGCATGAAGAAAAACAACAACAAAGAAACTGATCATGGAAAAACATTTTTTCTTCAGCGTTAAAGCAGTGCTAAGTAACTTGTTTACCTTAATGAATCCTTTTCGTAGTCACCTCTGGGGGTGATATAAGTGTTGGTGGAATGATTGGGGGGGGTCTTTCATCTCCTTCTGGTGCCTCTGGCCAGAAAACCGTATTTGCAACTTTGCTGCCTCCGGGTCGGAGTCACCAATACACACTACTGTAATTACGAAGAAGAAGCTAACAGGCTAACGGGCAAAGCTAACTGCGGGCTAGCGCCACTTAAACATTATTTACAGCCAAGTTTGAGTGAAAAAAAATATCTCCATTGTGTAATTGGATGTACAATATTCAATATGGCCTCTAGCGGCAAGAGTTTGTCTCAGAATACATAAGGGCTGGCCACAATAACTGGTGTCATTGCATCAAGACTTTCTTTTCTTTTTCATTTACAGAAATTGTTGCATTTTCATACAAACACAAAGGTCAAATATAGGGGGACAATGAATGCTGGTACAATCTCCTTAAAGCACACACATTGTTGGACATGCTTGTAGTTGATTGCTGTGTTTTTACCAACCAACTACAGGCATGTCCAAAAAAACAAAAGATATACAACGCCCCCACATAGAAAGCCAAACAAGCAACATAAAAAGATTTCCATTTTAACAAAATTACCTTCCTAGCTAGAAGGGTCAGAAAAGCAAGAGAATCGCCATGTGAGGTGGAGAGAGAAAATGCTCCAACAAATATTCCAAACAAAGCACTCAACGGGTCTGTTGTCCTGCCAATCAGTTTAGATATAATAGCAAAAATGTAAGTCCGTTAAATAGAAGTGGACATAGCTAAAGCATGTGTATAAGATAACCTGGAGAATGTTGGCGCAACATGAGGACATACTGTTGGATGAGCAAGATTTCGCTTGTAAACTCGATGAGGAAGTTTACAATGTCTTGCACATATAGAACCTTTTGTATTTGAGACCACTCCTCATCCGATATGCTTTAATTGAGCCAAGAGTGTCGGAACGTAGTGATGACCTCCCATTATAAATAAGAAATGGACCCTTTCAAGTTAGGAGTGGGCTAAGGCAAAGAATCCCAAATGGAATCATTAAGATCATTTCGATGTGAATGTAACAAAAAATATCATCTAGATAAGTACTACTGACAACTCCTTGTACAATACTGGAGAAAATGTCAAGTCTGTGCTACTCCCACGGCAGCGCTATTAGCACTTTAGCGCAAGAGGCACAGAAAAACACATCTCTGCCCTTGTTATCTTGTCTGCTGGCTTGTGAGACTGCGGCCACACTTGAAGAAAACAGTGCATGAAGCCAGTGAAAAATAGTTAGCAGTAAGTCTCTGCCAGCCCTCCTAATCTATCATGCAGCTCTGGCTATTTAGCTATTTATCTTTCCTGGCAGTGTCATGAAAAAGTGCTGTCAAAAGCTGAGGAAGTCTGTACAAGTTTTAGGCTCATATTTCAACAAACACATGTGGCTTTTTTTAAAGTGTCATTTCTCTTCTTTTTCCACCTGCATTTTTATGAGAGCGTTTTCTGGCAACCGGGTTTAGAGCTGTAGAATTTATAGCAAATTTATAGTCCCAGTAAATAAACTCCAATATGAATGATGTGTTATAGTCACACAATTTTGAAAACACTGTTGGACACCATAACATTATTTTATGTTTTCTAACAGGTTGTGTGCTGATACTGAGGCAGCTACTTAACAACAACTGTCAGCTATTAGTATGAAATTGCATTTAAAGGCAATGTAAGTACAATGTAAAGAGTGAATGAAAGCTTACACAGCTACAAGTTTGGTCTATCACATCATCTACCTAAACAGTGCCTCTAAACACCTTAATATTCACTAAATAACATTGGCAAGGCTAACTTCAGCAACAATGACAAGTATCCTTGTTTGAATTAGAGCCGGACCTCACGCCTAACGAAAACATATCAAACATGTTAGAAAACCCTGCGGCTGTGCCATTTTCAGTCATATGTCGTGAGCAGTTAATCGCGGTTCGTAGCCCCCTGGACACTGCACGACAGGAGGCTCTCACGACTTTAAAGCAGCACTAAGTGACTTGTTTACCTTAATAAATCTTTCTCGTAGTCCCCCTGGGGGTAATACAAGTGTTAATGGGACGATTGGGGGGTCCTTCATCTCCCCCTGGTGTCTCTAGCCAGAAAACCCACAATGGCAACTTTGCCTACACCGGGGTTGGAGCCCCCAATACACACTATGGAATCACGAAGAAGAAGCTAACAGGCTAATGTGGGCTAACATCACTTAAACAGTATTTACAGCCAAGTTTGAGTGAAAAGAATTATCTCCATTGTGTAATTGGATGTACAATATCCCTCTCTCTCTTTTGTCTTTTCTGTCAGCGTAGTATTTACTCTCACGGACAATTAATGAGTAACAAAACACAACATGCATTGACACCTGCAGTGCCGCTTATGGCCTCTAGGAGCACAGTGTAAACCACCTTTACATGCATATTTGGTGGTAAAAGCGGCATTGTAATAGCTTTATAAAGAGTGGAGAAAGTATGTTAAGATGACTTTGTTAACCTAAACTCAATTTGCCTGTGATACAGACTATGTACACTGAACTTAATGGTGCTGAAGAGTGCATGGGCGAGAATGTGTGTGTGTGTGTGTGCACGATTCCCTGTTTGTCCAACTGTGTGCCTCCAGAGGTCTGAACTGCTAGACCAAGCTTCGTCAACTAAATGAATGGTGAAGCGCGTGTGTCTCAGCGGTGACGGCTAATTCAGTTTAAGAGGCTGCGGAGCGTGCTCTGATAAATCATGCACCTGGATTTATGCACCGCTGGAGCTTCTGTCTCAACCTGCTGCCGCTCTGCCAAAGTTACACTCTCAGTCATTACGCTGGCTTTTGTCATCGTGGGTCTGCTACACTGTGTCAAAGTGGCCCCTGTCAGCTAAGTAATCCTTTTCATATTGCCTCTTTGGAAAGGGAAGGGAAATCCAAAACACCCAATCAGTAACAGGTTTGACATGCACCTAAAATATGCAGCCAAGTGTAGACGCGGCAGTGGCTCTTAACCGTCCTTTCACCGGACCTGGGATTTCAATTATTGCAAGAACAAACGGTGCGAGGACTTGGATTACCTCTTCTCCTCGTGTCTGTGAAGGATGTCATGAACTGAACCAACAAGCTGTTCTTGTCGCTTAGCTGACTCCCCGCCTTATGTTTCCCTTTTGCAGTGGTCACTTAATTTACTACTCAATTCTCTCTTTAAAACATGTTTATACATTCTCCGTCTGCCGTAGCATCAAGTAGTTGTTTTAATAAAGTCAAGCCAGACATCACAAGGTTGTTTTGTCTTCGATAAATAACTGTACGGTTGACCTTTTGATCCCAGCTTTGGTCAGTGCATATAGTAGCTCCTCATATTGCTGACCACTGGGAATAAACAAAAAAGAGTGTATTTGAGTGAGAAAAATGCAATATAAATGCAATGCAGTATTATCAACCTTTAGCTGATGCTTTGTTATCTTGAAGGACATTTTTATTATCTAAAATATGTACTGTATCTACTGTATCTGTGCACAGTAGCAGCAGGAGCATGTACTTAGATGAAGGGCTAAAAAATGTTCTCTTGAAATTGTTGGGAAACCAAATAGCAGGAGGGCTTTATAATTGCCCTCCTTCTAGTCTCAGGAAAAAAACAATAATTATTTACACTATCTACAATAGAGATATAAATAGCTGCTGCAAATGCAACTGTATTAAATATTGGCCAACCAGGGTTTATCTAATTATTCCCGGTGTTTGTGCAGCTTGCAAATAGAATTATTTGAAATGTGCCGTGTTGCTTCATTGGGTAATTTATTTATTATAGTATGTCAGCTGATGCTAAAATCGTTTCCTTGGGCAGTCTGTGAATTTAAATGAGAGTGAGTGGGAGAGCGTTGGCTTGTTGCGGCGATGGGAGGAGCATAGGAGTTCTTATGTAAACAGATATATATAGCGGTCCGTCTAATAATAGAAGCCAAAGTCGTCGGCATGTCGAGAAAAGCCCCCGGAGCTTGAGAAATAATAGCCTTGCGTTATTTTGAGAGCATTTAAAGGGACTATACAGAGTTTAAAAATGTTAAAATGAAGTATTTTCCTCCCCCTACATGTTCCAGCCATGTCCTAATGTGTAGAATGAGCCCAGACCTGTTCACCACAACTGCCTCTAAAATCCTGCACTGTCACTCAAAAAGGTGTCACTTCGGCCCGAATTGCCGTCATGCACGAGCTTAATATAGAAGGTGCAGTTACACATATGGCCTGAGGTGGCAGTAGTGAGTATAAAATGGCCAACTTGCATCCAGCCCCTTTAAGAGAAATATATATATATATATTTTTTTTAATTAAGTCACTTTTGCCATTTCCAGTATCACTAAAAGACTCGATGGATTTTATTTTTTCCCCCTCAATGGACAACCTTTGATAATGTAGCCTATTTGGACATTTTAAGAAATTAATGAACTTGATGAGCAGTGTTGGGCAAGTTACTTAAAAATTGTTATATATTCTATATTAGTGATTACAGCTCTAAAAGTGTATGTTTGTATGTTCATGTTGTTTGTGTATGTTTATATTTCATTATTGTTTCCAAACAGTAGCTGAGTTACACTACTTTTAGTTACTTTTGAGTTACTTTTGGCAAAACTAAAACTTGTAATAAAGCCACTGAGCGAAAGTGCAGTGGAAGATTTCCTTTTCTTTCGTTTTCCCCCATTCTCTCGTGTTTTGTTTTGACGACATTAACTACAGACTGCAGATCTTATACACCAATGTCCAACTTGATTTGGTGTTGCATTTTATTTGGGGGAGTTTTTCGTTCATACATTTAAATGCACTTGTAACTTGAGTTACTTTAAAGGTCCTATATCATGCAAAATCGACTTTTCGGAGCTTTTAGCCATGTTGTTATGCTATTTCCTTATTAAAAAAAACACCCCCAGAGTGGTTTGTGGCTTCATTCACGCAGCTCTCAGTAATCGTCCTGAATCCTGCTCTCTGAGCAGCTGCTCCGCCCTCTCTTGGTGAACGACTGACGTGCTCAGTTGTGTCGTCACAGCGGAACGGAAGTGCTCGACGTCTGTAATGTAATGTCTTAATTCTATGCTTACGGCCTGATTTTAATTTGTGAACCACCCTTTTCATTATTTCTGTTGTAATAAATATATAAATAAAGGAAAAGGAAAAAAAAAAAAAAGAAAAAGAAAGGATGTGCCCGAGGTGCTTCCAGGTCAGCTGTGGCCAAAACAAACACATCCCTGAGCGTCTGAACAGACGTCATGTTTGCGCTGCAGCTGTGAAGATGGAGCTCGTTATTCTGGACACACCTGTTCTTCATCCTACCTAACGATCATGTCACGGAGAAAAAGAAGCGTTTGGCTACGTGGACAGGAGTATATATAGTCTATGATTCAACCTTCCTAAAGAAGAGGCCACTCCCGTCAGAAGTTGTTTTTTTCTCCGGGATTCAGCGACTTTCACCAAAATATTGTTTTTCTGTGACTGTCTCTGATGGATGTTTGGTGAACCTTCGCCTGAATCAAAGTGGATTAACTTTTATAACCAACGCGAGTCACATAATGTAAACAGCGATGGACCAGAGTGGTGAGTCAATCCAAACGCGGGTTAGCTTGTGTGTTAGCATATTAGCATGTGTGTTAGCCATTTATGAAGCTGTGTTGCAGATGTCAACTCCTTATAACTGCATTGTGAAGTATCTTCACTTATTGCTGTTTATTTATATTACGGTAAAGTTATATGTGCGGAGAGAGGGGGTGGAGTTAACTGAATTGAAGCGTTGTGTCTTCCGGATTTGAAAAATACCTCCAGAAAACACTTATATTTATCACAAAAATGAGTGCTCAATAGCGGTAGAGGTACAATCATTCATATAAATGCCTATACTTAACTTTGGAATGGCTAAAATAGCATGATACAGATCCTTTAAATGTAATGATTAATACATTCCCGTATTTTGTGTAAGAACTATGTTGTATTCCTTAGTTACTGAAAAAAGGAATACATTTTGGAACTCATTACTTTTGTAATATGTTACCCCAACACTGTTGATGAGTACAATGAGTGCAATTCAGATTTTTTCTTTTTCTTTTTGCATGCATGCATCTCCTTGTACTAAGTTCATAATGCTTAGGCACTAAAAGGATTTTTTAAAGCAGTACTAAGTAACTCATGTCCCTAGAGGCCATAAGCGCAATTGCAGGTGTCATTACAAGCTGCGATTTTTTTACTCATTAATTGTCCGTGAGAGTAAATTGGGATTTATTAAGGTACCCAAGTTACTTAGTACTGCTTTAAAGGGACTATACAGAGTTTAAAAATGTTAAAATTATGTATTTTTCTCCCCCTACATGTTCCAGCCATGTCCTAATGTGTAGAATGAGCCCAGACCTGTTCACCACAACTGCCTCTAAAATCCTGCACTGTCACTCAAAAACGTGTTGCTTCGGGTCCGAATTGCTGTCATGCACGAGCTTTATATAGATGATGCAGTTACACGTATGAAAAAATCTTGAACAGTGCTGTCCCTTCTTGAACTAAAACCTGCTGAATGTGAATTTCCTCAATGATTCAGAACATCTTCTCCTGTGGCCAGTAAATATGATATGCCTGAAATACTCTGAGTTAGCATGGACGGCTGTTTGTCCACAGGGATTTTGATCCACAGCTCGCCCGACAAACACAGGGAGGACCAGCACAGCTTCACGGGAGTTGTGGGGGGGGGGGGTTGATTTCAGAGTCAGAACAGTCCCTCCATCAGCGCTGGTCCCCGGTGAGTGGAGGAAAGAGACGGTGCCAAATGTTCACAGTCTGAGTAATGGGCTCTTAAAAGTCTATTCCGTCCCTGTGTTTGTGTGTGTGCGTGCTTGTAACATGCAAGAGAGAAAAAATGGCACAAGGAGAAATGGTTTATGGCATTGTGCGGCACAAACGCTCTTGAACAAGGTGCTACTTTGTTTTTCCAAATTAAGCGTGAAAAATTGCCATTCTTTTGCTTTGTTGCTAGTGTTTCCAATTAAAGTGAGTCTGAATGAGCCCCAAAAGTGAATTTAGCAAGTGCACATAAAGCTCCAAGACTGGATTACAGGTGAGACAAATGTTAGATTGTAAAACAAAGTAATGTGCAGTTTTGGGTTTGAAGTTATAAACAATTTTAATTTGAACACAAAGACAGTATTTTTTTGTTGTTGCATTCTTATTGATACTGAGTAAATGGTGTTAAGATATTGCAAAGGACTACCCGTGCTTGAATTTGGCTGATATCAACATTTGCATTTCTAAATGTTACTAATGGTCTGATTTGTTCCAGAAAAAGGTCAGAAATCCCCTCATCACTTCGTGCATCAGGGTGAAACCGCTTTGGCAGACGACTGTGCTTCCAGTAAATTAGGAGCAGGAACAGATGCCACGCAGAGGCAGGGGTTTAGCCCACGACCAAAAAAATAAAACTGGTTGGAGGGGCTTTAACTTCATAATGAAACTCGGTTAATGTCACGCTGTGATGTTTGCCGCAGTAACTGTTTCAGGACACAACGCCATGCACTTCCTGCTCAGCCCGTCTGGAGCTGTAGACCAAGATCAAAAATCCATTTCAGTGGTGCCTGCAGCGGGACGGGGCGGCAGCCGGCACCCCTAGTGGGAGAGTGATTGATTGCGAGGCCTGAGATTTTAATTTCATGAGCAAGTGTCAAGACGTGGTTAGCCAGAGGAGATAAAGAATCTCTTCCCATTTGTGCCACTTTTTCTGTCAGTGTACTTGCAGACTTCACTTGTATCCTGTTCAGTTTTTTGAATGAGACTGCAGAAAGTGTGAGAGTGTGTTTTGGCACTGAGTTGATATATTGCTGTTAAGAGATTTGGGGATTTTGATAAATACATTGTATTGTTTTATTGGAGAATTTCAGCAGGTTTTGATGTCTAAATCTGATTGTCAGCTGTAGCTTCTGTGGGATTTGTCGTCCATATCCAGCAAAGTTTCCCCATACAAAATAACAGGAATAAGGAAGTTAAAGACACTTGTTACATGGGACATACATATGGGTCGTAAAGGGAAGGTGGTCGGATACACTGGGTCGAAACACTGGAGTAATATTTGACTTGTGTATATGTACTTTTACTCAGTGGTGAAATAATGAATCAAATACATTGACTTTGAAACCCATGGAAAACAAATCAGTCAAAAACGTCAAATTGCATTTTTCGATTAGCTCTTACAGCCTGTTTTCTTGGCATGTTCCACCTCCCACTGAGCGGCACAGAAAAACACCTTCCTTTACAGCCCGTCTGTTTTTGCCCCACTCGCTTGTCGATAAAAACAAAAGAGCAGACCAGGCCGGACTGATTTCCCCTGCCTCCGGCCCAACGCACCGCACACGCCACACAGACGCGCAACAAAGGGCCAAACCAACTCCACTCATGGCCCAACAAAGAGTCCAGCAGCAGCAGCAGTGAGCAAACGCCAGGAAATGGATGTTGTTGCTGTTGTATCTGGAGATCTGAAGAAAAAAAGAGAAAAAACCTGTGTCTGTGCGTCAAAACAGAGGAACAAAGGCTCGCTAAATGACAAACATACTGGGAGGGGGTAAGTTTGGGACATGGCAGAGAGCAGCGTACATGTGTTGGGGCTGAGAACAGTGAAAGACCCAGCTGTAGCCGGATTTGCTGGCTGTTTCTTGAATGAAAGAGCCCAGTGATCTAAACACTCGACAAGGACACACCGGCGCCCAGCACTCTCTCATTATTCCCAGTCTTCCACAGTCAAACTGCGCGGCACGCTGCTTTTCCATGATCACATGGATTATTATAATGTGACAGTATTGTTCCAATTTACCAGGTTCATCATTCATCATCCCGTGGATACCTGAGATAAACCAAACTGTGCTGAGGAAGTGAGAGTTAAGCGAGCTGTGCATGATTTTGTTCATAATGATGGCCTCACGTAACCTGGCTAACACCAGGCTGCTGTGTGCGCTCGAATTATTTCGAACTGCACAACAGCCTGGGGACCATGGCCAAATCTCCGGTGGATTTGGGAACCAATCACAGAGCGAGGAGGGACGGCAAGACGATGACGCGCTATTCGATATACGGAAGCTTGTAGTTTATTTACGGATAATTTAAAAAAAAGTTTATTTACGGATCCAACATGACAGCAGCAGACACGATGGTATTTTTTGATCAAGCTTTAGACCTTGTTCTAAATAATTTAGCTCAAAAGTTTACAGCGGGTACGTCATACGTCATCTCATACGATGATATGATTGGCTGGGGCTACGTGCAGACGCATGAGACTTTTTTTTTTTTTTTTTCGTATCGCCCAATAAACGACTATGGACGATCGTAAACCACACCTCTCCTACGAGAAAATGAATTGGTGGTCCCCAGACTAAATATCACTTGTGATTTTAGTCTGGTGTTAGCCAGGCTAGGCCTCACGAGTAGTTGTGTTGGGCTTTTGCAAAGGCACTGACATTTTCTATAGGCTTAATAAAATGGTATAATCATATGCGATAACAGGCCTTTGTCCTACTTTCTTGTTGACAAGCCTGCTCTGTTTTACATAACCGTGAACATGCAAACCTACCTGGGTTGTGAGTATTTTCAATAAGTGATAATACAGTTGTGCTCAGTTCACATACCCCAGTTCTGTGTATTGACCCCTTTAACATCAATGACAGCTTGGAGTCTTTTGTGGTAGATGTGGAGAAGGTTCTGTATATAATCTAAGGGTAAAGCGGCCCATTCCTCTTGATCGTAAACTTTTGATCAGGGTCTTTTGATTTAAAAATAGCAAACTCAGTTGTTTCACCATAAATGGCTTCACACAACCACCAACGATGAGTGAAAAAAACTTTTTTGTGTTATCTTTCATATTCTTTGCAAAATAGTAAAAAATATATACATATATTCTGCCCGTGTAAACTTGAGCACAACTCCACTTGGGCCAGTGGTTTTCCCCGTGGTGCAAAGCGAGCAGAGCATTGGCTCAGGATATAAGAGTTTATGAAGGTAGCAGCATGTAGCAAGTTTATTTTATAATGATGATTTTCACATAGTGTCAACAACCTTTTTTTGTCTTTTAGCAGCTTGTTTCTTCTAGTTTTAGTCTTGGCACTCCTGAAAACTAAGCGAGCTTTTGTCAAGTGTTTGTCTCAAAGTCTGAAACCTATATTCTGGCTGCATTTTAGGCGGAAAAAAGCAAGCAATTAAAACCTCTTTCCGCCTTTCTGTTCAGAAAAACAATATAGAAAACCAGACTAGCCAGGAACATTCCAAGTAAAGCTCGAAGTCTACTTTGCTGAAGGGTCATAAGGTCATTTTTGTCCTGACACCTGTGGAGAACATGCTTTCTTTTTTAGAATACGTTCAAGGTATATATTTAAACTGATGCACCATGACCTTGACCCTTTTCAAACCCTCTGAAATACAGCATTCTGCTGCACAAAGCATCAATCTTTGGCTGTCGGGGAGCAAAACATATTTACAGACATGGTGTTTGCTCATAACAAAACAGAGAACGTCGCCTGCAGCAATTTGTGGCCTTTTCTGCCGTAGATTACCTCACTTCTTGATTAAACAAAACGTCAAAGTGTCTAAGCTCTTAAGTTGCCCCGCCGTTCACACACCCACATGCTCTAGACACGAGATCGCAATTACGTATTGGTTTGCTGGTTAATAATTCAACTTTTGCAGGAGAGGGAATTAAATGGTTGACTTGGCTGACTTTTCTGTTTTCTCCATCCACAACTTCATTCCTTCCACTCTCCCTCTCCCTCTCGCTCTCTCTCTTTCCAACCTTATACCTGCTGCCCTTCACTCTGCATAGTAATGTCTTTGAATTGAGTTGTTCATTCAGCCAAGCCAAGATAAGGGCAGAATAGTGGCTAGAGCACAATGGAGAAATCAAAAAGTGCTCCAAACTGGTAGGAGAGGGAAGACTTTTAGGACTAATAATAGTTTTGTTCTTTTACATCTCGGCAAGGACAGAGGAAAGCGGCAGCACCTGAACCCACACAAATGAATTCTTTTGCCTGGATTTTCTTATTAGTTTTATCTCAACCTACTATGGAATCGGCTTTAAGAAAAAGGTTTTTGTGTTGCAAATAGGTTCTATGAAAAGGTATAAGTTACCGGTATTGTGTGTCAAGTGCTGGACAGCGGATTGCTGCTGCTCTGATTAGTCGGTCTGTTGTTGTGGGTGGATACCGACGTTCCCTTATTCAGCGGATGGGGAAAAGAATCTGCCCAAAGTACTTCAAACGGGACAATTTTTATTTCACTCCATACTCGCTATCTCGTTTCACGGTCTCCCATCTACTAACCAGACTCAGACCCTGCTCAGTTTTGGGTATTCATGAAGTGGTATGGCCGACACTTATACCGAGGTGCTTTGACATTCAGAAAACTACCTACAGTATGTTCCTGGCTTGGTTTTTCACCTCCACTGAGCTCTGCCACCAAGCCTTTGATATTTTCCATAAACTTGACCCCAAAGACAGGACCCAAAGGGAGTTGGTCGCTATTTTTTGCCTCAAACTACACGTGCTGGATGCTGAATATGGTTTGTAAAGTGTCCACAATGTGAAGGTTGGAAAGGTTCATCCCACTGTTGCGCCAGATCGACAAAGCCGCGACAAACACCGCGTTTTCCAATCATGTTTCAATGTCGAGCTTAAAAAAACTGTCTTTTACGGGCGTGCGGACTGTTGCGCGCATGAATTCTTAAACCTGCCCCGGAGCGAGTCACTTAACCCAGATCTTCAGGCCTGCGGTGCACCTGCCGAGACTGGAGCCTTTAGCGTTTTAAGTCCACTCGCCGACTCCCTGGCGAGCGGGGTGGCGGTTAGCGTTTGAAGCGGCGCGCTAATACTGACAACAGTGTGTGTTTGTGAGAGCAGTTAACCTTTCCCGGACAAATAAAGATTATAAATGAAAGCAGAGGGAGGAAGACAGAGGAGAATGAAACACTTACATCATCTTGTGGAAGTTTAGTAGCTTAGGGCTTAGCGTCAACCCTTGACCATCTTCCTCTGTGCAGATAGCGTATCTTCACTGGTACATACTTAGGTCAGCATGGAGTCAACTCAAAAGTGCACTGTCTGAGAATAGATTTTTCCTTTCTTTTCTTGGCTGCACACTCGCGCTGCCCAGCTCGCATCCTGCCTTATCTGGAATAGCACATGGCGGTAGCTCCCTCGCACTGGTTTACCTGCTAAGCTATTAACAATTCTCCCCCTAATGGTTTGAGTCCAGTGTAAAGCATGGGTAGAGCAGTGAACAAGTGTAAAAAGCCTTGTTCTTACATTGTTTTGTTTTCAGCGAGGAAGACTGTGCAAAGGCAGGTAATTAGCGGGTGCAGGATGGGTTCGGAATATACTTGGCCGGGGATTTACTTATCCAGAACTCCACAACAGGTTTTCAAATAGGGTTGGGCAATGCACAATTAATTGTCAGTTGACGATGTTTCTTGGGGGACTGCGACTTCAGTCTGAATGGCCAGGTCGCATTTTTCCGACCTACACGCCATTGATGCGTTACAGATTCCACTCATTCTGTGTTAAAGTACAGGAGCCGGGAGGAAAACAACACACGCACTTGTTGTGAATAAAGTTTGAGTGAGTGAAGCCTTGCCTCCCTCTCCTCAGCGGCACATTTCCACAACAGTCCATAGTCCAAAAAGCTGTCTCTCTTCCTTCTTAAAATGGTTTGGTTATTGATGTTCTCGCTCCGTTAGCTTCCTAAAACTTTACATTGCCAGATCTGCGGTGCTTTCTTCTGTTTACTTCCTCAAACAGCAGAGCGCCGTGCCGTCTACTGCGCATGCGCGACACATTCGAGCCGAATCCCGTTCAGACAGGAGAACACATACAGGTCACATTTGAGGTACAGGGACAGTTGTATCCCAGCAGCAGTTGTTCTTCATAAGGGCAGCTCGTACTCTGCACTTTGTACTCACTTATTTATATGTCATTTTTTACATGTATTGTTTGCAGTAGTTGTTGAATGTGCGTGTGTTTGTTAGATGCCTGCCTGCCACTGCAATCTAACTTACCTATGGATACTAATAAAGAACCCTGAACCTGAACCTGAGAGTAATGTGAACTAGCTTGCAAAAGAATTAGATTTATTTTAAAAAAAAATCGGTATTGAGTATTAAATGGGCTCTAGATGCAAGTTGGCCATTTTATACTCACTACTGCCACCTCAGGTCATACATGTAACTGCACCTTCTATATTAAGCTCATGCATGACCCAAAGTAACAACTTTTTGAGCGACAGTGCAGGATTTTATAGGCAGTTGTGGTGAACAGGTCTGGGCTCATTCTACACATTGCTGGAACATGTAGGGGGAGGAAAATCCATAACTTTAACATTTTCAAACTCTGTGTAGTCCCTTTAAGCCCTGCAGTCTGCAATGCAATCCCTGCAAAAATGTTTATGTTTACAAGGCCTACAGAAGATCAGTGCGTGTTTCTGACAGGAGGGGGCGTGGCATCATGATGGTGCCATCGTGATGATGGTTCATCCATCACGATCACATCACGGAACAACCCTATTTTCAAATATCGTTAACAGTACTATGTTGATTGAGTTGGGAACGTTTCGTATCCAGAGGCTTTTCTCGCTCTAGTTAGATGTAAGATTATACACAAGCTAGAGGCCTATTTAAACTCTGGTCAGGGCTGCCAAATCCCTTATGATGATGCTTGTGCAATAAAGCATACATGGTTTTCTTCTACTGTGACTTTTTGATCTTCTCACTGTTTGATTCCTTAATTGTCCTTGATCAATGCACTTTATTTGCCCTGTCTCTTGGCTAAACTGGTGATTCAGCCCAAAATCCAAACAAATTCATGTATATTTTACCTTTAGCAACACGATTGGCGCTTTTCCTTCAAAAGAACAATCCATTAATGCATGTTTAATATTGACTAATAACTGCAGTATGCTTCAAATATGCATGCTAATGGGCTACGTGAGTAATCTGTGCTGTCCTCTTTACAGTTTTGATGAAAAGTTTTCCTACCGGCTAAGATTACAAAGTTGCACCAGCTGGAGGCTTTAAGATGGCAAACTCTAAAAAATGACTGGTTTTGAAATCCAGTGAATCTTCATTTACATACAAATGTGTAGATTTATGAACTACAGGCGAACTTGGCATTTCTTTCTTCAAGTTAAACACAGTGCATTTCCCTTTACCAGCTCCCTGCAGCGAGATTGTATCATGAAAGCTGTTAATTATTATGTATGTGTTGTGAGCGCACACCTTAAGGGCAGGATGTTACGAGTGAAACAAATCGTGCGCGTTGAAAGCCTGGCTGTAAGAACAAGGCTGTGTATTTCTTTTCATTAACGTCTTCCGGTCGGTCTTTTCTACAGGCCTTCTCCGGGAATTCCAACTCGGAGAGCTCCGTACGGCACGAGCTGCAGCAGGGAATAGTGGCCCGCTTCCTGAGACTCATCCCGCTGGACTGGAGCGAGGAGGGCCGGATCGGACTACGCATCGAAGTCTACGGCTGCTCCTACTGTGAGTGCATTTGTGTCACAGTTTTGTGTTGCCCAAGGAAGCAACAACAGTGGGTAAATATCTCCGAATAATCTAGTTCTAAATAAACTGGATAATTGTGTCTGATGTCCTTGAAAGAAGTGGTATAAAAAACTTGAACCGTTTGAACCATGC
The DNA here is from genome assembly GCF_951799975.1 of Gobius niger. Lineage (NCBI taxonomy): Eukaryota > Metazoa > Chordata > Actinopteri > Gobiiformes > Gobiidae > Gobius > Gobius niger. The sequence continues at coordinate 14,211,573 of NC_136869.1, forward strand.
AAATTACAGTCTTAATCCCCCAAAGGTAGATATATTATGTTGTACCCTAATCTGTGATTCACACTGGCAGGGGTGGGGTAAAGTGCCTTGCTCATGGGTACAACGGTACAAAGTCTGCAGGGATTCCCTATCCATGCAACAGTTTGTAGTTTTATCAGCTGTTTTGACTATGAATGAAAGTAATCCTTGCCGACAACTCATTAACATTTTACCTCAGAGCCCAAACATTCCTCTTTTCTTTTTCTTTTTTTACCCACAAGCAACTCCATCAAACTGCACTCGTTAAAAGCATAAAGTGCTGAACTATGGTCATTTGCACAACTATTAGTTCTGCCTTTACTTGCTGTCGTCCTGTTCTATTAGTCTCTGTATAAAAAAAAATGATTTGAAAATGTTAAAACCCACTTTGTGATCACTCATGCATATTTACACCATAGATAAAGGTTTATTTTCCTTCATTACCTGCTAATGCAGTGTAGGAATCAAACACGACTGGTCATGGATATTTGTAATAGGAAAAATGTGGCGGCGCTCGTGCAGGTGGACTGTCGTCTGCTTTAGACGAATGTATCAACCAGGGAACTGACGCCGCGGCAGCCCCTTCGCTCTCATCCTATTAGACGCTGCCAAATTGATTTTGATAACAATTTTCAATTAAGGCTCTGCATAAATTAGAGTTATAAGTGACACACGTACATATTTCATTTAGCAGATGCGATTACCCTGCGCACCGATAGGTCCGGTGTGTATGTGGGTGTGCGACTACCACAAGGGCGTGAGCGGTATTCCGGTCAGCTCTCGGCACTCGGGTTGCACTTTCCTTGTTTCATTTCTCCGCGGTGGTCAAAGAGCGAGGTGTCAGCGGAGGTGACGTGTCCGATCGAAGGCAGCATGCAATCACAAAGTCTGCGTAGGCCAATATACATTCCTCTGGACTGAGATCTGAATGAAAGAAAGCGTGAGATTGGCACTAACACCTGAATGCCGCTGTAGCCTTGTATTGCATTTGTCACAATATGTCGACTTCCAATTTTAGTTTATTTCCTACGTTTAAAAGAGGACTGTCCCTGTGAAAGGGGTTAGAGCAGATATATTGTGTGACAAATCAATCTTTCTTTCCTTTTATGAACTATCATTACAAGATTAGGCATAAGGAATAATCATAAACATGCCCTAACGTTATTCTCATTCCCCATTAAGTTAAAGATGACAGGCTGACAGTGTGTGCGGCAAACATCCAGTGTTAATAGCGCATTCATTTCACTGACTTGAACATTTCCTGACAGATATGAACATTATGCGCCGCACCTTGACATCTGTTAAATAGGACATTCAATAAATACACAATCAGCGGCGGGCAGTTACCACTCAGGTAGCTGTAAAATCAAGACGCACAATGTGAATTATTTGCGTGCGTCACGTCTCAAAGTGTCTGGCAGCTGCGTTTCGAAAAACCTCGGCAATGATCGCGCTGTCACCGTCTCTGCTTTCCGCTGTTCAAAATGAGACGCCATCCCAACCAATCAACTGCACTCCTCTGCGGAAATCAAGTTCTTTATGATGCTTTCAGTTTGCAAAAGTAAGTAACTGTCAGGGGAGAAGGTCAAATTGAGTTAAAAAAAAAAAAAGAAAAGAAAAAGAGTTTCTCAAATTTTATTATCAAAACTCTTTATGGGAATTGCCTCGATTCTGGTGAAAATGGTGTCTTTTGAAAACATTCTCTGTAACAAATTTGGTAATTTCGGTAAAGATATGCACAATGTCACATCTGCTGGGGACCAAAACAATCAGTTATTAACTTACTGCTAAATGTTTTTCAGATATTTTTTTTAATTGTGATTGTTTTGGCAGCACAATTGTCCTTGAAGCCTCCCTAGGATACTGTGGATTATGTGGGAATAATCAGCCTATAATGCTTGCAAAAGATAATGTTTTTTTTGTTAATTAAATGTCTCACTTTATGATGAGTCATCTGGGCCTATAGGGCCTGACATGCTGCATATCCAATTATGACACATAAGACAGCCAGGATTCATCTCACAATGTACTGCATTTTTATTTCAGCATATTTCAGCATTTAGCATTGTGCCTGAGGGGTTATCATTGTAGCTTTTATGCAAAAAGGTTGTTGGTTAAATCCTTGAAGTTAGAGATAAGATCCTCAGAACAACTCAATTGGCTGCCTGGTAACAACTGAATACATCTTACAGCTACAGCCCGGTCAGACTACTTTTCCTTTTCTTTCCAAAGAAGTGTATTCTTGAAGTAATTTTTCTTCACGAGTTCCGATGGCTGTAATTGACGGGCAGATTAACTAATCAAAGAAATGCTTTGTCTGTCCATGGTGGCTTAAAAGAGTATGAAATCACAAAGGAAAAAAATAGTATTAATAAAAATCGCATTGGAGACGGCACAAACTTCTGCCAAATCAACAGAAAAGCCACTAAATACTTTTAATCACAGGAAAAAAGAAGTTATTAAGTTTGTTTTGAATGTTATGGTATTTGTTCATTATTCAGCTATCTGTTATTGGATCGATTGGTTTTGGTGTTTCCGACAGGCTAACACGATGTAGTGTAATGACTCCAGTATTTTACATTTTAATAATCTTCATTATTTTACTTTTTAACACACAATCCTGAGCTCTATAACCGCAGTGGCCAGTGAGAAAATGTCAAACCGTGGCTTCTTGATTGTCCCCCAGTGTCACCATGATGATGCTTGTTGCCATAGCTACTCTAAACACACATACCGTTGCGTGATCATGTGTTAAGTGGGTATTTCTCTCTGCCCTGTGGCGGAGCTGGTGTACAATCCGAGGCACTTGGTTCATACAGGCTGATTATCAGAGCAGCAGGGAGCAGCTGATGGTGGTGGCGGTAACTGAGTCAGTAATGCGTCTCTATTAAGGTGTGTCAGGGGGCACAGGGACTTCCATGCTCTATGATTAATAGAGGTGAATGAGGTGAAGTATTAAAATGGCTGCTGAAGGTCTTTCCTTTACACGTGTCTATGCATTTAAAATCATGGCATTATTGACAAGTTTCCGTTTAAATTATTTAAATATATATTAAAAAAAACCTGTGCCGACACCAAAAACAAAGAACAGAGTCGAACAGAGTCGACACACAGAGTTTTGAACCCTTGACAATAACACTTTATAATAATGATACATGAGTTCATGCATGATTTTCATGCATTACTAAATCATGACTTCTCAGGAACAAACATGATTACAAGTTGGTTCATGGAGGACTTCATCCCTGAATTAAACGTCAAACTACTGTATTGTATGTACATGAAAATCTTAATTCACATGATCATGAGGATCACATAAGAATACCATGAATTCACTAAAACTACAATGAAATGACAATAAAATAATCAACCAATCATGATCATGAGGATCATGCATGAACATCATGACTCATATGGTGGAAATCTACTTGCAAATTATAGACAAGAAGACAAAGTGTAACTTCATAGGAAAAAATGTATGGCAATCATGATCTTGTCATTTCATTATGATTATGTCCCCTCATCTAACGTCATCATGATCATGACTGGTTGATTATTTTATTGTCATTTCATTGCAGTTTTAGTGAATTCATGGTATTCTTATGTGATCCTCATGATCATGATGAATTATTACATTTTCATGTACATTCATTACAGTAGTTCGACATTTAATTTCTTAATGCATGAATATATCATGAAATCATGCATTAATTCATGCATAAGTTCATGAAAATCATGCATGAACGCATGTACCATTATTATAAAGTGTTACCCAATCGACTGAACCAAAAAATACACAGTATTGTAAGAAAATACCAGGTACTGTACAATAAATCATAAATGCGTTCTTTCCAATTCCAGAATAGGTGAAAAACATGTGATGAATTTTAATTATAAATGTATTTTTTCCCTAAGCGCAGCCAGTGTTGTCGATAATCCTGGCCAACATCTGCATTTTTGTGATTGGATTAATTAGACCACGATATAGTATTAATTTATTCCAGAATAGCCTCCTTTATGCAAATTCTCCAGATTTTTATCCACGCTACATCTGCCTTGGCTCAGTGGAACGATGTGGAGGGTCCATAAAGTCCACCCCTCAACATGTTGAGCTGGCAACCCCGTTTCCTCTCGGGACTGCACCTATATCTGCAACCAGAGATTACGAAACAATTGGAGTGAGTGAGCGCAAGTCGATGAAGACAGAGGATAAAACATTCAACAAATACAAAGATATATCAACTTATCCATGAATGCAATAAGAGTTATGTGGACAGCATGGAGACACTTAAAGAGAAAATGTCTTGTAATTTCCTCTACGCTTGCTTGGTAGGATGAGCTGGGAAAAGCATCTTATTGAGATGGAAAGAGAGCCATAGTCGGGTTGTGAAATGGCGTGACAGTGCATAAGTCAGTCCATACATGAGATGATGGGCTTCTCCCGGAGCACCGTTATCCAATCACGGCAGAGGGACATTTCACCCGCACATGGAGACGATGCTGAGATTGAGCACGTCTCCAGTGTATGGCACTTTAGCGGATCTCCTTCGCAACGCTGCCGACATTCTTTCCTGCCCTCTGTAGCACTCAACAGCTCTTTTGCAAATGGAAATGTGTCAAGGAGATGTGTTAATTTCTGCTGATATTATACTCATTGTCAATGGATTTGGGGCAAGACGCAAGCGGAGACAAAGCAGGAAGTGAAGATTGATATAAACAGAGATGCTCCTGGATGTGTATTACGAATAAATCTCAATACCTGTCGGAGAAAGTGCATTTACATGTTTAGTAAGTGTGTAGTATGTGGGTGTAGAAGTGTACAAGAAATGCTGTTGGTTTGTTTTGACTGTAGCCCATTTGCCTGCTCTTTAGTCAACTGCTACTCAGATGAATGCGAAGTTTTGGGAACAGCTGCAAAAGAGATTGCCAGTGTCATTTTCGTTAGTTTTTGTGCCGCGGCGAAAGGATGTATCGTGTTGTGTGCCGTTGTAAATGCCGCCACACTTGCGCAGGTGTCGAGCCCTGACTGTTAAACATCAGGCAGCTCAGACGGAGCCTCCTCACAGCTGCACTCAGCGAGTCATCAGCAGGAATAATGAAACACACCTGCGCGCGCCAAGCGCCGCACAAGGCACTGCCACACCAGCGCAGGAGAGGCTTGACTGTGAAAGATAAGGGGAGATTGTGGCAAATTGACTTTTTAACAGTTTTTGAGCTTGTTAGAGTTGTGTATTGAGCCACTCTCGCATGATTGTTTCTTCTTTCGATCTTCCGCGGTGGCTATTCTTAATGCCGTGGCGATTGTTTACATAATGTTCTTCCAACAGACGAAACCATCCACCAAAGCTTCACTACTACAAAGCAACACGCAGCAGCTCGCTCTGAGACTGGTTATTATTAGTTTCAGATCAATGTACAGATGTGCTCAGAAGTTTACACACCCTGGCAGTGAAAGATAAAGTTTGTGTAGTTAGTGGTTGTGTGAAGCCATTTATGGAAACAACTGAGTTTGCTATTTTTAAATCATAATGATAAAAGAAAGTACCAAAATGACCCTGATCATCAATGACAGCTTAGAGTCTTTTGTGGTAGTTGTGGATGAGGTTCTTTATTTTTTTCTGATGGTAAAGCGGCCCATTCTTTATATTTATATCCATTTCTTATAAGTTCCTGGGCTGTCTTGCATGAACTGCACGTTTGAGCTTTCCCCACAGTGGGTCAATGATATTGAGGTCAGGAGACTGACTTCAATAACCAGCTCCATTTTTCACAGTAGGTATGGTGCACTTTTTTGTTGTCAACAAGGCCTATGATGGTCTATGAAAAGTGCACCATACCTACTATGAAATATGGAGCTGGTTCGCTGATGCCACTGGCTCCAGCAGAATAAAGTGAAGGTCCTGTTAGTGCCATCTCAGTCTCCGGAACCTCAATATCATTGACCCATTGTGGGAAGAGCTCAAACGTGCAGTTCATGCAAGACAGCCCAGGAATTTACTGGAACCTTAGGCTTTTTGCCAAGAAGACTGGTCTGCTTTACCATTAGATTGTATACAGAACCTTCTCCACAACTACCACCAAAGTCTCCAAGCTGTCATTCATGTTAAAGGGACAAATACACTGTATTAAAAACTGGGGTATGTAAACTTTTGATCAGAGTCATTTTGGTACTTTCTTTTTTCATTGTGATTAAAAAAAAAAAAGCAAACTCAGTTGTTTCACCATAAATGGCTTCACAAAACCACTAACTGGGGTGAACAAAAACATTTGCATATAATAACAAACTGTGAGATGGTGATCAAGGTGTGTTTGAAATGATTACCAAATAACTGCAAAAAGCCTTTAGTAAATGCCACTGGGAATAGCACGGAATGTGCTCACACTTGATCCTATTTGTAACAGTGGATTGATCTCTCACAGAGGACTTTGTGTCATATTTTTCAGTCAAATCTCTGTTTATGCCTTGATCTGAGGTGTTAATTATGTTTCGTTGTGTTTAGGGTCTGATGTGATCAATTTCGATGGACAAGGTGTAATCTCCTATCGCTTTAAGGTATGTACGTATTATCTTTCTATTGTATCATAGAACAGTGGTATTTCAATGAAATATGCAGTATATGGCCAACCAAGCCACTTCACAGCAAAAGAGAGAAGTCTTCAGCCCAAAAGTCTTTTTTACGAAACAACCATAAGCAGTTGTCACATGCACACTTGCTATGATTCCCTTGCATTTTGTGTCCCGACCCACCAGTTGAGAACCACTGCTTGAAGTAGCACTTGAGTTTGTTAAAACCTATAGGTACCTCTGTTTTTCACTGTCGTAGAATCGAGCTGCTGCTGAATTCTAAGAGCCGCCGCGTTGCTGCTTTTCCTCTGTGTGCAGGTGAAGAAGATGAAGATCATTAAAGACGTAATTGCTCTGAGATTCAAGACTTCGGAGAGCGAGGGCGTGATTCTCCACGGGGAAGGCCAGCAGGGAGACTACATCACCCTGGAGCTACGCAAGGCGAAACTCCAGCTGCAGATAAACTTAGGTAGGCAAAAGTACATGTCATCCTTTAGACAAAATGAAACAGTCTCAGTGCCCGACTGTGGGCGTCCCTGACAGATACTTAGTTTGAGGCGGAGTTCTCCACTAGCCACAGAATCTTAATACAGATAGCAGAGGAAATAGCTTCTTTACTGTCCACTGCAGAACAGCCATAGCAGAGCACAGGGCTATGGGACATCACTGACGAAACACTAGTGCTAAAAATAATGTATTGCAGTGATACAGACAGAGAACCATTATGTACACTTCAACAGTAAACATGCTGAGCTGGAGCTACTCAAAATTGTAGATAGTATTGTACTGATAGAATGTAAATATTGTTCATTCATCCACACTGAAACTTGCTTACCTTGGGGCATAGGATTTTCATCAACCTTTTTCTTCAAACAAGAATTCTTCCTCTCTTCTGAAAGATGTGGCCTTGTCATACCTTTAATCAAGTACCGAGCATCTGTTCCTGTTGTACTCAGCTTTTCTCTGGCGATTGCAGGCAGTAACCAGTACGGCTCCATCCTGGGACACACCTCCGTCACCACAGGGAGCCTCCTGGACGACAATCACTGGCACTCGGTGGTGATTGAACGCTATAGAAGAAACGTCAACTTCACTTTGGACCGGCACACGCAGCATTTTCGAACCAATGGGGAATTTGACCACCTCGACCTGGATTACGAGGTATGTACTGTATTAGGATAACTTAAACATCCATAATACAGATGCCCTTACATGTGCTTGGGACTGTTTGCTTTAAAACATATTTGTGGCTTTTAATATATTCACCACTCTCTCAAGAAGAGGGGCCATGTGTTTGGAAAGGATGAAATTGTGCTTTTAAATGCTGTTTTGTGGGCATATACAGTATACACATTTGGCAATTCAGTCTATTATAAGTGCCGTTGCAAGCATTTTTTAATTTAATGTATAAACCCCTGAAGATACCACCACCACAGATGCATCAATTTACCGTACCAATCTGATCCACTTCTTGGCATCCTTTTTCTGCCTTCTGATATTCGCACCACTTGAATGAAAACGGAAAAGTGGAAAAAATGCAATTACGTGTCTTAGCAAGCTACCACTTGCTGCCAGGACAGCTTACATGTGCTTTGGCAGTGATTTCCCAAGCCTTTTCAGAGGAATAGTATCTCTCTGGGTACTCAGACAGCCAAAGACGTGAATGGGTGACTCTAATTTATCTATATGGAGCGGATGTAAATTTGTCAGTGTCCTGTTTATTTCTGTTTGTCTGGAAGGAACTATGCAAAGGATAAACGGAGGTCAAGTCCAACCAACCCAAAGTAGAAGGACAGGCCTGAAAGCAAAGCACAGCATACGCCCGATAGCTCTGCCTCACTGACTTATCAAGTCTAAGCTGTATTTTAAGCATTTCATCTACTTCAACACACTTATCTATTCATTGTAGCCGTATTGAAGCTGCTTTCACTTTGCAACACATTGAAAGCACACAGGAAATTAGATATTGGCTTTATAATACTCTACTGTAATGCTAATCCATGAGAGTCTCGTAATTAATGTCACTGAGTAATATGAGGCAGCGCAATCAGCTAATAATAGTTCAAACAGGAAATTGAATTTTGGTGTGTGTAATTCTCTAAATGTGCTCATGTAATTTGAGCTGTGTGCGTTAGAATCCATAGAATCCATCTATGTGTTGCTGCGATGCTGCTGTTACAGCTGAGGCTGGTTGTTAGGATGGGGAGAAGTGGAGCATGACAAGCAACTGGCCAATTAAAATGAAGCATTTGACCTAATAATTCTCCGGGCAGATCCACACCAACAAGGTTGACTGGAACGTTATGCCTCCAAGCTGAGATACTCGCTTTTATTAATGCCATCCCAGGCGTTGTTAATAAAAAAAAGTTTTCTTGAGCATTCCTCAGTTCGACAGCCGTGCAACTTTCTTTCTGTAACAAATACTAAGTACATCTTGACCGGTTTGACTCCTCGAAATACTCAACACTTTATGAGGAGTCCAAGTTTTGCAAATATTTACTGCCCTCTTAGTGTTTTTGTGCGCACTTTTTTTTTTTTTGTTTCTCGTCCCATTTAAGTCCATAGACCGAATATCCGGAGCGTTTGTGTTTCCCCACAAGCAGTAATTACTAAAACTACTGAAGCGTCGCCGCGTTCACGCACACAGATAGACAGACACGGATCTACTGGTAATTGCACACAGCGCTCTCCATCAGCCAGACTTTTCCTCGAAGCTGCAGCCGCTACTGCTATGTGGAAAGTCAATACATGCACAGACTGCAGAAGAATATGCAACACGTTTTACATTTTCATTAGTTCTGTGTCCTTGAGTGCTGCCCGCCAGATGTCTGTTTATTAGCCTCTTCGCTCTTCCCTCATTGCATCTGTTCCAACAGGTTCACAATATTTTATATTCACAGATTTGTCACAATCTATATGGTGAAAGCACGTGGCCATCTTTTTTTTTACATACCTCTTAACTATAAATGACTTCAAGAATTATCATCAATCAAGGAAGAAATGACATGAATGTACTTGAATTAAGGGATCAAATCTAAATCCTCTTATTACCAATGGAGCAAGCAAATTTTTTCTTAATTCAGAATATTTTGCACCATTTCAAGTGAAAAAGACAGTAAGAGTGAATTTGTCTAAGTGGGATTCATGCTTAAAGTGATAGTCTGGAAGTCTAAATGTTTTACAAATGTTACAAAAATGTGCTAAATGGGTCACCTGGTCTTACATTTTTATATAAACTAAGTAATAATATATATGTTCTTTTTTGTAAAGTCCCTCCTTTCCCGGATCTCAGCAAGTAATCTAGTATCCTCCCGCGTTGACCAATGAGACGAGCGTTTCCAGTGTAGCACCCTGTCAGGTCCAATCAGGAGGGAGGGGGAGGAGCTTGATCATTTACTTTTGAAAATTCTGTTATTGCTCTCCTCGTTTTGCAAACTAAGAAGGGCTTTCTGGTCGAAGAGGGGAGGATATTGATTGTTTACTTTAAAATTTCACTGCATCTCGACTCAACTTCAAGCCATTTTAAGTCATTTATCTCATAAAGATGGTCCTTTTTCCGGTATCGTTGGGTTTGCACAAGTAATTAAATCCAGATCCACGCAAGAATATATTTAATCTGTCAAAGCATTTCATCAGTTTGCTATTACAGGCCTTTCTGGAAAACATAATGAGTTGCAGACAATTAATTTGACACACTTGGGCATGACTTAATGCAACTTAATGAGAAAAAGATATGAGGAAAAAGGTCAGTTTACCTCAAGATACTGTATGTGCTTAAGAGAAAAAATAATGTCTCCTTCTCTGAGGCTTTATTAATTAAGACAGTATAATGTTAATGTAAATGTTGTGTCAAAGTAAAAGTGCAAATACGGGCAAAAGTGATGCATCTATATTTTTACACTTTATTCATTTTAATTAGGAATTGAATTAGGAATTAGTTAGGCGGTATATTCGTGATTTGATTTTGGAGGTAATTAATTTTCTGTCCATTTGTGAAACTAAATCAGAACCTCTCCTTGTCTCTCATTTATTTTTGCATAGCTGAGTTTTGGGGGGATGCCGTACAGCGGGAAGCCAGTCGGAGGAGGCAGGAAGAACTTTAAAGGCTGCATGGAGAGCATCAACTACAACGGGGACAACATCACTGACCTGGCCCGCAGGAAGAAGCTTGACACCTCCAGCTTTGTAAGACACCGGAGCACACGCACATAATCCAGAAGTCATTGAGTGGTGTACTGACGTAAACTCCTAAATGTGAACCAATCTAGTAATGGGGCCGCGCTGCTGTATAACCATGTTTGTGCTGTTGGAACTCAGTCTAAGTAAAGCACCAGGAATAGTTTGCCGGTGGCTTGAGATTCCTTGGAAATTTAGTTTGCTAAGGATATAATGGGAGGAAAATGTATGTGAATGCCTTGGAATTTCTTTTCTGCCTAAATTGGTCATAAAATGTGGTCTGATCTTCATCAAAATCATAAGAATGAGTAAACAGTGTCTGCTTAAACTAATACCACCCAAACATTTACATATTATCATATTTGTATTGGCAATAACATGTAAACATTCACAGGACAGCGAGAAAAAAGCAAGTGAACCCGGGAATCTCGCTGAACTGCAACAGTTTTGCAAAGAGGAATGATCCAAGATTCATCCTGATTGTTGTGAGCGTCTAATCTGCAACTACAGGAAAGCAGTTATTGCTGCAAAAGAAGGATCAGCCAGCTATTTAATACAAGGGTTCACTTACTTTTTCCTCCCTTTCCTATTAATGTTTATATGTTATGGCCAATAAAGATATTGGAGGAAGGGCCAAGGCGCGAAACGTTACATGTGGTGTAAGTTATAAACACTTTTTCTGGGAGCGACTTTTTTCTTTCTCATCTTCATAGTCTACTTTGGTTCTGCACACTATTAAGATTGGATGTGTGTGTTTTCCCTTTTTTTTAAACAATAAAGATATGATAACATGTAATTGTTTGGGTGCTATTGGTTTAAGCAGACACTTTTTACTCATTCTTATGATTTTGATGAATATCAGACCAATAATAGGACCAATTTCGGCAGAAATTCCAAAGTGTTCACATACATTTTCCTCCCACTGTATGGTAGTAGGGATAGCAATGGCATTGTAAGCTGCAAGTAAGATTAACATTAATATAGTCAAAATAGTATTTCATGTACAGAAGTGGCATTACTCCTGGTAGTAGCCTTTACAGCTGCCTCCATGTATTGAGCACCGCCATTATTGTCACACTTGCTCTGTGCCTGACCTGACTGAGGGTGCACAATATTCACCGCACCGAAAAATACAGCCAAACGGATTCATAATTAATCAGATGCAGCTGCCCTATCTGTGGCCCTCTGTGTGTTTACCTTCTGTACCAACTCGCTCCCTTGATATCAGCGCTGGCATTTTCCCTCCGCAACTAAAGACACGTTTTAATTGCTACACTGGCTAGAGGTTTGTTTTTGAAGCATCTTAAGCAATGTGTTTCCGTGCTCATCAAACGCTCAGCTCTCAAGACGAACCGGTGGATGTAACCTTTGCTTTGCTCTTCCTGTGGAGTGGACAGCCAGCGCGTCTTCGATCCCTTTCCAACTGATTGGACAAATGGGGACTCTAATCAAGTGCATTAAAGCCTCAGTGATGACTCACACAATTCATTTGTAATCAAAGCAGATCCCAGCGCAAATTTCACACAGCCAAGCAGACGCAATTAAGAATCATCTATAGTTCAATACTGTGCGTTTGATTTCATTGGGCGGAAGGAGCTCAACAGCAATTAGTGCCTAAAAGGCCATAACAATGTTTGTTTTTATCAACACTTATTTGTATCAAGCACGATCAGGCTTTTAACTCTGGCGTTACCAATTAATACCAACTCAAAGTCCCTTAAGCTTTTACTGTTGCATTTTATTCATCAGTTCATTCAGACGCTTCTGTCAACTCCATTTCAATAATCTTCTAATATTAGCCAGAAATCTTTCTATTTTTCATCTGTCAGGCATATAACAGACAACCGTGTTTTATTTATTTTGATCAATTCTGACCACCAAACACTCCAGAAGACTTGCATTATTTATTTTGTTTATCCTGTTATCCATTTTACACATTTCATCCAATCATTAGAACAAAATAGAGGCATTTATTTTATTACGCGTAGTATTATTATTGAAAAAAACATTTAAAAAAAACAAGACTAAACAAATGTGTCATTGCTGTGAGCGACTCACCTCTCCTAACACCTGACTGACATTTCCCTGGAGATGTTGACTTAAGGCAGCCAATATGAGATATAAAAGGGCTAGGTCCTCATCCAAATTAATTTTTTATTGCCAACTGCAAAATAACATTTTGTGTGTCTAGCTGGTCATTAGGAGCATGCTTTTATATTACTGGCAGCAGTAGAATCCAAAATGTTACGCACTGTGCCTCAAAAAAAAAAAAAATCACTCTGTCTGCATCACCCAAGAACGATATTGTGTTCTTGACTTAACACGTCGAAGGTCATAATGTACGAGCTGGTGGTCATAATGTTTTGGCTGATCTATGTATATCTATTGTTTTGTGTCCCAACAGCGTAACCTGTCCTTCTCATGCGTGGAGACCCACACCTTCCCAGTTTTCTTCAACGCGTCCAGTTTTCTGCAGCTGCCGGGACGAGCCAATCACAACGTGGTGTCAGTGGGTTTCCAGTTCCGGACGTGGAACCCTGACGGACTCCTGTTCTTCAGCAACCTCGATGACGGGATACTGGAGATTTCTCTTGAAGAGGGAAAGGTCATAGTGCACATCAACGTGACGACAGCAACCAAAAACTACAGAGTGGACTTGTCTTCAGGTAAGGCGCTGTTTTATGGGGTTTTGACATCATGAGAAAGCACAGTGCGACTCTTGCTTTTTCTTGACGGCTCAGCGAGTCTGTCAGAGTTTGCTGTTTACAGTGTCAGAGCTGCACCATTTTAAAATATTTAATTACATTTTTTTTCTCCCTTGTTTCCAGTTGTAATATCAAAATTCAGTACAAGATTCACAAGCATTTCAGAACATGTTTGTAGAGATCTAAATATGGGTCAAGTGTTAGCAGGTTTCATACATGGACTGTTTGTTCGGCAAAGAAAATAATAATTGGGCTGTTTGTGATGTGTGAAGTATTGTGATTGATTGTGCAATCTTGAAGTACATGTGCCATTGATTTGAGTAACTAATTTCAAGAAATCTGTCCATGGAGCAAGATTTTTTACTCTTAAGTCAATTAAAAAGTTTCCAGCACACTCAAAATTAGATAAAAAAAAAACGTTATTGGGTTAAAATAAAACTCTTGTAGATGTTTTTTCTTCTCAAAATCTTGCCTCACGGACAGATTTCTTGAAATCTGTTACTTAACACGATAGCTCTTTGCAGTCTAGGTGAATGCTTTTAGACCGTCTATTTTTTAACGTACTAGCACCTTAGAAAGTGCACCTCATCCTCCTTTGAATTACACAGTGCTGATCCTTGGGCATTTTAAATAGGAGTAAATGCCATGATTGAAAGATTGGAGGACGTAAATTCAGAGCAGTATACTATTCGAACGTCTCCTTCAACAGTGCTGCTCCCTCCCCAAGTCAGTCAGTGGATGCACTCACTTTCTCTGTCCACTGCTGGTTTAATCGGCCATTATGCCCTGGGGTATTGGGACTATCACCGAGTTACCCCCTGAGCTAATTGGGCTTGTGACTACGACGACTTCTGTGTTAGAATTCAAAGAACCAAAACACTGTTTTTATTTTGCTTCCGCTGTAAGTGAGTTCACCTGAAAAATGAAAGGCACACTGGAAGACTGGTTGTGGCTCTAATCAGTTGCTTATACGCTGCGTGGAGTATTCGGTGAGTGAGATTTTGTGTCCATGTTGTTAATGACTTTCCCGAGACCAAATTAATATAGCACATGCCCGATAATTCTGCGCACAGAGTTGTAATGAGATTCTTATTCATAGATCGTAGTGTTTGAGTGCCAATGATATAAAAGACGGGCAAATAAAGGAGAATGTGGTACACTACTCCCGTTTTTAGGCATTTCCTCATGTAAGCGTGGATCATCGTGAGGTAAGAAGATTTCGATGGCTAAGTGTATGGTAATAGGGATGGCGGTTATGACATTGTAAGCAAATGAGATTAGCATAAAGATTGTCGAAGTAGTATTTCATGTACAGAAGTTGCTTTATTCCTGGTGGTTAATTATTGAGCACCATCATTGTTGTCTGTATTGAGGCCATAGACTTTTTCTCTGTTGCTTGATGTGACAATCTGGACAGTTCATCTGGGCATTGAATCACAACGCGGCAGAAATGACTATGCCTCTTGTTAGTTCATCATGTGTTTTCAATGCCCCGCCCCTTTGGTCCTGCGGCAGAGGGGATCTCCTACACAGAACTATGATCTCCACACCTGCTTCAGATCGCTCTTTATGTTTTTTTCAGAAGACCAATGAGGTCAACAAGCCGACAGTTTTGTATGATCTCAGCTCTATGTTCACTTAAAACAACGTAAAACTCACAGCCAGACATTCTCAATAGTCGATGTTCTTTTCTTAAAGGAAAAGGCCACCGTTTTTCCATACTGAGATATATTCTTACCTGAGCTTAGACGAGTTGATGCGTATCTGTCTGGTCTTTGTGTGTGCCCTCAGTAACGCAAAACGACCAAAGATGTTGTTAGCATTTGGCCTCTCCCAGCATATTCCTATAGCTCCAAACGGGGGTGAAGTTGGAAGCCACCATATCTCAGTATGGAAAAATGGTGGCCTGTTCCTTTAAGCCCCCGTTTTCAGCCAAAGCCCAGTGAAGAGAGTGAAATGAGGGAGACAGTTGTGTTTCATAAAACACGCAATATCTCCGAATCTAGACAAAAAACTGTGATTTTGATCAAAACCAGCCTCTGTTAACAGGAAACGAGGCACGTAGAATTAAACCGTTTCCACATACGGAAAGCTTAGAATCTCATCTTTCAAACGAGCCATAGCATGTGTCTATAGCTATAACATAGAATACGCTGTGGTGCTACAAATATCATGAAAAATGGTCTGGATTGTTGGCACTCTACAGCTAAATCCCAAAAACGGCACTCAATGTGTTAAGATGTCGGGTTTCTAATCTAAAACATGAACTCGAAATAAAACGACTGTCATATTCCTCTTGTTTGTTTGGAAACAAGGGATGAAACTAAAGAGTCAGCTGAGCCCGTGGAGAGTGTGTAATGGATCGGTCTGTCGGAGGCGTCTCTGCGTTGTGTGCATTAGGACGAGGTACTTAGCTGAAATTCCTGTGGGGAAATCTGATTTAACTCATTAACTCTGCAACTGCCTTTTCTGTCTTCAATTCATCACCGGCGTTATTTTCCAAGCTTTTAGAAATAATAAAACAACCCTTTTAGAAAAATAATCAAACAACCAACCCACGATGTTTAGTAATTTTAGCAAAGCACAACACAAAAGAATCCAGCGCTGCATCACAATTCAAAAACATACTTTCTATTAGTTTGTATTGTTATATAGTTGTACTTTTATAGAGATGGTTATCCAAATTTAGTGAATCGTATACTTTCCCCTATACTGAGCCACTGCAGGCATGTTTGTCCAAAATTATGCAGCCGTGTGATTCCCCTATGAACTCCATTACCAGCCAGTGTGGGACATAATACAAAAAAATATATTGTCTGTAAAATACGGAAACCGCTATCTCTTATACACAAAGTTTTCATTTTCAGCTCAAAGCAACCGCATCAACCCTGGAGATCCCTGACACACATACAGTCGGGCGATTTGAACAGTCCAAACAAGAAGAATAGAGCATTATAATGATGGAAAAGCCTGAGGCGCTGGTTTGAGGTTGAAAACACACTAGCTTTTCTCTTTTATAATGTTATACTGTTTCATAGCTGTGGCTCGAGACAGGCGGTTATTGTGTATGTGCGGCCCAGGCTTAATGTGTCATATAGCCGGATTTGTGGTGGTGTGTGAAGCCGCCATTCCCAAAGCCACCGAGGAACCGGGGTTTCTGAGAGCCGGGGCCATGAGAGGGTTGCTTATGAATAACAAAAGTTCACATACATTTTTGAATTGCATAGAAGGAAAATGAGAAATTATGGGGACAGAAAATAGGTTGCATACAGACTATAGCACTGATGTGTTGTCAATTACAGAATCTGATCCTTCGAATGGCTATTTAACGTCAGCAGTTTTAACAGGTTTTATTTGGTTAAAGTGCCCAATTCATACCTGTTGAACCTGCATTTGTGGCACAAGGTACAGCAAACCAACTCATTGTTGTATAGTTTAAGATACAGATGCATAACCATAATCAAACTGTGGAAATCAGTTTACATAGTCTTCTGATGTATAGAATCAAAGTTTACAAGAATACTGTCTTACAATACATTGCACTCTATTTCCATCTTTATCCAATAGTACTAGATTATCGTTGCCATCTGATACTGCCCCGTATAGTACCATCATCACCATATTTATATATACATACACAGTGCATGTAAATACAAACACACAGTTATCTTCTTGTTTGTCTTGTATGTTTTAGCATTTGCGATTTTGTGAATACATTTCAATGTGTCCTGATCTGTGCATTTAAAGAAGCAAGGTTTGGTAAGCTGTTGCCAGAAGGGGGCACCCTTCGAGCACCAGCCCACCTCCTGCTCTGCCGATCCTTAGTTGTTTGTCACCCTAATATTGTGCTTGTATGTATTTAGTTGTATATTTATTTCGAGTTGGAGTGTGGAAGGACAAGGACATGGACAAGCAGATACGAGGCAACAACAACTGCAGCTCTGACGCTTTCGATTCTCATTGTGTTCTTGAACAAGTAGGTTTTTGTACATGCATTTTTATAGTTTAACTTAGTTGAACTTGCAAAAACTTTCTCGGCTTTTCTGATGCCCATTGTATAGATACATGCTCCATTTATAGTTTGATAGTTATTACACTGCATGGGAAAAGGATGGATTTCTCACATTGCAGACATTAACTACCTGTATATTATTCCTGCAGACAAAACTAATGACAACAAATAATCCCTAAAAGTATTTGTGTCTTTTCTTTCTTTTATGATATGTGAGTAATTGTTTTTCACCTGACCAGCTGCTCCCACACTGTTTATGAACCCGCCCCAGCTTCCCTAAAGAGCCAAACATCAAGCGAGCACCGTCCCGTGATTCATTATGAGGCATCAGCTGCTGAGCCCTCGCTTAAGGCTTTTGTGATGAATACCTTTTTTTAATGACTATTTATTCGTGTGTGCTCATTGTGGTTAAAAAGAATCAAATCCACTGAGAGATTGATCGGGAAAGCACATAAAAAATACTTCACCCAATGCTCCAGGTGTAATGAAGTTGAGATTAGCACAAATCGTGTCGCTTTTGGTTCAGTGGTCAATGTTTTTTTTTATTGAACAGCAATCAGTGTCAATTTTGTCGACCGTAGAGTTAGCCAGATATTCTCGCTCGCTAGCAAACAAATGAAATCGAGGTACAGCCTCCTGGTGACACAATATGAGTTAAATTGTCATTCCCAGCCATAACTCCCAAACCACACTGTCTTCATCCCAGGGAAAAACCCATTTAAAAAAGGCCCAAAAAATAGTGCTTGAATTTTTGTCCAAATATTAAGACTAAAGCTGTCTGCAAATGTTGTTGGGCTGGAATCTTTTACTTTTCAGGTCACTTTTGGTCATTTATGGGTCTCATGTGGCTATAGATAAACAAATCACAATAAAATAAATGACTTGTCCCCGTGCCAATGTTTTATTTTAATTTTTATTAATTTCAATGCTCTTTAATTACTATTCTGTCAGTGCTTTCATTTACACATAAACAAAGTATTTAGCCAGTCAAAGGATTTAACTGCTGTTGATGAAGTAGTGCCTCTGTACTATCAGGAGGCTATTTCTCCCGTCACCACACTCCAGCGATCTGTGATTGGCCTCTCGGTCCCTACAGTCATCTGCAGCACAGACAGCCTCTTAACAAACATGCTTTGTTAGGGCTGTGGGGAAAAGAACATTATTATATCAAAAATGTCATTATAATGGGAAGTGCTTGAGTGGAACGAGAGGGGGGAGAGTTTTGAAATCCCACGTAAAAACACGGGATTGGAATTGACGGCAAGTTATAAACGCACCGACACATAGATTTTACTGCTAATTTGGAAGCAGCAACAAATACATTTGGCGTCAATCCCTGATCAGGTGGAAATACTTTAGTGTTTTTTAAAGATTTGGAAAGATCTGAAACAGTTTTAAATGAGCCTCCATAAAGATACCAATACTGTGTCTAATCGAACAAAAGACTTTTCACACGTTATTGAGAAGGTATCAAGTTATTTCTTTGACTCCTCCCAGTGCGATCATCAGCTGTTTATAAATGGTCAAAATCAATAACATACAATGGCCTCCTGAGAAGCGAATCAGCACTAATGCACCGGTCAAATTTGAGCCTGCCCAGTCTAGACTCCAAAATATCACCTTTGGAAAAAAAGATATAGTTTTTAGACTCTTTAAAGCGTGACATAAAGCTCAACAACATACCTGAATTCACATACTTTTCTATAGAGGAGTTTTTTTTTTGCTTTTTCAACTAGTATTGAAGTTGGGCAGAGTCATCCTTGAACAGGATGCTGATCAAATATAATGAGAATATAATGTTTGGAATGAAAACATGAGCAAAAATAGATCTTTGCTGCTGAGAAATAGATGTGCATCCCTCCCATTTTCCTTTTACTGACTCAGAGAGACTATTCATGTTTAGAGCGAGATTAGCACCACCCACTAGGATACAGAGAAGCACAAAAAAATCTAAATGAATGCTGTAATTTATGGACTATAAGCCACTACTTTTTTCAAACGCTTTGAACCTTGAAGCTTGTGTAATGGTGCAGCTAATTTCTATATTTTTACACTCATACTGAATATTGTCATCAATAACAATGCACCTGGGTCCAAAAACACTATTTCTAATGAAAGAACTCCGACATGTGAAAGATGCAATAACAGTTCCAAATCCAAACATAAAGTTGTGGTTCCCTTCGCACTCATCTGCACAATAACTGGGACAGGTGGCAAACCCTATCGATGTCTTCTGCCCGTAGTGTTTACTGCTCACCGGGGCGGGGGCGAGGGGATGCCCTCCCACGCTTATAACGTGGCTTCAGGTGCAAAATAAATGCAATTCATTTTCTCACTGCTGAAATATTATGGAGGGACAAGGCTAAATTCATCAAAAGTCAGCCTCGAACCATTCACCAGGGACCCACCTCTGCCACACTCAGAGCGGCTTCGAACACCGGGAAACTCCGGAGACCGTGTGCGCAGACGAGGAGGGCAGCTCTAAATGTGACGGGAAGAGCCACTGTGCAGACAGAACTTCAGCTTGACTGAACACACGCAAGCTTAAAGAATAATATTATTGAATTTATACAGTTCTTAACACACTTTTATAAAGATCCTGTTGATCGACTGTGCTTTGTTACAATCTGACACCTGCGGCTAATAGACAAGTGCCACCTAAATATGTTTTTTAAAATGTGTTGGTGCAGCTTAAGCTCCGGCAATAGTCCAAAAAATACAGTAGTACCAAAAAATGTACATAAAAATGTCTAACATAGGAAGGATTTAACAGAGAAATGAGAATTGGTTATATATGTGTTTTTCTTCTTCTTCTTTTTTTTCTTCTTCTCATTCTGACTTCATTGCCCCCATAGGGTTATTTATCCTCTGACCCATCACTCCACCATTTCTTTATGTAGAACCAACTCTGAGTCATGATTGCAGGCCAGGCCACCTTTTTGACAGTTCCAGTACTAATAGACAGACTGCAAATGCCAAGCCTATGTTTAAACCTGTTGACACCCTTACACGGCCTGACATAATGCCTTTACAGTCGCTGCCGTAAGGATAAAAGGCTAAAGTGGGCCCTATCATCACATGTAGCATCCGTTCTCTGGCTTTCTGCCAATGATTCTGAGTGGTGTTGACACGGCGCTCCACCCTCGCACCCTCCTCTGCTCAGGACCGGCCCAGATGTCAGTATGAGAGTCGCTTGTCTTTGCTCCGTTATAACTTAAGTCTGTTTCTTATGAGACTTTCTTTGACACGCTCTATTCCCAGGCCCACTTTTGTCGCTGACTGTCGGAGGGGAAATAGTGATAGGGTCTGTTTAACCTGACGGTGACATATGGTGAGAGATGCCAGGGACTTGGATGTCATAACTCTTTTACTTTTGCCTTTCCCTTAGTGAAAAAAATCCTTAAAGTTCTGTTCAGGCTTCTTTAAATACATACAAGGTTTAGTGGGGGTCCTAGGTCCCAAAAAGTGTTGAGAAGCCGTGCTTAAATTATATAAATCAATTTAAAATGTTTATGTATCTCACAGTCCATGAAAACTGCTTAAAAAGATAATGCACTATCTTCTACCGACGCTGAGATTATGAAGCAATTTCAGATTAAAAGTTTCAAAATAATTGGCAAGCTATGCATCCGTTTATCCCCTGATAATTCTATGCTGTAACAGGCTTAATGTACATTATGCCCTGAATAATACTGTACAAGACACAAGTTTCAGAAGTAAAGGTGAACTCCATACTGTAGATAAAGCAAAAGTAATTAGCGTCCCACAATTAACATGCATATGCCACTGTACAGCACTTAATCATCTTTAATAATCCATCACAATTAAAATGGGCCTTAAGTCTGGGATTTATGCTAAGCTCCCCTGTCTTCTGAGTATTGCCCCACTGAGGGAGGCTAAAAGTGACTTTGTGGACTGTATTTTTTAAAGAACATGCAACATTTGTTCCATTACTTTTGTTTACTTTGATCAAAACATAGATTGTTTAAGTGTTTTTTGAGGAAGGGTTCATCCATCAATTTCTATATTTTCCAGAGGGCTCGCAGACGTCCAAAGCATAACTATCTATACGTACAAGAACCCCCTTTTTCTCACCATCTCATCCAATTTGTGGCTGGTTTGTCTCGGTAAGTCTCGGCTCCCCTCAGTAAGAGCTGTCATCTCCCTCTTGTGCTCCTTCTCTCCCAAGAACCGAGAGCCTGAGAGCTGCTCCACTTGTTCTCCCGGAAACATGAAAGCCCCGCGATTTCATCCCCTCTTCTCTGTTTTTTTTTTTTTTTTGTGACTTTCTCAATTCACCGGGATTTTTTGATTTGGGATAATTACGCTGTGAAGCTCCGGTCCCTCCGCATCTGCCACTTGTCCATATGAATCTACGGCTCTGTCCGAGTTGCAGCGTGCCGTGTGTAATTGCTGTCACTTTGTTTTTTTGCACCTGCCAGTCTGGGGCTTATCACTGAAATATCTCGAGGAAGGAGCTCTTTTAAGTCGGCCTGTCTCAAGTAGAAACATGACGTCTTTGAATAAATACATGGCTGCGCTGCTTCCTGACGCGCTGCTATATTTGACTGACCATAACTTTCTATTGAGCATTTTTTACGTCCTGTCATAAACATTTTACATCAGGCTATGAAAACGTCAAGCGGGTGTGTTTGAGGCTTTGTGATGCTTGCTATTTTCGGTAAATATAGAATTGAAAGTCTGCTTGATTGTGGGTGCTGTAGTAGTAGTGAAGCAGTAATAGCGTTGGTAGTAAAGCAAAGGTACATCTTCTTGATAAAATGTATGTTTCGAATAATACTTGAGCCCAGCTGTGGAAAAAAAAAAATGGCAGCCACCTCGTGTTGTTTTACCCTGTCCTGTGTCCCGGTGTCCCCTCCCCTGTGGACTTGCTCTTCAGCCTTGGTATTCTTGACTCGCCCTCTGTTCTCGCCAGTGTCTCTGGGAGCTGTCGGCTCTGTCCAGCTCTCCTCACTCGCTCGCCTGCGAACTGTCATCTGCTGCTCCCCGCTCCCCCCCCCCCCCCCCCCCCTTTCCTTGAGTCCATGTCCCAAATCACAGCAGCGCTAGTCCACTAGCCCACATACATTCTCAAATTGTACCCTTTCCCGCGCTCTACCAAATCAGATGCAATAGAGGATAGGCTTACACTGCGGAGAGAAAATATGGTTCTGACTTTGTAAGAGAGGATTCAGCGATCCCAGGGATAAGACACAATCTGAGCAAAATGTCGACAAGTGAAGGAATTTGTATTGGTGCTTTAGTCCATCCAACTCTCAGCAATACATGCTTTTAACACAAAGCATGTATTGCTGAGAGTGTTAAATGTTACATATGTAATATGTGTACTATGCTAAAAGCAAAGCATCTGTTGTAAAAACTATACCGACTGAGGGGGAACATTGCGTATATTGATAATCATGAAATATTTTCTGAGGCTATTGACATAAGTTTGAAAGAGGATAAAAGAATAACTCAATACCTGAAGTGAGTGGAACATAATGTCTCTGGCCTTGCTCTCTTCATGAGTTATCAAAAAAGGTGAATGACAACCGAGAAATACTTGCGAAATACCTTATTAGACGGCATAAATTTAAATGCAGAGATGGTTCATTGTCAATAGAGACATTGAAACTGTATTGCTCTCAAACACTGAATGAAATTTCAAAGTATTTACACATTCTACAAAATGTGGGATACGGTGGGGTTAGGCAGCAAATGGTTTGCCTTAAAGCAGAACTCAGTAACTCATGCCCCTAGAGGCCATAAACACCACTGCAGGTGTCGCAGTAATTGTCCGTGAGAGTAAATACTACGCTGACAGAAAAGACCAAGGGAGAGATGGATATTGTACATCTAATTACACAATGGAGATATATTTTTTCACTCAAACTTGGCTGTAAATACTGTTTAAGTGGCGCTGGCCCACAGTTAGCTTCTTCATCGTGATTCTATTAGTGTGTATTGGTGACTCCTACCTGGAAGCAGGGAAGTTGTAATTGTGACACCAGGGGGAGATGAAAGACCCCTCAATCATCCCATTAACACTTGTATTACACCCAGAGGGACTACGAAAAGGATTTATTAAAGGAATAGGCCACCGTTTTTACATAACAAAATATGTTCTTACCTCACTTTAGTCGAGTTAATATATCCCCGTCTGGTCTTTGTCCGTGCGCTCTGTCACGCAAACGGAGCACATACGCAGCCTCTCCCACATGTCACATAGCTCCGAAAAAGCTCACGATAGAAGCTACCAAGCTCTTCCACGTGTTCCCTATTTAAATAAAGTTACGTGAAGTGTTTTCATGCGAAGTATATTTACACAGAAATGTAACATGTCGATTTTATAAGCAAATAAAAAGGGGGACTATATTGTGAGGCGTAATGATACGAGGAGCACAGTGTCCGCGTAGTAACTCCTAAAGACTTCCCCCCGCTCACTTCCGTCAATAACCTTTAGGAGTTACTGCGCGGACGTTTTACTCCTCGTATCATTACGCCTCACAATATAGTCCCCCTTTTTATTTGCTTATAAAACATGACATGTTACATTTCTGTGTAAATATACTTTGCATGAAAACACTTCACGTAACTTTATTTAAATAGGGAACACGTGGAAGAGCTTGGTAGCTTCTATCGTGAGCTTTTTCGGAGCTATGTGACATGTGGGAGAGGGTGCGTATGTGCTCCGTTTGCGTGACAGAGCGCACGGACAAAGACCAGACGGGGATATATTAACTCGACTAAAGTGAGGTAAGAACATATTTTGTTATGTAAAAACGGTGGCCTATTCCTTTAAGGTCAACAAGTTACTTAGTACTGCTGTAATGGTGATACTGACACTGTAAATTGTGTTTTTTTTATAGTGCAGGTTGTATGTTTTTTTTTTTTTTTAATTAATTCATTTGATGGTATGGCGGTTTTATGACGAAAAGTTGGAAAAAAGTTCTTATGTTAAAAGCATTTTTGTTCAGCACACTGGTCAAATGTGGTGGTGCTATAGAAACCATTATTATTATTATAAAAATGTGCAAAGCTGCAAGGACATTTTGTTGTAATTTCATGCTACACAGACAGTGGACAAAAGTGGCCAGGCTTGTTCCAAGGCATGTGAATACAAATGACAACTCAGCGGGAGATGAAATGGTCTTGTCTTTTTCAATCTGCACTATTCTACTTCTTCATTATCAGTGCTCTTCTTTTTTTTTATCTTTACCCGGCGACTGGCACGTGTGTCGCTTGAGTGGAAAATTTCTGTGGCTTTTTTTTTTTTTTTTTTATAGCCGAGTTTTTTTGTGCTTGCTTGTGCTCGTGTGAAAGGCTTCAATGACAGCGCGCCGTCTTAGATAAGCTCATCATTCAGAGCTATTGCGGGCGATGTAAAACAGATGAGAGGACACCAGCTTATGCCGTATCTATTTTCCATTACATTGAAGAGGTTATGGAGGGGGAACAAGGGAGGGCTGGAGAAGCAGCGATTACATCAAGCCAATATGCAGTCAGTTAAGGAGCGCATCAAGGTCACTTACTAGAGCAACTGCTTATACCGGCATTCACACAAAAACGTAATGTCATTGACGGGATTGGACCGCAAAATGCAGTGCTAAGCAGAACGATGATAGGATAATAGCCATGAGGTTTCCTATGTGGTATGCAAGGGGTTTTACTAGTGGAATACAAGCTCATTCTCGTGGTATCTCGGCGATATCAAGATTTGTGAAGAGGAAACAAACAATAAAACTAAATCTTTTCATTAGACTTGGTGGCTTAAAGGTCGGACAGATACTTTAGCCTTGCACCAGAGTGTCAGCCCAACCTTCTTCAGCTTTATTCTCCTGCTCACAGCCTCCGGTCGACAGATCACTTTTCGTTAGTGGTCCCAAAGGCTAAAGGAAACTGACAGGGGACCGCTCCTTTTCAGTAGCAGGCCCAATTTTGTGGAATGCCCTGCCTTTGCATCTTAGACACATTGACAGTCACGTCATGTTTATAAGATTATCCTGTTCCTTGATTTTATTGATTCATGTCTGAGGGAAGAGGATCAAACAGTCCAGGGTGAGAAGGGTCAGCTGTAATCCGACCTGCATGCCCCCTGGTCCTGGAGACGTACAGGTCCTGGAGAGACGGAACGGAAGCCTACTGCCAAACACCTTTGCGTTATGCATAATAATCTTAAATCCACCCCTCTTGAATCCTACAGCTCAGGATCTGACTGTAGGTCCCCAAGCGCTGCACTGCTGTCAGCCACTGCAGTGACCTAGCAGCAAGAATGGGTCAACAGCAGAGGACAGATTTTTCCTATGGAGAAAACAAAGTGCCCTTAACCCTACATCAAAGTTACTTCAGTTTTATCGTAGGGCGGGAAACACTGTTGTTTTAGCCAGTATAAAGACTGGATACACCGCCTTCCAAATGAGTCTTTAACTGCTAGAGGATCATGTAAATGTGGTTGAAAAAACCTCCCAGTGATAACAGTATATTTTCAATCGTTTCAATACATTTTAAAGCTTGTAATTAACTGAAAATGGTAATTTGTTGAATTTGTAGCATTAGGAGGTCATATTTACTGAAATCAAAAGCTATTTCAATCCAAACAATCTTCTTTGATAGCAGCTTCAAGATTCTTAAATCCATTAAACATTAAACATGAATCATGTATTTCTGAGCCAATGCAGCCGTTTCTGTTCATGAGCATTCAATTGATAGTTTAGGGGAGGCTGGATAGAAGGTTTATACACAACTGCCTATGGAGGGTCCTACACCTTGATGTTCGGGAGACTCCAGAGGCACCAGCAGCTTCAAATACCTGTCTGCTGCGTTGTTGCCGCTGTTCTCTTAATCTGATGTGTTTGTCTGGCAGAAACCGTCCTTATTGTGCCTTTATCTGCACAAACGAATGTGTGCTCTGAATCAGCCGCAAATCTCTTAACAGTACAATGATTAAGCTTAATCTTTCATGAAATATCGGTTTTCATACCTAGACCAAGGCATTCAACTATTTCACGCTTTTCATCAGCAGAGAGATCCTTTTTCTTTCCCTTATTGCTTGAAAATGGTGGTCTGCTTAATAATGTGAACATCCTTTTTCAGTAGTTTTTCCTTTAACTGGGCTTAAACGACAACTAATCATCCCAGGCGTCTGAGATTGATGTCAGTGATTCAAAGAGCCCTGAGACACTATACCTTTTTCTTTTTTCTTTTTTTTACCTTTTTGACACTGAAATACAATTTGCATAATAATTTGGAACGAAGTGTATATATGGAAACCAAACCAATTGTACCTTGAGTCGGTGCATCATGTGTTTGTGGTTTGTTGTGGCAACCTCAGGCAACAAAAGCCTAAATTAAAGATGACTAGATTAATAAAGGCTAATATGCTGTTGGGTGTTTAGTCTAGCTCGAGCAATCAAGCCTCTGGACAGTGTAATAGCCAATGCAGATTTAGCAGGTGGCCATCCCCATTCTGCAAACACACAGTGGCCCTGCTGATAGAGTTTAATTAGTGTCGACCTCCCATTGAGATCCAAATCACCACCTCAGAGTGCATTTGGGGACAGAATACACAATAAATAAAGTCTCATAAATGGAGACTGCCACTCTGTTCTGTTTACCCTGGAGCCTAACCTCTTTGGCTATAGCACTGCATATTACAGAACGTTGTGCATTGATTGTGTACATATATCTACCCACAGTGGACTTCTGAGGGCGGTTTGGCCGTACCTTGAACTTTGCCACACTGTCCTCCCCATTGATGTGGTATAAGTGGCTGAAGCAATGAACTGAGCCGGATTGAAGAGATGGGCATTGCAGGAGTAGGATATAGAGAGGTAAAGGTGCATACGGGGGGTTTCAGCTAAGGAAGCCAGGGAAGGGAACAGTGCACAGAGATTGGTGTCAGTACAAAGGTGATGTATAGCGTTGCGGGTGATGAGACTGAGCGGGCTTCTCTCTTGGCTCCAGTAGTAATGTCCCCTTCCAAAACATCACTCATATTTAATGGAGAAGAGAAAAGAGACGGGAGTAGGGGGAAAAGGCAGGGAAGCTCCAAGAGTGCATGAGCAATGGCAAGCGCGAGAAGTGTCATAGACGAAGCCATGCACTTGAAAATGGTACGTACAGGGGCGCGCGCGCTCCGCCACCAGGATGCAAACAGGGTTCTCTCGGAGTTAATGGAGTTGAGACATAGGGGCCTGGAGACTGGCGAATGCACTCCCTGCTCTGAGTGAGAGGCAGAGCAACAGAGGGAGGAGTGCATATGATAATGCGTGGAGAAACTTACCAGGAGGAAACAAGTAATGCCACGATGGAAGTGGGTCTGAACAAGGACTACACCAGGTTATATCCAAACAGCACTAAATTTATATTCAAAGCCTGTGCTGCATATTGAATTCATATGCATATGAATCAATGCATTTCAAACTACTGAATTAGGTGCAAGGTTGAAACCATGGCCAAACCAGGACCGGAACTCATCCAAGAACTACTCCAGGTCTAAAAAAGGTTGATGAATATATTTGTCTCACATTGTGCAGCCCTAATAAGGACTGACTCACAGACAGAATGTGTTAGGAAAGTTTTATTGAACGTGAATCATGATGGAAGATTGCAGTAATGATATGGAATACATGACGTTGATGGATGATAGCCAGAATCTTCCCCTGGAGCCCGGACACTGGTGATGGTAGGACAAGACCCAGGGCGGCCAGTTGACGTCAACGAACAGAGGAGGGGCGGAGAAGATGCGCAGCACAGCTGGGAAGCGGCCGAGTGATTGACCAGGGAGCTTAAGAAGGGGATCCTGGGCGATGATTGGCTGAGGAGAAGGTGCGGCTTGAGCTGTGGTCTAAACCAAAGGATGAAAAATGATAATACTTGTCTTAAAGGATCTGTATCATGCTATTTTAGCCATTCCAAAGTTAAGTATAGGCATTTATATGATATATTGTACCTCTACCACTATGGAGCACTAATTTTTGTGATAAATATAAGTGTTTTCTGGAGGTATTTTTCAAAGACACAACGCTTCGATTCAGTTAACTCCGCCCCCTCTCTCCGCACATACAACTTTACCGTAATATAAATAAACAGCAATAAGTGAAGTTACTTCACAATGCAGTTAAAAGGAGTTGACATCTGCAACACAGCTTCATAAATGGCTAACACACAAGCTAATATGCTAACACATGTTTGTATTGACTCACCACTCTGGTCCATCGCTGTTTACATTATGGGACTCGCGTTGGTTATAAAAGTTAATCCACTTTGATTCAGGCGAAGGTTCACCAAACATCCATCAAAAGACAGTCACAGATAAACACTATTTTGGTGAAAGTCGCCGAATCCCGGAGAGAAAAAAACAACTTCTGACGAGTGGCCTCTACTTTAGGAAGGTTGAACAAAGTCTTCGTAGTCAAACGCGCTTCTTTTTCTCCGTGACATTATCGTTAGGTAAGAATAAAGAACAGGTGTGTCCAGAGTAGGTTATAACAAGCTCCATCTTCACAGCTGCAGCGCAAACATGACTGTTCAGACGCTCAGGGGATGTGTTTGTTTTGGCCTCAGCTGACCTGGAAGCACCTCGGGCACATCCTTTTCTTTTTCTTTTTTTTCTTTTATTTCTTTCTTACAACAGAAATAATGAAAAGGCTGGTTTACAAATCAAAATCAGGCCGTAAGCATAGAATTAAGACATTACATTACAGACGTCGAGCACTTCCGTTCCGCTTTGACGACACAACTGAGCACGTCAGTCGTTCACCAGGAGAGGGCGGAGCAGCTGCTCAGAGAGCAGGATTCAGAAGGATTGCTGAGAACTGCGTGAATGAAGCCAAAAAACACTGTGTTTTTGGCTGTGTTTTTGATAAGGAAATAGCATAACAACATGGCTAAAAGCTCCAAAAAGTCGATTTTGCATGATATAGAACCTTTAATGTCTTAAATGGGATATTCCTTTAACTATTTCCAATTAGTTGCAGAGTTGCCACATTCAGACACTGCATATCATCTGTGAGTTTGCATCTGGATTCTCTCAGAGGTAATGGAGTTGGGACACAGGAGCCAACACACAGGCAAAAAACGCTCCCCGCTCCAAATGAGAAAGAAGGAGAGGCATTCACATGAAAATATATGCAGGAAATACTCGAACCACTGAACATATTTATATTCTCTATTGACAATATAAATATGTTCTAAACTTACCCTGAAGCCAATTGCAAGCGGGAGCGGAAATACAGAAATGAAGCATGGCTGGGGATGATTCATTTCCATAAAAACAGCGATATGTCAAAGTGTAATGTAAACATGTACAGTAGAACGCACTCGACAGATTGAGAGTTTGTTTACCAGTGTCACCGCCTACTTTCTGCCCCTCAGTGATTGAAAAAGCATTTGTCCTTATTGTGATCCCGGATACAGATTCTGCACCAAATTTTTTCTCATGTTGTAGAGTGAAACGCATTACCTCTCTTGGGCTGCAATCTAAAAGCTGCAATTTGTGAAATAATGAGACTGCGTGATTTTGGTGGTGTTTCTGAGACGGTCAACCCAACGTCTCAGCCTGAATGTTATGTATTTACACATTTATGCATGTGAAATGTAGCAAGGAAGCATTTTGAAACTATTTAAAGAGGGGGTATTGTGCTGTTTTCAATCAAATAGCACCAGTCTATGGCACACTCCAATGATGACGAAACCTTCTGTTGGTCTGTAAATGCAGTAAATTAAAATAACTGCCTTGTATAAAATTGCTCTCTCGAAATGGTTGTAGCGAATGTCTTGAAATAGGCCTCTGTCTCTTTAAGAACCTCTGACTCTTTCCGACCCGCCCCCTCCACACGCTGTCTGTGGCATCAGTGGGGAGGGGGTTCTGCTGAGGAGCAGTTGTTGGTTACTTGGCTGGTGACGAAAGGTCTGAGGCGTGTCCAGGAGGTGGGGGTGTTCCTAGGAGGACTCAGGCAAACCTATCCCTAAAATGGCTGCCATCAAAGTTTTTACAAATTACTCAAAAATACGTGAATGTGCCAAGGCAACACTTCAGGCATGTTTTTAATGAGGAATGACATAATAACATGATGTAAAGCTTCAAAAGTCGATTTTGCATAATACCCCCCCTTTAAATTCATCGTCCTTCCTGTTGTTGTTTTTTAATACAGTATTTTCTAGGATAACTTGAAATACTGTGTCTAGAAAATACCGCGACTTCAGATATTATCATATGTAGTAATGCATTATGCCAGCAGAGGGCGTGATGCTACTTCAGTCTTCTGTCGTGGAAAGGCAGGTGTCTCAAATTGATGCAAATGTCAACACAGCAACCTGTAAGCATGCTCGTGTTTTGATGTGGATATAACATAATAACATGACTAAAAGCTCAAAAATAAGCTGTGGATGTAAGATCTATTTCTTTGCTCCCTTGACTCGTGTTTCATCGAGTGTTTTGCTTGTGTGCAGGTTCGGGGCTTAACGACGGACAGTGGCACGCGATCCGTTTGGTGGTCAAGGAGAACTTTGCCATGCTGACTATAAACGGAGAGGAGGCGTCAGCGGTGCGCTCTACCTCGCCGCTCAGCATCACCACAGGAGGAACCTATCACCTCGGAGGTAAGGGTCACATAAAACCGCAACACTTCCTTTAATCTGCAATCCCCAAAAGTCTGTCCCAAACTGCTGCGTTGCAACCTGAGATCTAGAGTAACTGTGTTGCTATGAATAAGGCATTATATCTTTTATGTCTGTTGTTGTGTCCTGTGGCCCCGAGTTTTGAGTCTCAAGTTGTTTTGATCAAAAGGCTCGGTTAAAATTAGCACTGAGCTATACACGTTCAAGGTAGTTTTGTACAGCTATCACATTATATTATACATAGTTCTTTGCATTTGCTGAAATAACCCTATTGTTTGGTTTAGTCTAGTCTGAGGTGTGATTTTTATTACCAAAATGTCCTTGAGCAAGAACTCAATCTTGCCTCTAATGTCGGTGTATCTGTTGAGCGAGAGAGTTTGTGAAAGCAGATGGGTAAATGAATGCTTGATGCAGAGCAGTTTGAGAGGCAGCGATGGGAAAAACTGTTAAATAAATTCATCCATTTAACAGATGTTTATAGTCCTAAGATTGAGGCTGTGTCTTGAGTCAGTACTTTCTGAATGAATTGCATTGCAACGCTTCTCAGCACTCCTGTAAACACAAGCAGAAGTTTTTGATTATAAAAGAAATGATTACAGAAAATATACAGCTGAATTTGTTACGTAGCTGTGGAGAAGAGTTTTTCCAAAGAGGAACAAAAGGCTTCACCTCCCTGTATAGTCTCAGAATAAGCAGTTTAATTATCTACAAAAAGCGAAGGCGCATCACAAAAGGAAAACACAGGCTCAAACTGTTGAAAGCCTCAATCTATCAGAATTAGGAGGATGGTGGGTTAATGATGCCAGACAGTATGTGTCTGAGTCTGGTGTGTGTCTGGCACCTGTATGAAATTACAGAAACTGAGTGAGACAGATAACTGAGGCAGGTTTATCCCCCTTCACTCACTCATCCCTTCAATCAGCCACCCCGCACCACCACCCACCAGCCCACCAGCCCACCCTCACTCTCTTGCGCTCTACACCAGTGGTTCCCAGCCTTTTTGTCTCATGCACCCTCTATTCCTTGTGATGTGCTCAAGGTGCATCCACATCCATTCTGATTTTATTTATGTTGCATATTTAAAGTAGCCTCACAAGACATTCTGTAAGTCACCTTCCTTTATAATCTGAAATAACTCCAAGGAACCTCCCGTAAGTACCCCCAGGGGTCCGCTGAACACTGCTCTCTCACCATCCTAACTCGTTGTCGTCATAACCCTCTAACCCCCTCACCCCCCTCGCTCTCCCAGTGTCTAAACTGAATCTCCTCCATCAAGTCAAACCATTTCCCTGGGCCGGTCAATAAGGATCAGAGCATCGCACGCACACATCCAGACTGCTTCATTTCGTTGTCCATCTTAATTTAGTCCTCAGTGCTGAGTGAAAATCCCTTATGCTTCTCATAACTGTGTGCTTCATATTTATGAATCACGTCTGACTGGTCTGCGCCGCATGCAATCCTAACCAGATGAAGACAAAGACTGTTCTAGAATGAGTTAAGCAATTACACAAGACTCACTAGGCATGTCACCATAATTACTGGATCACTCAATGTTAAAAAGTGTATTATAATTGCACAAGTGGGGAAACATTTTATATTGACTAGTGGTTGTGGCAGCTGCAGAGGATTGAATCATGAATATGCATCAATTTCAATATTTGCACGGATTTCTTTTCACGTTGTGAGGTCAATAAGCAAACGCATGATATTGCTGGAGTCATTAAATCCTAAAGTGTAGCTTCTTTTTCGAAACTCCAACTTTCTTTCCAATCTGCCATATCGGTTTTCTTCACTTCCCTCTTCTCCTGTCTCGCCTCCATTTTGATCCGATTGATGATTTATTGATTTGTGTAAGCGGAGTGGGGAGTCAATAGCGGCTGGTAGGAAATTTTCTCGACAGTGTTTACCCCTTATAGATGGCAGGATAGAGAGCCCCAGACAAACAAGCAGTAATTAAAGACCGGTGGGATTTAAAGACATTTGCAGAACTTAAATGCATTGATAATGAGTGAATGGAAGATGTGCTTGATGACTTACATTTTAGATGTATTTGAACATGCTGAACGATCTGCAAACATTTTGGTTAATATACTAAATGATGCAATGGAAACTCATGTCCTTTTGTTGAAATATCCGCTTATACTAACTTTACCTGAGTCTAGTTACTGTGTCTTTGAAGCACAAGTAGCTCTCTGCATTTCCTGTTACATAAATATATCCCACAGGGTAAAGAAAGTTTGGAAACCTCTGCTCGTTGGAACCTGAATAAGTGTTTTTTACAATGTGGTGCTGAACCTGGCAGTGTGTGAGCTGGACTGGCAGCTATAGTGCAGCGGTACATTTACCTGGAGTCAACAAATGCCAAGAAACAGAGAACAAGTGACTGCTGTAAACAAGAGGCTAAAGGCAAAAGCGTCGGTGCAGAGTTCAGAATAAAGTTATATTGAAATATTGCACTTTCACTTCTGTGAAAGCTGACTTGATTCTATTACTGTTTTACATAACGTTAACCACCCCTGCCTTAAAGCAGTACTAAGTAACTTGTTTACCTTAATAAATCCTTTCCGTAGTCCCTCTGGGGGTAATACAAGTAAGATAAGGGATGATTGGGAGTCTTTCATCTCCCCCTGTTGTCTCTGGCCAGAAAACTGCAACTTGACTGCCACCAGACCGGAGTCACCAATACACACTAATGGAATCATGAAGAAGAAGCTAACAGGCTAACGTGCAAAGCTATCTGTGGGCTAGTGCCACCTAAACAGTATTTACAACCAAGTTTGAGTGAAAAAAATGGTGTACAATATCCCTCTTTCCCTTCGCCTTTTCTGGCAGTGTAGTATTTACTCTCACAGACAATTAATAAGTAAAAATCGCAACTTGCTACGACACCTGCAGTTGTGCTTATGGCCTCAAGGGGCAACAGTTATTTAGCACTGCTTTAACCAAGGGCATTTTCTCCAGTTAAGCTTTCCCCAAATCTAAAAGTTTTTGTCATTCTTGAAACGTTTTCATCTCGTTTTTGTCTGGTTTTCGTAGTATTTTTTTGTGTGGATTTTCTGCTGCTTTCTTCAGCTTTTTTCTTCTTGCTTTTTGATGCTTTTTTGTCATGTTTCCATCACATTTTTGTCACTTTTTTATTGTGTTATTGATGCTTTTCCGTCACTTTTTTGTGGCTCTATTTTCAGCTTTTTCATCACTTTATAATCATGTTTAGCTTTTTTTATTGAGTTTTTGTTGCTTTTTTGGTCACTTTTTCGTTGTATTTTCATCCTCATTTTTGATTAAAAAAACCTGTCATATGCACTTTAAATGGATGAACCGCACTTTCAAATAAGTATAACCAGAGCCGTGGGAACATATTTTCATTGTGGCTTTCCACACAGATTTCCACCAAAAATGCTTTTTCTGTGCTTATTTCCTATTTATTATCATGGCCTGCGATGTGCAAATCATCCACCGGGGGTTGCAGCAGCACCCTCAGCACCCTGGGTTCCCTCGGCCTTGAGTAAAACAACGAAACTATAACTGCTTTTTAATGCTCTACCAATCCACTATTCATGTTCATCTTTTTTCTTAGCCTTGGCTTCTTATCATTCTGCTACATCTAAATGCGCAGGCGTTTTACCATCTGGACATACATTCAATTAGATCTTATTTCATGCAGCTATTTTTCCCTATTCATGGGCCATGTCAAATTGAGAAGCTAATTCCATCCATGTGCAGGGGTAACATAATAATATAG
Organism: Gobius niger; assembly: GCF_951799975.1. Taxonomy (NCBI): domain Eukaryota; kingdom Metazoa; phylum Chordata; class Actinopteri; order Gobiiformes; family Gobiidae; genus Gobius; species Gobius niger. The sequence continues at coordinate 14,246,411 of NC_136869.1, forward strand.
TGAGTGTACAAAAGATAGTTTAGCCTTTAGCTTGCCCTCAATTACTCTGTGTGATGGCTCAGCCTGATGAGTCAGAGAGGCCAAGCGCATTAAGCTCTCCACTGTGCTCCATCAGCAGCTTTATGTATGTAAGTAAATCTACCCGGCAGTGCTCTAATTAGTGAATATTCAAATGATTTACATGTTTTATTTGAAAAACAAGCGTTCAGATTGTTGCTTAGAGCTATTCTACAATGAGTTCGTATCCATCTGCCTGAGCTCTCGTTGCCGCGGGGCATTGGTCTGTTGTTTTTCTGCTGGAAAAAGTCCTGATTATGGTTCGCATTGTGGATAACAATTCATAAACGCAGAGAATGGGTTGGTGAATTTCGGCATTTTGACTGTTTTTTTGAAATTCGTGTTGAGTTATATTATTTCTGACATTAATGTGCTAATGTGTTTTAATTAGGACACTCAGTAACTAACTTTTCTTATTGCTCTCCTTTCAAAGTGCTTTTCAGGGAGTCTTTGTTATGGACATTAGAAAACCTCATTATTCAATCAACACAAGTTTAAAGTAATGCATAAATGCACATGCTGTGGAAGTCTGACTCACAGCTTCTCTTGGCATGTGAATAATGAGAATTAAAAGCAGTCAGCATGGGAGAAATGGGTAATTTTGCGTCGGCCATTGTGTGTATTAAGAATGATAAAAGAGAATGGACTGGATGCGTTGCCGGCGGGGGGGTTGATTGCCTCTTTTAGAGTAAATATATTATCAAAGGGGCTGATTTACTGTTAATGGGCTTTGTGCTTGCTTTTAGCATTAAGTTATGGCCAAGGTTTTACGCCAGATGCCCTGCCGGACACCAATAGGGTTTGTAAACCGCTTCTTGACTGGAGAGCAACATTTTAACGCCTCGTTTGAAAGAAAGCTGCCTGTAACATTTTTGTTGTGTTGTTGCCGCGGTTTTGTCACATTTTTGAAGACTTTTGGCGTGTTTTTGTCACTTTTTTGTCACTTTTTTGTTGCTCTGTCGTTGCAGCTTTGTTGTCTTTTGTCGCTTTTTGGTCGCTTTTTGGTCGTGTTTCTGTCAGGTTTTTATACATTTTTTGTTGCTCTTTTGTCACTTTTGTGTTGTGTTGTTGCTGCTTTTCTTGCACGTTTTTGTTGCTGCTTTGTTGACTTCTGTCGCTCTTATGAGGCTTTTTTTGTTGCTTTTTTTCCTCACATTTTTGTCACTTTTTTGTTGCTTTTTTGTCACTTTTTTGCTGCGATTATGTCACTATTTGTTGCTTCATTGTTGCTTTTCCGGCACCTTTTTGGATGCATTTTCATCCTCGTTTTCGTCTCTATTTTTGACACAAAACAGTGGTAAAATGTGCTCTGTTCAGCTGGAGGTTAAGAGGTTGAAGTGATCAGCACCTGGTAGCCCCCATGTGGCTTCTTTTTCTGCTCCTAAAAAAACAGTTTCAATTCTGGGTTCACAGTTAATCAGCCAGAGTGAGATGGCCACCCATTTCAAAATACAAAATTGTCTGTCTCCATCATTATGTACAAAACCCGCTAACCCCGGAGCCGCACGCTGGCCGAGGGGTTTTCATGTTTTTTTTGTGAGTTTAGCAGTTCATATTTCAGCCTTCTCTCAAATGTCAGTGCTCTTGGACATGAACACTGTGAACCGAATCTTAAGCATAATAAAACTTGCAGTGCTATAAAATGTATCCTTTCCTTCCCGTGGCTTATTTTCTCTTCGTCTCCGCCCCTCTCCCCTTCTCTCTCAAACACCACGCCCGCGGAAACCCATTTAACGGAGAATGCTCCCCAAAATGTGACACCGAGCTTAAAGAAATTAATAAGTGACTGATACGTGACAGATTGGATTTTTCATTCACGCTAACAGGGCACGGAGTCACACAGTTCTTGCGCAAATAAACAGAAAGTTCCCCCTAACAAGCAGCAGGAATTGATTAGACTTTGCACAATAAAGCATGTTGAGATTTAATAAACGTGAAAGTGCATCGTTAGTGTTGCTGCGTTTGCCTCATTAGCTATTTTAACTTGATTTGATGCTTCAAGACCCCAAATTTTAATTGGATTTTTCCCCACGGTTTTGACTTGTTATTCATTTTTTTCGTATTTATTCCAAATGCTGGCAAATTAACTGTACACATTGCTATTTGTCTTAAAGGAATGTAACCAGGAACTGTTTTGAATACAGATTAATGAAGTGTTTTCGGGAAGCGCATCGGACGTATTGGAGATACTGGCTTGGTTGTTTTAGAGACTGTGACTCTTAGTTTAAAGCAGGAGACAGTGAGATGAAGTCTAAGAGAGAAGATTGCGTGGTTTGTTTAGAGATACTGAAATAGAGCAGTGTTGATAAAAACAAACAGAAGTAAGTAAAGATAAATAAATAGAATGCTATGGATACTTTTTCCTTCCTTGTCAGTCAAAGCCAAACCTAATACATCTTAACTCCCACCTGAACTGGGCACATTTTCTCCAGTTCAACACAATAAAAAAGTGTCAAAAACACACGACCCAAGAGTGATGAAAAAGCGACAAAAAAGTGACAAAAATGTGATGAAGAAGAGATGAGGAACAGGACAAAAATGTGACAAAAACGCAGCAGAAGAGCAACTAAAACAAGACGAAAGAGTGATGAAAAAACACGAAAGAGCGACAACAAATTAAAAATAATAATAATAATAATAATAATGCATCGGTTTTATATAGCGCTTTTCTGGACACTCAAAGACGCTTTACATTGCATTATTCATTCACTCCATACTTGGTGGTGGTAAGCTACTATTGTAGCCACAGCTGCCCTGAGGTAGACTGACGGAAGCGAGGCAACCAGTCTGCGCCATCGGCCCCTCCGACCACCACCAACCACTCACTCACGCACTTCATTCGCTAGGCTTCCTGGTGTTACTAAACGGTCTCCGATCCAAGTACCGACCAGGCCCTTCCCTGCTTAGCCTCCAAGGTCTGATGGGATCGGGCAGAGCAAAGGCAGTATGATTGACCACTATACGAAAATACGTTTGTTTTGTAGGTTTTAGCTTTCAAATGAAGCGTACCACTGGCCTAACGGCTGTAAGCTCCAGTTGAAAAGCTTTAGATTTGCGTTAATCTGAACTGGAGAAAATGCACACGGTTAAGACAGGGGGTAAGAGGTTAAGGGGACTATACTGAGTTTAAAAATGTTAAAACTAAGTATTTTCCTCCCCCTACATGTTCCAGCCATGTCCTAATGCGTAGAATGAGCCCAGACCTTTTCACCACAACTGCCTCTAAAATCCTACACTGTCACTCAAAAAGTTGTTACTTTGGGTCCGAAGTGCCGTCATGCACGAGCTTAATATAGAGACTGCAGTTACACGTAAGACCTGAGGTGGCGGTAGTGAGTATAAAATTACCAACTTGCATCAAGTCTCTTTAACCTCCCAGGAAATGTGTATATTTACCAAAAGATCAATAAAGCTGTGCAATTGGGCAGTGCAATAAGTGGAAAATATAGCTACTATACTGATATTACTGCAATATTTTACTAAACCCTTTAAGCACAGTACATTCCATAATTAACAAAAACATAAGCAATAGTTTGTCATCGAATTGTGTCATAGCAAGACTTACAAAAACAAGATGGATGAAACTTGCCAATAAATTATATTGTGCAACATTTTTACTCAGCATGTTTGTTATAAAGGTTGAAATCTCTTGGTCGGTCGGTTGAGTCGGAAAGAGGTGCAGGACAGGGTTAGAAGGAGGCAGACGATTCACCAAAAAAGAGGAGAATGTGTAACTCATTGTTCAGACTTGGCATTAATAAAATGCACCTTCCCGATTGAAATGTCACAGTGCTCCTTTTTACCCCTCTGCAATAATAGAATAAATGTGAATCATATAGTTCAGATTCAACACCCACGCAGCCCTAATGGTGCCGCTCGCCGTATCCAACCCGTACCCGGCCCGGCCTCCACATACGGGGCCGCTCCAGCTCTTAAAGGTTCTGATGAATTAGACATGAGACACTGAAAGGCACATTTATCACACAGCAGCCCGTGTTCCCTTGGAAAGGAGAAGAGTGTTTTTTTGTGTGTGCGTTTGATGCATGTACTTCAGCCTTCGGCGCTACAAGGTGTCCGTGACTGTGCGCACCGCAATGCCTCACATGTCGTCACGCGTTCTTAAAAGCGCTTTTCATGGTTATGGCACAGGAATGGAAGAAAGCTGGGAAAGATAAGAGGCGCTTTACATAAGACCCTTTTGGTCTTCAGATGAATATGTCACAAGACTTCATTTTCCAGGAACTGCCGTCAACATTCAAACACTGTATACATTCATACAGATGATTAACTATGATGTTTTGGCGGACTTTTGATTGAAACTTTAAAAGAGTGTGCTTTGTTTTTGGCCCATAGCGCACTATACAAACACCCCCCTGCTATCATTGGCAACTGTTCTCTCATTTACAGATGTGGCAATGTTCCTCCTGTATTTAATTTTTTATTTTTTTTACCTTCGGGTGCTTTTGGCTGAATTCCAGTCCAGCCTCTAAACACGCTCAGCGATACAGTGTGAGGAGAATACTGCCCACCTCCTGTGCAGACAGTGAGAGAGGCTTTTTGGACCAACGGGGGGACTGTGAGCGTGCCAGGACCACTGCAGGGGGAGTCATGGGTACATGCATACACAGACTGCTTTCATCAGGCAGCGTAAATGACACCCCTACAGTGCCATTATGCCTCTCGTCAGTAGGAATTATGCCACAGGTTTATGGTTACTGAACGTGGAAATGATTTGTGCAGAAAAAAAAGTTTACTCATTTCAAACAAGACACGCATTTGAGCCACCACAGTATGTTGGTTTCATTTGTTATTGTGTCACCCCATAGTAAATATTAGTAAGAATATTGAATCAATGAGCAGGAGGAAGTTGTTCCATAAAAAAAAAAAAGTTGCAACATTCGTCAAAAGATTATGATTTGATGCACAAATTTGAATCTTCCACATCTCCCCTGATTTCCGCGCAGTTCCTCCGCTTAATGCCGCTCAGTAGAAAGTGTCGAGGAAGCTGTATTTCCTGTGGATCCGTGGGTTTCTCTTCGGGCAGAGAGCGTTGCCAGCTTGCCGCGTTGCATGTCCCATCTCTCTCCCCATTCCCTGCTCCTGTGTGGAGACAGCAGACAGGTGTACTGCGGAACAGGCAGATGGCAGGGATGACAGGGGGAACTTCTCGGGAGGAAATTCAAATCAGAGCAGCTAAAGCACAGCCGCATTTTACTTATCAGCTCCCCTCATTTTTTGCTATCGCGTCACCCAGGCATATAAACTACAATTATGTCCCCCCGTACACACACGCGGGTGGCGCATATGCCCTCTATAATAAGCCTCTTTGATGGTTTGGCCTTGCGGCTGATAGCCACGCTCCTGCGGTGTGACAGCTTATAACATCCCCATGATGGAGATGTCATTGAGCTGTAGTGTTTTATGGCCGACCTGCACGCTTGAGGCAAAGATTGAATTCCGAATGCCCGTATCCTACATCCTATAGTGGCGTGTGATGTGACTTTTGTGCCTTGCTGCAATGTACATGTGCAAAGGTCCACTGTAGCTACTTTTAAGCCCCTTTGCGGATATGAGTTGTAATTTATCTCATCAGTATTCCCTCGTTGTGTACCGTTGTCCCATTGATGCAGCATAAAAAGGCAATCCGCTGTGACCTTTTAAAAGTGTGGCAGCCGTGCATTCATAACTAGTCTTATGCGAAAGCCATTTTGGAGTCACTGGCCTCCCCCTGGTCATAGAATGATACGATGGTAAAACTGTAGATCTGATCTCAAAGATAAGAGCTGGTTCAGAGTTAAGGAGCTTGTTGCACAGAGCTTTGTTGCTTTATCATATTTACCTCCTCTTCTATTCTGCGGCCATGAAAGTGTACCATGGTTAGAGTTTGCTCGCACATGTCGATCAAGCAGACATGGACTGTGCTGCAATACATTCTGGAGGCCAGTGATATACTGTAGTGTTTGCACAGTTGTGTCCTCTCCTTGTCCCTGCTGCATGTGGATGGCCCATTGACTCTTGTATCACGTGTATAAAGGGCATATAGTGAAACCCTCTGTGCCCTCTGTGTGTTATGGCCTCAAGTCTCGTATGAGGCTAATGGGCCTTGTGGATCAGCTCTAAAACACAGGCGGATGAAGGTTCACGGCTGTAAAGAGCCTCCATGATGCTGCGTGGCTCAGCCCTGTTGTGCTCTTTCAAGGTCGATGTCTTAAAGTGCTCCAAGTTGTCGGATTAAAATCTTTTTTTTCTTTGAACTAGCATTTTGGAAATCTACTTTCTTTGTATTTTTGTTTAAAGATGCCTGATGGAACATTTTATGGCAGAAAAAATAAAAAAGATATTTGTGCGTAATTTACCTTTTTTTTACCCAATGGCTGCTGTATGAGTGGTCAGCATAGTGCTTTCACTTTCGATCACGGTGGCCTTTACAACACTCCAGGATCAATTGTTTTGTAGGTTTTCTGGTGAGAGGGTCCGACAGCAGTGAAAACCTTTCATAGAGTTGATCCTGGAGTGTCCTAGAGAGCACTGTGATGGGAAGTAAAGGTGCCATGCTAATCACATGCCACCGCTGGGTCACATTAAGGTCACATGCACACTAATCTCAACTCTTTTTTTCTCGCATCAGAGTGGTTGGAAAGACCTTTTGACACCATCTACATGTTTAAGCCTTTGTTCTCCACACTATTGTCATTGTTCTGTTCTCTGTATCTTTCAGGATACTTCCTTCAAACCCTGTACCCGCCCACCCAGAGATCCTTCCAGGGCTGCATGCAAGCCATCCTAGTGGACGACCAGCCGGCAGACCTGCACGCCGTGGAGAAAGGCACAGTGGGGGCTTTTGAGAACATCAGTCTGGACATGTGCGCAATTATCGACAGGTAAAATCCATACAACATTTACAAGCCTCCGTTAACAAGTAACAAGGCCTTCCTCATATGCACTATTAACAATACACCAGACTGCATTTGCACTGTACATAAATAAAACATAGTGAATCAAAGGCTCAACGTTTGCAGCATTCACTTATTCAAGGTAGATGTTTGGTCCGTGAATTTCTGCACAAAAATCAACAAATTGGTGTGTCTGTTTTGAAGAATGTGACTGCCTTTATACACAGAAATACAACACTGGAAGTAAACGTCCCTTAAAATGAGATCTGAACCTTCTTATCCATGTAATAAATTCATCTGCCTGCACAGCCACTTATTTGTCACATTGGACCACATCTGTTTTGTTGTCAAGGTATAGCTTATCCTTTTTCGATCTCTCTCAAATCCTTATGCTATACACAAACAGACGGCATCTCTGTTTGTGTTCTCTGTTTGAAAACAGTTAAAGGGGAAAACAATTTGCAATTTGGAGAAAAATCTAAACTTTCTGTAATTATTCAAAAACTACCTTGACAAATGCTGAATTTTGAATGCAGTTTTCTACTAAATAAAGATACAGGAGACATAGAGAGGAGCAAAGTTCTTCAACAGCCCATAAATACATATGGGCTGTTGAAAAACGGAGAATGCTTACACGATGCCGCATGTTAGCATCGTGCTAATGCCGTTTTTCTGCTTCTACTGAACAATCTGCTGTGAATAAACATCCATATGGACCCAATTTAGACTTGACTTTATTTGTATGTGATAAATATGTTTATATTTCGCCAGAAATTGGCTAAAAAGAGTGAAAAATTGTGTTTCCCAAAGATTCTGCTTTCCCCCTCGGTGAGGCCACGCCCCCTTCTAAGACGCGATGCCGTCGGTATATGCGTAGATTTCAATTTTGAATGGAGAAATCCTTGCCACTGAATCCCGTGATACAGATGCTATGATAAAGATACATATCGCCTCCCTATTCTTATCAGTGGTCATAATGTTATGCCGGATCAATATCACTGACAAGTACAAACGGTTATCCATGAACAACTCGTGGCTAGCATGACTAAAAGCCATAATTAAGACGTGACCTTGCTCTCTTGAAAGCTTCCGTCTCATTGAATCGAACAATCGGTTTTCCAGTCAGCACCATCGGTTACATTTATCCTTATACCTATCTGATAAGGACACGAGAGCGTGCTAACTTTTTAAAGCGAATAGTACGAGATAGTTTTATATAAATGACAATTGAAAAAAAAGGTCTGTATGTGAAACGAATGTGCTCATTTTAAAGTATAATTTTTAAACCTTTCCTGTCTCAGAAGCTTCACCCGATTTTTTCAAAGCTACATTAGTTTTCATGGCTTTGTGTAATTAATGGAATTGCCTGCAGCCTTCTGTTATCATTTGTGTTGCTATGCTAGTGTGAGGTAATGTAGTATGAAATTATTATTATTGTAGATTGGCGTGCATTAGCCTTGCACACAAATGACTCCTGTTGGAAGCTTTTGTCAAGGTCCACCGCTGTGGATACAATGCTACACTTTACCATTGTTCATTTTGCTATAGTGCCAATCTTTACTGTGTTAAAATGTTGTCTATATGAGAATTATAGCTCATTTTCGGTCCATGGAATCCATTCAAAAGGCCCATTTATTTTGAGAAACCTTGATAACTGACCTTTACCCTCTGACATGTGTGAAAATGGAACTTCGTGTCAAGATTCAATACTGATTAAAGAACCCATTTCTACAGAAGTTCAACGTTTCGTGTAGAATAGTTTTCATGTCGCAGAACCAACATTCTCTGCAGATACAGACTTCCCTCTTCATGAACTTTTTCCCCAGCTCTTTCAGGGATGTCCCATGTTGTTCCCAAGTCAGCCAAGAGATACACTGTAGTCCGTAGCGTGGGTTCGAAAGAAAGAAAGGCGAAAGTTCCTTGGAACATTCTCCCTATGAGTGTGTTTACAAGGCCTCGAGATTACCGGTTATGGCAGTTTTCGAGATATGGTGAAATATTGGGAAACATACATGATCAAATAAGGAAACTCGGCTTTTTGTATTTAAGCTCTTGCCACACAGGAGCATACATTATATTATTGAGAACAATATGGTGAAAATATTAAAAGCATAAATGTGTGGCTGGTTCTTTTGAATGCCCACTTTGGGATAATTGTTTTGCTCATCCTCTACATCCTGAGCGACGGCTGATTGTGGTTAGTTCTTTACCTTAAAGGAATAGGCCACCGTTTTTACATACTGAGATATGTTCTTACCTTAGCTTTGACGAGTTCTTTAGGACCTGTCTGGTCTTCACCCGTGCCTTCAATCACGTAAACACAGCGCAAACGGCGTTAGCATTTAGCCGCTCCCCCTCTCCTGTAGCTCTAAACGAGGTCAAGATAGAAGCTATCAGGCTCTTCCACATTTTCCCTATTTAAATATGGTTACGTGAAGTGTTACACTACAAAAGTATAATTACACAAAATTAAACAATGTGGATTTTCTAAGCGGATAAAAGGGGGAATTATATTGTAAGGCGTAATAATACCAGGAGCAGTTTGAAATCCGCGCAGTAATATTTTCACTTTACTGTGCGAGGTATCCTGGGTGAGTCTTTCTCACCGACGGACCAGGAAGCACTGGGAGAAGGTTTGAGAGAGTGAGAGAGTGGAGCTGATGGAGTTCACCGATGGTTTGTGGAGGAAAAACTTTATCCAGCTCTGTGTTGTGGCCGACTCCTCCCGAGGAAACCCGTCCGCCTTGAAACGGTCACCGACACTTTCGCATAAATCCGAATTACGATGCTTTTCTTAAGTATTCACTACTTTTAGTTATTTCATGTTTAAAATATAAAACTCAGTCTCTTCTTGACTCCAGAAACGGGAACTCTTCAGACAAGCCACCGCCATGTTTGTTTACAATTAACAGCGTATGCACAAGAAATGGGAAGTTTCTTAAAACCGGAAAATAGCGTATACATGGCGTTATATTCTGATTACTGACGGAAAATCCCAGCCAGAAAATCCTTGTTTCTCAAAACTGGAAACTGCTATTTTCGTGTTTTTATAATCGGGAATATTAAAAACTCCTGATAATAACCGGGAAACTCGAGCCCTTGTAAACACACTCTTTTCTTCTTACCACTTCACTTGTGTAAAACTATGATTATTACTTACCACAGACATTATCCCATCAAATTAAGTAATGATCACTCAGCGTACACTGTGTAAAACGGCAAAACAAATCAGAAATAACAAAGATCCGTCTCTTTCCACATTCGAGAGCCGTGCATGTTAAAGATCCTATTGGCTCCTGAACGTCACATCACTTGTATCCATAGGGCAGGCGCAGAGGCGGGGCCCTGACCTGCGCTGCCATGGGAAGATGAATGTGTGCACTGTTACCGTCTAAGTAATCAGAGTGTCTTTGAAGGCGGCTCGATATCCCTGTCTGACCCGTTTTTGATCAATGCCGCTGCACAGTGGGATGTTGTGATGGAGAGAGGCGCATGGGGCTAAACACACACAAACTCCAACTCGCAGCTCGCATGCAAATAACATCGCACTGTCCTCTCTCCTTAAGGGCAAGCGGCCGATCGCAATGATACACGAAACCGAATTTAAACGTGCCCCGGTCTCGTAATTGATTTTTCTTTCTTCACGCACAAAAGCCGGGGCGAGAAGTCAGTGTCCTTTTAATCCTCTCGACGTGATCTCGGGTGATTGCGGCCGCTCATCAATTGCGGGCCTTTGTCGTCGCACAATACCTTTTATCTACCCCTTGTTACCTCACTGGAGCTGCGGGACATTTTGACATTTCAATACAATGCAGTTCTTTAATTACATTGATTTCCCATTTTCTTAAACTACTGCTTCTTATCATATTGAGTTCGTTGCCCATTTTTTTTCCTAGTGTGGCGGAGACCTTTGGAGAATACAGTTGAACTAGACGTTTATTATATAATACCATAAATCAAATCTCCTTCGAACCTTTTCCAATCAGCTCAAATATCTGAAAACTACATGGGATCTGAGCATTGCATACTCCCATGTAACATTCGAACAGAGACAAAGTAAAAAAAGCTACAAAACGTTTATTTCAGTGGAAGTAAACCATCAATAGGAGAGGTGACATAGAGCAACTGTACTAGCACAGGGAGCTGAACAAGAGTAAGCCGGAGAAGCCTCAAATACACTTTTTGTTAGCGCACCACTTACTGTAAATGTGACAACTGTGTCCCTCTTGGATCGTAGCATCTTTGCTTTGCTAACAGCACAACCGCTCAGCTTTTTAAAGAGCCCCTGCAGCTACTATGTGACAGTTTCTCTCTCCGCCAAATACTATTGTGACTAACACGTCTTTGATACGTACAAGAAGGCTGATATTTTTTAATCAAAACGCTGTATGTCGCTGGTTGTACTGTATTTTCGAAGAGTAGCAGTACATGCTGTGTCTTGGGATTCATCCCCAGTGGACCTAGAGGCAAACAAAACACGTATTTTGTGTATTCACTCAGAAACTACGAAGGAAATCAAACAAGAGAAATTCTATATCCCAAAACAGCGGCAACAGCTTTGTCAAAACCTTGTCTTGTCTGTACTAGCATTATCATTGAATCACTCATTTTGGAAATGTATGGCCAACTATACATCTACGGATCAGTAGTTAAAGCTCTTTGCCCTTAACCAAATGAGGACCATTGACATCGCAAGTAAGAATAAGTATTCATTCTAACTAATGGCAAAAAAATCAGGTCATGAGACTAAAACATATCCCTACACACAGTATTTCCTCCATAGAGTTAATGTAATACATTTAACGTTAACACAGAAATCTGACAACTTCATTAGCTGCCGGGTCACTGCTGGTAATTACGTAGTCCAAACATTTCACACATCTCTTCATTGCGAGACAAATCCCTTGTAAAGATGTGCTTTGTTCTGTTCATGTGTTGAAACACTTACTTATTGATCCTTATATTTGATGTTTGCAGGTGTATGCCGAATCACTGTGAGCACGGCGGTGGCTGCAGACAGACGTGGGACAGTTTCAGCTGCACGTGCGATGGGACTGGGTACACCGGAGCGACCTGCCACACTTGTACGTATCCTTTTCTGTAGCACTTTCCTTTTTTTTCTTCTTCTTTCGGCTTCCCCTTCGCTTCACTTTTGACTTACGACACTGTTTCTGCCACAGTCTCAATTCTCAGCAGAGGGACAGATGAACTTTGGAAATGCTCGGAAACCCGACGCGGGTCCTTCTGCTTCGTGTGTTGTTGGTTTGAAAAAGAGGCGAAGCACCAGAGCGCGGTGTCAGGGAGCAGGGGGAAACCGCATTTTGACATTCAATGGCCTCTCTTCAGTCCCGTACTACATTAAGAGCAGTGCTTTCTCTTAGCCATACGCACACAATAGCAAGTAAAATATGAACTCATAAAAGAAAATGCAAGTTTGTGGAGGAAAGTTTTATGGTTTATACAAAACTACAAGGCCACAAGTCTCTTAAATGGAGCACAAGATATAACATTATAACCTCCCGCTGGTGCAATAAAGAAGCCGAACTACTTTATATTAGTTTGGGAGGAAAGTATTGTTCAGGGCCAGTGGTTTGTATGAATTTTTAGATAGACTTTTATATGTTTTGTCTGAATGCTTCTACAAAGGTTGCTCTGAAGTGATGCTGGGAAATTATTTAGCCTCTGAAATTTCTGTTCTGCTGTTTTCATTAAGCCAGAGCCATGAATCAGTCTTTCCATACTTCCTAATACAACCCTCTCTATTAGGACACATTGGTTTAAGCTCTCACTCATCCAGAAGTGGAAACGTTCTTAGCATAAACAACAGGCCAGACCCACACACTTTCGTGGTATCTCAGCAAATGTCCTGACCCGTGACTTTGAAGGCAGACAAATCTTCCCGATTTCCCGGAGTTTAGTGCCGCTCTTTTGAAAGTGGTTGTGCAGGGTCAGTCTCACCAAACACAGTTTCCTTGAGGAACGTGCTTTCACAGCAAGTAACTCCATCACTAGAATCGAATGAGCCGAGCCACACAACACAGAAAGAAAACTGTAATCAAGCCGTCCAAGGATACAATGAAAAAGAATAGTGAAGTTTTAAGGGAAGACAATAAAAAGGCCTAAATCAAAGGCTGCGATGAAAAGGAAGGTGCTGCCAAGGGAGTAGAGGAGATTTTTTTCTTTTCTTTTTTTTTTTCAGTTTAAAGCTTCATCGATTTTCTTTTTGATCAAAACAGTCACACACATTTCTCTTTTCAAGTACCTCTTCCCTCTGTGCACTTAAGGTCAAGGGTTTACGTCAGCCTTGTGCAATCCATTCGCTTCTGTTCAGGAGAGATTCAGTCGACGAAAAAAATAAACACTGATTTTACCCACACTCACACACTCATCAGTCAGGGAAAGCAGGCACACATTTTTTTTTAACCTAAATACAGAGGAAGGAAAAAGCATATGATTCTGCCTAAATTAGTCATAAAATGTGGTCTGATCTTGTTGCAGCTCGGGCAACATCAATGCGATAAGAGACTTCCTCCCAGGCGAACATGACAATCCACTTAATTGATCGCTGTTTTTATTCGATCTTTCAGCAGCCATTCAAAACATAGAAAATTCCTCTTTCAAATGGCAAGCAACGTGTTATTGGTTCACTTTGATGTTACAGCCTTATCATTTGACAATAATACAAATGGCTAGAGTTGTTTTTTATGTTTATTTAATGAAACATAAGATGCTGAAATGGTGTAGGTAAAAGTGCACTGTCATTATAATGTATCTTGGTTAGTTGTAAGGATGACATATTTTTTTATGATGAACTGATAAAGTGCTCGACAATGATGTGTTATAATTCATGTAATAGACAGAGTACTAATTATTTTGTTGTATCTGTCTGAACATTATCCTTTAGTATTAACCCTTAATTTCCTTGTGCTTATTCCCGACTGATTGCAGCGATCTACGAGCCGTCCTGTGAAGCCTATAAGCATCTGGGCAGGTCCTCCGACACTTACTGGATTGACCCCGATGGCAGTGGGCCCCTCAGCCCCTTCAAAGTCAATTGCAACATGACAGGTGTGTGCTTTGTGTCATATGGGGGAATCCTTGACCACTGTTGATCCCTTTTTCGAAGAAGAATCGGAGTAGTAAAGTAAAGTACTCTGCTATCTTAAACGCCGCCACTCTTAACCTGCTATACCTTGCGTTTCCATGACAACTGGGAGACAAGGGCAACACAAGATACAAGATACATGCATACATACATGCAATCTTTACTCAACTGGAGGTCGTGGCTTTTGCAAAGAACTGTGAACTAAAGCTGTGTTCACATTTGGTCAACTTGAAGTGAATCTCGGTGCAAAATCTTGATTCTAGACTGACTCTGGTGTTCATGAACAATTACCAATCAAACAAGAAACCAATGGAAGCAAATATAGACTAAAATCACAGTTTTAAATTGTAAGACATAAAAACATATGTGTATCTGACAGAAGCGTCCTTCTAAAAGTCTGAATGAAACAAGTGGGCGAAGTGCAGATTAAATATAGCTAAGATGTGTGACTAGCATCGCATCAATGATCTGTGAAGAGTGTCAACTTAACAACATACAGCGGGAACCATATGTTTACATACACTTTATAAGAAGATACATTTGCATTTTTTTTCTCACTGTCTGACATGAAACCAGAAACCAGAAAAAAATATTTCTATTTGTCAAATTCCAGAAGAGTGAGAGATAGATAGATAGATTTCCAACCATTTTTTTTGTTATATTTTACAAAATCAGAAGTTTACATACACTAAGATTACTATACCTTTAAAGAATTTGGGGAGAGCCCAGATGACGATGTGATGTCCTTGGAAGCACAAGTCTGGTTCAGCCTTGGATGCAATTTCAAAACGCTTGAAGTTGCCAGGTTCATTGGTTAAAGAATGATGGAAATGACCAGTCATCATACAGATCAGAAAGAAGGCGGGTTCTTTGTCCCAGAGATGAACGTGCTGTGTCTGAAATGTGAATATCAACCCAAGAACAAATGCAAAAGACCTGGTGAAGATGCTGAACCTGGTAAGAGTTTGTCATTATCCAGAGTAAAACAAGTCCTGTTCCGACATGGGTTGAGAGGGAGCTCTGCCAGGAAGAAGCTCTTACTCCAAAAGAAACACAAAAAGCCACTTTGAAGTTTGCAAATAGAAAAAGGATAAAGACAAGAAAGTAGATTTTTTTTTTTTTGACATATACTGTGAACTGATGGAAAAAAAGAAATGAAAATTTGGCCATAATGACCATCGTCACATTTTGTGGATACCATCCCAACTGTGAAATACGGGGGTGGCAGCATCATGCTGTGGGGTTGTTTTGCTGCGGGAGGGACTGGTGCACTTCACAGAATAGATGACATCATGAAGAAAGTAACACTATGTGGAAATATTGAAGTAACATCTCAAGACATCAGCCAGGAAGTGAAAGCTTGGGCACAGATGGGTCTTTCAAATGGACAATTCCCAAAGCATATGGCCAATACTGGTTACAAAGTGGCTGAAGGATTACAAAGTCAATGTTTTGAAGTGGTCATCACAAAGTCCTGATGTCAGTCCAGTTGAAAATATGTGAGCAAAGCTGAAAAGGCATGTGCACGCAGGTGGCTGACAAATTTGGCTCAGCTACACCAGTTCTGTTTGGTGGAATGGACCAAAATTCCTGCCAACTATTGTGAGAAGCTTGTGAAAGGAAATCCAATACGTTTGACCTAAAATATACAGTTTAAAGGCAATGCTACCAAATATTAATGAAATGTGCACACAGTAGGACAGCGGTTAGCGCTTGTGCTTCACTGCTTGAAGGACCAGGTTCGTGTCCCACCAGGGATGGGGCCTTTCTATGTGGAGTTTGCATGTTCTCCCCATGTCTGCGTAGGTTTCCTCCGGGTACTCTGGTTTCCCCTACCACTAAAAACATGTACAATAGGTCTGGATGAATGAGAGTGTGTTTGAGAGTGCACATGGGGGACGACGGATGGAAATTAGACCAAGGCTACAATCCGGTGTGGCTTGTTCATTAACTTGCACTGTCCCGACCAAAAAAAACAATAACTAAATAAATAAAAATAAATAAAAAATAATGTTGTGAAAAACTTTCATTCTTCTGGAATTTGACAAATAGAAACATTTTCAATTCTAAATGACGTTGAAGTTTATTCTGGTTTCAAGTCATTTGTCTCTATCCAAGGCCAATATGTTCCCCCTTTTTTGCTCATGCTGCTGTTACAATGCAGACTGATGCGGATTAACCAAGTAGACCATGTACTAATTGTAACATGCCCTAAGTGGAGTACAATATGCAGAAATGAAAGAGGATGAGTAACCAACAGACCAGAAGTAAGAGCACTTGTTTATATTTCGAAAAGGTAGTACATATGTTTATAGTGCTCAATGTATTATCAACAATCCCATGAACTGCAATAAGTTGTTCTCAAGGCCCTGGGTATGACTGCACAGCACTTACTTAAGCTGGAAACATGAAACACATGGCAACTTAATTACAGTATTATTCAAGCCAGGGAACAACAACAGTTCTAGACCAGATGAGAAAAGTATGTCCTTCAACTGTATGTAAAAAAATAAAAAAATGCGTAAAATGCATTGCAGAAAGCTGTTATTTGAAGTGTGTTGTCTCTTAGTTGTGTTTTTTTAGCTAGCGGAATAAGCTACTTAACTTTCTAGCAACCAATGATGATTCAGATCTTGACTGAAAATCGTCACTCCCATTTATTGGCGCATCCGGTTGCATACAAACACACACTCACACACGCATACAGTACATGGGATAAGTGGGTTGGAACAGGGGAAGCGTGCGGGCATAGCAAAGGCGACACCTTTAATGAAATGTCACTGCACTCCGCTGGCTTGGCCCTTTAGTCACGCTGAATAGTCCACACTCACTTCACCACACACACCTGAGGAGCCTGAGGAGTGTCTCTCAGCCTGCTCCTCTGAGCCTGCACACGCTCCAACACACACCTGTCTGACTGTGTGAACGACAGGCTCCTGTTATGACACCACAAAGTGTCTATTAGGCCCTGGAGTCTTGAAGCTGAAATTCACATGATAAAAAATTCCTCCTGTGTGATAGAGAAAACATTTTGTCATTGTATCCGCTGTGAAATGATGTCAGATGCAAACTTTACTTATTTACTTAACTCATTTTTGTACTTTGAGTGCCTAAGTGGAAGTGCACATGAGACAATTTACTATTTTTTACTTAAAGTGTACTTTATTAATGGACTAACTGTGGTTACTTTATTTGTGCTATAAACTATTGGACAAGGTTCAGGCAATATTGCAAAATGCTAGAGCTTCCGCCGTACAGGTTCATGTCAGTTGCCGGTAAGTGGCCAAAAAGCTATTTACAGCCAAAGAATTGATTTTGTGTATAAACCACACTTCAGTCTAAGTCCAGCCCTGTGAGATCCACGAGTCTGGCTTAATGGACAATAATTGTTAGATGCATTTTGCATCATACTGACCTAAATAGTTTTTGTTTTTCAGAAGACAATGTGTGGACGACAGTCATGAACAACCTGCCTCCCAGGACTCCCGTGACCGGCTCGAGTCGAGAGAAGCGTACGGTTTTACAGGTGAACTACAGCGCCACTATAGACCAGGTAAGTGCCAGCACAGACACTGGCAACGGTGCAATACAGACGCTCCTATCTGTAACTACAGTATCCTATGTCATGGACTGTAATTCACAATTTTCAATTCTTTGCATAATCAGTGCTGGATATAAGTTGGAGTATAGGTGTTCAAAGTGCCTTATTTCATTAAATCAAATGTATTCATATAGAACAACTGTTGACCAAAGTGCTACAGTGTCTACTGTACAAAAATATACAAGCAGCAAACTTTATTTCTTAACCCCTTATCTGAGCGCATTTTACCCAAATCTTAAAGCAGTACTAAGTAACTTGTTTGCCTTAATAAATCCTTTTCGTAGTCCCTCTGGGGGTAATACAAGTGTTAATGGGATGATTGGGGGTCTTTCATCTCCCCCTGGTGTCTCTGGCCAGAAAACCACAATTGCAACCTCACTGCCTCCGGGTCGGATCCACCAATACACACTAATGGAATCACAAAGAAGAAGCTAACAGGCTAACAGACAAAGCTAACTGCAGGCTAGCACCACTTTAACACTATTTACAGCCAAGTTTTAGTGAGAAAAATGATCTCCATTGTGTAATTGGATGTGCAATATCCCGCTCTCCCTTTGTCTTTTCTGTCAGCGTAGCATTTACTCTCACGGACAATTAATAAGTAAAAAACGCAACATGCTACGACACTTGCAGTGGCGCTTATGGCCTCTAGGGGTGTGAGTTACTTAGTACTGCTTTACAGCTTCTCAACGGGAGCGCAACAGTGTGATGCCTCATTTGTCACGTTGTCACCGCATTTTTTAAATGTTTTCGTAGATTTTTTTTTGTCGTGTTCCTGTTGCTTTTTCATTGTTTTCTATGTTGCTTTTTTGTCACTCTTTAGTAACTTTTTAGTTGTACTATTGTTGCTTTTCCGGCACGTTTTTGTCACTTTTTTGTTGCGTTTTAATCCTTGTTTTCGCTATATTGCCAAACTGTAGAAAATGTGCTCGGTTCAGGTGGAGGTTAAGAGGTTCAAATGTTCTTCACACTCACTTTGGCAACTTGGTCATCAAGCTGGAGGAGTCAGGCCTGCCATAGCTCCACCTAGTTCTTGTTTACCTTTAGCCTGTTTCAGTGTTTACTACACCCGGATGACTGAGATTTACTCAACACCTCCTTCCTGTAACATTAATTTTACGTGGCACATTTTCCACAGTCTTGTAAAGTTGATCTTGATGCGCTGCGGCTTGACCTGTGTATGTCGGTACTGCCATTACCTTTCATGTGCTTTCTCACAGTCTAGAGTCAATACTTTAATCTTTTTTGGCGAGCGTTTATAGATTGCACTTGTCACCCTCACCCAATAGCAAACTATGTCAACTTTTACAAAATTCAATAGCGCAGTGAAAACCAGCGTTCACCTGCGATGTGCAGCAGCCAACCAGATGTCGCACTCCATCTCGTATATGATGATGATGTCCCTTTGTGATTTTACACGGTTGGCTTGGTCCATTCTCCTCAACCTGTAAATTAAAAAAGGTTTAATTAAGAACAACATTACCGTACACTTTGTTTTAATTTTCTGCTCGATAATTTGTCCCTTACATGAAATTGACCTGTCCGCCTGAATAAGATAAAGTGCAGAAACATTATGGCGCGTCTTGCTTTGTGTGTTTTGCAGATGACAGCCATCACCACCAGCGCGGAGTACTGTGAGCAGCACATCGCCTACAGCTGCCGCACGTCCAGGCTGCTCAACACTCCAGGTAAGGGCTTCATCACTCACGGTGGTACTCAAATTATTCACGTGTACGATGGGCCGCCCTAGAGATGTTATTTCGACACTTTTTAGTCATAAGTCATGCAAGTGTTTCACGCTCCAGCTTGAATATAGTACGTAGATGTTGTTGAAGACATTTTGGCGACATTCGGCTGCCGTGCTTTTTCTCAAGCTTGGAACTTTTTGGATTGTCGTTAGTGTTGCCGCAAAAGCACCTTTCTATGTGGGCCCTGATCTTGATCTATGTGTCTATCTATGTGAAGATTAACAGAGCTTAAGTTTATTGCTTACTGGCCTTTATGAATAGTACTATAGCCACTTAAAGAGACTAAACAGAGTTTAAAAATGTTAAAATTACGTATTTTCCTCCCCCTACATGTTCCAGCAATGTCCTACTGTGTAGAATGAGCTCAGACCTGTTCACCACAACTGCCTCTAAAATCCTACACTTTCACTCAAAAAGTTGTTACTTCGGGTCCGAAGTGCCGCCATGCACGAGCTTAAAGGGGCTTGATGCAAGTCGGTCATTTTATACTCACTACTGCCACCTCAGGTCAGCTTTTTGAGTGACAGTGCAGGATTTTAGAGACAGTTGTGGTGAATAGGTCTGGGCTCATGCTACACCTTAGGACAGAACATGTAGGGGGAGGAAAATACTTACTAGTTTTATTGTTTTTAAACTCTGTATAGTCCCTTTCATATAGAAGGTGCAGTTACACCTATGACCTGAGGTGGCAGTAGTGAGTATAAATGGCCAACTTGCATCTAGTCTCTTTAACTTTGTTGAACCCATTACCCCGCCTGAACCAACAGCATTTTTTATAGTTCGGCTTTACCCAAATCTAATAGCTTCTCGACTGGAGAGCAATAGTGCAACGCCTTATTTGAAAACTAAGACCGACCAAAAGTGATCATAACTTTTTTGTTACGTTGTCGGCGCGTTTTTGTGTCACTTTTTAATCCCTTTTTTCGTTACTTTTTATCAGGTTTTTGTTGAGTTTTTGTTCTGTTTTGATGCTTTTTTTAAGCTTTTAGGTTTGGGTAAAGCCCAACTGGAGAAAATGAGGGTTAAAAAGTTAAAGAAAAGTTACCAGTGTTTGGCTAGTGTTAAAGCCCTAGTCACATGGGATTACCCCCTGAATGTGTCATATCGTAGGTAATTTTGAGGTGAATAATTACCCCAATTATTACCTCGGGTTAATTGGAAAATTCAAAGGTCCTCAGATAATTCTAGTCCTGTGCGAATAAGGATTTAGGCCAGATCTGAACATGAAGTGTTGTTTGTTCTGTCTTGGCAAATGTCATCAAAGAAAGTGGACACATTTAATTAGCCAAAGAGTTGAACTTCAGTGTAAAGTAATCCAGGGAAATATCATGCTGCCATATATATGAACATCTGAATTAGCCCCAAGCGTAATTTCCTTTTCACAGCTTAAAGGTGGTGAATGTTACTGAAAACTGGATGGATTTTGGCATTGACGTGCGGGCCAGTTATTTGCCTCAGTTTTGTGTTAATTAGTCAGCCATCTGCACATTGAACTGTTGCCTGTGTCTCCCCCTCTCTCTCTGTTTCTTTTTGCCAACACTAATCTGCAGAAAGTAGTATTGAGAGGGACCACTGGAACCGAGCAGGCAGTGGTCTGGCTCAGCCCGTGCGGAGTAGATTACCTTGGATTAAATTCATTTGCATTACATTTGTTTGGACTTGTACTCAGGCTGTGATGTAATGGGCGAGACGCTGGGAGGGGTCTGTGTCCGTTTGGTTTGGAAAGTGCTGGAATTGTGGGAGGTTTGCACCGGATTAGGCTCATTCGGGTTTACTTTACAGATGTTTGAACAGGGATTTCAGTTATGCATAAAGCCTGCTATAGCAAGGAATACACTGTGCCCTCCTTTTTTACATCATGTTAGAGTAATGGGGAAGGCTGTGTTTTGGACAGTGACAAACAAACAATGCCAAGAGGGATTTGAACAGCCAGGCCTCTTATTAGACCAGCTTAACCGAGAAGTAATCAAAATACACATCTCTTCATTCTCGTGTCCTCCCCTTTGAGGATACATAATTTAACCTTTGTTCCTGTTTGAGAAAGTTCCTCTTTGCTTATGTGTGTGTGTCCATTTCACAGCTAAAATAACAAGCTCGCTGTCACTTTCTAAGGTTCTGCCTGCCATTTCCCCCTCAGTTTCTCGGAGCAACACACACTGATTGCGCACATGCAAAAAAGAAAGCGCCCACCTTTGGGAATAGCTTCATAAAGACACGACACTCGAGGCAATTAGACGCGGTGAGAGGAGAGAGGGAAGGAGAGCAGAGAGAGCGCTCAGAGTTTGTTAGTTTGTGAACAAGTGTGCAGTTGTGTTCCCCGGCAATGTGTGGCTGTTGCTCTTGATTGACTGAAAAGGAATGAAATAGGTTGTTAGTAATAGCTGGGTATTAGAGCAGCCAACCACAGCTTTGCAATTACCATTTTGCTGCTTTAAGAGCTGGCACCTGAGCGCAAAATGAGGGTGAAAAGTATAAAAAAATAAAATAAAATTCCGCTCTCTAAAAAAGTCACACATTTTCACTCTTTTTCACCACTTTGCTTCAGTGCTCCTCCGCTCCACCGCTTGGCTTCGTGTTTATTATGATAAATATTAGAACGCCAATGCACAGCAAATCTATTTTGGAAGATTCAAGCATTTTCACTTCAGTTTGCCCATAATTCTACCTATAATGTAACCTCGAACACCTTTTCATGGATAAATCACACAGTCTGGGATGTTGACTGTATTTTTGATTTGTTTACAAGAGGATTTGTTGACAGCCTTTCTTTTTACACCTAAAAAGTGTTTGGTTTTTTTTCTGCCAAATTTCTCAAGCGCATTCTCAAAAAGCTTCCAGAAATGTACCTTTTCGAAATATTTAACATGTCAACAAGTGGACATCAAGATACAGCAAACTCGCAATGCATTTTTCTCTTCTGAACCGGGAATCAATTTAACCCGTTTTCAATGATATTTTTGTTGAAAGGGTTGTCCCATTTACACATATTTACTTCCTACTCTCAGTGCCAAAAGTGCACACACACATTTTGTCAACAAGTCTTCTATTAGCTAGTTTATTTGTGCGGTGCAACTTAGAGGAAATCCAATTATCACGAATGGCGCAGAAAGTCAAAGCAGGGAAAAAAATGATTTACACCAAAATATGCTCGATAAATTAGCTGTCAGCTTTCGTCAAAATGACACAGTCAACAGCATTTCCACTACAGAGACTCGCGGGCAGCCACACACTCCCCACTCGCCTTTGTTCTCCCCAATCTCATCTATTACACCAGGGCGGCCATTTTGAGCCAAATGAAGCGTTAAATGGGAATTATGCTCTGCCACAAGTGACATCCCAAATTTGGAAGTTGGGCCCGTAATTGCCCTAATTGTGCGACTCAGTCCTCACCTCTTCTAATTTGCAGTGAACTTTGTCCCACTGCGACACATCCTGCACCTGTAGTCAAGTGCGAGGGAGTGGATAATGAACTTGCTCACTT
Organism: Gobius niger; assembly: GCF_951799975.1. Classification (NCBI taxonomy): domain Eukaryota; kingdom Metazoa; phylum Chordata; class Actinopteri; order Gobiiformes; family Gobiidae; genus Gobius; species Gobius niger. Next base: position 14,269,296 of record NC_136869.1, read on the forward strand.
TCAAACAAACAATACACTTTAGTTTGACCATTTTTTTTAGAAAGGAAAGGGACTTTGTGCTGGTGCAACAGTGGTGGCAGTAGTAATGCTTTAGTGTCTCCATATTCGGTAGTCTAGCCAGCCACTACAACTTTTCCTACTTTCTGTTCAAAAGCATGAGCGTCTGGAACAAAAGTGATTTTCATTGGTTCTTTTTATTTCTTCTAATATAAGCCACTATGTTTGTTTGGGTACGGATGAACCATGACTCCCTCTGATTGGTTAATTTGCCTGTCAATCATGCCGATCAGAACTCGCTAAGATAAACCATGTCTTTGTAAAGAATTTATTCTTTAAAGCAGAACTAAGTAGCTTAGACCCTACAGGCCATAAGCGTTGATAGCCTGATAGCTTCTTCTTTGTGATTCTATTAGTGTGTATTGCGCCTCCGACCTGGAGGCAGGGAAATTGCAAGGGTGGTTTTCTGACAGAGACAGAGACACCAGGAAGAGATGAACTCCCCCCCCAATCATCCCATTAACACTTGTATTACCCCCAGAGGGACTACGAAAACGCTTTATTAAGGTAAGTTAGTTGGTGGCAAGTTAAATTTGTAGCCACAGCTGTCCTGGGGTAGACTGATTCAAGCAAGGCTACCAATCTGTGGCATTAGCCCCCACCAAAAACAATGAGAGAGCAGCATGGATGGAAACTAAAGTTGTAACGCTGTTGTTGGTAGACATCAAAGAGTAGAGAATATTTTGTTATTTTGAGGTTCATTTCCTACTTCTCCCACCTGTGTCCTAATACACACACGCCTCCCTCTTCTCTCTCCACTGTCGGTCCTGTTCGTCTAATGTGGCTGTTTGATGCTGATCCATGTGGCTTTATACTCACCAAACGAGCTAACACTTCCCCTTTCTCTCCCCCATCGAGCGCGTCGTCTCTCCCCCGCTCCCCCTGTCCACCTCTGCATTCACATTTATCAATTTAGGCCCATCTACTCCGCCTGCTTACTCCTCCATTGGCTCCTTTGCACTGCTGTAGTTCCAGCTTCCAGCCAATTTAGCATTTCCATTTTGCAACACCCATTTTTCACCTTGAAAATACACCGTGCATTATGTTTTCCTCTGCTATCTGTCTTTTATCTGCTTCCAGTACAATAGCTGTGACATTAGTGTTATTAAGAACGAATAAGTCAAAGATCTCACATTTCTCCCTTTTCCACATTAAATTCTTACCTTTAACTTGCTTGTTACCCTCCAGTATATGTACTTTCCGTCAATACAGAGATTTAAGCTTTTAAAAGAGAGTGGGTTCCAGTTGCCAATGATTAATCTTAACCTTTCAAACAAACTCTGAAACATCTCTATACAACAATCCGACTGAATTCTTGACTTGGAACTTTCTTGTGCAGTATATTCCACGTATGGACAAAGAAGCGAGTGTACCTTTTTCCATCAAGAATTTATGAAGAGAAGAGAAAAAACATGTTTCTATCAACTAAGCCAATTATTGTGAATATTGTGCAGAACCAAGCAATTCTGTGAGCTTGACCTCAGCATTTAAAAGAAAGTTTGTGGCATGTTCAGTCATCACCCTCTGCGTGTTCCTAAAGGCACACAATACTCCATTTTTACATACCTGGTTTTAAAAATGCTTCTCTTCTTTGAACAAAAGTTGTAAAAGTGTTGCTTTTTACCCAAGGCTGTGGTTTAAAATGCACTTTATTCATTCACTGCTCTTGCCAATTCTGTGGGAGACAGAGAGTTCTAGAAATTCTATGACTACTATAAGGATTTTTTGTTACATTCGCCAAGTATCTTGCCTTCGTTGGTTTATTTACTGAACTTGTGGGTATGTGTGTATTGTAAAAAGTGATGAACATTAAATGTTTTATAAAGATTGGCAGCAAATGTGGGTTTTATAAACATTTAGCAGTTCTAACACACAGAATATGTTTGTATTGCAACTGTTCGAGACCGACAGCAGATTCAAAGTTTAAAGTGGATATGAGGTTTTAAAGCTTTTGAAAATATGACTTATTTAGAAAGACAACATCAGTTGCAGGTTCATCAGTTGCGTAATTATCCATTTTATTACATTTTTTAAGCTGCTGACAGGATGTGAAATAGATAAAGGTAAAACACCATAGCAGTTGGACTCATTTCCCATTGACATAACATGGTCGGCACGGCAACAGTTTAAAATGGTTTGTCTTCATCTACGTCACTTCCTGTTGATGTCCAATAAGGAAGTGAAACTACTGTATAAACATCACAAAAAATGGCCAAACGGAAGAAAGCTGGTGCAATCTTTTGCAAAAATCTTAAACATAATTGTGTTGAATATGTTTTAGCAAAAATTGTGTCTTAATGTGTCATATGCACTTTAAAGGGACATTTCAGGATTTTTAACATAGGGCCTCATTTCCTAGTTATTCAGTGTGTTGTTGATTTCTTGATATAACATATATACTGTATACATATATATATATATATATATATATATATATATATATATAAAAATATATATATATATATATATATATAACTATGTGTGTTTTAATGCAGGCTACCATAGACATGCGCTAGCCTAGCACCACTAAACTCTTCAAGTATAAGGACTGTTGTTGATTTCTCCAGAATCAACAACACAAACAAAACAAACAACAAAAATCCTGAAAGTAATTGGGCTCATAAAAGAGGTCAAAGTAACTGTAATGTAACTCCTAACGTAACAAAAAAAAAAAAAGTCATGATAATAATATGATTAATTAGCAGAAAACTCATTTAACATATAGAAAATAAAGCTAACCAACCCTGCCTGCCTTAGTTCATGGCCAGGTTGAATCCTGGAGGTCACGCCCAGGGCAGGTTGAGTGACTCCAGGCTCTTCATGTTTGTCATGGTTATCACAGCAACTTATATCAATAACGACAGGATTATTGTCTTCTTTCTATTACAAAACAGGACAAAGTGTGATGTTATGCCTATATACTCCCATCCGCTACATCAAAGTAAGCTGTTTGTGTTTATGTCCACACACATAACCTTCTTTAGATGATGTTCTTTTGCAGACATACCTGGAGGACAATTATAAGCTCATTTATAGCTTCCAGACTAATGATGAGAGAAATGTGTGTATCACATACTGAAAATGGGCTCATTAAACCAGTGAGCTGTTTAGAAGCCTGTGGCTACTGTGGGGCTCGTTTTCGCACTTGAATCAAAAGGCACTTTGACATTTACAGAAATCTTCCTCAGAATGTAATTTGTCTTGATTTATCCGAACCTGCCGCCTGAATGCTCCTAATGAATGACGGTAATGTAATTAATAAAAGCGCAATCAAGTCGGTAGCAAAACAGTGTGATGAGTTTATCAATTAGGATCTGCAGATGTGCCACATGTACCCACCAAACTCGTCCCGTCGTGAGAGAGTAGTCGGCACAGAACTGTTCCTGTAATGGGACAGTGGCTGGGGTAATAGCAGTTGTAGTTCTATGGCTGTATAGCAATGGTGGGTATTCATCACATTGATTGTCTCTTAAATTTTAACAGGCAGCTGAGGGGGAAGATGATCAGAGCAGATGATATAGGATTTGTCCAGGCAGCTTCAGAGAGAGGAATTTGCAGGCGAGTGATGTTCCCTTCACACTCGGCGGCTCTCAAGGCTGAGCGCTGGGTTAAAGGCCTGGCCTGTATCCAGCAGTTAGACAGCAGCCCTAATATCACAGTGTAAGTGCCCAGAGCTGTGGGTCACTCAGTCTTCCACCACTGCTGGGAGAGGCGCAAACACAAGAAACCCAAGCATCTGCCAGCATTTCAGGCATGCTTGGAATTGTTTCCATATACTGTATGTTGTCTGGTTATGTTGTTATAAATAAACAAATGTGGCGCTGGCCTGTTTTTCCCCATAGCTTTTGAGTGCTCAGTTGGTGTTTTCAAAGGATTATGGCAATGTTACTGTATACTACAATACAACTTGTTTCAATCTCCAGTTGTCAGTCAATCTCTCGACAGGGGTCTCCTATTGTTTGATTGTTTTTGTGTTAGAGGGAATGCAATTGGTAGCAACAGCAAATGAGTGGCAAGTTTGTTTTTTTCTTGGTGGTTTTTCCCCTGTTGCGGGGGTTCTGTTTAGAATAATTATATCGGATGTAGACAGACACTATAAACAAGGCCAGTGAATTAATGGCAAAGTGTATATAAAAGAATTGGTGTAGGAGAGAAGAAGAAGATGGAGGAGGTGTGGTGCTCCTCGTCGGCCGGTGGATAATGAGCCTTTGTGGAAGCACGTGTCAATTCTCCCTTGAACATTTCCGGACTCAATTATTGCCCAAACAGCTGCAGCGTGGCAGCGGCGCTAACGCGGCGAGCTAACACGTAGCGCTATACGCTGGCGTATGCATCAAAGCTAATGACTATATTCTGCCCCACCGGCTAAAGCGCTTGTTTGTTGGGGCGCTCCGTTTCTGCACTCAGATATTCATCATTAACCTTTACAAACGCAACAGCAGCCCACGTTTTCCTCTCATCATTCTCGCCTTCACCTCTCTTCTCCAGGCTGCGCTAACAAGTGCTACCTGTGTGATAGCAGCAGGTGTAACCAGGGCTGAGGGAAGATTCAGATACACTGGAACAAATTGTAAGCTTAATTTCTGTCTGATACCATTTCCAACCCGTGCATGCTGTCATTGTGTCTCATTTCCATCAGTCAGTCCCAGGGCATATTAGAATACACAATAATAATAAACCCCCCTACTGTTTATATAGGCAACTTCAGCACAAGGTTTCCAGCGAGCATTGACATGTTTCCATCTATACACATGCTTCTTTTGTATGCTATGTTTTGTTTTGTTTTCTGTAAATGGCCTCCCACACAGCGCTCAATTGCTCTTACATTACGGCACTAATGCTCTGGGTACAGTGCCATTAATTCGCTGAAACACTCGAGGCAATGAGTCAGAGAACAAGACCTAATATATCGAAAAGACAAGAGAACGAGGAACTATCAGGAGCGTCCCGGGGCGCATCCTCACCCCTGTGCCACCCCCCACTTTCCATTCTCTCTCCCTCTCTAATTAATGTTCAGTTCAGTTCAGTTCAGTTCAAGTTTTTTATTCAGCCATGGTGTTATTACAGACACAATAATAACAACAACAGCAAAAGCAAAATATTCAATGCTGAATAGGAGCATGAGGAAGACATTGTCTTATAAATTTCATGCCCCTTTTTTTTTTTTTCTCCAAAATCTGAGCTGACTCTGAACAGATGGCTCACCGGTTTTTGGTGTGTGTTAGCCTATATCAAGGTACAAATAATACTTTACATCTAAATCAATAACTGTTTCAAATTCAACATTGGTTCTTATGTTTCGTTGCTTTCGTATTTTCCAAGTACTTTTTTTTTATACATTTGATTGAATTGAGTGATTGTGTTACATGATTTTTGAACAATGTCCAAAGAATTCCATAAACTGATCCCTTTTACAAGAAACCCCTTTTGTTTTTGTGAAGTGTGTGAAAATGGAACCCAGAAATTGCCCTTTCTTCTGTTGTTACTATCTGTAATTAACACAAATTTGTTTTGAATATGTATTGGCACCAACTTATTTTTCACTCTCCACATAATTTGTAGTATTTTAAATTTGACCAATTCATTAAATTTCAAGGTCTGCAGTTTTATAAACAGTTTGTTTGTGTGATCTCGTGGACCTTTGAGAGTCACAATTCTTATAGCTTTCTTCTGGAGTAAGAACAACCTTTCTGTATAACTGGTGCATGCATTTCCCCACACTTCAATACAGTATGTTATATAAGGAACTATTAAGGCTGAGTATAAAAGCTGTAATGAAGCCTCATCCAACGTGTGTTTAACCTTATATAGGATACCAATATTTTTACTAACTTTACCTTTGATGTGGTCAATATGAGGCTTCCAGCTAAGTTTGCTGTCTAGGATAACCCCCAAAAATTTGATTTCTGAGACACATTCAATATTTACATCTTCAATAACTAGTTTTGTACATGCATTTTTCTTATTTCCAAACACCATATAATTTGTCTTATCCCAGTTTAAGAACAATTTATTATAATCAAACCATGTCTTTAATACTGTCATTTCCCTTTCGATATTGGCCATTAATTCATTTAAATCTGTTCCAGACTTGTAATGTTAAAGTATCTCCTCTCTCTTGTTCTATTTTAAAAGCACTGATGGCGCGAGGACTGAAAGCTGCAGGTGACTTTCAAGACGAATATTCGCGGCTGATCTGTGAACGACAACCACTCAAACAGGAGGGTTTCTGGAAGTTTTCGGGGTCGGATTGTTTTTAGTGACATTTAACTGGAGACACTTTCGGTGACTGTGATCCGTCAAAGAGGTGCCCGGGACATTTACATCCCAGTAATGGCGGCTGCCGCGCTTGCCGTTACTGTCGTGATGCGTCATTGCCCGGGATAATGCCGTCATATGTTGAGCTGACAGTGCCGTGCGTCTTTCCCCACTCCTGTCTGTGTACCTACAGCTTAGATCACACAGGTGTCAGGGCCCCCGCCACAAAGACCAGCACACTTCACACTACATTAGGCTGAAGTAATAAGGTTTTTTACAAGCATCTCTCTCTTTCCCCCGCAACACTCCTATAGAGATCATGTTTCTTTTCTGTTTCTCGCTCTGTCTTTTTTACGGATCAGACCTGGTGGCAAGAATGAGGTGTGCAGCCCTTCACTCTGCAAATTCATTTAAATTCCAGTCTGGGATATATTCTGGAAAAATAGTTGCAAATGAGAAGGGCAGTTGCATGTTGCTCGCAATTACCATACTTGCTGTCGGCAAATCTAAAGCCCGACGGTAGTTTAGAAGCGCATGCCCAAATGAAATGAGCTTTAACCAGGGAAGATTATTCTTTTGAGAGATTGTGGACTTGCAAACTAACTTTGGAAACAGCTAAAGGTAACGTTGGACCTTTTGACATATCGATGTGGTCTGAACAGATATTCAAAGTTTGGAGAGTTTTGTAATGTTCATTCAAATTAGGAAAATGTAACGTTACACACAAAGCTTTTCGACTCTGCAGCTGCAAAAAAAAAAATGTCGTTATTGTGGGATTGTGTGTGAACTCTGTGTAAAGTTTTCTCAAGTTCCGCCTTCTCAATCGAGATTTGTATTTCATCATGCGTCTGTGCACTGGAGCACCGTCAGGACCAGCTGCTGCTAATGCTGCGGCTGTCTGTCTGCTCTGGGTGTGCTGTTTCTTAGGCCATATGGTTTACAAAGGGTCTATTTCTCTTTGTAACTTCATGTTTATTAGCATTGCCTCAGAGTACACAGTGTGGCTGCCCGCTGCCCACTGGAGCACTCCCTCAGCATTTCAAATACCCTGGCTCCACTTCTTATAGTGCGGACGTGCTGTAAATCAAATAGTCCTTTTACATTTATACAGTCTCATACAGCTTTATCAATTATTAATGCACAAGATCATCCAGATGCATTTTAAATTCTCCCAAAAGTCATTCTCGACAGTAGTTTATACATTTTTATAGTTCAATTTTCCTCTAATATTTCCTTTTCCGAGCAGTGAGCCAGAACTCAAATAGTCCAGGGCTATTCTATCTTTCTTTGCTTTTGATAATTTGTGCAGAGTACTTTTACGAAGTCGTAAAGGCACTTTTATGTTGACTTGATGCCCGCACTTGTCTGGAACAAGAACAGATTGAATGCTGGTGAGTGACTTCTAATGAAATTCAGCAATTATAAATCTTTTGGATCTTTAAAGTGGTTGTCAAATTGGTAAATCACTTTTCCACCTATTAGCAGGTTCGGGAACATCTTAGGGCTCTTAAAACTATTAACATTGAAACTGAAACTGGCACCGAAGAAATTAATGGAATATTATTTTTTGTCACAGTGATATTTCTGTTTTACGATGACGCCTCTCATCTCGATGATCCTCTGCTGTTTGAGCAATTCCAAATGACACATGCAACATTTTACTATCTTCCACATTTCTTCAAAATTACACATCAGTCAATGGAAAGAGTCTACCTCTATTATCATTGCACAAAGGACAGCCCACAGTTTGCTAATGGTTTTGCTACTGCCCATTGTGTGCAGTACATTTCAGCATAGGACATTAAACTTGTTAATTATCTTCTGGGACTGCAGTGCAGGCTGAAGGACAAAATAGGGCAATTTACTCTTTGTATTTGCACTTTTTTGAGCAAATAGTTTACTCCAAATTCGTGAAGTTAACAACATCACATGGGGAGAAATGTTGCAAATGTTTTAGTTTTTCCCTTCACATACATTAAATGGGAAACCACAGTGACCTTGTTCGTCATGTCAGACAGTATTTTGTGCATCGATGGCACATGCAAGTTCACCCCTTTCCTTGTCCTTACATTGTAAAAGAAACATATTGAAAGATGCTGCAAGCACCATTTCATAATCCATGATTCCCTTTGCACCCAGCACACACGAATGTGTTTGAAATTTCTCCTAGTATTGAACCAGCTCCACATATTTAAGGGAAAAGTGTCATCTCGTCCTAAATGAATGTGCTGTGTGGCCCTTCTAAGGTGGCGCTGTATTGGATTTTGATGTCTTCATTTGAGCCGGTGTTGATATGTTAAGGGAGAATGGATTTGTGAGTGGGAGAGAGGGACAGGGTCCCAGTGGAGTCCAGGCTCCTGATACAGTATTACTGTGTGGAGATTGCCATCAGCACCAACATTAAGTAAAGCCTCCAGAGAGAAGGCTGTGCATGCTTAGTGCCCAAACGGACGAGGTTCAGATGTATGAAAAGTGCCTGATGATAAAATGATAGTTTATCGATCCCTGGTGGGAAATTCTGAGTTTCAAAGCACAGTGGGACTCTGCGCTGCAGGAGAAATGTGCTTTAGTTTAAGATATCTGCCAGTTGCAGTTCTTAGGCGTTAATTGAAAGTGCAGGAAAGGTCAGGCATGGATCCCTGGATACGATTTTATAACTTTATCACACACTTTGTGCGCACACAGAAATGACCTTTTATCTTCGCACACGGTTCATTTGTTCTGTCTTCATGTCACATAGTCACAGGAAGTCATGGCCACTCTACATGTTTGAGTATTCAAAATATAGCGTATTTTTCATTTTTCACCACTTGTTTAAGAGCTTTCCTCAATTTTTCACTCTTACTCCGACTTTTTCCACTGACGTTTATGTATAGTTGGTTTCATCACTGTCCATCTATAGTTACTGAAATAAGTAAAGTATAGTGTGTGTCCAAATAAGATATTGTCTGGCTATTCAATATATTTCAATTATGTACTAAACGGTATGTAACTGACCTGTCAATGGTATGTATATTTAGCTGCTCGAACACTCGTCAAGCATTGCGAGACCTGTTTTTCTTCTGTGTGTGAGTCCGCATGAGTTTGTTGGTTTTGAACTTATCCGCTGAGAACAAAGCAAGCACCTGAATCTCCGTGTACACAGCGCATAATTGCGCCTAATCCTTTGTGTACTCCTGTCAGACTCCGACACATTCAAGTAGGCTGCGCAGTGTTGAGGATTTGATTGTAGGAAAACAAAGTTGATCAAGTATTGTCTGAATACTTTTTACCACCTTTCTCACAGATTGACAGCCCGAGTTGTCTCTCTCTCTAAGTAAACTGAAAGCTAATTACTGTAAATGCACTCATAGATAGAAACAACAAAAGAATGCGGACAAAGGCGGAGTGCGCCAGTCTCGCAAGAGATTGAGAGAGAAACGATGGAGAGAATTGAAAGAAGGCTATATGTGGGACAGTGATTGATGCGGAGTGACATAGAGGGAAGAAAACACATAAAAAAGAGAAAGGGAGTAGAAGGAGAAGAGATTAGTTTGTTTTCTCGCCGCTTGCTTTGACATTGAAAGATATGTCACCACTAATGTCCCACAAAGCCTTGAATAACAGCACAAACCAATACATATCCTTTGTAATGGGTTTTTCCTTCCCTATATACACCCACAAGCAGAGCATTAGCAGCATCCCATATGGCTCGTGCCGCCTCGGAGAAGATAAAACGGCCATTGAAGAAAAATGCAAGTCTCACGTGAGGAGTAATTATAACATTGTCATGTTATTTGCAAGAAGTTAAAGGGTGACCATTTCATTCGTTCTACTCAAGGTTGCCGGCGACATCCAACCAATCTGTAGACGGCAAACATCAAGCTTTGATGGAGATGCCAGACCATTATGAAGACACACATCCGTGCATTTGCATATAGATATACTAATGGAGCTGGGGAAGTGCTACCTGTCCCCTCCCCGCTGATGTATTTGCACTATAGTTTATGCATGCAGCTAAAATCTCTTGGAAGGCAAGAGTGTGCCGTGTATGTAGGGATCACTGACGGCATGTTCCAAAGCAGCCCGTGGATTACAGCTGGATATGGGGGCACGCAGAGATTAGGCCAATTGCAAAAACAACGGGAGAAAAGACGCAGGAAATTTCACTCAGCGGCGCTAATGAAGCAACACAGGGAGGAGAGCTGATTATCCAGCCTGACCTTGAGGGGCTCAGAGCACACCCACGGAAAGTTGGAGAGAAAGAAAGTTAGAGATGCTTCTAGTGCTGGAGCTGAGTGTGACTGTGGTTTACAATAGTTAACAATTACGTAATTACAGGAGTCTGGCCACTATATTTGTAATGCATACAAAGATTCTAACTTATATTTTTGTTATGCAATAATAGCTCACAGGGTGAAAAAGTTTGCCCTATGGAAACAATAAAGAAAGCGTGGGTGATTAGCCAAACACGTATCACCATTTTCTAAGAGCCTATTTTCCAAATTAGTGCATTTCATCACAATTCATGTACCTTTCTTTGTACCGATCGTAACATTTTAGACTCTTCTGTTGGCAGCAATACAAATCATGCTCCTAATGAACTATTGAACTAAACTAAACTATTTTTGTCTTTTTTTTTTTTTTTTTTTTTTTTATATAATATATTTATTGGATTTTAGTTTACATAAAGCAAAACAAAAATAACATAAAATATAAAATAACTAAACAAAACCAAAACAGAACATTCCGACTCCATTCAAAGACAAGTGGAAAGCTCGCCATGTGAGTTCACATGATGCCTCTATGAAGTATAGATGATATGTCCATGCCGATGTACAACATAAAAGGGTCCCATATTTTGTAAAACACATCGTCTCTACAGTGCAATTTGCTGGTTAAATAATCCAAGGACACATATTCAAGTATGGTACGATGCCATTGACTTTTGCAGGGTGCTTTATCTGTAATCCAGTTGAGAAGGATACATTTCCTTGCACAAAATGTAAGCATCCTGTGAAGTTGCCTCCCATACTTCCCAGTGATAGTGACATCTGTTACACCAAGTAACATGGTCAGTGGATTGCACTCTTTAGTAGAAAGAATGGGGAATATTTTACTAAGTTCACCTTTTATAATATGCCAAAAATGTTGTACTTTTCTGCAGGACCAGTAGCAATGAGTGAGAGTAGCCACTTCGGTTTTACATTTTAGGCATAACGGAGAAAGGTCTGAATTAAATTTATGACGTTGGGAAGGGGAAATGTGAACACGATGTAAGATTTTGAGTTGTAAAGCTTTTACCCGATTACAGACACTTAGAGAATTTGCATTTTTCCATGCAAGATCCCAATCATCATCATTAATTTCCAGCTCTAATTCCCGTTCCCAAAGCCGTTTTAAATGAGAAGTGTTACTAAACTATTGAAATGTCATATTTGGCTGCCTTTAGTCAATATCTCCATGGAGACGAGCTGGAGACGTCCCCACTCACAGCAAAGTCACATGTTTTTTTTTGTTTGTTTTTTCAACAATAAAAAGTATTTGTAATGAAATAAATGCTTTCATTTTAATCTATTAATTGGGTGAAATGTGTGGCTCACAGCTCACTATAAACGGATAAATTGGCGAGCTGCTCACTCATAGCAAAACAAGGCTGGTCATATGAGGAGTGAGTGGAGAACAGTGTCTGCGTTTGATCATAGAAAGATGCACTGACTCACAATATAATGATCTCTCCAGTTTGGAAGATCATCACTGGGGTCAGTTCAGCACTTAATTTTTATTCTCACATCGCCCTACAATAAAAGGCCATTATTGCTACATTGTAACTTTCCTTTTCAGAAGTTTGAACTAATAATTCATACTGCAAGGATGTTTTAGCTTCTTCTTTATTACAAAGAGATTACGGGGTGCATGTCCTTTGCTGCATGGTCTTTATTAAGATTTGAAATACGTGAAATGTGTGCTGTTTTCATTTTGCTGATGTGCGGAGTTAATATCACCCGAAGACAAAAGACTGTGCCGCACAAAGCGATGACACATCTTGTATTTGCTCTCATCTGTCACACGGGGAACATAAACAAACTGATGAATATTCACGCCGTGCGCCTTATCAAATGGTGATGTAGCGTGCGACTTTGGCTTGTAATTACTGCGCACCGATTGTTTGTGTGGGCGCGTCTCCAGCTGAAGCCTTTGATTTCTGAGCGAGGTACAATGACAGCTTTGTGATCAGCTGACATAGGCCTAATATCTGAGTCGCTCTGGAACCTCCCTTAATTAATATGCCTTGGGAAAACAATAACAAGTGCAGGGGAGTGGTGGAGCTGCTACTATCTGTTTTATGAGCGCAGACAGTTTGGAAAAGTTTTACGAAAGTCAGTAGCCTCAGCGTCATATCTATGGTCAGCTAAAGACTGTGTTTAATGGATTTACAGTAAATCAGCAAAACAAAACAAAGAGCATACGTTGTAAAGCTTTCATCAAGTCACTCATACTTCTTCTCTATCTTAATGGCCACATGCAAAAGTGTTTCTTATTTTTAATCTGACCTGGAAATGTTGTATGTAATATCATTTTGTTTTACTAAAGTGCTTCACAAATTCAAGGTTTTATTTTTAGGCGTGTGCCTTTTTCTGCTGTTGACAAATGCATAAAATACAGTAGATTTCCTGTCCAGCGTCTGCTAAAAGTTTTCATGTAATTTGTCTCATTCTTCACAAATTCAGTTTGTTTGTTTTTTTTACAAGAACTTTTGAATGACCTTTTCTTAAGGTGGAGAGAACTTTTGGCTTATTTTTCTATATTAGAAGCTTTTTCTGTTTGTTTGGCTTCCACTGATGGAGAGCTGGCACCGGGCTTGCAGCCCTGTTCCCGGCTCGGGATGACAGAAAAGAGCTGGATCAAGTTTAAGCACATATTCAGTCTTACAGGTAGATTCTGACGGGATCCGGGGCTTGGCAAAATGCTGCGGCGAGAGACACGGCTATACCAAACTGAATAAAAAAGTGGAACAGGGACATAACAGATTCTCTTTGAGCCACTGCTCATGTTAAGATGCTTTACACGATGGAGAGCTGCTCCTCGGCCAAAACGCACTTAACACAAAGAGTAAAAGTCAACAGACGAGAGAAATGTTCTGATCTGGGTCGTGTATGACAAGTTGTCCAAGCTGATATAGTTTTTTTTACATTTTTGACTGGAAAGGTCTAACAAAACACAATGGGAGTTGATTTTGTGTGGTTAAAGGTAAATAAAAGATTAAATACTATTGTTTTTATACTACTGTTAATGGGATGATTGGGGGGTCTTTCATCTCCCCCCTGGTGTCTCTGGCCAGAAAACCACAATTGCAACTTGACTGCCACCGGACCGGAGCAACCAAAACACACTAATAGAATCACAAAGAAGAAGCTAACAGGTTAACGGGCAAAGCTAACTGCAGGCTAGCACCACTTTAAACAGTATTTACTGCCAAGTTTGAGTGGAAAAAAATATTTTCTTTGTGTAATAGGATGTACAATATCCCTTTCTCCCTTTGTCTCTTCTGTCAGCGTAGTATTTACTCTCACGGACAATTAATACGTTAAAAAATCGCAGCATGCTATGACCTCTGCAGTTGTGCTTTTGACCTCTAGGGGCATGAGTGACTTAGTTCTGCTTTAAAACGGCCCTGCAACTTACTTTTGGGTCCCAGCACCAACTGAGAACCACTGGACTAAAATTGTAATCATAATAATTGTGAAATAAAGCAGCTCTGAAAATTATTTTATTACATTCATTGTGTCTTCTTGAGTAATAAACTTTTTCTGGTTTCTTTTTAAAAGACACTAGGTTGGAAACAACAAAAGCTGTTCAATTACCTTACTCATGCACGTCGGGAGACGCCTCTGACGAAGACGGAAGTGGTTCCTTGTCCGTCGAAACGCGTAAGGTAATTGAACAGCTTTTGTTTGTTTCAACCTAGTGTCTTTTAAAAAGAAACCAGAAAAAGCTCTGAAAATTCTTGACATCCTGGGGTTAGAGCTAAAAATGAGGTAAAAATGAAGCACTCTTCCACGATGCTTCTTTCAGTGTGTTTACATGCGCTTGAGTAAACTGGATATTAAGCTTATCCAATATGTGTCAGAGGAACCAGGACACTCATATCCCTGTTTACATGAGCAACTAATGTATCCGGGAAATTTAGGCTATAAAGAGGGGCGGAGCTAATGACAAATATGGTAAGGAGCTAAATGCTTTAGCTACGTTTGGCTTTTTCGGACATGGACAATAACTATCTCGAGCACAGGGACAATAACTATCCAAGGGAGCACTTATAACAGTAGAGCTCTGTCCCAGTTTCAGCGACAGATGTGAGAAATGAAGAAAAGAAATAAAATTGATTTGATCTGAGAGCAGTGCTGACTTCCACCTGAGATACCACAGAGCAAAAAAGTAGTTGTTTTTTTAAGGTTTCTTCAATATTATGTTGGAAAGTTTTTGCTCCTGCCATATCTGTTTCAAAAGTTTGCACATGCTCAGTTCCTCAGCAATGGTGAAAAACCAGGATGCTGTGTTTACATGGTATCCAGGAGACCAAGTGAGAATATCCTGGTTTCTAATAACCTGGAAATTGGCATGATTCTGTGTTTACGTGAACGAGACGAAACCAGGAAACTTAAAAATCCCCATTAACAACCTGGATACTGGAGTGCATGTAAACACTTCCTCCTGAAACCTAAACCAGGTTAAGGAGTTCTTATAGAGGCCATAGTTATTGGTGTCTATGAAGTAACTTTCTTTTCTTTCAAATTATGATTAAAAAACATATTGAGAAGCGGTATTCTCAAAGGCGTTTGAGGAAAGATCCGCTCAGTCCCAGAGGGCTTTCGATTTGGATTGTGATCAAAGAACAGCAGCACCTGGGCAGCAGCTTCCTAGTCGTATTTTCAATTCAAATAAACAACAGTTGATGTTTGGCTGTGCACATGCATCAAGCGAGTGTTTTAATGTGGTGGAGATTGCTCGGATTTAGTGCCAGCTTAGTAATGCAGAAGAGACAGAGAGGAGATAGGTGTTTGGATAGATGCTGGGGTAGTCATTAACCTGTTATATCGACAAACAGCTGGGAGCCACTACCATCTGCGCGTTTTTTCAGCTTTAATATTGTATAACTTTAAGTGTAGAATTGTGGGTTTGTGTATGGTTAAGTAATTCCTAAAAAATGTTTAGCGATTTGGACATATTGCTGGTAATTTTGTGACTGAAAATGGCAGATGTGTAATGTCATTATTATCAGCAGCCTGTATTCTGCCTCTAAACCCCTACAAGCAGCGCCTCAGTTTATGAATAGCGGTTGTGGACACGCTAATGTGCACACACACAGTCACGTTGAACTCGCTGCCCTCACAAGTCCTTAATTTTCCAGCTGTGTAGGCAAGCAGCGGTGGGCAGTTTGTCCCCGCGTCAAGGGTCACCAGCCTGGGGTAGCGAGCTCTCTCCGTCTCTCCCCTCCCTCCGACTGCCTGGAAGTCTGGAGCACAGCCAGCGAGATAAACAGCGGGTGAGGGATAGGGCAGGCAGGGAAAAAGGCGGATGGGCGGATGGCACTTTATAGCGGGAGGCAAAAGGAGAGGGTCAGTCTTTACGGGAAGGTGAGCGGGAACATGGCGTCAGGGTCTTCCACTGATCCACAGCATGATGGATTACAATGTGGACTACAGCGAAGGGGCTGGCCGGGCAGGTCGAGAGCTGCTTTTGTCAAGACATGCAGATGCACACTGTCACATCAGAGAGCAGAGAACAGGAGAGAGTTTTTTTGGTTTTGTTTATTTATTTTGGTTTATTATATTGGGATGGGCCAATCTGGGACTGCAGCGGTTGATCAGGTTTAGGTTGTTACGGCTCAAAATGGAGAACCCAAAAAATAGACACAAGAGCTCAAAAATACAACTGATTTATTTAAAGCTGGACTGGAGTCTTCAGTGCGGAGCAGGTGGTGAACTAAAAAAACAAGAAACGAAGGTAAGTATCTCAAACAGGTAAGTATTCAGAATATCTTAAAGTAGCCGATCAAAAATCACCATCTCACAGGACGGAACAATCTGGCAGAGTCTTGCTGGAGAGCATGGTCTTTGAATCAGCTTGATTGCAGATCTTACGCAGGTGCTATCCAGAAAACTCCGCCCATGCACACACACACTCGGAGGGAGGAAAACTCAGCCCCAGAGGGAGGTGTGACATAGGTTCAGTAACACTGGCTGTTTCTCAATTGCGAGGATCCGTCCTCCGTTTGGCCACTTCATTGACGTCCTCGGTGGTGGCTCCTCCAAAACGGAGCGGAGTGTCCTCTCCCTGCCGCCTTTGAGCTCAAATGGAACGGCCTCCGGAGCGAGCGGCTGCGTCAGGTCACGTGTCAATCTATGCTCATTAAAACAACTGTTTTATGAATAGCAGAGGCCAGGAAACTGTTTATGTGGAACACAACTTTGTTTAAAGTGAGTTCAAACTAATAAAGTTTTGCGAGAAAAGAAAAAAGAAACTATGCTGCAATGCATCATGGGTAATTTCAGCTCTCCGAGGCAGCGGAGGATCCACTGCTGTATCCTTCGTAAATGAGCCAAACGGAGGAGTCGAGCTGCGAGGGGGCGAGTGGTCCAGGTGAAATGGAACACCACTTGGCGGCGCCGTGATGACGCAAATGACGTCCGAAGTGGTCGAGACGCCGAGGATCCTGGCAATTGGGAAACAGCCATCATGTGCCCCAAGAATGAGATCAGATGAACATGGCCAGGTTATTCCATCAATGGGACAACCTGGTCATTCAGATTATGAAAGAGTGGTTCTGGGAGCATTAAACATTATTTTCACACATAGGTTGACCATCCCAGAGTCCAGATCTTAATCCCATTGACAAACATTTAGTGCAGTGGTCACACTCTCCCATCATCAATACAAAATCTTGGTGAAACATTGATGCAAAATTGGATTTTCTGACATTGCAGAAGCTTATTGCAAACGGTGCCAGTCATTAAAGCAAAAGGAGGTCCAATGAAAGAAAATATTGTAGCCTGTTTTTCATTTTATGGTCAGGGGGTGTATTTTGGTCTGCCTTGTGATCAATGTTTGAATCGACTGAACTCTTGTGAATATTCTAACAAAAACTATAGTAAAAACTTCAAAATTAATATGACAAATTACTCTGGGAGAGAAAGGCTGCAAGGCGTAGTCTGATTTATGTTCCATCGTGAAAGGCATATTTTGTATCTAAAACATTCAACACATTTGGGAGATTTGAACCTCTAAGCCTTCCACGTTTTCCAGCGCTTGAGAAAGCACATTTCCCGTCCCTGTGTTTCAGTTAAAAGTCACGCGCATAGATCGTTGACCTGACAAAAGGCGCGAGCCATTTTCAATTTAGTTTTTCATTCGGTTTGTGCCGGAGTGATGCATTGCGGTGGGTGCTCCTTGCGTACCTTTCGCTCAACCTCAGCCTTGGCAACAAAAGCTGGTTAATAGAGCTGAGGTGAAGGACGGTGAAGACAGTGAGTGATTAAGCCTTGTACAGCGGTGCAGTCGATGGAAGCAGCTGTTAAAGGTTCACATGAGCACACAGATGATGGATCGGACAGAGAGCCGAGCTTTCCAGGGTTGAGTTCTGTGATTTTCTTTCTGTGATTCTTCTTTCACAGGTTCTTTGTATCCTTCGCCTTTGTATAATGTGCCTACTAATTAAATAATAGCTTACAACATATGCAACAGTTTCTTAGTTCTATATGTCCAAGCTATGGAAGACTTTTGGTTGTCTCTATATTTTCCAGAGCCGCAGCCTGTTTTGTGTAGAGAAACTGACTGACTTTCTTACCCCTTTCCTCTGGAGTATAAATTAACACAGTCAAATCTGCCTGACCATGACTCGCAGTCCTCATCCTCCGCCGCCTTGATTACCTGGGCCTTCTACCTATAACCAAATCCCCTCCGCTCCGTCTTTGTACTGTCTCGTTACAAACCCCCGCGGTTTTAAATTATGTAAATTTTGCAGTGGCTCGCGCCGTGTTTGGGGGTGCCTTTTCTCCCGCTAATCCAGTCCAATTACAGAGGAGAAGGGCCCGCATCATTCGCGACTGTGTCTTTTACTCACTCAGGTGCGTGGAGCCCGGCCCGCAGCCCAGATTAGGCACCGTATCGGAGTCCCACGTCCAAACGACCGCCTCAAGGAGAAACTCACAAATAACAACACAGTGTGCACCCAGAATGTGTAGACATTAAATGCAGATCAAGGTGGACACAATTAGAGATACAGTTTATAGCAACAAATACCTTGACTTGCATGTACTCACATGTGTGTGCTCGCATGTGTGTGCTCGCATGTGTGTGCTCGCATGTGTGTGCTCGCATGTGTGTGCTCGCATGTGTGTGCTCGCATGTGTGTGCTCGCATGTGTGTGCTCGCATGTGCTCACGTGGCGTTTGGTACAATGTTAAAGTAAGTATTGATTTCTGCATCTGTTGTAGGTCGATGATAGTTTATGTCGATATTATCCAAAGTACTTAGTATTTCATTTACATAAATCAATTAATCCAATAAACAGCTAGAGGAAAGAAAGGACTTTATTTGAATAATAAATATTTATGTATATTTCCTTTCTTTTAATAAAGTTGAATACATCCACTACATTTCTACAAAGTGGATTAGAAGCACATCCATGGTTTTTCAATCTGAGATCATTGCTCAAATCTCCACTTAATGCAGTTCAACGTGGGTAGACTCAGAGACAAAAGCAGAGATTAGAAAGATTTATTGACATAAATATTTTGGCGATCAGAACCCGGGCAGTAGACATCGATATACGGATTATGGTTAGTATGGATGGGTAGGTTAGAGCTACAAATATCTTCCCCCTGAGCCTGGACACTGGTGGTGGTATGGGAGACCGGTGAAGGATATAGCAGCTGAAGTCATGAACAGAAGAGGCAGGGAAGGAGCTGGAGGTGGGTTGCAGCACAGCTGGGAAGCTGATGAACCATGAACGCTGGAGCTTAAACACAGGACCGTGGTCAATGATTGGCTGCAAACGAAGGTGTGGCTCTGGGTTGGTAGACTGAGGTAGAGGTGGCACCCTCGCAGACACGATCATTAGCAGGAAGGTGATACTGGAATTTGTCTTCCAGGTTGAATTTATGCTTAGGCTTCATGTGTAAGATCATTTTCAAAACGTCGTAATAATATGCTTTTGGTGCTCTTCAATGCAGGGATCATTCTTAAAGAAGAAGGCCTGTGAGCCGTAAGGGTTGGCTTTTAATTCAGTTAGTCTTTTAAAATAAAGGCTTTGTAACTTTTCTAACCATTATAAGTGTCTCCATGTTTTATTTTTTTTTGCTTTTTCGCAAGTACAAGATCATTTGCATACAGGTGTTCTTCAAAATAATCATTGTTTTATATTTGAAGTGATTTGTTTTATTCTAATGGTATTCCATTATGATAAAAATAGACAGTACCTTCTTTCTGAACATGACAAATACATAATTCACTCACACTGTACTGCATGCATATTCCCTGCAGACTAATGTCCCCTCCATTTGCTCCATGTGTCATTGCCTGGCTATTGAAGAGACGATGATTGCCTACAGTAACTACATTTTTGTGATTTCTTTTTGAGTTTGTTGTCATTCGAGGAGAGTGCACTGTTGATTGTGTGTTGGGCTCAAAGAGCCTTGTGGAGTAGAAAATAGCGTGGCATCACAGAACACTTGTACAAACATTACAGCCACACAGCCAGAGATGCCACGACGCTCTCTCCATCCGTTCTGCCTCAATGTGAAGTCATGGGCTTTTTATTGTCCCTGTTGCCAGCGACATTGCACTCTCACAAAAGCCGCCGCTACAGGACTCAATGTCGTCACCAAGCTTTCAAAAGAAGCGATGACTGTGTGTTTAAAAGTGTCTCCTGAAAGAAGCCCAGCGAAGATTAGAAACAATGAGTAAGACCGTGCGAATGAGAGGGATAGCGGAGCACAAAAGTGAGTGGAGTAACAAAGGCAAAGGCGAGTGGGGAGCGTGCGTGTTATTGAATGTCTCCGATGCCTCTGCCTGCTGCGCACCTCTGCGGGAGGGTGCACCGACTCCACTGATCCCTGCGCCAAACTCCTCTGACTCTCCTGCCGACGCCGTTTTGGAATTATCATAATCCATTTTCAGGGTGCGCTGAAGACTGGAGCCGTGCGGTGGGCTGTAAACTGAGATTAGATTCGCAGCGTGATAGCGAGACACCTCTGCGCCTGAAAATGTAGATGGGATGTCATCATTGTCCCATTTCAGAAGCCGCATCCTAGGACTTCACACTGGCGCCGCGGCCCTAAGCTCCATTCTAATTCATGGCGGGAGTCGCGGCTAATGGTGGCTATAGGCTGGTCCTGTCAGCGTGGAAAGGCGCAGAGCTCTTGCCTTACATGCGGGGGTCACACTTCATAGATGGTGGAAATACTTAGGCACGATCCAGCATTTGTCCTCTACTTTGAGACTAAACAGCTTCTAAACAGTGAGGGCCAGCGTGATTGTGTGCGTGGCAGGATGTATAGCACGAGTTGATCTCTGAATATGCTTCGGCGCAGCTTGCACTCCCATATAAGGGTACTTGTCTGTGGCTCCCAGCGTGCCTTGGGCCATCCTGTGATGTTTAAATCTGTGTATCATCTGTCATTTAGCCGTCTACCCTCGCGGCTCTTTGAAGCTTTGGAACCTCCTCTTCTCTCAACGCCCCACAATGCTTCAAGTACAATAACTCGGGCGAGCTAACAGGATCATAACGTAGCATGACGATTCCGCAGCCCTGACAGTCGCATTAGCTTTTGTTGTTCAGCCTCGCTGCGTTTCCACCTGCCATTTCCTGTTCATAGTTGTTCCACATCAAACTTTGTGCATGAATGTTTTTCCTCTTTTATGCAAACACTGCTATTCATCTTGTCCTACACAGTTTTCAGGACGTACAGTATTGTTGTTAGTAGCAAACTCCACCGTTATTGAAGTCAATAAGGAGTTTGTAAACTGATCATTTTGCACTCAAACTTACTTTCTGATACCTTTTGTCTACTTATATTTAGTTTGACAAGCGTTTAAGCGATAAGTGTTACATTTATAAAAGGCGTCACACAGGATGAGGATCACAGTTGCTGATTCCTGTGTTATTTGCTTAATGCTGTTACATGCTTCTGAGCAAAGGGTGTAAATGTCGCCAGATGCCATTTTCCCGAAAGATCTCTTTGTATTTATTTATACATTTATTTCCCTATGTAGCGGGATGGGTTTGTCTGTCCTGCAAACCCACCTATAAAAGCAGCAGAGAGGACGATTATGCTCACTAGGGCCATTGTGTAAAGCCATCAAGGCCAGTGACTGGGCAGTGCTGTGGGGAATCGTCGCATGTTGGTGACTCCTACTACGTGCATTAGGTTGGCCACACTTGATGCTGACACCAACTATCGGTATGTGACGGCGGTCGATGCATTATGCAGGTTATTTCCGAGTCTATGCAGATTACCAATTATGAATTGACTGAACTTTATCCTAGGCTCCTGCAAGCGGTGAGCCTTTCCTTATTCCACGTCTCTACCTGCACCTCTTTCACGTCGTCTGATACTAAAGGGCGCTCATGTTTGCTTCAGGCGCACGGTCCAGTTTCCCCACAGAGTTGTGTGGAGGTGGATTGATAGGCGTTCGTTTGGTGGTCTACCGACTGGAAAGCAGTTGGGAAACAGGAATGGACACTTAACATCACGGACAATTAAAGCGTTTATTCTGGATGTATGGACTGATTTGTGCAAATGCATTGTTTTCCATCCATCCATCCATCCATCCATCCATCCATTTTCTTCCGCTTTATCCGGGGCCGGGTCGCGGGGGCAGCAGTCTCAGCAGAGATGCCCAAACTTCCCGGTCCACACACACCTCCTCCAGCTGTTCTGGGGGGACCCCGAGGCGACACCAGGCCAGCTCGGAGACATAGTCCCACCACCGTGTCCTGGGTCTTCCACGAGGCCTTGTCCCACTAGGACATGCCTGGAACACCTCCCGCGGGAGGCGACCAGGAGGCATCCGGAACAGATCCCGAGCCACCTCAGCTGGCTACTTTCGACGTGAAGGAGCAGCGACTCTACTCCGAGCTCCTCCCGGGTAACTGAGCTCCTTACCCGATCTCGAAGGGTGCGCCCAGCCACCCTGCGAAGGAAACTCATTTCGGCCGCTTGTATTCGCGATCTCGTCCTTTCGGTCATTACCCAAATCTCATGACCAGAGGTCATCCGTCTGTCGATCTCACGCTCCATCCGTCCCTCACTCGTGAACAAGACCCCGAGATACTTGAACTCCTCCACTTGAGGTAAGGACTCCCCACCGACCTGAAGAGGGGAAACCACCTTTTTCCGGTGGAGAACCATGGCCTCGGATTTGGAGGTGCTGATCCTCATCCCGGCCGCTACACACTCGGCTGCAAACCGCCCCAGAGCGTGCTGAAGGTCCTGGTTCGTTGAAGCCATCAGAACAACATCATCTGCAAACAGCAGAGATGAGATCCTGAGGCTCCCAAACCTGCGCCTAGAAATTCTGTCCATAAAAGTAATGAACAGAACCGGTGACAAAGGGCAGCCCTGGCGGAGACCAACACGCACCGGGAACAGGTCTGACTTACTGCCGGCAATGCGAACCAAGCTCCTGCTGCGGTCATACAGGGAACGGACAGCCCTTAGCAGAGGGCCCCTCTACACAAATGCATTGTTTTGATTTTTTTATTGTTTTGAAATATCTCTGTCAGTCAGTTAAACGTATCTGTGTTGCCTTGTTTTGTCTTGGGGCATTGGTTTTGTTTATTTAAATCAAACTAATTTAAGTTAATTCTCCTACCCCTTCTGTTGGTCACACCTGTTTTCTTGAAAGTCTTTGAATTTACTCTGATGGAAACAGTTGTAAAATGTGCAAGGCCTGGCCAATAATGCATTTGGACTGACATTTGCTTCATGTATCGAAAACTATGGTTGACAGTGACATTAGTTATGTCAAAGACTAGGGTGTTTATGGCTGTTTTATTACTTTAACATGTGGTGTTGAAACATATGGTCATGAAATTGTGTTTGTTAAAGTCAATTTTAGTGACTTAAGTGCATTATTCTGATTGAGCTTTTTTAGTAACTTTCAGGTGAAGAAAAATCCCACTTTAAGATTAAAAGTGATGGGTCTTTCAATTGGGGCGTAAAACACTTCTCTGGGCTCCAACTTATGTGTACACCTCACTCCTACCTGCTCTATAACATGCCTCATGTCTCGGGGCTCCACAATGTCTCATTCTGTCAGAGTAACACAAGTTGAGTTAACCAGCAACTTACTTTGTTGGACAGCTTGATTGAAGAAGCCCCGTTTTTTTTTCCTTCCAGGGAGCGATAGCTTAACTGCCCCGCCTGCCGCACGGAGTCGGGTGATGAATTGCAAAAGGCAGAGAATTGAAATACCGCCTGCGCTTCCCCCCCCTCTGCTTCCCTGGTGGTTAGCCGCGGCCGCTAGTGGGGTTTAGCTGCTGCTGTGGAGGTGGCTCGCGGAGCAGACAATCAAGCCCACGGCGTCACCCCCAAAGGCCCACAGCGTCGTCTCAATAAGCCCCTCTCCTTTTCAGCAGCTGGAGAGAGGCGAGCGTTTGGGATTTGCGCGGCATTCAGAGGTGTGTGGGGCGCCAAGACAACAAAGATTTCAGGGATTTGAGCCGCAGCAAAAGGTCATGTTTCATACTGTCGGGGAGACTACAGCGGATAGGAAGAAAAATAGACCAATGTAAAGACAAATAAAGAGCAAGGTGAGGATATTATCAGACTGCACCAGAGAGATGGGGGAGAAGGAAACATCTGAAACCTTTTAGATCTGGTACAGTTTACCATAGTTAGATCTGGCAACCCACTGATCTTGTTTGCATGTCCACTGCTGTGTGTGTGCTGCATGAAAACATCACAACATAGTTAAGAAAATATCATTTTGGCTGAACTTTTTTGTTGTAAATGTACATTTTCTAAGTAAATCAAAGGGGTAGATTGTTAAAAGGTGAAGGAAGGAAGGGACAATGCTGCAAGAAAAACGCTGACAATGCTGAATGTGCAGGAGATGTTGGGAGAGCACTGGGTTGATCGTCTAAAAATTGCAGACTGACGTGACTTGATTCTTGGCAATGCTCTCCAAACTAGCCTCCATCTGTACGCAATAACAACAAATAGCAAACCAGTAGAATAGCACACCCCTCTTTTAGCCTTTAAAGTTTGGACAAAGGAACTCCATCGCAAAGTAAAGACGTGAACCAAACTGTGCTAACGAAAGTAGTTGTTGCCTAGAGGAGCTCAGAATCGCAGGGCCACGGCACAGAGGAGGAGACAGTGACAGCAAAGTCATGCCACTAAAGGCCTTAAACTTCTACATTTTCCTCCCACAGTTTCCCCAGATCCTTTCCCATGTTAGAGGTCACTTGTGCACAAATGAAAAGAATGCGCTGTGGAGGTTATATAAGAGGCACAGCTCTATAAAAGGCACAAAAACAACAGGCGGAACGGCTGTGTGCTGTCCAGGCTTGTTAGTGAGGAGGCTGTGTTGTTTGATGGCTTTAGACCCTTTACCGGTTTAAAAGATGTTTTTCTCACAACCCATCAGGCCAATTGCCTCTGTAGACGAGAAATTCGTGTTCCCTTAAAGTTATAACCAAGCTTTAGGTTTTGCCAATCGTCCAAAAATTGTCGTCCATTTCCAAAACAAGACTTAGAACAATACAAAAACATGAACAAAACAAGGCTAAAAAACAGGAGAATCGTGACAAAAAATGAACGTGTGCACCTTTTGATGTTACTGTGCGTCTTTGTTTTAGAAAAAAAATAACTCAAGACAGATGGAAGACCGTTGTGATTTTTCGATACTATATTGTGGCTTCTTGCAATATGGAGATTCCACCGCCTAATTCTGATAATGATCATTTTGCAAGAATCCATTCATTCAAATTCAGCCTTGCGAGGGTACACTTTTGAATACTCCCTGTTCTTCGTTGATGTACTGCACTGATTTTTCATTTCCCCCTCAATGCGTTGCTGAGACAAATAGGCTTTTTCAATATAGACAAGGGATATTAATTCAATTTTCGGCACAAATGATCCTATTAAAGACAGTATTGTGTGGTAAGAAATGTGATCACAGTATCTGAAACGCTTTGCTTGCTCTCACCGCGCCCTTCCATCTTTCTCAAAGTGATTGTAATCAGCCGACGCTTATTACATTCATTTTCACATCAGCAGCGCATTGTCTCTAACCAGCAGTGGACTCAGCTTTATAAAGAAAGACCTTTTAGCTTATCAAGATGTTTCGTGCAATAATGCAGATTTTGAGAGGGCATGATGAAAAGTGTAGTGAAGGAATAACGTCAAACTTGTCATTTATGAACATAAACAATGAGGCAAGGGTAGCACAAGCCACTCCTGGAATCAGACTTGCCCTCTCTGCTGAGGCAGTATATTATTGAGTTCAATAAAAAAAAAATCAATTGTCCTAATCATATATAACCTGGGTATATCAATCAAAATCGACCGCTATTCGTTGTTCCGTTATTTACATTATTAACATGGAGTCGAGAGATGGCACTGGTGCCATCATGGATCTTTATTTATGACAAACGACTTGACTGAGGACAGGGGCTGGGATTTTTGTCACAAGCAATTTTACTGGGATATCATTTTAAAGCAGTACTAAGTAACTCATGCCCCTAGTGGCCATAATTGCCACTGCAGGTGTCGTAGCATGTTGCGTTTTTTTCACTTATTAATTGTCCGTGTGATACTACGCTGACAGAATAGACAAAGGGAGAGAGGGATATTGTACGTCCAATTACACAATGAAGATATTTATTTTTACTCAAACTTGGCTGTAAATACCGTTTAAGTGGCGCTGGCCCATAATTAGCTTTGCCCGTTAGCCTGTTAGCTTCTTCTTCGTGATTCCATTTGTGTGCATTGGGGCCTCCGGGTCGGAGCTGGGAAAGCTGCAATTGCGTTTTTTCTGGCCAGAGACACCAGGGGTAGATGAAAGACCCCCCCAATCATCTTCCAATCAACTTGTATTACTCCCAGAGGGACTACGAAAAGGATTTAAGGTAGACAAGTTACTTAGTGCTGCTTTAAAATTTTAAAATGTAAACAAACATTTTTTTATACTCTACCATGCAATACCGATTCAAAACTTAAATCGTATTTGACAAAATTCTTTTCTCATGTGGATTCATTGCTTGATATATAATAGAAATAGTATATAATAGTGGCTGAATTAAGGTTATTAAACATCAACATAGTTTTTCAAGGGCAGGTGAGTATTTTCAAACACTTTAAGGAATATGTGTTCCTGTCCCGCGTCATATGTCAAGGTAGCCAATTCACCGAGTAGTGTATTTTGCATTACAATCAGGTCGACTCCTTCCACGTCCTTTGCTGTCTACACGAGTTAACCTTGTCCACTATATAACATTTACAATCACTGTCATGTCCGCATGTGTGCCCTTATCTCACGTATGATGTTAATGTGTTTGGCCATGTCAGTTTATCCATGCATTTAGTAAAGCTTGATTGAAATATGCACACAAATCCACGATCTGTATTCTACGTATGTGCGAGGAAACGCACCAAATCCATCACGCTTATTCTCGAGAAGTGGCAAAAGACCTGCGGGACTTATGATGTTTTTTTTTTTGCCATTTGGGAATGTCACCGCCTCGAGATAACTTCCTCTTAGCGGTTGGTTGGTGATCATGTCCCAATAAGCAATCATTCCTACCTTCTCCTTGCACTATTCCCCTCAAGCGCAGAGAGAATTGCATTTTCATTTTGCAGCAAGCGCCCTGATGCATTGGTGTAATCTGCCAAGTGGCTGAAGTGCAACCCACGCAAAGGCTACATCCAAACATCATAGGCGCCTAACTCCCTCTTTTATCACCGTAAGCTTCTCAATATGGGACAATGAAATCCTGTCTTGCATATATTTTAGTGGGTAGCATCTTGTTTACTCCTAGTCTATGTGGCTATGATCATTTCCAGCCAAGGAGGTACATTTTGAACACAATGAGTGGTAGAAAATATAGTAAAGTTGACCTATGCCCTTACTGGATCCATGGATATATATTTTATAGTAACTCCATTATGCTTTTTCTATGCTTTGTAAGAGGCGAGCATTTCGTAGAATCTGCTCAACAAATATGTTTCATAATGTGTTCATGTACCTCTTGTTCTTCAAAGCACTTGGCATTACTTTGTGTTCGTGCTACAAATAAACTTGCATTTGCCTGAACATCTCTTCGCAAAATCAAAAGTAGCATTGAAGCCGTTCCCTTTCCCAAGTCTTATTTACAAACTTATAGCGTTTTCATTTTGTATTGCTTATGTTAAATTTCCAGACCAGTGCCTGCACTCGATTCCTTTTACATTTTACCGCAAAACAGCACAGTACGAATCACTCTGGAGCCGCTGTTCAAAGCGGAGTACACCTCTCTAAAAACAAAGAAATGGGTTGTCCAAAAAGCTGTCTATTACGGTAGAGAGCGGAACAGAAGAAGGAGAACATTACTTTTAAGAGGAAAGAGGAAAAACATTGGTGTGTGGAAAATAGTGTATTACTATTGTGACAAGGAAAGTAACAGTCGTGAGTGAGGGGCCGGGGGAGCTGGCTGGGTACCGCGAGTAAAGTGGCTGAACAGCAAGTCCGGAGTCGTTAATTGGAAACACACATGACTGACCAAGGTTATAGCTGTGCTCCTGCACGCTAATAAGTGCATGGTGAGACACAAGTGGCAAAGTCTAGCTCCCAGAGGCTCCACTCAAACTGACAGCAAACTTGACAAGTGAATATTGTTTTTATGTTTTCTTGCCAGAATTTGAGATCCCTCTCTACAGGTTTGTGATGAATCTGTGGATATTTATCAGGCAATCTGTGTGGGGCGGCCAATCAAAAGAGTGGCCTGCGCTACCTGTCCAGCTCCTACACCCACCCCTGTTCTTCCAAAACTTTGTGTTTTTCAGTTGTTAGTGCTATATTCAAACTCTGTTTTGTTTGGAAGTTGGCCTTTTTTACCTGTTTTACCTTAATGGGATTATACAGTCAGAGTTTAAAAATGTTAAAGTTAAGTATTTTCCTCACCCTACATGTTCCAGCCATGTCCTAATGTGTAGAATGAGCTCAGACCTGTTCACCACAACTGCCTCTAAAATCCTGCACTGTCGCTCAAAATGGTGTTAATTCGGGTTCGTCATGCACAAGCTTAATATAGAGACTGCAGTTACACATAAGACCAGAGGTGGCAGTAGTGAGCATAAAATGACCAGCCCCTTTAAAGTGAGATGTTCTTAACTGAGCTTAACTGTCTGGTCTTTGTGCATGCTCTCTGTCACGCAAAAAGACTAAAGATGTAGTTAGCATTTAGCCTCTCCCAGCATATAAATGGACCCAAACGGGGGAGCACTTCGACGTCCGTGCAGTATTATCATCACTCCTGAAGAATTCTGAAGATATTACTGCACGTACATCGAAGTACTCCTAAGGTGTTATTGCACCTTACAATATAGTTCCCCTTATATCTGCTTAGAAAATCGTCATGTTTAATTTTGAGTAACTATACTTGGATTGTGTATCTACTCACGTAACCGTATTTAAATAGGGGAAAGTGTGGAAGAGCTTGGTCGCTTCGAACTTCACGCCCCCGTTTGGCCCCATAGAGGAGAGGAGGAGAGGCTAAAAGCTCACAACATGTTTGGTCTTTTTGCGTGACTGAGGGCACGCACAAAGACCAGACAGGTACGCATCAACTCGTCTAAGCTCAGGTAAGAACATATCTCAGTATGGATAAACGGTGGCTTGTTCCTTTAATTTCGACTTGATTCCCGGTTGATAATGATGTTTTGTCAAGATTAGACAAGTGAATCTTTAACGATTTGTGCTTCAGTCCACTTTTCCCGTTTTCTTTTCTGTGTCTCCTCCGCTAAAGTTGGTTCTGACCAAGGTTAGAGCTGTTCTCCAAGGCTGTAATAAGTTCGCGCTCAAACTTCTACTTCCAGGAGGGATCTCAAACTGACAGCTTCTTGACAACTCTAGATTTTTTTTGTTTTTGATGTGTTTCTATTGTTATTTTGGCTGAAGTTGCCCCGCACTCTCCACAGGTTCGTCATGTAAATATAGCCCCATACGGAGTGACGGCTTGGATTGTTCTGTCACTCATTACCGTATTTGACTGACAAGCGCTCCTCATCTCGGGGACTCTGCTCCCTGGAGTTGGCTAGTGTGACCTCGGTACGGCATTGTTCCCCTCCAGCTATAAATGAAACATTACGGAAATAGATAAAGCTTTGAGGCTGTGCCAAATAAGAATCAAAGACATGTCCACTTATTATTTCATGAGATTCCCAAACTGCTTTATACACCAACTAAAGAATGGGGTTTTTCACACTCTAGAAAGGCAAAACCAATGTTAATTTTAAGATACAAACTACTCCATTGTGGTCTGTCAGTGTCATCTGAAACCCAGCCGTTGTAATTACACATAACGTTTGCACCATACCATAGTTGTTTTCCCATTAATCATTTGTATATAAGGTTACACCTGCGAGTGCTCTTCATGTACACTAAACGTGTATAAGGGCACATGCGCGAGAGTGCGCGGCCCCCTGGGAAGGTCAGGGACATTAGTGCGATCAGTAAAGCAGTCTTGTTCATTTTATTAACAGTCTTCCTGATTACATGTGGCCCTGGGGTACGGAGCCTCCATTAGCAGGGTCACAGCATGATTGCAGCAGAATAGATTAGCGCTCTATTTTGCCCATGCCCAAACCACGACGGACTCACAGGACCTTGGCCATTGAGACTTAAAGGTGAATGCATGCATGCTGTGGTTCTCGTACAGAAGGTTAATTTGTCTTGGTTTACGCTTAGGTTAGGGAAGGGGAAGGGAATTTTATGGTGAGACATTAGATTTTATATGTTTAAGACTTGGCTTTCCCTGACTTATCCATAATACTATGAGTCATGGCCTTGACCTGAGCAATCTGCAATGTTCATGAAATTTTATGAAGCATTTTGTAAACATTTCCTATCTGTGTCCCCGGAGCAAATCCGAGATTAACTTTACTCATTACACTTATACATTCTCAGTTAAAAAACAACAGAAATATATTTTTAACGATTTTGATATTTGGGTTTTTATTGCTTTTGAATTTCTTAATATAGCCACCAATGAAAAATAACAGGGGCTAAATAAAGGTGAAAATGTCCCTATTAAAAGTTTACTAGGTTTAATAACAACATTTGAAAAAAATACTACTCCAAGGTCCAACTCGGGTATTGCTTTTATTACCTCGAAGCAAAGACAGTCCCACTGAGTGGATGTTAGAGCGTTGTGCCCGAAGCCTACTCCTGTCCAACATTTCTCTCATTAAAAATTAACTAATCCCCATCTGGCGGTCGTCGCTATTGACTAAAATGCTGAACTTTTGGATTGATAGACACACTGTCAGTCCAGAACATGCTTCGACCCAATAGGGATTTCCTTCGCATTGAAATTCAGATGGACAGATACATGTGACATTTCCAAACTCAATTTTCAATTATGGAGGAGGCCGGCGGTGAGGCGGCCTACAGCTCGCCCTGATAAGTGCTTGACAGGTCGAACAAATGATGAAGGCCTGTCCTCTAGTGATTGAAGTCTCGTCATGATTTGCACCAAAAACTGGGCCTGCAAAGTGCCTCCTATTAACCAGCACACAAACACGCGCTGTGGAGGCTCTTACAGGAATACATATGAACTGCTCTCTGCAGATATGAAAAAGAAAATGCTCCATATTCTAATCACTTTTTAATGGACTCTGTTTAAGCCAGACATTAAGGCAGTAAATACAGAGCTTTAATATTACAGTAATGATAATGCACAACTGTATGGATCAATGGGTATGTTCATTACCACCAAACCACGCTTATTAAGATGGTAAGTTTAGTGGTCATAAGACTGCATTTGAATCTGCAAAAGCCTGTTACATTAGAAAGGGCATCTGACGTTCAACTGCTGCTAAATGAGTTAACATTCTTCAACCTGGATAGACTCGAGCAGACAAAAGCAGCGATTAGGACGATTTTTTGACATGTATATTAGTTTTGGCGATCAGACCCCGGCGGGAAACATCGGTGTATGAAAGCCAGTATGGATGAACATCTTGGAGTTAGGGATGTCTTCCCCGGAGCCTGGACACTGGTGGTGATATGGAAGACCCGTGAAGATGTAGCAGGTATAAGCCGTGGACGGTAGAGGTAGAGATGGGGTGGAGGCGGGTCGCAGCGCACGATCTATGATTGCTGGGGCTTCAAAGCGGGACCGAGGGCGAGGATGATTGGCTACTACGGAAGTGCGGCTCTTATGCTGAAGTGGAAGTGTGGCCCTCTCGGAAGCGACCATAGCCTGGAGGTCGATGATGCTGAAATTAGTCTAGCAGGTTGAATTAACGCCTCGGCTTCATATCTTCTTAAAGCAGAAAATCAAGTTGCAGACTTATTAGCACTCTCCACTAATAATGACTGCATTACTTTGAGTTAAACTATATCTTGCTATAGAGATTCTGGGCAACACACCGCTGTAATGTTGAGGCTAGTATCTTGACTAGCTTGATGATCTGCTGTATAATAAAAATAATGGTTTGCACTTGTATTGCGCTTTTCACAGCCATCCATTGGGGTTGACTGATAGACGTGAGCCACCAGTCACACTCTGTCCTATTCTGTCCTGTTGTACATGTTTTTAATGGTAGAAACTAGAGTACCCAGAGGAAACCTACGCACCCCGGGACCTTCTAGCTGTGAAATCCAAGCACTGCATTGCCACTCAATCAAGAACCTAAAATAGTTCATTTCTGATACTCCAGTGCCGTACTCTTCCATCTTGTAAGTTTCTGCTTGGCCAAAATAAATTATAGAACAAAAATCTATTTCATTGCAAGAACCTTCCTCCTGGTCTTCCTTGCAACCTTTTATCATCTCGTCTCTGTCTCTCCGTGAAAACTCCTGCGGACTCCATCGCTGGCAGATCCTATGAGCGCTGCCCAGATCTCACTCAGCACAGTACGCGTTATACTGTCAAATCAAACCGGAGTCCTCTCGCTGCCCTCGGCTTACGCAGCATCCAAACACGCAGAGAGACTGGACCGAGAGCTAAAAAAGTTTCCTAATTATGGACATCATTAAGGTGTTGAGATGCTGTTTCACCTGTCAGACCCGCACTCATTACGCCCGTGGTCGCCGCGTCCCCAGAACTTCACGGACGGGTTATTATAGTTGATGGGCAGGTGGGCTACAATTACTATAGTGCCAAAGTGGGATAAATTGGCAATTTGTTGTGAAACGCTTTAAAATGTATTCAACCTGACGAGGACAAAGGGACATGTTTGACGATACATGATTAGATTTTCTAGATCGTCATGTCAATAAAAGAAGGCTGATGTATTCAAATAAAGATTTTGGAGAAAATGTTGTCTCCCAACTCTGCTTCTTTCGTCTTTGTCATCTCGTTGTTTAGTCATAACAAAGCAGTGTGGAGCAGAAAAGTACTTTTATGAAAACATTTCATTTTCCTTTGCGCACACTACGCTGGTTTATTTGCAATTTTTCTTAGTCTTTTCAAACATATTTTAGGGCATGTTTTACGGTCTGAAAACCCACTTTGGTGCACCTTCAGGGACTGTGCTTCTTAAGTTAGAGCGAGTTAATTCTCTGTTGAAGTCTGGCTGTTTCTTTTGTTTCCATTCTCACTGTTGAAATCCCCTGCTGCGCTGTAGGAATAGGATTAAATTTTGTTTTTTAAACAACTACATTAGTTTCGTGAGACATTTGCGCCTGGCCTACAAACAGTTCAAAGAAAATACGGATTTGTATTCTCATTGTTATTGTTGAGCAGTGCGTGGTTGAACAATGCAGCCGACTATTACTGTTCATTAGTATTCTGTTGTATAAATGTTTCATCTATTGTTTTACTTATTGGTGGATATAAAATCAAATTCATCAGACCAGTTAAAAAATGTTAAAATTATGTATTTTCCTCCCCCTACATGTTCCAGCCGTGTCCTAATGTGTAGAGCCCAGACCCATTCACCACAACTGCTAGATGCATTTGCCAGCAGTAACTCAGCAGCTAATGGAGTTGTTCCACAGCTTTATTTCTCCACTTTTTTATACTGTTTTTAGCTAGTGTTAGTTGATGGAAAATGTATGCTGCACAAACATGGCGGATCTCCACGGTTACTGTGGATTTTCCTGAGCTCTATAGGGTGTGGCTCGATGCATCACAGGACGCCGTCATAAAGGTCTATGGCAAACGTAGGCAGCATATACGTATACAACATACTGTACATCCAAAACAAAAGCAAGCCAGGATATAGTGACACTTAAGTGAGTAAAGAAAATATACGTATACAATAAAGCATTTAGTAGCACATGCTATACATATGGGAAATGGATATACAAGATAGACAAAAAACACATAAATAGAGAAGATCTGCCTCATATGCAAATCAATTTGTACACCAAAGAGGTTAAACACAGCCTGAGAACATTACATGACATTGGGACCTCTACAGAAAAATATTTAAAACAAAGTCATAATTTAATCCCTTGGGTGCTTCGAGTCTGCAAAGTTTCAATCCAGTAGGCATGAATAAATAAAATTAATTGAGTTTTATCTTTTCGACATTAATTTTACAGTTTGTGTAAAACTTGGAAAGAGCTAGGAAGCTACTGGCAGCTCCCAACCTATGACTCGTGTTCCCCTGCGTTACAGTTTGTACGGAGGAATTAATAATGTCAAAGAGTTGGCATAGATCGTGTTAAAAAAGCTTTCACATTGGCAATAACAGCTGAGAGAGAATTCTCTGTGGTTAAATGGCTTTACTGAGTGGCTGAGTTTCCATTCTTATTTTAAAACCATAGCCACTTTCACACAGGGAGAACTGTACTCTCAGCCCAAAGTTTTTTAGTATCCCCAGAGTGAAATGGGAAAGATAAAGCAGGAAATAGTGGGCCTCCATTAGTGAGAAAGTGAACTTAAAAGTCTATCGGACTGGGCGAAGGTGCGAGGCCTGAATGATCGCGAAAACAAGGGAGAGGAAAGCAAGAGCCGCAGTCAAAGTTTAGAAAAATCAATAAGTCAAGCCGAGGCGGAGACAGCGGGGCCAGAAAAGGGAATGGGAATACCAGGAGGTGAAGGTGGGGGTTCGGGTCCCGAATCAGATAGAAAAGGTTTGTGAGGTTTTTTTCTTAGTGTCGAGGGAGAAGCCCAGTGGACTCACGTATGCTTCGTTTGGGTCAACCTCAGCACCTGTGGAACAGCGGCGAACAAAGGAGCCGAGCGAGGGAGGAGAATGCAGCGGGCCGGATGAGAGGCGAAGTCATAGGTCACGTTTTGTACTGCTTTCAGGCTGGACAATGCGCACCTCTAAATGTCTTCTCGGGGGGAAAAAGGAAGAGCTTTTGTCACGGGGGCTCTTTCAGGGGGAATAGCAGACAGTTTAAGATGTTTCCGAGGCCTGCGTGGCGCCGCAGTAGAGAACTTTTAAGTAAAATCGCTTTCAGGAGGGACAAGGCAAACCGCACTGTACCCAACACCCCCCCGAGGCGTGAGCGTTTGCATTTCGCCAGTGTCAGGGATTCACATGCAAACAAGCAGTAGTTTACCTGAAGATTTAGGAGAGCACTGACAAGCAACAAGTGCAATCCAGGCATAAAACACAGAGCTAAAAAGGTTTGTCCACTCAAGGAAATGACGATAAACGGACTCAAGATAGAGGTGTTTGTTTCAATATGTTAAACACTGGTGCAAGTTGCTGTAACCGGGTACTACTTTTGCGATTTATTTGAGGAACTTTGATGTAACTTTATGGCTAGTTCTCTGGGTGAAAGATTCCGCTAAAGTGCACATCTTTCACAGACTTTAACTTGAGTTCTTCCTGTATTTCTGCTAAACCTATATTTCTGACAATGCTCCTAAGATAATGAGAGATGATGAATCACAGCGCTGAAGCTCATTAAGAATGTCTATAAGGAACCCGCAAAGAAGCGCAGTGATGAACGTCGAGGTCTTGTCAGCCGAAGCCAGCCCTTTCAGCAGCGAGACTAAAAGGAGGATACTTCGTGACATTGATCGACACTTGAGAGAGACTTTCTGTTGTTTCTGCGGTTTGCAACATGAAACACATTTAAATTTGTGAGTTGTGGGTGTATGCGTTGTGTGGGAGCAGATTATAGCTGTTTATTCGCCGCCATCTTGAGCTGGGTTAAACCTTGTCAATGTCATTTCTTTCTTAAATAAATTATGCGAGCCGGTGTTCACTGCACATAAAAGTAGAGGCGCGTTACAGCCTGTGTTCATGATTTATGTCGATTACAAATGCTGGAAAACGGCATCAAAATAAGGCTTAGGGAATCTGCAAGGTTTTTTCCATAACAACGGTACAAATTGAATCTTCGTGCCTTGCATAATCCTAATCCTCTTAACTTAGTCTTTATTAAAAACAGACAGCATAGCGCTGCATTGGAGAACTAGTCATGTGTCTAGATAAATTAAAAAGGTTTAATAAAAAAAAATTCAAGGGTGAGGTGATGAAGACGATTCCTTTTTTTCCAGTTGAAAAACACATGGTAATAAAGACGACACACTGGACAAGAATCATTTCAAGACCTGTTTTACTGATATACATTTATTTCCCTCAGTCAAGACGGTCTTGCTCTAATTATTGAAGTCGCATTCGACAGTGAAATATTAATTACCACAGATATTCACACCTTATCTGTGAGTTTTCGCACAGTCTGTTTGTTACTTCAGCAGTACGATGTTTTTCTCAGGTCTTGCATAAAAGTTAAACTTGAAGTTTATTAATGTCACGCTGTTGCAAAGTTCCCTCTAGTTTTATTGACTTTTCGCTCATGTTAGCTCTGAATAATGCAACATTATCATTTCTACAATATGTTCAAAGTAAGTGGCACTTGGGAGTATTTTTGGGGTGATATAGCTTTATTCTGGCTCTCATCAAGTGA
This sequence comes from Gobius niger, assembly GCF_951799975.1. NCBI lineage: Eukaryota > Metazoa > Chordata > Actinopteri > Gobiiformes > Gobiidae > Gobius > Gobius niger. The sequence continues at coordinate 14,305,680 of NC_136869.1, forward strand.
TGGTCCAATGCGTTGGTGGAGGTCTGTATTCTTTGCTCGCCTCTTGTGTTACTTTTAAAGCAGTACTAAGTAACTTGTTTACCTTAATAAATCCTTTTCGTAGTCCCTCTGGGGGTAATGCAAGTGTTGATGGAATGATTGGAGGGTCTTTCATCTCCCCCTGGTGTCTCTGGCCAGAAATCCACAATTGCAAGTTCGCTGCACCGGGTCGGAGTCACCAATACACACTAATAGAATCACGAAGAAGAAGCTACCAGGCTAATGAGAAAAGCTAACAGTGAGCTATCACCACTTTAGCAGTATCTCCATTGTGTAATTGGATGTACAAAATCCGTCTCTCCCTTTGTCTTTTCTGTCAGTGTAGTATTTACTCTCACGGACAATTAATGAGTAAAAAACTTAACTTGCTATGACACCTGCAGTGGCGCTTATGACCTCTATAGGGGCATGAATTACTTAGTTCTGCTTTAATGTAGTAGGTATGGTGTTTGGACACAAATGACACAACAGAATTAAAAAAGAACTTGCCAATGCTAGAAAGTATGCGCGTATGCTTAGTGTGAGCATGTGGCAGTAAGACTCGCTGGTTTGCCCCGTCCCATCGGCAAACCAGTGCAATCACTTTTCACTTTGTTTCCTCTTGTAATATATTTCATGGCCTGTTCTCTATCCTCTGCGTGATTAGTGTTATCTACAGCGTGTGTCCATATCTTTATGATCACCGTTGACAGATTTACGCCAGAAGACAGCAGCCACGCCACAGACCCAAGTGAAAAACGATTTAGCTTTTATCCACAGAAGCCATTTTTCCCCACGCCACATCTGTCCATTGGCCTTGACCGGAGGAGACGCTGCTCTCAATCTGACTTATGGCTTTGAAACAAGACACGCTAATGATGATTATTGTTGTTTACGGCCCTCAGCCCACTCTCCTGTCACGGCGGCGGTGGAAGGTGCGGTTGTATTTGTAAATTTAATGCGTGCCAAGTCAAGTGCATATTTTAAAGAGGCAGGCACAGAGGGGGTAATTGCCATGGAGTTGGGTTATTGTGTCCTTTATCAAGCAGACAAGCCAATTAGGCCCACAACCATTGATATTAATTTCCCCCCTCCTACTCTCCCTTCTTCTCTCCCCTCCAACGCTCTACCCTTTTGAGGTGTTTTTCATTAAATGGCTCGGTGATGACCTGTGAAGACTTAAGATGCGTGGAAGGTATGCTGAGTGAATTTACTGGAGCGTGAGAGAGCAGGTCGGGACGGGGGGGGTAGAGAGGTAGCTTCAGACTGTGTTATGGAGGCTCTCGAGTAGAAAGTGTAGAAATAACTCATTATCTGGATGTGGACAGTGGGGATGTCTCGGGTGACATTGGGCGAGCCACGGGGCATCCAAAACTCACTGCGGTGGCGCTTTTAACTCCGCTAATGACAGTGAAATGAGCAATAGAAAGAGGTTGGTGTTTGGACTCCAAGCAACGGATGACTTACAACGGCCCTGTTTGAACCCCAGCAAGGCATGGGACAGCTGGGACCTGCGGTTTGCTCTACTTCACTTCACAGGGCACACAAGTGGTATTTGCACAAAGATTATGGCCTCAAGCCTTTCAGTGTGGTATTGTATATTCCACTTGTTTTGTGGTTGTAACATTCTTTGAATTACCATTATTAGGTGCTCTTATCTTATCTTATCTTATCTAAGTTAAGACAGTTAAGTTAAGGTGTTAGCAAGTGTTAGTCCTGAGCCACTGTGACTGAGCGTGCTGCCATTGTGGGCCAACCTGGAGGTAGAGGGTATCTGTGGGAAACCTGGCTGCCTTCAGCGATCCTCTGAAACAGTGCACCGCCTCCTGGGTTTGTCCCTGTTTCAGAGCGTGGTGTCCTGCACTGGTCAGCTGCTCCATCTTCTCCTTCCGCGACTGCTCAGCTCCCTTCGCTCCACAACAGTCTTTCGCCATCTTCTGGGATGAGCTTAGCAGTTTGTTGTTTTTTTCTCCAGTGAACGTCCATCAACCAGAACGATAGTGACGGAAGGCATGTGTGGCTTAGCTGGGAGTCTTGCCTGGATACCTCCTTCTTTGTCCCTTCCTTGTTTCCAGTAGCTCCTCTTGTGACGCCTTCTCTTGTACTGCAGGTGTGGGGTGCTCATAAACTAGCTTTTATTTACTTTTAAAAAGCTGCTTTCTTCAGGACGAGTATTGTTTGTTTGTTTGTTGATTGATTGATTGTTAACACGTCGCCATGACCCCAATTCTATTAATAATGAATGGTTTTAGGCTGTGTTTGCAAGAAGTGTGTAAAATCTCTATCAGATGGAGGACCTCAACAATTTTATTATATGGATATTGGGTCACCTAATATTGTTGGCAACATTTTGTGCAGCATTTTGCTTTCACCAAATTCTTATCGAGTCTTTCTCCTTTCCCTGTAATATTCTCAATCTGACCACGTAGACCTCAAACACTTCTGTTATATTTACCTATCAACATGTACAAGGCGGATCCGATGTGTTATCCTGAGATGCGGATCAGAGCAAAGGGGGAGGTTGCAATTAACATGGATTAGAGGCCAGATTATTGTGCTTCTAATGAGAGCATAAAGAGATAAGATGAAAGAGAAGCTCAGAAGATAGATAGAGGGAGCAAGCAGCAAAAGGCCACTGGGACCGACAGGGATCAGAGCTTTTTCTGAAGGTGAAGATATCCGAGAGGAGAGGGGGGGGGAGTGGAGAGATCTAGGAATACAAGGAGAAGGGCGACATAATAGGGCATGAGATAAAGCAAAGATGCAAGTGAGACCGGCTGATACTAGAGAGGGAGGGAGAGAGAGAGGGTACTAAATATGTGGCTTATAGGAGAAGGAAAGGTGTCAAGGAGAGATGGGTCAGCAGTTGATTGACAAGTAGGTGACCTGATGAGAGATGAGATGAGATAGCAGTCACAAAGGTGGTACAGTGTAACTTTCTAACCTTTTTAACTCAAGCAGGTGATGATAACCTTGCAACCTTCTCAGAACGCTGTCTAATTTGCACCTGAAGGATAATATGATTGTTAATTGTGTCGCTCTTTCACACATTCTAGATGCAACAGCTGTAAATATGACGGATTCAGATCAGAGTGCTTCGCCACAATCACGTTTAACTATGCTGGACACATTTGGTTAGCTCATTCAAGTCTAACGATTTAAACTTTTATTTAAGGTCTATATGTGCAAAGTATTTTCAAAACACAAGATAATTAGTTTTTGCACCAGGCTCGAGGCCCAGTTTATAAATGAGTACATTACTGGAAAAGTACCTTCTTTAATCTTTTATTCCTTGAGAAAAGGGCTATAACACTTGCTGTATTGTTGTGGTTCCCCAGTGAGATTTTGCAGCATGGCTAATATGCTTCTCTTTACTGCAGCGATGTTAAGAGGATATAGAAGGCGAAAAGTGCACTTCCTAAGACCACAAACAAACAAACAGCAAATGGCCCAAGCGAACCGTGCCCTGACAAAGTCCAATTGATCCACGATGGGGGAGAAAAAATCTTGGGTGACTATACTTGTAAAGTTCCGGCACACCATGTGACAAGTTTGTGGCAAGTATTTGACCATGGTGGTAGATGAGATGCAGTTTACCTGGATTAAGGAATGCGCTAAAGTACTCTGTGGCAAATAGTATTGGTGTGTATGGTGTCCAGTAGAATGAAATGTTAGTTGTGGGACAAGCATTTCTGACATTTTGGAATCTCCCGACTCTTCAAAGCCATCGCATGCCAGACCCGGGGTGAGAAGCAACTGAGCATGTCGGCTGCCATTTTGGATCTAGTGACATTTTATTTCATGGTCTGACTGGCATGATATTGACGAGGTGGCGTTGTCTATGGCAATGGTTCCTAACCTTTTTTTTGTTGTCTCGAGCATCCTCTAACCTTTGTGTTTAACTTCCCAGAGTGTTTTCTAGAATGCTAGTAAGGGCAATTATTATAATGCTTTCTTGTTTGATTCGTTTTTAATTGCTCAAAATCAAAGTCACTTTCATCCTCTTTTTTTAATCCTGAAATAATCCCTAAGACCCCCAGTTTAGTGCTTGCATACCCTCAGGGGTCCTTATACTTCTGGTTGGGGAACACTAGAGAAAAACTGTAAAAGTAGGCGCTAAATACACTGACAATATCAGTTGTGCATTGCTAGATTTCCCCTATCTCGAGGATTTGTTGCCCTCCTCGAATTCAAAATATTCACCTGTCTACAATTTGTGTTTTTTCACTTGGGGATTTGTCTTTTAGAATATTATAGTCACTGTCCCATCTATTTCCGAGTTAGTATGAACATGAACCACAGTTTGCTTTGAAGTGACAGTGTCTGATGTAAAAGGTCTATAATACAACACAGATACTCTCCTGTCTGATCGAACTTTATGGATGGCACCGATAGAGCCTTTTGTGTTCACAGACACTTGTACAGCGCCATTTTGATTGAATATCTCTTATGAAGCTTTGAGAGGATAAAACTGTCACAAGCCTTATCACAACAAAGACACTGTCTCACTCCATACCCTCCGTTTTTTTGTCCTTTTGACTTTTGCGATCCCTCTTATCTCACGGTCTCCTCCCTGTATCTCTCTCGCGGCTCTTTCTCTTTGCTGCCACTCTGTCTTTGCTCAGAGTGTGTGTGGGTTATGGGGGGGTGCGTGTGACATGATGAAGATTTGAGCGTTAGCCTCCTTTTATATGAGAGAAGAAAGATAGGTGCCTGCCTGTGTGTGTCTGAAATAAAGACAGATAAAGCTATTGTGATAAGTGCCGCTGCTTATGTCCCCCATGACATGAGTGTTTATCACGTCGCCTCTCCTTTTTCTCTCCACTGAACGTTTAATAACTTTGAGAAGAGATCACACTTCAATGGCGGCTTGTGCGAACTTAGGCTTTTATAACTTTATGCACCTTAGCCATGGTAATTAAATGTAGAAAATATCTCTAGTAATACAAATGTGGTTAAATGTAGTTATACATGAGGCCAGCAGAGGGAAGGCGCATTCCTGTGACCTTTGCCAAGCAGCTTCCTAAAAGTGCTTTTGTTTTGTAATTCAGACATACACTTTCCTAATGTCCACTGTCTAAGGCCCACTGTTGTTGCCTCATAAACGGAGGAGACTACGCTGAAATCATTGCTCAACGTTTGACCATATTTGTGTGACATATGTTGGAGTGTGGGCTGGTGTTTTGAGCATGGAAAGAGGAAGGATGTAACATGATAACTTTGCATGATATCGGCCTGTCAAAAATAAAAGATATTGCTGGGAACATGCCTGTTAGAGAAAAATAAAATATTGTAAACATGGAAACCGAAGTTGATTCAGCTTAATAAAGTGGGTGTGGCCAAAGGTCAATTTACTATGTATAGTCCTTGGAAAAAATCTTCTCCAGAATTTACCATAATTTCAAAAACACAGTGGGCCAGATCTTGTGCTGTTCACCCCCCACTCGCCCACAACCTCTCCCACGACCACGGAGTCGATCTGGTTGGAGGAAAAAAAGTGTCTCCACCCCAGTACTTCCCACTTAAATGCGCTAAGTCTGGAGTGGCAAGATCACAAAGTGCGCTCCTACTGAGTGCAGAACGTTATACTATCATCTGCGTTTTCGGGGATCGGGCCCAGTCAGTTTATTCAGGCAGCACCTGTAATGGAAATAGAACGATTTCACAGCAGTTTGGAGTAACTCTTGAGTTTGGAACGCAGGTTCAAAACTCATTATACCATAGAGCTCAAAGACTTTTTTTTTGTTACTATTCCATTGCATAAAATGTAGCTCCTTTGGGAAAAAGAAGTGAAAACAGCTCCCATCTGTAGTCCAAGCTGTTGTCCAGACATCTTCATGAGCTGTCCTCAATCATTTCTTTACAATGCTTTACTACCTTGTCCAAATAAAAAATCATTCAAAGTGCTTTATTTACCATGTCTTAGCGGCAATCAGTAATTGAAACAAGCATAAACACAGGAAAATGTCCAAATGTTCCTTTTCCCCCCGCAACCTTATAAACTGTGAGCTTCTTGTGCTTGTATTTTTGTGTTACCTGACTTGCCCCTTATGAGTGCTGTGATAATAAGTGCACCTGTTTCTCCAGCCCGTGGTCTCTTTTCTCTCACACATTTAGCCCAGACTCCACAGTGGCTGGTCAACCGCTGAGCCTGCTCTTGGCACTGGCCTGCGTCTCCATGTGAACTCAGTGCCAGTGCGATGCTATCTCTCCTCCGTCACATCTCCATCCATCCTCCAGCCTCTCATCTTCTCCTGCTGCTCCTCACTATCCACTCTTGTTTGTTTTGGCAGGGCTTAAGCCCAAAGTGCGCTGGAGACTTGGGGTTGGCACACAACAGCTGTCCTATTCCAGCTAATACCACTTAAAAACCTCCCCCCTTTCTGTCCTCTTAGTCCTTTGCTCCTTGTATTTCAGGGGAATGTGAAATGAATGGATTTATCAGGCAAAGGTGTAGGTAACAATTATAGCAAAGCAACAAAGATTATGTTTTGGCGGGACAATAGGTGAGCGGTTAACATTCCTGCCTCATATAAGATAGTCCCCGGTTCAATAGCCAGGTTGTGTGGGACATTTGCTCCAGTTTTCAATCAATCTGAAAAACTTGGCCATGGATAAGATAAGAAAAGATATTAGGATGGGTTAATTGAAAAGTGCCTTACAAGTTAAAGTATGTAGCATGGGTGTTGCGATTTTCCCGACTATAAGTGAGTGAGTATAAGTCGCACCAGCCAAAAAATGCAAAATGAAGAAGAAAAAAAAACATATATATGTCGCTCCCGAGTATAAGTTTCACCAGCCTTGGCAACTACCTGGACATGGAGGCACTGTTGACAAGCCTCTCCCGGCAGCACGTGGTTCAAGCACCCGTTGGGGAACCCGTTCCTCTAGCTGCTAGCCCGCGATTAGCTTTTTTGTTTTCCTCATTACAGTGAGATTAACCTCCGCTTTTCAGAAGTCCATTGCAAGTTTCTCGCTCACTCCACGCTTCATTTCTGCTGCTCTGTTACCAGGTTTTAAATCTTCATTGGTACAGGAGTAGCAGATACTGGTACACAAGCCTAGAGCGACCTCTAGTGGCTGTCAGTGTGAAAATATCTAACATTGTGAGATTATATATTTTGATATATAAGTTGCACCTGAGTATAAGTCAGGTGCGACTGACTTATACTTGCCAAACTATGAAAAAAGTGCGACTTATAGTCCGGAAAATACAGTACATACATTTTGACTTTTTGTATGTGTACGTTTATTTTACAGTCAGTAATAGGCTTTATCTTCTCAATTCTAACACAATAAACTCACTAAGCTCTCCACAAAAAGAAAGCGCATTGTTAAATCTCTGGAGGTTCTTGTAACACTGTTAGCGATTGTTTGTCTGAATGCTGGCCTTTAGAGAAATGGGGCTAATTGTCTTTATGAGCACAATAATCCCTGAGGTCAGCCAGGCCAATCACATCTCTGTGCTCACTCTGGATAGGACAATAGCGTGCCCTTTTCTCACCCACTCCATCAAAAGTCAAGTCAGCTCCGATTTCCGCCAGTAACTCCATTGTCTTTGATTGAAGTCTGCAGAATGGTGTTGACGGCACAGTCCTGCTCTAAAAATAAAGTCAGGAAACTCAATTTATTTCCAATTTTGATGTAATATATTTAAACCCTTCCCTCTCTTTACTGTACCTATCGCGTCATCTCTGAAGGGATTAAAGAATACAGCATTCTGGATTGAGTGGAGCAGTTTTTCACCTTCCGTTCAGTCTTTAGGAAAGTGTCGTTGCTTGTGTGTTGACAGATGTGTGAGGAAAAAGAAGCCGACATGCCGTATTGCAAAAGATGGATTCCAGTGTGTTTATAGATGTCTTAAAATCACAGGTGTGATCGGTGACAAAGTGCGCCTCACCATACCGCCGCACGCTAACCAAGTAAATTAGATTCAATGCGCATCTGCTGCTTGTCAATATAAATCACCGTGTTTCAAACAGTTAATGATTTAGCAATTAATCACTCCTAATGGGCTCAATACGGTTAATTTAGCACCACGAAATATTGTGTGAATAAAAGCTAGAGTTTTACTTTTTCGAACAGAAGACATAATCCTACGCCTTTCCGTTCTGAATAGAAAACAAAATGGCTGTTTTAAGGGATATTGTGGTTTTAGAGCCACGACTAACATCTGAGTCAGAATTCCATACAGGCCTTTCACTTTGCATAACCCCGCCTTTGTGTCTGTTTTTTTCCTCAGATGGGACGCCCTACACCTGGTGGGTGGGCCGGGGTAGCGAGAAGCACTTCTACTGGGGCGGCTCTGGGCCCGGGATTCAGAAATGCGCCTGTGGCATCGACCGGAACTGCACCGACCCCAAGTACGACTGCAACTGCGACGCCGATCACAAAGTCTGGTAAGAGAAATTTGACAGATGTCCGAAAACTCACTATATGGCTCCACTTACAGTAGAATCAGTTATTGTTGTTGAGCCTTTTCAAAGAGGGTTGTAAGTATTGATTGTGGTACTTAATTCAGACGGGACATATTAATGAGGACACTGTCTTTAATACATCACTGTACGCAGACACAAAATGCTTGCCCAAAGACACAATGGCATCATGGTTAGAACTGGGATGAACCTGTTATCCTTCTAAGGGAGACCTCTCTAATATGTATCATCTTACAAGTCCAGATAGTAGGCCTAGTGGTAGTGATAGTTAATAGGACAGAAATTACTAAACTGGGGATCAAAACTTCAAATATCGGTTCAAACTAGATATAATTTGTGTTGATTATTATGATATAACTTTATTAAAGCAGAACTAAGTAACTCATGCCCCTAGAGGCCATAAGCGCCACTTCAGGTGTCGTAGCATGTTTCGGTTTTTACTCATTAATTGTCCGTGAGAGTAAATACTACGCTGACAGAAAAGACAAAGGGAGAGAGGGATATTGTACATCCAATTACACAATGGAGATCATTTTTTTGACTCAAACTTGGCTGTAAATACTGTTTAAGTGGCGCTAGCCCACAGTTAGCGTTGCCCGTTAGCCTGTTAGCCTCTTCATCGTGATTCTATTAGTGTGTATTGGGCAGGAAAAGTTAGAATTGTGGTTTTCTGGCCAGAGACACCAAGAGGAGATGAAAGACCCCCCAATCATCCCATTAACACTTGTATTACCCCCAGAGGGACTACGAGAAGGATTTATTAAGGTAAACAAGTTACTTAGTTCTTCTTTAACATTTATATAAATGACTTTTCCCAGAATAAACTAGTTTGCTCTGTTCTGTAAAAGGATGTTAGGATCGCTCATGTATCCTCTGGTAAAATAGGGAGACAAAAGGGTTGGGAAGCACTGGTCTAGTAGATCAAAGAATATGTTTGATCATATGAACAAAGCTCAACATCAGCGTACAGTTTACCAACTCTCAATTACTTCACTGACAAAGACATGATTTGCCTAAAATTAAGTAATCTGTAATTCCATACCATTTCAAATGTTACTGTCTCGTTTAAATGTCCACCCTTTATGTGTAATTGGACCCTGTGACATGTTGCTACATTTACAAGGAACACAACGTTACGCCGTAAAATTGTATCATTTATTTACAGGCATACTCGCCTCAAGAACAAACAGTCTCTGCTTCAGAGCCCTTTAAGCGCCTGATGGATATTGCCATTAAAGCAGCTGTTGTGTTGGCTGTGCGTGCGCATGTGTGTAGCCGTGAGTGACTGATGCTGCACATTAGAGAAGACACACTGTTCCTGAAAATTATGGGATTGCAATTAATTATCATTAAATGTTATGTTTTTATATGTCTCTTTGCAATTAAATTTGTTGTAGCTATGCAACACCTTACTTTAAACCTACTTTACATTTGACCTGTTGCAGTCTTATTATTATTATTATTATCAGATTGAGCGGATATTTAAATGAGTGCTTATTTCATGTCCCTCTGCGTGTTTTTCCCATAGGAGAGAAGACTCGGGCCCGTTGGTTTATAAGGACCACCTGCCGGTCAGCCAGGTTGCCGTGGGCGACACTAACAGACCGGGATCGGAGGCCAAGCTCACCGTGGGACCTCTCCGGTGCCAAGGGGACAGTAAGTGAAGCGTATGGATGCATATGTATAGGGAACATTTGGCAGGACAGCAAGAATAAACTCCAAGGATATCAAAACATGTTTACGCGGCTCTCGCACATGAGGATTATTTTTGTTTTGTTAAGGTTAATACGCAAAACCCTACACAAGTCTATTGAGGCCATATTGACCGATTGTCAATTATGTTGCTGCAGTATCTATAGCTTTTTAATAAAAGAACTGAGGCTGCTATAATTTTGACAAAGGCAGCTGTAGATTGGCAAACTTGTCAAGGTAAAAACTACTATTATCGATTACGACACTAAATACCATTCACCGCACAAAGTCACGGACTGATTGAACTCATTTCACAAAAACACGACTCTTGTTAAAACCTTGAATTCACGGTTAGCGCACGGTTCCCAACACTCTCCTCCTTCTTTGTCTGAGCTTGTGGCGCATTTTCACTCTATTTGCCTTTGCGGTTTCATGTGAAATGATTGAAGATTGATTGAACAGTGTTTAGTGTGCTGTGCAGCGTTGTGCTAAATGATGTGTGTGTGTGTGCAGATTTGAGGAGAAATTCATGGTTCACAACGAATTCACGCTTTTCACCGAAGACTGGCTGTGCTTTGTGAATCGGGTCCTAATGAAGAAAACAGTGTGTGGTGTTTCGGGAAACGTTTGCCATGTGTCCTATCACTCAATTACACAAAAGCTGTAGAAATGTTCTCTTGTTGGACATAAATGTGACTTCCAAGCCAGCTGTGTGTTGCCTTTTGTTAAAACCATTGTATTGCTAATATTTGAACAGCCATCTTCCGTGAGCAGTGTCCTGTTATCAGTGAATTAGCACTGGCTCACTACTGCTGATAGCCTTACAATGATCTAGTATAATCTCCCCCATTATTGGCATGGAATAGACTTGCTCATGGGCTCGTAGTAGGCCACGATGGAGACGGGGCGCCTTTAGGGGTGGTGGGCGCCGCTAAAGGTTCGTTAATGTAGCCGGGGGCCAATTCAAGTTTCAAATTATCTCTGAAGATCTTCAAAAAAGAACTTGCGTGCACTGATAGGCAGCCGGCGTCTGGATAATGAAAGGTGAGCTGGGTTTGCTGCAGGTGCTAAAGAGAGAGCTTTGAGAGACGCAGGAGCACTGGCCTAATTGAGAGGAAATATGTCCGATAATGACCTTCTAGCTGTGAGGGGCTCGAAATAATCTCAGCTGGTTGTAGGAGCGCGGCAGAGGTATAACCCCTTTTTGGATGGCTCATCAAAGGCGGCATCAAAAGAACCGCTTTGGTCTGTGTATTGGAGCGCTTAGGCAAAACCGCTTGTTGACAGCGGGTGTAGCCTCTGAACAGTCCGGGGCAGAGAAAGGGCGTGTCTGAGTGTGATAAGTTGTCAGAATGCTTCAAACTATAAAAAGTTAATGTTGATGATAATTGATTCAGTGCTAAGTGCAAGAGACTCCTTACAAGTATCTTTTCAGCCTGTGTGGTTTGATGTTGTGTTGTATTTCTTGTCACACCTTTTATCAGTTCCTTCAGTCTGTATCCCAAGATGTATAGTTATTTTGGTGTTGCAGTTTTTCTTATCAGTATAATTTAGCCAGAAATCATGCTGTGTTGAAAGTATGAATTGCCACAGTGCAAAAGCAATATGTGAAGAAAATAGGAGAGCTGCTTCCTATACTATAAGCTGTCCACAGAAAATCATTGGGACCCCTCTGGGCCACAGTCTCCGATGCAGCAAAGGAGCATAGATGCAGGCCAGATCTCTCTCCAGTGCAGTTTCCAGGGGTTAAATTAGCTTTGAGAATATTGGATTCTCAGTAAAGCATGATAGCAAAGGGTCCACAGAGTAATGCTGTTGACTCCGGACCTGTCTGTGTTTTGCTGTGCTGCGTCGCCCTTAAAACGCGCACGCTTTCACGAACTATACTCTCCTGTTTCGCTCAAGGAAGATTTCTTTATGCCCATTTAGGGAATAAAATCTTATTTTCCAAAACATGTCTCCAATTTGAATTTTGTGTTTGTAGGAGAGTGGGTTTTGAATAAAGCAGAAAGGAGCTAAGTGTTAGTCCTGCAGGAATGATTGCTAGCTACACGCACAAGCCTCCTTTTGACTCATGAATTGGTGGTATTAAGAGCAAAGCGCATCAAGTACAAATCACTTTCACTGTGCCAAAATCTGAAGAGGCAGCAAAAAGGTAATCATGTTATTTCGAAATCCTAATATTCATTCTCTTTGACGTTCTCTTTTGTACTGGAGCAAATTGTGAAGTCGTACTTAATCAGCTTCTTGAATTTGAAAGAGTGCAGATCTTTTGTTTCATGAACTTTACAAGACAAACTTTTTGTCTATTATTATTGCCACCGATAGCTTTTTTTTTTAATGTATACATTTTGTTCTCGTTTATAGCATTAACATAATTTCTTTCTTATCTTGTCTAATGGTGTCCAATGCACCTGGTATTCGCATTTGTAAAGACACAAAATTCTTCTATTAAAATGATTGGTTTTCCATTCAAATATAATTACATTGCGGAGCACTCTTCAGAGTGAGCTATACCGAGTCAAAATAACTCATTGCTCATATTTATGTCAAGCAGATCATTTGGAAGACCGTCTCTTTATCTCTGCTTTCCTTTGGCGGCAGAAAATGCCTTTGTGTTTCTTCCTTTGACTGAATTGTGTTTAGGCATACCAAAGGACGGCGGAGATAAACGCTGCATTTGTAGACTTCCCATCTCCGCTTGTTTTACATTATGTCTGTCGATGTCATGGGGTCCCAGACATTTCAGCACAAACATACTGAAGCAAACACATTTACAATGCATTCCAAAATAAATGTAGGCAGAATCTGAACTTATGCTTTCAAAATGTAGATGATTATTTGGTCTAGGGATATTACTGAGCCTGTCTACATGAAATTATGTTAAATGTCTCTTCTGTCAGTAGAAATGGTGAGGTATTTCTATTAAAGTGGACATAGCATATATAATAGTGGCTTTTTATTCTTGACATGATTTTTATATAGACATTATCACCCAGAGCTATGTAGCTTTGTGTCTTAAAGTAGTGTTTGAGCGCCCTCCGCTGGCAGTACGGTGAACCGAACAGGCCAAAAAAACGGTATACGAGCCTCGCTTTTTTAACCAATGGCATGTTAACAAATCCATGGGACTGAGATAACTGCATTTTGAGTGCAGAAAGGGTTCAGTGATGGTTTTTGGGATATAAAAATACACTTTTGGATATTATCTATGACTAATTATAACCCAGGAAGATATGTTTGAGAAGGCTCTCATTCCTGGGAGTGTCCATCATAAAAAAGGCTGAGTCATCGTTTTGCTTCTAGTGGGCGGCATGGTGGTGCAGCGGTTAGTGCTCTCGCTTTGCAGTTAGAAGGTCCAGGGTTCAATTCCCACCTGGGCAGGCCCTTTCTGTTTTGCATGTTCTCCCCGTGTCTGCGTAGCTTTCCTCCGGGTACTCCGGTTTTCCCTACCACTAAAAACATGTACAATTGGCCAGGATGAATGATGTGTGTGAGTGAATGTATGGTGGTGGTCAGAGGGACCGTTGGCGCAGATGTGTGCCATCACGACAGCGCTTCTGACTGTCTCCCCCAGGGGAAAGTGAAGCTACAAACGTTGCACCACCGAGTATGGAGTGAATGTACAATTGTGTCATGTAAGGCGCTATGTGACTATGTCCGAGAAAGCCGCTATATAAATAAAGATCTTCTTCTTCAAGTGGAGGATGTTTCGCTTCTAGTCACAGAAGCTTCTTCTTAGCTCTTTAGGGCAGAAAAGACACTTTTCCCCACTTTTATAGAACGCTCCAGTTTGGGTAAAAGTGTCTTTTGTGACCTAAAGAGCAAAGAAGAAGCTTCTGTGACTAGAAACAAAACTTTACCAAACCCAGGAAGTATGTGTTTCAGTAGTAGAAGAGGACACAACCAGATGAAAGCTGCATAAATTAAGTAAAACATGAGTGAAGTGACTATGTTTTTGAAGAGGGACTGTTCAAAGGTTATTAAAGCTTAAAAAGATTGATATGAGGAAATCCCTCTACAAATAGTGATGGGACTCAACTATAATGCATTGTTTGTATTCAAAAACAGTGAATCTAAGCCTCACCCCTCTAACCCAACCTTTTATAAACTCAATCTCTCTCATAGAAATAGCAGTGTGTATTTGTGGGTGTTTTTGAGAATTATTTACCCATAAGGATGTGTGTTTTCCGGTCTTGAGATAGCAGCCATATTCACCGATTCCCTCATCTCCGCCTTTTATTCCTGTCCATTCAGTCCCAGTTGTTTTGCTCTCTTCCAAAGTAAACACCCTGATATCTGCAGACACACACACTGTGGCGCGCTGAGGGCCAGTTAAATCCACTGGTGTTTGTCTATCTGTCCACTCTTCTAATCAGTGCTGGCACATTGCTCTCCACGGGGTTTCAGGTCATCAGGAAGACGCACGCAGTCTCACCCCTGTTTCTGTCTCATTCATAATGCTGTCTGCGGCGCTGCGGTACCGCCTGCAACCTGCCGCGTTGTCTTCCTGTCAGGTCGCATAGGATTAATTGCCGCAAGTCATGCATCTGCAAATCAAAGCGTTTCTCATTTTCAGACCCAACGGTGCCGTTCGCGCAAACACATAAATGTCATCCGGATAACACCAACACCATGCTAATGATATGCAGCTTAACTAGGGGTTTGCTCTGGTGGAAGTCGAGGTTTCTTTCTGTGGGATCACTACTGTGTGTAATGGTTGCTTTAACAGCAGGGGTAGGCAAGTTTGCGTCGTTGAGGGCAGATTTTCTATTTTCCCAGTATAGTATAGCATATAACCTAATGAGGTGTTTTGCCTGCAGGGAAATATAAATATTGCAAGTTTTTTAGATTGTTTTAAATCTAGACACAGATATCCAAGTGCCATTGCCAGGAAATATTCTTGAGCTGGGTGATATCACCATTTTTTTGGACATATTTTTTACACATCTTCAACAATTACATTTCTACTTTAATTTAATTTAATAAAAGCACAAACTTAACAGTTGGGTCTGCCAGTCTAATTGGAATCTAGGAAAACATCTTTGGTGTGACATGTCGAGTATTCTCTCACAATCCTTTTTTATCAGTGAATACCAAATGGATTAATATAGCAGTGAGAACTTGCTATCTTTGTCTAAGCAACCACCGGGGAGGTTTTATGGGAAATAAAATCCTGTAGAGAGGAAAAGCAAACATGGATTTAATCTTCAGCCGAGCAGCAGCATTATTACAATAATAATGTTTCATGTATTATCTGCTGACTGCTCATTTGTCATACAGGGGAGTAACGTAGCAGCCATTCTGCTGTGCAACTGCTTTTTTTTTCCTGTTTTCAGATTAAATGGAGAGTGGCATTAAAAGAGTTGCATGAAGTCAGAAGGGAAAGCTGCACTCAAGGAAATGTACTTCTACGATTCATATGCTTCTTTTAGGGGACACCAGGCTTCTTTTTGCCAGTACAACCTCTGTACTTATACTCCATTGTGTTTAGTTGGAATCACTCTTGCCTTCAAACTAATTAAACTTTAGTTCATCTTTCACCGTCTGTTGTCCATTTGGCAAAAGAGGAAGTGACCTTGTTCTGTTGGGGGTTCAAAACATGACAAAACACCTGCCTCGACTTTTCAAACTGGTGTCGCGCTCATTACGGTCCCCCCCATCAACAATCTGGTGCTACTTCCTCTAATGTCCCTCCATCACGGAGCTGCCAACATACAAACAAACCATGATTTAATGACCCGCGACATCACATCTGGTCATGCAGCACGATGGCAGGAACATTTACTACAGATGAAGCTGAGGCGTCTCTCTTCATTCTCCATTGTAGGTGATGGAGACAAACAGGAAGTCATTATAGCCTTGATAGCTATTGACCAGCAGTGGGCGGGTCAAGCAGTCTGTAATTGTGTCAAATCAAGATTTAATTCTGAATGTTGGAAGTAATTATCATCAAGGAGAAGTTAAGTAGTTATTTAAATTCATGTTTGATTAACAGTGTCATTAAAGAGTAATATGTGTTTTTGCTGTTGGTCGTTTCAAACACATCTCGATCATTATGTTACGCTTTGTTGGTTGGACAATGCTGTACTGGCCTGGATGGAGGGATAAGAGTTGCCAGAGAACGTGAGGTAAGAAAAGAGCCGTTGGAGGAGCTTGAGGTAAACAGGAAGAGCATTGTATATGAATGGTCACCACAGAGGATTAAAAGAGTTCAAAAACATGCGCGAGGGGCTAACAACACAACTCCAAGTATGTTTTTTGATGAGAGAGAGTCAATATTGCATGATACGCCTCATTAAAAGTACAGTATGATTATTACTTTTGTGAGTATAGTGTGGCTCAGATCGTCCATGACAAATGAAGCTTCGGCACAAATTCCACCTGGAAGACCTACCCGCAGCATTCATTTATTACCTCATCACTGGCAGCTCTTCACCAATCATCCAATCACAGCCCCATCTCAAGCCGCACCTCCGCGACAGCCAATCACCGCTGCTGCTCATCTCTGCTCCAGCCATTCATCGCCCTGGATCCCCTTCTTAAGCTTCCTCGTCCATCGCCCGTTTCCCAGCCGTGCTGCGACCCTCCTCCGCCTGGCCTCTCCTCGGCTCCACTCGTCGTTGTCAACTGGCCGCCCCGGGTCTCATCCTCTACCACCGTCAAACTGTCCAAACTCTGGGGGAAGATTCTGTCAATCATTCATCATCGCCATGTATTTCATTTCGTTTATTCAATCATCCGCCGAGGTCTGAGCCCCATAATGATTCATGTCCAATAAAACGTTCCTAACGCCACTCTGTTTCTGTGAGTCTTCTCAAGTTCAATTACACTTACCCGGTGGAGTTTGCAGTAGGTCTAGCACGGAGACTTCCCTCTCAGTCTTGACACTTCATCCAAATCCTCCACAATTAGAGAGCAGCTATAAACAAATCTAAAGTAGCAAAAAACAAAAGTAAAAGATGCTGTTAAAAGATTATACAAAGCTACACAAGTAAATTCATTTGTAAGTTTCTGATATTTTGTGGCCGAATGAACAAGCCGACTCCCAACTGAAGATGACATTGAGCTATGTTGCGCCTACGAAGACAATGGAAGCGAGCGAATATATTATACATCGGCCCATTAAGGCATATTAGGCATATATTAAAAATTTCACACGTGGATAGGTACCCCGTCAATGATTGATGCTCCTCACGCCGCGAATGGAGCACTGTCTTAGTAAGAGCAATGATGATTGGCTGCCACATAATGGGTTTTCATAAGGCAATGAATAATGTCTGGGCAGTCACGAGAAAGTTTTAGCTACTTGTGTAAGCAGTGGTGAATTTGAACAGGTTTTCTTGTCTCTCTTGTGGCTAAGTCTCGGTGTGCGTGCCTCGGCTTTAATGAAGCTGGTTTAATGGTAGTCTGTACAGTGGCAGGCAGACAGAGAAGAATTAGTCCCATTTATAGATGTTGAAAGGCTTTGGACATTATAATAGATTGGAATTATAATAGAAGGCAGTAAATTGAAGCTGGAGCAGCAGATATTATAGTATTGTTAAGAATGTGCCTTATGAAAGTATTGCGTGGCATCATGACTGAAAGAGAACATGGGTCAGATCTTATTATTCAGAGTTATTACATTTCCCTTTGTAAAAATGAATTGATTGCACCTTTTTATTTGAATCACATAATTGCATCGGTATTCAATTAATATTGAAGAGAGTTTTTTTTAGTATATTTTAAGTCATTCTATTCTCCTAAATTTCAAATTGGGGTTAGTGCCTGGAGACAATGGCCAAGTTCTCAGATAAACATGAGCAGAAACAAATCCACTCATTCATCCACTGTACTTTAGACTTTAATCTAAATCAAGTCAGTATCTTCTCTGTCTGACTCTAAAGTTAAATGGAGAATGTGATAATCAGAATTTATCTATCTCTATTTATGTTTTTATCTTCAGCAACAGACCATAACCTGAACACACACGTCAGAAGTACTAGTTACACTGCATCAGCGTTTATACAATATTTACACAAATGACCTGCAAGTCTTGATCAATATATGAAAACTGTGTTAGTTAAAGTCATATGAAATCTTGCCAGTTCAGTAACAAAGTTTATAAAGTCAAAGTACAGAAACTTTTGTATCTGACATTTCTAAAAATGGAAATATTT
Organism: Gobius niger; assembly: GCF_951799975.1. Lineage (NCBI taxonomy): Eukaryota > Metazoa > Chordata > Actinopteri > Gobiiformes > Gobiidae > Gobius > Gobius niger. The sequence goes on from NC_136869.1 coordinate 14,323,987, forward strand.
CTCCTAATTACTCCTCATCTTTCTTTAATGAACATATTTTCTGATCTTTGGCAACTTTTTGTGAATATGTGATCGCTGACTTAATTGGAAAGCAAACCAACGGAGACTTTGTGACTGTGAAATAACACATCATTAATTAGTTTTAAATACTATGTTTGCTGTGAAAATTCAGATGAGGAAAGCCACATTAGGCATATGTCAATTTGTCGGCAGGTCTTGGAGGAATTTTTGATGAAGATATTATATTAACTGATAGCATAAGAACTGTCATTTATTATGACATGTGACTGTAATTAAACTGCTCTGCCCTGAAGGAATCACTAAAGTCACAAAAGAAACTAGATTGTTTTAGCCGTCAGACCTGTTAAAATGTTTTTGAACTGAAAACATCTAGTGTCTGTGTAGGCTCTCAGTCGGACAGGAGTTGTCCATCTTCAATGATCGTTCTTGAGTCATCTTCTGTACTGCGCCCCAGGCCTGGAGAGCTCTGTCATGCTAATGAGGCTGAAACTCAGCCCAGGTCAGATCAATAAGATCAGCTGAGATTAGGGTTGTTAGGACTTAGAACTACAAAGACCTAGAACTACAAAGTTGTTTACTCACAGGTGAGAGTAGCTGAACTCCTCCCAGTGGTCTATATATAGTCTGCGGGCTGAGCTTAAACTTCAGTGTTGCTGACGAAGCCGTTTGGATGAGGGGCGAAACGTTCTGCACTTCTACTACAGAGAACAGAAGATGACTCAAGAATCTTCAATGAACTTGTAATCTAGTGTGTGTTTTTTTCTTTTACTCACATTATATTGTGTTGCTAGAAGACTTTATTACAAATATAAATATAAATGAGTCACCAAATTCATAAAGTAGAATTTCCAACATGTCACAATGTACTTTTCTGCTCTCTCTGCTTGTGTAATAAGAAATTATTGATATTTCATCACATACATGGTGATTTATGGTGTAGTCAGTGGAAGTACTACAATTGTAATGTAACCGGCTTCAGCTAAGTCAGGACATAAACATCCATGTATCACTGGGGGAAAATGGCTTAAGACTGAGAGAAACAGAACAATAATTAAAGTAATGTTAGTAAAGACGGAAGTGTGGCCAAGCGCCGTCTCCTGGCCATGACCATGAATGCTAATGGCCATGCTAATGTGCCCCGTGTATTTGAGTGGAGAGTGCTTGTTTGTCCTGGTAATGACCGCAGACAGTCAGTCATCCTTGCCATCTGCCCGAGCTGGCACTTGACCCATCTGCTCGAGCGGGTGCACATGAATCATCTCGTTGATCCAGGACCCTAACCTGACCTTTAGCCCCTGTCTCTGTGGCGACTTCCTGCACAGTTTTCATACAAATCCCCCGGGGCTGCGCATGGGTCAACATCTGTTCACACCTCAGATCAGCTAGTTCGTTTTGTCCATGTGAAAGGGAAGGGCAGCCCCGTAATGTGCTGATTATGGAGAGGGAGAGAAGCTGAGATTTGTCCATTGTAGCAAAGCTTTAATACTGTAGTCAGCAGGTTCTTCATTAATGTTGGTTTGTTGATGCATCAGGGCTTCAACTGAATCAAAATCACAGAGGCTGCATTTATTTAGATCATAAAATGGGCTCTTATATATAAAAGCCTGTACTGTAGACTTCAGCAAACATGACCTGAAATCTATGTCATTCTCGTGTACAGTATTAGTTTAGCTGCAGTTATTTAAATTTAAAGAAGAACTAAGTAACTTGTTTACCTTAAAGGGACTATAGGGAGTTTATAAATGTTAAAATTATGTATTTTCCTCCCCCTACATGTCCTAATGTATATAATGAGCCCAGACGTGTTCACCACAACTGCCTCTAAAATCCTGCACTGTCACTTAAAAAGATGTCACTTCGGGTCCGAATTGCCGTCATGCACGAGCTTAATATAGAAGGTGCAGTTACACATATGGCCTGAGGTGGCAGTAGTGAGTATTAAATGGCCAACTTGCATCCAGCCCCTTTAGCAAATCCTTTTCGTAGACCCTCTGGAGGTAATACAAGTGTTAAGGGGATGATTGTGGGGTCCACCTTAACGTAGCCATAGGCCCCGGGGCTTAAATAGAATTGTAGCCCGTCCCCCCTCAGAGTAAAAAAGAAAAAAAACCTAAATCCCTCAAAAACCCTAACCCTGCTATTACTACATGTATCCCTCTGGGCCAGGTAGGGCGGGCCTACTCCAGGTACACACATAGGAGCGCAGCGCAATCATCGCATATGGTTAGTCAAGTGATGGACATGAAAATCAACGAATCACCTTTTTTTTTCTTAATTCTGATAGGCCCTTGACTATGGTAGGCCCCTGGGCTCCAGCCCCTGCTAGTTGAATAAGGTGGCTCTGGCAATAAACACTAATGGAATCACGAAGAAGAAGCTAACAGGCTAAATGGCAACGCTAACTGCGGGCTAGCACCACTTAAACAGTATTTACAGCCAAAAACAAACGCAATTTGCTACGACACTTGCAGTCGCACTTATGGCCTCTGGGGGCATTAATTAGTTGTGCTTTAAGGGTGGCTTGTGAACTGAATCGACAAAGAAACCAAGAAAAAATTACAAATATTCACTCACTTTTGCCACTTACATTAGAAATGGGAAATGATCTCAACTTATATAGCATTTTTCTACCTACATCAGGCCCAAAGAGCTTTACAGCAGGAACCAGTCACCCACTTGCTCTCTCATTCATACACCAATGTACACAGACACTGGAGGCAAAGTGGGAGAAGTGTTTTGCCCAAGGACAGTGTGCATCTTCAGGAGCTGGGATTTGAACCCCTGACCTTCCGATTATGAGACGACCCCTCTACCGACTGCGCCACAAAGTCAAGGTTAAAGATCAAGGTTTTATTTGACAGTACAGACTGAACCAATAACAAGAACGCTCTCCTAAATGCGAATTATTTACAACCACAAAAGAAATGAAGTCAGTCTATTCACCAACTTGTTTTGCTGTATTTTGTTTTTCTCGCACTTACAAATGTTTGTTGTGAATAATGTTAATCGGGTTTTTTCGTCATTAAATGCTGTTAACTGATTGTGCGTCTTTCATTCAGACAGCAGTGGGCCTTCGACTGCGCCAGGGTCAGTGACTTCTTTGTTTCTGTAGATGTTTCTGTAATCATGTGGCATTGTGAGAAAAAAACACAGTTTGTTTCGGCACAGTTTGTCACGAATGGCAATTAGGTTTTAGGGACATAATAGTATAACTAGCTGAGAACAAACTGCAGCCTTCAAGTGCTTTGTTTTTATGTTATTTCAGTTCAGTTCAGTTAGATTTATTATCAATTCTTATCACAAGTAAAGTACAGTGCATCAAATGTGGTTTTGCAAATACACAACATAATGGAGGCAAACAAAGTATTTCTCCTCATGGTGTGTGTAAAAGAATTTCATCTTCCAATTTAGCTTCTTGTCTGTGTCCTTTTTTTATCTTTGAACCGATACACGAAACATGCTAAACACTCAAAGCCGATTGGAACAAGAACCAGGCATTAACAAGTAGACCAGATCAACATTTGCTTTATTACAAACTGAACTTTATTGTCGTCCATAAACAAACTGGCTAAGAAGACCGGCCGCCATGTTATGCCGAGGAGCAGGTGGCGTCACATAAAATTTATCTGGCCGAACTTGGATGATTAATTTTGAGGGATAAAACTAATTTGAATCGCCTCGGTACATCAAGGCATCACTGGGTTTACTGGGACGTTGAGTTTTTTGGGGGGAAACATTTGCTTGATAAACATTTCAATATGGGGGTGATAAATGTGGAGCCAAACCAAGCCAAACCGGTTACATCTGCGGATCTGGCAAGCGCCGTGGCCCGGGGTTTACGATCTGAAACGCCTGTCTCCTCGCCCAACTCTCTGGGCTCACGCTCAAGCCTTAATTTTTGGAGCTGTCCACTAGACCCTTTTCCCCTGCCCCTCTTATCACTCTGTGGTCCAGCAATTTAGAGCAGATATCTCCAAAAACCTTCCCTAATTTCTTAAGTCATAGGAGAGGGCTGCTGCTGCTTGTAGTGCCACCACCAACTGTTGACATCTTTAATTGCACCGCGGAGACCTGGCAACGGATCTTTGGAGCATCTATTGTCTGAAATTTTACACTATATCTACTTGTCAAGCTTAGATTTTTTTAAAGAATATCCAAGAAAAGTTCATAATTTGCCATGAATGTAAGTATGAGCTGAGTCTTTGGGATTTATTCATTCAGCTCTTTTTAACGAATGAGATCTAATTCCAGAGAGCTGGTCAGGATGTCGGATTTGATCATGAATGCCAATAGCGGGTCACAGAAACATTTCTGATGGGTTGCAAGGCTTTCATAGAATATATTTCAATATTTATGAACAGGAAAAAGTATTGAAGCACCATATGAATCTGTCAATATGTCTTGTTGTTGGGTCATTTGTATGAGTGTTTCAGGGTTTTATGCTGATTTAAAGCTAATTCAGCAAATCAATTATATGTGGAGAAATACAGCATTATCCTGGGGTGATCGTGTGTCATTACACCATACCAGTTGAGAACCACTGGTCTAGATGAAGGATCGAACGGCAAATCCTTGTAGGATTGATCCAAAAAACATTATTACTACCAGAGTTCAATTTAAGGTGTTAATTATTGTCAGATATACAGTTGTGCTCAAAACAAAAATGTTTGATTTTTGACTATTTTTCAAAGATTATGGAAGATAACACAAACTGTTTTTTCACTCATAGTTAGTGATTGTGTGAAGCCATATTCTCCATATTTCACAGTAGGTATGGTGCACTTTTTATCATAGGCCTTCATTGGCCTTGTTGACAACACAAAAAGTGCACTACTACTGTGCACTTTACCTACCATATCAATATCAATGATATTACTGTTCAATATCATTGAACCACTGTGGAGTGAGCTCAAACGTGCAGTTCATGCAAGCCCAGGAATTTATAGGAACAGGAGGCTTTTTGCCAAGAAGAATGGGCCGCTTTACCATAAAAAATAAAGAACCTCAACCAAAACTACCACTAAAGACTCCGAGCTGTCATTGATGCTAATTCACAGTATTAAAAACTGTGGAATGTAAACTTTAGATTAGGGTCATTTTGGTACTTTCTTTTTCATTGTACTTTCTTTTTCATTAAAGTCAGTTGTTTCACCATAAATGGCTTGTATCACTCATCACTAAAAAACGTTGTGTCAAATAGATATTGAGAGACATAGATGTAGATATGAACTTCTCCAATTATTTCTGCAATGCTTTATGTGCTCCATTGCAATGTAAAGCGTCATGTTTGTTCATATACAGGTAAAGAAGAACATAAGATTTGCATGGAGTTCTTAATTTATTATTGCTCCACCTCAGCGGTCTTTGTTTCTTGCTCCCCGAGGCTTAACAATATGTCACTTTACACTGTGCTCAACAGCATTATCGGACCGTGCACATTTCACTTCTAATGAACCTGTCTTTTCCACTCCTCTGTAGCCGACCTCCAATAAAGAAATGAAGTTCAAACAGTATTCTCAAAGTAACCTTCAGCCGGTGTCGGTCACGCGTGTGTGTGTGTTCTTGGCCTGTATCTGCTCTTGCCCCCGGTGACAGTGACTGTGAGGCAGGAGCTGGGAGCTATCATTAGGGAGCTCTTATCTCCTCCAACCAGCAAACCAACACACATGCACTGCCCCTTCCTTTGGTCACGCCACATACTTGGACACCGCATACCTCACATTACAGGCTACAAAGACCGTGGACGTGTGGACATACTGTACATGAAAGCCACTTTGAAATGCTCTTCTATAGACTGTTTTTAAGCCTTTTCATGCTTTTTGAAGCAATCTATATTGACCGAGCGCTGCTTAATTTATGCTTGGCTCAATTATTAAAACAGTCTTGCGTATGATGTATATTTTGAAGTTCTCCTGTGGAAAAGATCCGTGTTTATTGCTCTGACCTTTGGAGGATTTCTATATTGACATCACTTACATCTCCACATTGCCCTGTACTTGCCCCCAGCTCCTCCTCAAGAAATGTATAGACTCTGCTACTCAGTTAAAGCGAGTTCATTAAAGCTAGTATTGGGGGGGAAAGTCTTCAGATTTAAATGTCGATATCAACACATGCACGTGTAATATAATTATGAAGATTCACATTGATTTTGAAGCACCGTCCTCTGGCAGTCATCCACAATTCATACAACCATAGTTACAAAGTTCTTAATAGAAACCTGCTTCTCCGGGATGTGCTTTAATTTACTGTTTCTGCTCTGTTTTATAAAGCTTTGTGTTGAGTTTAGAAATGGTTTCGATTGGCCTTTTATTCTATAATTAGACACACTTACACGTGTGTTCCTGAATTCCAAATGAGATATTTGTTGCTTTGACCTTTAAGGGAGATCATATCGATTTCAGAACCACTTACCACCTCCACATCTTCCACATCTTCCACATCTTACACATTGCCCTGCACTTGCCCCCAGCTCCTCCGCCTCCTCCGGTGCTAACTGCCCTCCGTGAGACTTTACACTTCTCCCTCTACGGCACGCTTTCAATATTCGGTTCAACGATTTGGCCTTTTCTTTCCTCGTCCCGCGCGCTTTCTCTCCTGGCTCTCGATCATTCTTGAGTGATGGCGGAGACGCAGCGAGGGGATGGAGGAGACAGCGCAGGAGCCACAGTCTGATAATTCATCTGCAGCTGTTTAGCATGCACTCACTTTGTCTTCATTAGGAAAACGCCAGTCGCGCTTCATTCAAAAGTCATTAGAAAAGTTGTTCGCGGGGAAAAAAAACACTACATTTTCCGCCCTTGTCCCCTTATAAAGTGAAATAGATGGATTTGAAGATTTCAACTTAGTATTAGAGAGGTGTGGAGAGTAACTTATTGCTGCAACATGGTTATGAATGTTCTTGTGGCTTGGCTTGGGGCAGCTAAAGGTATAGTAGTTGGGTTGGAAAGTAGAAGTAGAAGTTTTGCAGTAATGTTGAATGCCTCTACTCCAGACGCTATAGACCTTTATATAAGTTTGACGCATGAGTGATGTGGTTCATTTCTTTTTTATCGAGCCATTTATATGAGACTGGAGATGGCCATATTTTATCCAGATGAGATAGTGCCCCTTTCATATCAAATCATAAAGCCTGCATAGTCATTTATAACAATATTCAGCCAAATGTAATCTCTCTCATCATTGATTGTACTGTTTGGATGTTTTCTTTGTAATAACGGAGTCCATTTGTCTTTGTTTTTTTGTTTTTTTTCCGCAGCCGATTACTGGAACGCAGCATCGTTCACCACTCCGTCCTCGTACCTGCACTTCGCCACTTTCCAGGGAGAGACCAGCGCCGACATCTCCTTCTATTTCAAGACCAGCGCGCCTTACGGGGTGTTTCTGGAAAACCTCGGCAACACAGACTTCATACGACTGGAACTCAAATGTAAGTTTTCACTTTTTTTTAGATAAGATACTAGAGAGATCATCTTTAGCAGTTCCATGGATCTCAAGTGATGACAATCAGGACCATGGCTATTAAATATTCAAAACAAAATATTAATGGTTAGAGGGGAAAGTAATGTGTGTGAAATCCATGACAGATACACACTGAATGCACTGGTCAATTCTGCTCTTTCTGAGGATTGTTGGTTGTTACATAGTCCACACAAGTCACCATAACGGTTGGTCATTCAGGAGTTTTTCATTTAATAACCCTTCAGTACGGAGGAGCTAGACATGCCTTGTTCACCCTCAGATCACTCAATTTGTATAGTCAGTGCTTACTTAATAGGAAGGAATACTTGCGCAATAAACCCTATATTTGAGTACATATATATATAGTTGTATAAAAGTGGTATTCATTTATGTCTCGGCCGCGGTGCCGAGGAGTATTTCAAGCTCAAATATAAAGCTAAGATTCTTGTTTGCACAAGAACATAAGCCAATTTCTCATTCACTCTTGTATGAGGTTTGCTAAATGCTAATAGTATTTGTAGTGCAAATACACACTGTGAGATGACAGCACATAGACAGCCATGTGCTAACCACTTACCTGGGTGATTATAGTGCTCTACTGCAGGTGATTGCAGCAAAGAGAGCAATAATTTATTTAAGGTAATTGGTGTATGTATAATCATTATGTCCTTTATGACACTCTATTTACCAAATCACAATTTTAATAGATCCCAAAATGCAGCCTGGCACACACACATAAGGTCTTAATCATGTTAGTATGGACATTGTGAGATGCATTGTAATACATGTTAAATGTTTAATACATTTTATTTAAGTTCAGTACTTAAGAAAAATAAGAAAAGAATCTGTACTTTTGATACTTTCCAACCCACTACATTTCTATGAAAGCTCCAAAGTAAATGATCTCTTTTAAAAGCCTTGGACTGACAGGAGAAAGTCCCCATTGTGTTGCTGTACAGCTGGTGAATTCAGGCACAATCGTCATGTTATTATTCATGGTGCTTATTGAAAATGATTTGTACTTGTTTCTTTGAATACCTAAGTGCTTTTCAGCAAATGCTAAAACAGTGCTTTGTACTTAGTACAATCATCAAGTACCTTTTACTTTGAGCCATTTTATGACCCCTATTTGAATGAATACTTTGCGTTCTTGACCCACTTAAGAGAAAAGGATAAAACAATTAAAATATATAAAAGCTGTTACTTATCTTGCATAACTACACAGAACCATTTCTTCTAACTTTCTTTGTCAAAGTTGCCCAAAATTCAACAGAGCGTATCAGTGAAGTTCAGCAGTTCATTTCTTATAAAGAGTAGTTGTTCGAATCTCTTCATTCCTTTTTACCACCGGACTTAGCCTTCTTATTATATGTGACTTTATTTGCTCCACAGGCCTTCCTCGACTTATCTACATTGCTAGGATATTGTGCCTCCTCCTAATCTCTTTAGAGACAGATAATTTCTAATCTACTTTGGTTGCTTTTCTAAACTGAGCTCTTTAGATTGTGCTATAATGTGGTTTAGTGTGATTGGTCTTTGGGAGGCAGCGTTATTGGAAGACAGGCCTGAGATGAGCCAGGGAGGAGACATAAACAAACCTTAATTATGTATCTGTATTCGAGAGGAAGTTCACTAAAGTGATTTTAATGTGAAGGCGGACTATGGACTCACTGTACACCAGTGGGCTCCAACCTTTTCTCCCTGGAGCCTGGAGATCGCTGCCATAGAGAGAAAGCTAAATAAAGATGTACATTTTCCTAATGTCGGAATTGAATGCAAAAGTTTGTAATAAGTGCCATGTTATTCATCCTTAGCTTTGCATCATCATCTATTAATCTCCTATTTGTATTTGCTGTGAGTATTCCCTCTTTTCATATTCTGTCTGCTTCATAACATGAACCGTAATGTAAGTTAATATGTAAGCCTGAAGCCGAAAGACAACCTCAGCATTTATCTGCTTCCTCAGTATAAGGACCAATCTAATTACACTAAGATATATAAGACATAAAAAAGGGATATTTCCAGAGACTCCATTTACTTTGATTTATGACAAAAATATGTTCTTTTATGACATTATGGTTTTCAAATGAATATGCTGTCAAAAACGAGATTTGAGCCATCTGACAAGCCTAAAGTAGCCATCTGCTATCAAAATACTTGTGGCTCATTTGGCTGATTGACAATGTAATTCATCCATTAATTAGATGCAATGTTTTATTTACTATTTACAAGTGCACATTAAATTTTGCATCAGCCAGAAAACATACAGGAAAGACAATTGGAAGTGGTAAAATAGCTCAATTTCGGAGATGGTTGCACAAACATCAATATTGGCTGCGATTTTAAGTGCCAGTTTCTTATTGTGGGCCTTTTCACCGCCGTATGATTGACATGTCATTCAGGGAGCGCCGTGTGATCATGGTCCAGCGGTTCAGATGAAGGTCCCCGCGGCCCGGGCTGGCCGCTCTCTGACGAAGAATGTTAAAATCTCAACGACTCAATTTAAAGACTGAGCGGCTTTGTGGAGAGGGTCCCCGGCGCGACGCGGCTGTCACTCGTAATTGCATTTCATTTGGATTGAAAAGGATTTGAGCATTTGGTGTCAAAGGGGCCTCGCTGACCATTTCCTGCTGCGACAGAACCAGTAAATAGACGCAGCATCGACAGGCGGTTTTAGAGCCAAATTGGTTTCTGAAGGCATTGCTCTGAGGAATGCGCGCTGGTTTGCAAACTGCTTAAAAGTTTCATCAAAGTTTCTTCACACTGTCAGCTCTGTTGCTATAGGCCTATACATCATTTATGACCACAATCCAAAAGATACGAGCCTAAAGCCACCTGGTGATACTTGAGAACCTCTCTTTCCGAACCAGCATTTACTTTTTTATCAATTTGAGGGTCAGCAGATGACAAGAGCCAGTCTTTTCTCTTCACATATGCACGGTATATATGACTAGCATAAAAGCTATGGCCTTACATAGAGATGTTGGTGATCAAATTGACAAAGTTTGAGCCCACTCAACTTATCTAAGGATGCACCGATCCAATACTGGTATCAGATATCGGAGCCAATACTGGAAAAAATACAATATCGGGTAGCGGCTACAAACATCTGATACTGAACCGATAACAGTTTTGGCTCTCACCACCTTAAAAACACAACTTTTACCGCCTAATTTTCTTCAATTCAATCCCAGGTTTGTTAGTTTTAACCATTGATATCATATAAAGGTAGCTGTCTTGTATGCGGATCATTCAGTCGCTCAAACTCCTCCACCAGGGTGACGATTCCAGGAGGGGGTATCAATAGATATAATTGATAATTGGTCTGTAACATCATGACAATAAAATATGACTTTATTGATCTTAAATGGAGAAAAGAGTCAATAAAATGTTTCACTCCAGTATCGGTATCGGTATCGGTAGCAAAAAACAAAAATAATGGATTGGTGCATCTCTAAACTGATCAACTGCATTTCTGTTTTGCCAGCTCCAAACTCTGAAAATAAAACGCCGCCTTCTGCTTGACAAAACAACTTCTCCACATGAGTCATAATGAAGAAATAATCTGTTCTTTAAATGAGCCGTCATAATGGGTTGGCATATACGACGGGCGACACCAGACAATTGAAAAGTAATGTTGGACAGTTTCCAAAGGACGATTGTCTTTCAAACTTCCAAAACTAAAACACATTTTCGGACACAGTGTGCTCTCCGTTTGGTCACAGCTACAGCCGGAGCGGAAAGATACGCCGCCACGCTTGTTCCAGAAAGTGTCCCTGGGCCTCCACAATGCCCCCACATCAATTTCCGCTGTCCTCTGTCCCTTGCTATTTTCTTGCATTTTGCCCCTCAGCGCACATATAAACACACACATAATCTGTGCCCTCTTGCCGGAGCAGAAACTGTATCCGCTGCAATCCAGTCAGCCCATGAAATGACTAGCATTAGCCTCGGAATAGCAGACTGGAGCAAAAAAAAAAAAAAAACACTCCTGCGCACTATCACCTTTGTAGAGTGACCTTAGTTGTCTGACCTTACGCGACTCGAAGCTATCAAGTTTGTCTTTGAATCTTAAAAGGATAAATTAGCGTTGGATTGAGAAGCAGCATTAGCCATGCCAAAAAGAGGCTACCCCACTAACAGGATTGACGACCGATGAAACGGGCCATGAGCTCGTCTTCTGGGGTGCTCTGAGTGTCATTTGGAGCATTTGCAGGGTGCATTTTTACTCAAAGTCTCGCCTCGAAGCTTATAAATATTTTTCAGTCTGGCAAACCGGCTAAAAGGAAATGTCCTGTCCCCATCCTGGTTTTAAGTCCCTGGTCTATTAAATTGTATCCCTGTCATCCCAAAGTGAACACCGCAAAACTTAATATGGAGTTTACTTGGGTTTTCTAGCTCAGAAAACTTCTGTCAGTAGAAATGTGAAGAAGAACACATTTTCATTCCCAGTAATCTTAAACAATAATTTCACCGAGATGGAGGATCAACCTATTGTGCATATTTTGAGCTGATGGGGGAAACTGACCCCTCCTGGAACCACCGCAGTGGAGGGGTTTGATCCTGGGAGCTCTGTTGTCGGGGGCTTCGTGCCCTTGGTAGGGTCTCCCATGGCAAACAGGTCCTAGGTGACGGGTCAGACAAAGAATCCCCTTATGAGAGACCAACAGGCCCAGTTAATCGTGAGGCCGTCCTTCTGTGGACCCAACACCTGCAGAAGGAGCCATAAGGGGCTGGTGCAATGTGATTTGGGCAGCTCCAACAGCTGCCCCCACGTCCCGGAAACAGAAAAGAAAATGGATGGATGGGGGAAACTGAAGCACCATCATGAAACTCATCTCGACACAGGGAGAACATCGCAAACTTCACGCAGAGTCTTTTGAATACAGCCTCCTCTAAAGAAACTGTTAGTTGGTGATAAGCGTGAAAAATTAATTTTGAACAACCTTTTTTATCATAGTAACGCTTTTGTCTTCACAAGATGTTTTAAACGCTGTTTGAAACACAGCAGCAGGTGTCGGCTGGCGCATTAACTTTGTCTTGTGTTTAAATAGACTTTTGCTCTTTAAAAGTGGCTGGCTCCCTGAGGATTGAGGGGCTTTGAGCAAAAGGGTAAAAGCAAATGAGATGAACAACAGAGAGGTGTCGCGGTTGAGAGAAGATTGCAACTTTGACAACGGATCAGGGACCCGGATCCTAACATTAAAGCACCGCACACGTTCATATGTAAAGAAATGCACGCCCACAACGACATGCAATCTCCTCCACGTTTCATCACTGTAGGCGCCTGTGTGCAGACGCATAATTTAAGATGTGGCTCTTTCAGCCTGTGTTATAAGATTAATAAGAGGACAAACGTGAAATAAGGAAGAAAAATACTGGGGTTTCTTCAGGTTAACGTGCACTATAGGCAAAATCACTAAGTTTACTTTTCCCAAAGTCTTCTGTGGCTTCTAAACCAATCTTGATGCTTTCACCTTAGTTTATTTGTACCTACAAAGAGGTCTCTGAACTTTGTACTAGTTTGTGTTTCATGTGTAAAAGTAATTACTGTAAACACATGACAGGTGTATGAGTGTGACATTCTCTGCCCTTCTACCTCTGTTCTATATTTATTTCAGACCTGCACATATTTCTGTACAATTCACATGACAACACTAATAGGTACTGATAGATGATGACAGATGAAGCAACTACTAACAGCTGTCTGTTTTTAAAATGTACCATGTAAGACGTGTCCTATTGTACCATACTCTTAAAGGGGCTAGATGCAAGTTGGCCACTTTATACTCACTACTGCCCCCTCAGGTCATATGTGTAACTGTTGTGAATAGGTCTGGGCTCATTCGACACATAAGAACATGGCTGGAACATGTAGGGGGAGGAAAATACTTAATTTTAACATTTTCAAACTCTGTATAGTCCCTTTAAAGCAGTACTAAGTAACGTGTTTACCTTAATAAATCCTTTTCGTAGTCCCTGTGGGGGTAATACAAGTGTTTATGGGATGATTGGAGGGTCTTTCATCTCCCCCTGGTGTCTCTGGACAGAAAACCATGTTTGCAACTTGACTGCCACCGGTCCGGAGAAAGCAATACACACTAGTGGAATCACGAAGAAGAAGCTAACATGCTAACGGGCAAAGCTAACTGCGGGCTAACGTCACTTTAAACAGTATTTACAGCAAAGTTTGAGTGAAAAAAAAATTTCCATTGTATAATTGGATGCACAGTAACCCTCTCTCACTTCGCCTTTTCTGTCAGCGCAGTATTTACTCTCCAAGACAATTAATAAGTTTGTAACTTGCTACTACACCTGCAGTTGCGCTTATGGCCTCTGGGGGGAAGAGTTACTTAGTACTGCTTTAAAGGTACACTGCATAACATTTTGGACTACACTGTTGCCATCAATACAAAACATGCTCAGAATGACCAGCTCGACGCATAAAATGCTATTCTCGCAAAGAATTGATTTAGATGTGGACATAACTTATTGAACTATCAAATTCTACTGACTTTAATCGACATCTCCATGGAGACGAGCTGGAGATGTACCCACTCTCGGTAAAGCTACAGTCGTGTCTTATGAGAGCTGAGCCGCTCACAGCAAAAGCACATGTTTGTTTGTACATTTATGAGGTATTTTTCAATGAAGAAAATATCTGACCTAAAATAAATGCTTGTTTTTCAATTTTGTTTATTGGGTAAAATTCTATGCGGCGTTGCTTTAATTTATGTATGATTGTCAGTTATGGACGCTGCTGCAGACAATCATTCTGCGGTTTTCTACACTATTATACTGCAAACCACATCTAATAAACACTTAACCTTTGCTTTCACCTCAGTCTCGGCCTATTTAACTCTGCAAAACAGAGACTAAACGTCCCTAAAATCCCCTGGCATTGTCTCTCCCAATGCAAAAAGAAATTCTCTCCTCTCACAAACGCAGCATCGCATTAGCGCTCGCATTCACACTCATGACATCCATCATGCCTATGCAAATCGGCGAGGCACTCTGCATGCTCCAAGGGCACTTTAGTTTCCATCCGCGCCCATGGACACCAAAAAAAGCGAGCAAAGTTGCCAGGTATCCATCTTGTTTTATAGAGCTGCTAACTTGACACACAGACGCGCGCTTCCGATTGCTTGTTGCTTTGTTTCTACGGCTCTGCGGTGAAATATGTTTGCCGTTCGTGGAGCATTTAGAATAAGCGATGTCAGTCCTCCCTGCCCCGAGGAGCTGAGGCGGCGTCAGCGTCATTAATTCAAGGTGCTAGAGCTTGTCAGAACGGCTTATGGTGTGTATACGTCTGCACCTGTAACCATCCGTCTGTCTTCTTAAGTGCTTTTAGTGTTGGGCTATAGGTATTGGATTTGTCACGGTGTTAAAGAAAAGAAGGTTTAGGAGTTGTTTTGCACCAGCATCAGGATTTCTATTTTGAGGACACAGTGGAGAAAGTATTAAAAAAGTATTATTCAGGCTTTATGGAAATACCTTTGCACCCTTGTGTAATTTGTGTGTTGTAACTTAAAGCGATTAGCATACGTATTTTGGCAAGAAACAAGAGCAGCCATTTTTTTTTTACCGGAAAATGCCTGGAGTGGACTTTAAAGTGGCTAGATGCAAGTTAGCCATTTTCTCCTCACTACTGCCACCTCAGGTCATACGTGTAACTGCATCTTCTATATTAAGCTTGTGCATGAAGGCACTTTGGACCCGAAGTAAAATCTTTTTGAGTGACAGTGCAGGATTGTGCAGTTGTGGTGAATAGATCTGAGCTCATTCTACACCTTAGGACATTGTTGGAACATGTAGGGAGGAAAACATTGTTAAACTGTATAGTCCCTTTAAAACAGAGGAGCAGGTGTGGGACAAGAGTTTGTGCTCTTGCAAGTGTAAATGAAACAAAAATTCAAGTTCCCATGGGAACGTAACACAGTTGAAAGCTCAAAAAAGTTAATTGAGGCCCTTTTACATTGTGTCAACCATTTTAAAACTTGCGGTAACGCTTTAAATTAAGGTGTGCTCATTAAGTGTTAATAAGGTATTAATAAGCATTAATAACATGCTTGTAAAGTATTAACACACTGCTTATTGTACTTTTATCTGTTAATATACTAATAGGCCATTAATAATACGCTTATTCATAGCCAACCCTTAACCTAACCCTGACCTTAACCCTTACCCTAACCCTAAAATACTAATACTTAATGAGCACACCTTAATCTAAAGCGATACCAAACTTGCTTTGGCCGTTGCCCTCACAACCCCACTATTAACCTGACTTTGATATAATAATTACTTGTAGGACATTAAAATCCTGATATATCTTTCCTATTACCACATACGCTCCGCTCATTCTCATCATGCGTGTACATTTGATGTGGCTCCATCGCAGTAAGAGATCAAACAAAGTGTCGGACCGAATTTAAATTTGAGAGCTGCAAACGAGCCCCGCTTCTGCTGCTAAAAATAAATCTCTTCATTGTTTCCTCGCTGATGCTCCGCTCATGGTTTATAGCATGAACATTTCCTTGACATTTAGCTGCTGAATATTCAAAGAGCATCCCTCCAATAAAACATGAGAGATGATGTACAACCAGGACTGACCTTGTAAAAGCATCATCGCACTAGTTATTTTCACATAAGGCTGTTAATTGCAAAGTATTTCACCATAATAAAACCAATTGTCCATATTTAAGATGATTTATAGAAGACTGATTTTAGGTCGTCAAAGGGTAAAGACTCATGGCTTCAGCATAACAAATAGTGCATTTATAACTTTTCCCCAAAAGTCAATGACGGCCAAGGAAGGTTTATGTTATACTTCTCTGGATCTAAAAGAGAGTGAAAATTTTGAGACAGTGCCAACTTCATCACTAAATCCATGAAGTGCAGTGGTTCTCAAACTTCTAACAAAGAACCACTTGGCCTAGATCAAAATCAAAGCAGGACCAAACTGGGTTAAAAAATATATGCTATAAATAATAGGAATTGGACTAAATTGTGCAAACCATGTCTAAACCAGAATAAACACCTACTGAATCAAAGAAATTATGTGTAAAATGAATGAAATTGCAGATGACCTCAGTACCACTCGAAGAGGTTTAAGTAAACGTGCCGCAGTTTGAGAATCACTGGCCGAGTTTTAGTACCCTGACAGAGTTCATGTTTAAACCAGACAACAATGACATTTTTTCAGGCCCCTTTTTTTCTCAACGTTAATGTATCGGTGACGAGCTAAACCCAATGGCCGCTGGCTGCTCTGCTTTTTGGCGACAACACTCGGGGCTGCCATTGCATATCGCCGCTAGTCTCCCTTTGAAATGCATTGGACTTTAGACACGTGAAAAACAACTTTAGAGCCTGGTCCCTAATTTTCTTAAACTTTCTACAGCTAGATATTCCTCCTGTGATAATGCTGGGTTAGTTACAATTAAAGAAACCAGGCTGGTTTTCGTACTAATGAGGGCCGGACTGCTGGCATTGAAGCGGCGCGAACTACAAGGACCGGGTCTACAGTGAAGATCCCGCCCTTTTGCCCTTTTTAGGCACATGCTTCGTCAGAGCTGGGGAGGGGGGGTAATTAAACCTGCCATGATTTCCCCCGTATGAGCGTAGTCATTGTGGCAAACGGGGAGGAGTGAGGAGGAGACGTCTTTTCTTTTTAACGGTCTATGGCTAAACCTGGTGCTTTGGTGACGAAAACACGGCGATGAAGTGATGATCAAAGGATGAGGAGGGCAGCCATTATAGGGAATGGGGCAAGCACTGTTCAATACATGACATTTGTGCCTATTGTGCGTGTAATCTGCCTGTTTTCGTCACATTTCTATAATCACATATAGAAATGTGACTAAGACTAGGAAACATTTTCGTCTAAAAGATAGATAAAGAAAGTTACCCAAGCCACAAGAGGGCAGTAAAGAACAAAACTGACTCTGACTGGCATCTCTAAAACCTTTCCCTTCTCCCACTCCTTATCTTGCTTCCTTCCACCTCTATGAGAAGTTTGAAGTATTTTAAGTAATTACAGCTGAGAGGGCAGTGAGTGCAGCAGCAAGAGTTTATATCACGCAAAGCCAAACGGTTCCTGGCACCTATCGACTGTGTGTGAGATTAGTGCTGTCCAGAGCTTTGAGTCGTCATGTATTTCAAAGCTGAAATCTATACAATCCAAACAGAAAGCCCTGAAACAAATGAGCCATTAGATTAGAAATTGAACACATATTTAGTACCTGCAGTGTGGGCCATGGTTGAACAAAATACAGTATTATGCCTTCTCCTTTGAAAGTTCAATATTTTTCTTGAAATTGGATAGGAAAATCCAAGGCTAAGGCTTCTATGTTCATACCACTATTGACAAACTTTCCCAGTTTCTCTAATTAAACTCTGCAGCCAAACTAAATTTCAAGCACAACAACAACAACAGAGAAAGGAAGCCCCATCTGGCATTAAAAAAACAAAACAAAAAAGCTGATTAGTCAAAAGTTCACAACTGATCCGCCAAAGGTGAAAAATAAAGATAAGATAGCTAGAATATTTTGCTCTCTGTGGGGAAGGGGACCATATGTATCTAACTCTAAAGATAATCATATTTATACCAGTAATATATTCTTGTAGCCAGAGTCAGTTGTGTTTCGTATTTCTCATTGTTATTATTCTCTTTTGCACACGCAGCTCCTAAAGTGGTCTCCTTCTCTTTCGACGTCGGAAATGGGCCCGTGGAGCTGAGCGTCCACTCGACCACGCCCCTCAACGACGACCAGTGGCATCGAGTCGTCGCCGAGAGGAACGTCAAGGAGGCGGTCCTTCAGCTGGACCAGACGTACAGGGTTTCCCGCGTGGCCCCGGCGCAGGGGCACACGCGGCTGGAGCTGTTCAGCCAACTCTACGTGGGTAAGAGTCCGGCCAGTCCACACACAACATGAGGCAACGAGACAGAGCTTAAATATTGAGTCAAGTATGGGTAGCGCTTTTTTCCTCTTTGCTCTCCCCTTCTTTTTGCAGCCTCGCCTATCTTATAAGCGACACAGGACAAGTACAAACTATTTCTCCCACTGTGAGTTAAACACTGTCCAGCTCCAGATTATATCAATGGTCAGGCTTTAGCGCCAGTATTAAAGAGCGTTGCAGAAATGTGATCAAAACACCAGCACATGCAGCCACGCCCCACCAACCCACTGCCACCTACAGGAGCGGAAAATATTCCAGTATTCAAGCTTGGGGAGGGACCACTGCTGTGCAAAACATCATCATGGGAGTGTGTCCAGCCCACTTACTGTGCCAAGTATGAAGCTGAAGATATGACATAGCACCCCCTGCGCAAAAGTCTTCTCTGTTTAGATAGGGTTGATACATGAAAATAATGTTCTGATGAAAATACTCTAAGCTCATGACCCTCCTCTCCCGGATGACCCGCTTTAGACAACTACATTTTGACTTTTGAGTGTGAAAAGGCCTCTGAGAAGAGAGAGGCGAGACGTCCTCAACTCAAACCCAGTTGACAATGCTTTTGAAGAAGTACAGATACTGAAGTAACTGTAACGCCTCTGCACGCACGAGGTAGAATTACTGTGCACATTTGCAATTTGATTGCAATTTGAACATAATGACTGCCTTTTGAGCGAGAGACGAACGGAGCATAATTGTGGAGCTCTGAGGTCGCCGTCCTCACAATTAGAGTGAACAGCTAATTTAACAAACTTCCTGTGTTCCTTTGCCTAGATAAAGACATCTATAATAAAGACTGTTTAGAATATAATCTTTCAGGCTCAGCCGCCGTGATTGCCTATTAACTCAATGTTAATCGAGGACAGCCACATCTATACTGACACAGGCGCTCGCTCCTCTGTTACTGATCTGCCTTTTAATGAGAGCCTACACCGACTACGGGCGCGTGATTTGAACCAACTTAATTCACTTAGCGAGGTCATTTTCTCTGAATCTTTAATACCTTAAACTCACCAATCATTTTCCGCAGATTAAGTCCATGATTGTGCGAAGAGGATTTTAAGCGTAATTTCTCTATATCGTTCGTTAAACCGCCTCATATCACTTTTTCAGACGGACAGGTTTTCGCATTGGGTTTGAGAGGATACCAATTATGATCACTGAAAGGAGACAGGCAGAAGACTTTTTGTTGGTGGTGTTGTAGAGCTAAGTAGTCGAAGGAAGAAGCTTTGGGGTGCAGGGAATGCTATGTCCAAAGTATGAAACTTCAGATGATTACACCTAATGGCCTAATATTTTGGGTGTCATATATTGTACAGTATGCAACTTTCACTCAGCAGGTGGTATGGTCTTTTTTTTTCTTTTTTTCTATCTTAGTCTCATTCTGTCTTTTGTGCTGAGCTGCCGACAGCCGCTCAACCAAACTTTTGAGCTGAAATGCTTTTAGGGATTTAGGATAGAAAGGAAAGTGCTGAGGCGGATCACAGACTCGCTGCTATCTCATGGGGAGCAAAGGAAAAAGTTTCAGCCCAAAGGAGATTGCTCCAAATTCCAATCAGGCCCGCAGATGTGATAACCCCTATGTTTCCTAATATAATTTGCTGATTCGAACCCCCCTAACCTCACCATTTATTTTTTGCACTGTATCCCCGCACCTTCATTTAGTCCAGGGGCGCCCGGTGCAGTGCCGCCGTTGTTAGAGGAAGCGGGAGACTTAATGGCCGCCTGATAGTGCTGTCAGCTCATTTGCATATGTGTATTTCGTGTCAAGTGCAGGCGAGGGAAGGCTTAGCCGCGCGTGCTTTAGAAATGCAACAACAGTGCAAGTGTCAGGGTGGTGACAAGGACGATTCATATCTGATCTGTAATCCCAGAATAATCCACGTCCCGAAAATTACTTGGGGGGGAAAAAAATGTGACACAATAAGTCTCCAGAGGAAAAGTAATGGTCACACTTATAAGGCACAATCTGAAGCACTGGTGGTTGTGTAATAGAAGTTAATTGCATGTCAGTAATCCTTCAGTAATGGATGACAACTCAGGGTTACCATTTAGTTATTCATGTGTTTAATGAAAAAAAACAAGAAGCACAGGCGCATCCTTGTTTTGTCCCTTTTCTGACCCCATGTGGCCGGAGTTAGTATCTTCGTACAAGTTATCATTCCAACTTTACTTGGAGTTACTTTATGACCTATTGTGAAAAAAGACCATGTCCAGGGGCGAGCGTAGAATCACCTCAGCATCTTTCCTGTGATTTTTCTTCTTAATGCACCGTCTCTTTGCCTCTTTTACAACTTCCCCCTGATTGATATTGATGCAGTTGTTTGAAGAACAAGGAACGCCGGCCTGGAAACCTAACAGGGAATACAACTTTGAATTCATCTTTGTTTGTAATATTTGACAGAAGAGGCGCAGGGGAAAGCAAACTAGCCCTCGAAATTGCCTCTTTGAACGGCGCCGCTTGTAGATTTCACATAACATACTCGGCAGGGGTGGGCAACGGGGAGCGGTGTTTTGGCTTACCTTGTTCTCATAAGAGTCTTCGTACCATCCACTTGTCTACGTCTCAATCAATGTGCCCCTTATCAAGCTGGTGATTGCTTTAGTGTTTACTGCACAGTGCCTCATTTGCTCTAATGGCCTTCGGAGTAAATGTTGCCCCATCACTCTTCACTCAGTTAACTTTGTGCTCAGTGCATACATGAATGTAGGTATAAATCTTTCTTCCATACCGTGCTGCTCATAAAACGGACCATCTGTTCTTTGCGAATGTTTCTTTGATTAACGAGTGTCATGTTTTATCATTTTGCATGGCCTTGCTTTGATCTCACCACTGCATAATGCTCTGCTTTTCATTTTTGCATGCTTTTGTCTCTGTGGATCAACACCAATCCTCTCTGCATGTTATATCGCTCTCTGCAGGGAAACCGGCCGCCATCATCTGCCAAGACAGTAGGTAACATTTAATGAGTACGATAATGAGCGCATAAATATCACAGGTGTGAAAACACACTGTAATGGCCCCAAAACTGGACCCCTGTGTGCATTGCCCCCTTGGCTTTGCGGTGCGTAAAGTTTTTATACGAGTGTCAGTACTCAGTCTTAAGAGGCCATTACAGGGTTGGACTCTTGCTGTTTGTATACCAGCAGCATCTCCCACTTTGTACTTTCCTCTGGTGAAGATGATGTCCTACCTTGACTCCTGTCCCACACATAAAGGACTTCCTTCAAAGAGGTGAAGACTGCTGTTTCTGCAGTCATTATTCTACTTGGTTTGGTTTGAATTAAAGTAATTGGTTGCATGGGAAAAACACCACCCAAAAATTCTGTCTGATTTAAATTCAAACTATGTTTTTTCTTTGACTTTGTGCAAGCTCATCAGTTCTTATTTTTTATGCACACAGTAAAGGTCTTAAGGTCATATTTAGTGTCATTAACTTCCTGAATGCTCAGCACTAACAGGACGCATTAATTAGTAACTGCATATGTGTCCTGTGTGTATTTAAACACTAATGTGTGAATGTGTAATGTAATGAATGCAAAATGTTGCTCATTAGCACATAATTTCAGGGTAATGTACCCTTGGATCCCCTTACGTTTCATGCATGTAAGTAGGTGCTAGCCCTGGTCTAGTTTGCAGCAATACTGTAGCTTACAGAGAAGCTTTTTCTGTGCATACTTTTTAATCTTGCTATAATGCTCATAATACATTTGTATCACAGAGTTGGAGATTATCACTGGGAAAAATTGCTCTTGTCTACACACAAAACTCTTTTCAACTTGCAATGGCAGAGACCTGTTACAATAATACAATAAAACTTCCCGGTCCATTATGTGTCATTTACGTGCATTTAGCCCGTGTGTTGCAAGATTGTGTTTTGTTCAGTCGCTGCCAAACTTCACTTGTCAAATCAACAGTTAGACTCAAGTATATTTGCTTCATTGTGATTTTCAATGTATGCATGCCAGCACAATACACTCTGAGATATCTGAGACGCCTTAGTGCATGTTCAGGTGTATGCGTCCATCTGTGTCTCCCCGAGCCCCCACGCCTGCTGTCCATCTAATCACACACTGATTTAGACCTAAGTAAACAGGTGGCGGAAACCTCCATCCAATCAGCACGACAAAATAGATTAATTAGGCGCTCTCCGAAAAGTCATTGTGGGGCTTAGAAGTGGAGAAAAAGCACGAGAAACCTCAGCTGGGTTTCTGCATATAATTAAAATATTGGCAGGAGAGAAGTGCACATTATGTACGATATTAGGGTCGTGTCCTCATCACTAGGTTAAACGCAAAGGCAGTGACCGTGAAGCTCTTTAAAGAAAGCTATTAACATCGCATATTACAAACAAATGAATTTAAATAGGCTCTGAACAGCGCTATTAAAAGCTTTGAGCAGCTAAGGTGTGCCGTCAGATTGTCCATGGGGATTCATATTTGCATCTCCACTCAGTGTCCTCCATTCACATCAAGATCTATACCTGTGGGTGTGTGTTTACGCGCATCTTTATTGCTGGGGTCGTTTAGACGGGCATTAATCAATTTTACGCCCAGTTTCTGTCTAAGTTAATGGTAGTTAGCCCGTAATGGTGCGGGGCCAGAATGACGATGGCAGCACTTTAGGGGAACGCTTATTGACACCCCAAGGCTAAAGCTTAATGCATATATTGACCCGTTGTGTGGTATCCATCCCGTTATGTGTCGTTTACATGCGTGCTCTGCCCCTACATACGTTTAGTTCATTAAGAGGTGCAATTAGGGGGAAAAAGTCTAACAAGTTTGAAGGTTGCATCAAGAACAATGACGCAGTCAGAGCTGTTACTGTGGTGTCTGTTGCCTGAACAATGAACAAGACAAAAAAAAAAGAGTTCTCTTCCCCGACTTACTCCTATAGAATGTTGATGCTTTTCATATTTGTTTGTACTTTTCAAAACACATTAATGATTTTAATATCAAACTGCTAGATAGTAATGGAAATAAATGTCTAAATGTAGAGATGTAGATGACGTCGACTGGACTGGGTTGATTGAGTTATGGACGTTTCTCACCTATAGTAAGGTTTAGATTTCCACAGATTTTCGTGAAGAATGTGAAAACTATTTTTGTAAACCTTATGGCAGGAGTAGGCTAGTTTGCCCGGTGGAGGGCCGATTGTCTTCATAGTCAAAAGACCAGAGGGCCAGACCCTCCAACTGAAGCCCAAAGTAAAGCATCACTTTCTGCAAATGCCAGTGTTGTCATCATGTCTGGCCCAAATGGGTGTTCTGCTAAGAGATTTTAAAAGAATTGACAGTATTTTTTATTTTTCAACAGGCAGTTTAGCTCTGATTCGTGTAAACGTATTCCTCAAAATACTCATAAGGGCCAGAGGTTCCACGCTGAAGGGCCGGTTTTGGTCCCCGGCCTGAAGTTGCCTACCCCTGATTTATGTTATAAGCAATGAGAAAAACAATGTTTCCATTTGCCCTTGTCATTTAGTAAAATTGTGCAAGTTTCATTGACTTTTTTGATTGGAATGACCAAATGGAATTTTCTTTTACATTTTTCTGATTGCTTATTTAATAAAGTTTTCAAAAATGTATAGTTTTGATACTCTCCACAAAAATCTGGCGAAATTACATAGGGAACCGGACTACAGTACTATCTTGACGTGCTTCTTTTCACTCTTGTAACTTTCTTTAAAGGCCAGCCATAGCCACTACTCATTTACAGCATCTCCCCTTTGTACAAGCTGGAAGTGTTTTCCCAAAAAGTTGAAACATTTCGGAATCATGTCTGATTTAATCTTAGTTGCCGAACACATTATACACTGGCTATTCCTCTCCGGTATGGCCACCGCTTAAATGACTACGAGAGCGAGGAGAAGCTTTCGTGAATCGAAATGTCCACAACTCAATCAGTCCAGTCGACAATATTGAAATCTCACACTGTACACTGACACTCCTCCCCCCCTCTTAGGTGCGGCAGGGGGGCAGAGGGGCTTTCTGGGCTGCATACGGGGCCTGCGGATGAACGGCATCACGCTCGACCTGGAGGAGAGGGCGAAGGTGACGCCGGGGGTCAAGCCAGGCTGCCAGGGACACTGCACCAGTTACGGGATGTACTGCCGCAACGGGGGCAAGTGTGTGGAGAAGTACAACGGATACCTGTGCGACTGCTCCAAGACGGCCTACGACGGGCCCTTCTGTACTAAAGGTCAGTAACGTACCGGTAGTCTCCCTGGTTTTTGTGCTTCAGGCGCAATAAAGTGGCGTGTTACATACAGAAGTGATATTCCTGATGAGTCAAATAAGCCAAATTGAGTTGCGATTCACCAGCCCACTGCCGGATCGCATGACACTTTACTTTGTTTGAGGCTTTTATATATTTGTACAGTCCCTCTTGGCTCCAAATTCCTTTGTTGAATGGAGACTAAATTGCTGTTTGAGCGTTTGTGTTTCAATGTTATGCCTTTACAACTCTGTGACTTTTTTTTTTCCTTTTTTTTCCGCCCGTGCTCGCTGATTGTTCTCACTTCCAATTCCGTTTGAAGCCGCCAGCGTTAAAGTGTTTGGGCTTATGATAAAAGCCATCGATTGAGAGTGATATTGTGCTTACACACCGATTCTGCCTGACTGTGGAGGACACCTGCCGAATACTAAAACTGCGATACCGAGCGAGCTGTACACTGATATCAGACTGAGAAAACATGTGTATGGCCACTGACAGCCCACAAGCAGAGGGATGAACTAGAAGGACTAGAATGACTAGACTAGTGTGCTTGCTGCTAATATTACTCGTCTACTACCAGTGACAATACAACACTGCTCTTTTAGGGAAGGGAATCTTATTTGTGTCGAACTTTTCACATCACATTTTAAAGGAACAGGCCACCGTTTTCCCATACTGAGATATGTTCTTACCTGAGCTTAGACGAGTTGATGCGTACCTGTCTGGTCTTCATGCGCTCAGTCATGCAAATAGACCGCAGATGTTGTTAGCATTTAGCCTCTCCTCCTCTCCTCTATGGACCCAAACGGGAGTGAAGAACATATCTCAGTATGGAAAAACTGTGGCCTAGGTGTTCAGTCATGGTTTATACTCAGTTTAGACATGATTTAGTGCAAGTTAGATCCGTCTGAGACCCATTTAAGACCCGGTATTGATCGAGGCATGAAGGGACTTAACCTCTTAAAGCAATACTAAGTAACTCATGCCCCTAGAGGCCATAAGCGGCACTGCAGGTGTCATAGCACGTTGCGTTTCTTTGCTCATTAATTGTCCGTGAGAGTAAATACTACGCTGACAGAAAAGACAAAGGGAGTGAGAGATATTGTACATCAAATCACACAATGGAGATAATTTTTTTCACTCAAACTTGGCTGTAAATACTGTTTAAGTGGCGCTAGCCCACAATTAGCTTTGCCCGTTAGCCTGTTAGCTTCTTCGTGATTCCATTAATGTGTATTGGGGCCTCTGACAACTGTAATTGTAGTTTTCTGGACACCAGGGGGAGATGAAAGACCCCCCGATCATCCCATTAACACTTGTATTATCCCCAGGGGGACTACGGAAAGGATTTAATCAGGTAAAAGAGTTACTTAGTACTGCTATAACCGAGCACTTTGTCTCCATGTTTGGCTTTACCCAAATCTGAAAGCTTCTCGAGGTTCACAGCCTATGGGCTTATCATTTGAAAGCTAATACAGTGTTACTGTGTCGTCACTTTTTTATTGTACATTTGTTTCATTTTTGCTTTTTTTGTTTTGTCATGTTATTGTTAAGGTTCAACTTGAGTATTGTCCCAAAGGAAATTATAAAGTCACTTTTTATACTTTTTTGCCATGTTTTTGCCACATTTTTATTTTGCGTTTATGTCTTGTTTTCATCATTATTTTGGCGCTTATTTTCAAGAAGAAGAAGCCAAACTGGAGATAATGTGCTTGGTTCAGGTGGGAGTTAAGTGGTTAAAAAGTCTGTTAAGAGCCGTTATATTTACGATGAGTAATCTACCTTAGTGCCACATGAAAAGAAATTTGGTTTGTTTGTTTCTCTGGGATTCATTAGATAAAGAATTAAACTTCCTCCCGAAAAACAAGTTTTGGGTAAGCGCTCAGGGGAGGAGGAGCTGCCGTGCCATCAGTGACTCTCTGCTCCCTCACAGTCTGAGTGTTGATTCCCGACACGGGAATTAATTTGTTTCCTAAAGCAGAGTATTTTTTTTTCCCGGGTGCTCTTGGCAGGAGGGTGACAAGTTGACAGAAAAGCGGGTGGAGGGGTGGGGGAGGGGGGCCTTGCATTGGTCTGGAGTGTTTGTGAGGAGGTGGTGGATGGTAATGAGCAACTTTACAACACGCAAATAGCTCGTCTAAATGCTGTCATCGACAATCAGGCGGTTCAGGATTCACAATCAGAGGTTAGCGACACGGGGGGAACTTGTTTTGTTGCTGTCAGTGCAGCTCTTGCCGAAGGACAGAGGCGGAAGAAGTTGCTGAACACCGCGAGATACTGTTTCTTCAAAAATAATGACTCGTACTATGCTCTGTGACCTGTACTTTACTTTCTACTGGAATTACTACAGCACTTTCTGTGTTCTATTGCAGTTGTTGCTGCTACTGCTGCAATGTTTAGCTACACTGGTTAGTGCGTTCTCCTCACAGCAGAAAGTCCTGGTTCCGATCCTGGGTCTGCTGGGGTTTTTCTGTGTGGACTTTGCATGCTCTCCCCGTGTCTCATTGCTCTGTTTTCCGAGGAGGTAAACATGTACATACTACCACAACTTTAACCTCTTAACCCCCAACTAAACCGAGCGCATTTTCTCCAGTTCCGCTCAGTAGTGGAAGAAGTACTCAACATTCCTACTTAAAGGGACTATACAGAGTTTAAATTGTTAAAACTAAGTATTTTCATCCCCCTACATATTCCAGCCATGTCCTAATGTGTAGAATGAGCTCAGACCTGTTCACCACATCTACCACTAGAATCCTGCACTGTCACTGAAAAAGTTGTTGCTTCGGGTCTGAAGTGACGTCATGCACGAGCTTAATATAGAAGCTGCAGCTACACATAAGACCTGAGGTGGCAGTAGCGAGTGCAAAATGCCCAACTTCATGTTCAGTCTCTGATAACACTTTACTTTTACTTTTTTTAAAGCAAGAGTTTAATATGCAGGATTCTTTTATTACATATTTTGAATCAAACCAGGTCTAAGCAAGTAAACCACTAACTCAGGAACTGAACCAGGTCTAAATCAGATCTAAACAAGGTCTAAAGGAGTAAACCACTAAACCAAGTCTAAACTGGGACTAAACCAGTTAATCGTAGAGAGGCCACTTTAAAATACTTTTAACCCAATTTAAAAATGTAGTGTAGTTGAAAGTAAAATGTCTTCATCGTAAGATTGACTTAAGTAAAGTAAAAGTACCTATAATTTGTACATTTTACTTTGTTACTTTCCACCACTGGTTCTGCTTTACCCAAATCTAAAAGCTTCTCGGCTGGAGAGCCACAGTGCAATGCCTCATCTGAAAGCTTAGGCCGCATTTCGTTTTTTTGTGGCTTTTTCGTCGCATTTTCGTCACATCTTTGTTGCGTTTTCATCCTCGCTATTTTGACACTTTTTATCAAGAAGTAAAGCAAAGCTGGAGAAAATGTCCTCGGTTCAGGCGGGGGTTCAGAGGTGAACAGCTGATATATATATTGATAACATTTTGCTGATTGGTGATATTTTTGTTTTGGACCTGAAGTACAGGCTTAACAGCAGCTTCACTGTTGTAGGTCGCCCTTGTGTCTTCACTTTCCTAGTGAGGATCTTTATCTTTATTTTCTGTGTTTACATTGATGCACTTTCCTCTGTATCGCTCTGAAGTTGCTTATAAAGATCCAGTTCCTCTCGCTCTGTTCAGGAAGAGGGCACTTGTTTATCTGTATGCATTACCTCGGCCTCCCTCTCATATTATGCTTCCATTACAGTTTTTAGCCGTGTTTCTTCTCTCGATCTCCCTGTTGCCTTCCTCAAAATCACATCTTTTCTGCTTTTAATCTCCCCCGTCCTCTCCTCCTCCTCCTCCTCCTCCCAGAGAGTGAAAAATGCATGAAGCCCGCTATAATTGCACAGTGCATTTCCATTGTACTCATATTTGTGCTCCGCTCATGGGACGCCACGGTATTATTATTACACATTCTTCCCCGTTTCTGCCCTCGAGGGTCACACGCAACCGCTCTTACATTTATAAAACCCGCAAAGCTCACACCTGAAGAAGAAGCCGCATGCCAATTCACACCTCGAAATTCGTGCGTGTTCGGCAAAATAAAAAAGCGCCACACAAAAAAAGAGAGAGTGCATGCCCCGGAGCATGGATTTTCTCATTCGCTCTTTTTGGCTCCCAGACATGTGCGTGTGCGGGGCTATAAAGCTCTCGGCACTTTTCCTCAGCAGGAGAGCAGAAAGCCGGAATAGGGCTACAACACGGTCCACAGTTTGAATAGAGCCAAAACAAAGCAGTGGCTGTAAACAGCAGAGACGGTGAGATTAAAACCCGCCAGTTACGTAAGGCCTGGTTTACACAAGGGAGCAATCCATCAATGAGAAATTACAGCACGCTGAAAAGCATTAACCTCTTACCCCTGCCTGAACCGAGCGCATTGGCTTTACCCAAATCTAAAAGCTTCTTCTGGGGGTAATACAAGTGTTAATGGGATGATTTGGGCAAAAAATGCAATTGCAGCTTTTCCTGCTCTGACCCGGAGGCCCCAATACACACTAATGGAATCACAAAAGAAGCTAACAGACTAACGGGCAAAGCTAACTGTGGGCTAGCACCACTCAAACAGTATTTACAGCCAAGTTTGAGTGAAAAAAATTATCTCCATTGTGTAATTGGATGTACAATATCCCTCTCTCCCTGTGTCTTTTCTGTCAACGTAGTATTTACTCTCACGGACAATTAATGAGTTAACAACCGCAACATGCTACGACACCTGCAGTGGCACTTGTGGCCTCTAGGGGCATGAGTTACTGCTTTAAGTCCTTTTTTATTGTAGTGTTTTGGTTGCTTCATAGTTTTCTTTTTATTGCTTTTTTATCGCCTTTTCACCATATTTTTGTCCCTTTTTTAATTGAGTTTTTGTCACTTTTTGTTGCTTTTTCATTGATTTTATTTTCCTTTGCTTTTACATCATGTTTTCACCACATTTTTGTCACTCTGTTTCTTTCTTCATCCTCACTTTCATCGTTATATATTGACATAAGCTTTTAGATTTGGGTAAAGCCAAACTAGAGAAAACGTGCTCAATATAGGTGGGGGTTAAGAGGGGAATGAACTCTTAATTTCAATCTCTTTTCACTGAAGAATGAGAAGTCTTTGTCATACAGCGAGCGGAAAGCAAATCTTTCAAACCACATGTAAAATGTATGTTGCCTATTCTCTATTTATGGATTATTAATAATGGAAACACTGCCTAATACATTTCACATCATCGCATTGACACACATGCCCTTGGGCTCTCTACTTCACCTGTAAGCATTTATTTTAATTTCATGGACATTATGTTTTGTCTCTCCGCACTGGGCGAGCGTACACTCATTTGGACACAGTGCAAGAGAGGAATGGTAATAGGTTCCCTACCTTTTTACACTTGATTGGGGGAATCAATAAGCCTGCAGAACTGAGAAGAATATGCTATTTGTATTGTTAATGTACTGATAAAATAAATGTGTTTTGTTTTGTTGGACCATTAGCCATTAGACCCACCAAACAAAGTCATTTCATTGTCTTTTATTCTTCTTAGCCAAGTAATAACTCGACTACCGGTACATTCAGCAAGTTTATTATGGGGATGTTGTGCGCTTACCTACCTCTGCCCATATCTTTTCGCCCTTTGTTTGCTTTTGTATTGATTAAATTCACACGCACGTATAAACACTCTGCTTTAGGAGCCCAAGGCCTTATAGGAAATGACTTCTGGTTAATGGGCCGTCTCATTATCTCATCTTTGTGCTGTTAAGAGAGCTGTGCATAACTTTGTATTATTCAGTGGTTCAGTCTGATTTATGTAGCCTAGGAGTGTGACTATAAACTGGCTTTCAGCAATCTTCCCGTGGGCAGCTGTGGCTACAAGCGCACCTTACCGCCACCGAATGTGGAGCGAATGAATATTGCATGTGAAGTGTCTTTGAGAGTGCAGATAAGCGCTGTTTAAAACCAGTATATTTTGTATATTTTATATTTTTGATGTACTCGCGCCTGGCTAAAGTAAACAGTAACCTCTCCATATTAAAATTACTATTAAAACAACATACTTTGTCCAAATTGCTTATGTGAACCATCAGTGGAACCAGAACAAAACCTAGCTTCTATGTAAATTTAGGAGGACATTGTGACAAAAACATGTAAAAAGGTTCTGCAGTTCTAGAATGAATAAAAATATGTCTGTATCTTACTAGCATTGGCAAAAATATAAAATATATATATAAAGCAAAATGGAGTGGGTAGTTTTTTCCCCCATATTTACCTACAGCAGTGTTTTTCAACCACTGTGCCGTGGCACACTAGTGTGCCGTGAGATATTATCTGGTGTGCCTTGAGAAATTATCCAATTTCACCTAGTTGTTTTTTTTTTTAAACAAATGCATTATTATCCACAAATGTACCGTTTTCGAGTGTCTGTGCTGTCTAGTGATCGGCAGAGTAACCATATAATACTCATTTAATTAGTGAGGCATTGGGGCATTGTGGCTAGCGAGACTATACAGTGTTCCTATTCAAGACACTTTGATGAGAACGACTGAATATAGGCTACAGAGTTAAATTTTTTAACATTTTATGCTGGTGGTGTGCCCCGTGATATTTTCAATGAATAAAATGTGCCTTGGCTCAAAAAAGGTTGAAAAACACTGACCTACAGTATGTGCACAAAGGTGCGTCATTCAAACCCTTCCCCCATAGCAAAATGGCCGCCTTGTTTATTCAGAAAAGAGCCCTTTACATGTCTTCATTCACTGTTGATATGGACTATGGCATATTGTTGGACAGAGACAATGGACCTCTACTCAGATGTACCACTGTCAACTACGAAATCAATGGCCCTGTGGACATTTTCAACAAGTTTGTGCCTAAATGCTAATGTGGCTAACACGTGGCTAACATGTGCTTCTGGCATGCACTGAGCACTTCCAGCACAAATATCAATGGATTTCTCTGGGTAATGGCTCATCTTGAAGAGAATAGTCATTAGGGAAAAAGGGAACAGAACTGGAATTGCCTAAAAGTTTGTTCACATGAAGATTTTCTCATTTGTGGTAATTTCTAACAGTGAAAATTGATATCATTAGCCACATTTTCCCAGGGCAAGGGTTAAGAAATTTTTGTTGAATTACATTTTTCTTGATTATTTTAGCCAATCCAGTCAGCTAATTTTAATGTTTTGATTTATGTGATGGTGTTCTATGACTGGAATTGGTGTTTTGGGGAGAAGGGCCTGTTTAAAACCTGTGCCATAGGTCCATATTGGTTGAAGTATAATATTGCTGAATACTGTATGCAAATAAATGGAACTGGCGTCAGTCCCTGATCGGGGATAACGGTCCTGAACAGATCTATATTACTTTATTGTGAATGACATTTTTCGTTCACCTTCATTCTCAGACGTGGGCGGTTTCTTCGAGGCGGGCACTCTGATCAAGTACAGCCTGGCCCCGGAGCCCGTCTCCTCCAGCAGAGATTCCAGGCTGCAGTCCCACCAGCTCTGGCCTCAGGAGGTGAACTTGACCCGCGAGGAGCTGAGCCTGAGCTTCAGCACCTCCAACGCCCCCGCGGTGCTCCTCTATGTCAGCTCCAAAACTCAGGACTACCTGGCGCTGCTGCTCCGGCACAATGGTGAGGACAACAGGGCATGAGAGTAGCCACACATGCAGCGATTCAGTAAAAAAGGGATTTCACTAGTTTAAACACCTTTTAGTAAGGAATTGATTACAACAAGGTCCTTCGGGTGCTCCGGTTTCCCCCATCAACCAAAAAAACATGCACTAGGTCAGGGGTGTCCAAACCTTTTTCACTGAGGGCCACATACAGAAAAATATACAAACAACTGGGCCACACTCAGTACAGGTGAGATATATAACCTCACCTCTATTGTATTAATAAGTTAGAAAATTCAACAAAATGTTAATGTTGCATTTGCTTAAAGTCAAGTCTTCATCACAGCTTTCTATAAATGGATTTTCATTTATTTTTAGCAAAAGAAAAAAGGTAATCCACAGCGAAATAACACAATTACTCACCTGCACAGACTGAGATGTATAGCTCACAGTAACTAAACATGAATCCCTTCAAAGAAATATTAGCATCAACTTATTGGGATTCTTAACACATGAATACTGTGTTCGTGTTTGTTTAATCTGCAACAGTATCATGGCAGATTAAACAAACACATCTCCTATTTACCTCTTTGAAGAAATTATCATTTCCCCACTGTGGCTGAAATTTTCGGCCCTCATGTTCAATCTTGCGTTTCTTTCTCACTGCCATCTTTTGTTTGTCTTTTGGATTTTTTCTTTTCTTTGATTGCTCTGCGCCACTGCCTTCTTCAAGACTGCAGCGCCACAGAGTTTTAAGACTGAGAATTACATGCAGTCAAACGCTTGTTTCATATGTGGGACATATTCAATCATATAAAAACATTTTTTTGCAGTGGGCCAATTAAAGTGGGCCGTGGGCCACAGTTGACCCGCGGGCCGTAGTTTGGACACCCCTGCCCTAGGTGAATCCTGATTCCCATATGTCATATCCCATTATTTCTCAAAGATTACCCCCCAAGATTAAGCCCCAAAATCCTACTCCATATTATATTAAAGTTCATTGACTCCACAATGATAACTTGTTTATTTAGTAATGTTATTTATTCCACCGTGGAGGCTATCACTGAGCACGAGATTTGCAGAGAAATAGAAAGATGACGTGATGTAAATTACCTTTGAGAAGTGACCATCATCATTATTATTTAATCATGTTTAGACAAGCCTTTTTAAGTCAAGATGCATAATTTAATAACGCATTACCATCCTCTGTATGCCAAGGCTCTTTGCAGGTGCGCTACAACCTGGGCGGTCTGAGGGAGCCCTTTGCTATTGACGTGGACCAGCGCAACTTGGCCAACGGACAGCCCCACAACATCAACATGTCCCGAGTGGACCGGCGCATTACCATACAGGTGCGGAGCTCTCACACACACAGAACTCTCCTAATAACCAAAGAAATTCTCCTCGGCCTTCAGCTGACACTCGAGGAAGATGAAAAATTTAAGCCCCTTCTTACAAACGGCTAAGAACTTAAAGGGATGCACTCACGCACTCAAAGCAATGCACAATTGTCAAACTCAGCACTAGCTCTTGCAGTGAGTCTGAGGGGAGAGTGGTTGTCCTCTTTTGCCACTGTTAATGCTCTCCAGTTTCCAGGCTTGCACTAAGTATTGATCCATCTGCGTTTAGCATGTAGTCGCATAATTAGACAGCTGCACACTTCTGTTAGAACTGTAACAGGTGAATGTTTGTTTGTCGTAAAACAGCTTAGCGCAGATCAATGCTGCCAAGACTCTGGAGCTGTCAGGGATGGAGGGGAAATTCAGCCAAACATTTACCGTCTGCGTTTTGGGTTAAAGTGCTCCGATCTGGCTGCAGGGTTGGCTTTGAAAAGGCAAAAACCTGGAAGCAGTCTGTGAAACAGGGAATAAACCTGAAGTGTTTTATTTACTTGGAGATTTAAATTGTGTGTGTTTGTGGAGAGTTTCACTAATCAGCATAAACTTACCGTACAATTAGTGTAGTGTTGTTTTCAAATAATTACGCGGAAGATCAGATTAAAAGTGGGGCTCTGTGCAATGCTTTATATCAAGATCTTTTCGGCTGTTGTCATCTCCTGTTTATTGTCTGTGCTCAGCTGTCTTTGTACATGTCCTGTGCATATAGTCTGTGTATATAATGTCTTTGTACAGTTTGTGATTTCTTTAAACATCAACCTGCCAGGGGGTCTGCAGATGGAAATCAGCCCAAGGCTATAATCTGGCATGTTTACATTTAACGAAATGTCTATTAATATGCACTGTTCCCCTTTTATCTTAAATAAATAAATACATTTCATAACTCAAAGAGCTTTCAGTTGTGCTGATATTCTCTTGAAGATCTCCCCCTAGTGGCTATTAATGGGTTTAATTTGTATTCAGAAGCTCAGGAGTACAGTAATTTATTGCTCAATAACCTTTGCTGGATGAGAAAGCCTTTTCTTGCTGCCGTCCTTCCTAAGAACGGGGAGATTTCTTTGCACGGATTGAATCACTAAACTAGAAATGGCTACATAATTAAGATGAAAATACCTGATTTTGAGTAATGAGAAAATTAAATACCATTTATAATACAGTACCGTCAAAGGTTTTCTTACAGTTTCTTATCAACATTTGTGAATATTAACATTTTCAAGTATCACAATTAAATAAACATGCAAACAATATAATCGTCTGCAGAAAGATTGAGCCTTCGAGATTGTAGCTCTCCCTGTATCTCCCTTCAGAACAAATTAACATAATGATGTTCGCCTTATGTGCCCCATAAGCCGTGCTTCACTTTGGTGGCATCTACGCGCAGCAGTGCACCATCAAAAGCTGGATCTCATCAACGACCTGGCTACATTTGCACCCTGAGTGAAAAAACTCAGACAGCTGGAGAGTTAAACTGAAATATCTGGCCTCAGTCTTTCTCATTTTCAGAACAAATCACGGCCCGCGGCTCCAGATCACTCCGCTGGGACCACTTTACTGACACGGGAACGTATTGGAGTCAATAGCATCCCTTCCTCTCCATGGACTTATAGATAGCAGATGCAGACGCCTGGTACCAGCTAATGTTGACAGCCTCGCTATTGATGTTGGACCAAGTTTGAGGATGCAACTTTTAGGAGATATCCTGCAGGTAGACGGAAATTGGTGCAAAATCTGGCCTCTGAATGTTAAACTCACTTGCAGTATCTTTGCCCTAGTTAAATCCTCTCCTCTCTCGCTCTCTGAATGTTTTTGTGTACAACTAAATGATTAAAAGACCCCTGCGACTTTCAGTGAAAACCCCCTTGACTTGTGTTGACTGGGCTTATTCATGAAAGGTGAAGTAAAAAGGAGTCGAGATGTGGTCCAAGCTTTGAAGAGTTAAAACCTTTCTGCCATGTTGTAGCCCCAGGGAATTTATTTGAAACAAGCTCTGTATGTGCTGGTAAACACCCCCAAAAAGATATAAAGCCTTAAAAGACTGTGAAATATTGAGACGTCCTAAGTTTTAAGTGCAAAGCTATCTGAAAAATTGCATGCGCTTTCACACATGAATCTAGATGAAGTTTCTTGAATGAGGGTCAGCTGGAGGATTAGCCTATTGAGATTGTTTTTGGTAGATGATGGAAAACAGAGGAGCACACAGAGGGAATCCATAAGCAGAAAACAAGCAAAATCCACACAGAAAGGAAGATGAACCGGGGATATTCTTTTGTGCATTTTCTCCAGTTTGGCATTACCCAAATCTGAAAGCTTAACCTCTTAACTCCCACCTGAACGGATCCCATTTTCTCTAGTTTGGCTTGACCCTAATCAAAAAGCTTCTTGGGAAAAAAAGCACCAAGACAGCCACAAAAAATGAGAAGAAAACAAGGATGTAAACGCAACAAAAAAGTGACAAAAACTCAACAAAAAAAACGTTTTTTTTGTTTTTTTAAATGTGATAAAAATTCAACAAAGATTTGACAAAAATGTGACAAGAACTCAACAAAAAAATGACAAAAACTCAAACAAAAAGTGACAAAAAATCAACAAAAAAATGTGACAAAAATTCAACAAAAATTCAACAAAAATGTGACAAAAATTCAACAAAAAAATGAAAAAAAAATAATTAAAATGTGACAAAAATTCAACAAAGATTTGACAAAAATGTGACAAGAACTCAACCAAAAAATAACAAAAACTCAACCAAAAAGTGACAAAAAATCAACAAAAAATGTGACAAAAATTCAACAAAAATGTGACAGAAATTCTACAAAAATTCTACAAAAATTCTACAAAAATTCTACAAAAAAATTACAAAAATTCAACAAAAATCTGACAAAAATTCAACAAAAAAATGAAAAAAAATAAATAAAATGTGACAAAAATTCAACAAAGATATGACAAGAACTCAACAAAAAAAATGACAAAAACTCAACCAAAAAGTGACAAAAAATCAACAAAAAATGTGACAAAAATTCAACAAAAATGTGACAAAAATTCAACAAAAATTCAACAAAAATTCAACAAAAAAATTACAAAAATTCAACAAAAAAATAACAAAAATTCAACAAAAATGTGACAAAAATTCAACAAAAAAATGAAAAAAAAAAATTAAAATGTGACAAAAATTCAACAAAGATTTGACAAAAATATGACAAGAACTCAACAAAGAAAATGACAAAAACTCAACCAAAAAGTGACAAAAATTCAACACAAAATGTGACAAAAATTCAATAAAAATGTGACAAAAATTCAACAAAAATTCAACAAAAATTCAACAAAAAAATTACAAAAATTCAACAAAAAAATAACAAAAATTCAACAAAAATGTGACAAAAACTCAACAAAAGTGACCAAAATGAAAAAAAACAACAACACACAAAATAAGGTGACAACACAGCAACAACGCGAGGAAAAAGATCAGTTTTGTGGGTCTTAGCTTTCAAATGAGGTGTTACACAGGCCTATATAATAGCTAAAGAGGACAGAATGCATTTGGTTTGGGTTGGTGGTAAGAGGTTAAAAAGAAAGCATCAAAATAGCGACAAAAAAAACGTCCCGGAAAAGCCGCAAAAATGTGGCGAAAACACAACAAAAAAGCAATGTTTTGATCATCAGCTCTGGTATCATGAAAGAAAGACAATATGTATGTATTTTGAAGCATCCTGTCCAGCTTCTAACAACTTTGCACTTATAATTTTAATGCAGGCCTTCCGGCTGTGTAATCATAGTGTTTGGAGTCGCATTCACTATAGTTTACATTAAAAGGGAGGCCACCCCATAATTTTATTCTATCTGAAATTGTCGAAAAGAGTTTTGTGCTTAACCTGCTTTGCTCTGACATGCAAATTTGATCGCAAAAAAACCCCGCACTCGTTTTCATAATGTAACCCTCTATTAAAGCTTTGATAATGTTGTCCTGGGCTTCGTTTATGGAAAGCTCTTTCAGTCAGATCGAATGTGCATATCTCTGCCCAAATGCCCAGGCCCATTTGCTTTTAGACATTGAAGCGAATCATTAGTGACTGGAGTGCACCCCGGCTAATTCCTCCCAAATTGTTGCATTATGCATTAAAGCCTAGAGCTGTTTGAGCCGACCGTCAGCATTTAAAATTTAACCAAGCCATTATTATTTTGTTTACACCGTACAAAAACCCTGACGACTGCATTGGTGATGTACACACCGGTCAGGCAAAACATTAAGACCACTGACCATTCTATATTGTAGACTTGGATCATTGTAAAGGGATCTGTTAATTCACTTGTTTGTTTGTTGTCGGATTTCTCACTTTGAGTTAAAAGTAATCAATGAAATTCCTCATGAGGGTCAACTCGACCTGTGGTTTATATTCACAGAGGAAAAAGTATGTGAACCCTTTGGAAATCCTTACATTTCTGCCTGAATTGGTCATAAAATGTGGTCTGAACTTCATTCAAATCACAAGAATGAGTAAACTGTGTCTGCTTAAACTATATTTGTATTGACCATAGCATGTAAACATTCACAGGACAACTTGGAATAAGTAAGTGAACCCAGGAATCTCGCTCAACTGCAAGAGGAATAGTCCAAGATTCAACCTGACTGTTTTGCAACTACAGGAAACGCAGTTATTGCTGCCAAAGAAGGGGTCAGCCAGCTTTAATGCAAGAGTTCACTTACTTATTCCACATTGTCCTGTGAATGTTTACATGTTATGGCAAATTTTAATAGATCAGACCACATCAGAATCAGAATTGAATTTATTTTTCTCAGTACAATCGTGCAACATAAAACATATAACACAGAATATAGATAAAAATAAACTATAAAAACTTTAAACATATAGGGCTATAAGGGCATGCATAAAGAAGATTCAAATAAATAACGAAATGACAGACATGTTAGCTGATGTGCTAGCTCACTGCTTCATTCATTCTTCGAGTGTCATAGACGTCTCCGAGGCAAGATTATCGTTGAAAGCTTTCCTTTATTGTAACAAATAGTCTATGATCAGTCCATGCGGTCAACAAACATAGGCGGGTTTCACAGCTAGAAGGTCCGGGTTCGATTCCCACCAGGGACGGGGCCTTTCTGTGTGGAGTTTGCATGTTCTCCCCGTGTCTACGTAGGTTTCCTCCGGGTTCTCCGGTTTCCCCTACCACTAAAAACATGTACAATAGGCCAGGGTGAATGAGAGTGTGTTTGGGGGACGACGGATGGAAATTAGCCCGGTGTGGCGTTTTCACATGCATGAGACTCATGTATGTTCATTAACATGCACTGTCCCGACCACATAAGCCAATGAATAAACGAGCACGTCCGTCTAGCAACTCTATGAAGGTTACCGCCTACATCCTGTGCGCCCTTGTCCTGCAGTGACCCCTAGCGGACGTTTACTTGGAGACTATTGGCTCCTACAACATATGATGAAGACAACAACAATTTGACATAGAACAACAGCGGGTTGTATTCACAGATGTGCAGGTGTATTAAGTGATAGCAGCGGATCTAAGTGTGGTCATACCACAGTGCAATAGAGCAAATGGCTGGAACAGTTTATTTCGTTTCGAGTCTGATACATAGTTATTGTGTCTTGTTATTGTTCATGAGTCTGATGGCGGAGGGGGAAAACTGTTCAAGTGGCGGGAGGTATGGGTCTGTGTGGACTATAGCCTCCTGCCTGAGGCTAAATTATGAGCAATTTAGGCAGAAATGAGAGCAATTCTAAAGGGTTCACAGACTTTTTCCTCCCACTGTAGTTTTTATTTGTCAGCAAAAATATATGATTCAGTTCTATGCGTTTTTATTTCGTCTCTGTTTAGTATTAGCCAAATTATTACATTATGTCAGTCAAGGAAATAAACACGGACAGAACTGGTAGGTCTTGCACACAGACTAGTGAATGTAGGGATATCGGCGCTAACTTTTGGGTTCATGTGCGCCTCCTCTACCAACTGAGCTACTGCTGTGACGGGGCTCCAAACAGATTTGGTCAACGTCTATATTTAGGACCACTAATTAAGCAAGTGGTCGTAATGTTTTCCCTGATCAGTGCATGAGCGCGATTTTTCAGCGCAATGTTCTGAAACTCCAGTCTTCAGCCGCCCGCGGATTCACTCCTGCAATCGAATCAGGAAGTCAAGTGCTTGCCAGTGGTTGTTTAGGTCTCACTTCGCCGCTATCGGGTGCAAATCTTAAAAGCTTTTAGACGTGTGACGGTTAAAGCCGCGGCCCCTGTGCAAGTAGGAGAAGTATTGGTGGGTGGTAAGTGGTATCGGAGCGACAAAGCAGCGAGATAGACTGAATAGAAAGATAAAGATGGGGAAAAATACAGTGCAACAAAAACACTCGAGGTTATCTGACTGCAGCAACAGCCCGCAGGCAAGTTCAAGGCTTTAGATTTACATGTGTGCCCAGACGCTTAGCCAAATGTCTATACTCCAAGCTTTGTCTTTCGTTTTACTATTTTTTTTTTCTTTCCTAGGGAGGTCTTGTCAGGTTAGTTCGCTATCAAAGGCAGGCCAAGATCAAAATATGCTCCCATCTATCCATCTGCAGCGATACACCATTCTCCTGAACAGTGAAAAGTTTGGAGATGAAAGTGAGCCGCCCCCCCAGGCACCAGACAGTTTCACCGCAGCTGCTCCGTCCTCTCCCCGCTGCACCGCTCCATCCGACACTTTGTTCAGAAATCCGCAATCATAACTCGGATTACGGAGTCAAAACTTCAAAAATGGTTAGATTAATTTGTCATTGATCATGAGTCGTGCTGCTCCTGTATATCACCGGCTCCTCAAAGGCTTTCCACTTTTCCACATGAGCCTGATGAGTCAACTTTCATTACTATCTTTCCAGCTCATATGTATTAGCCTCTTAACCCCCACCATTTTTTCCAGTTTTACTTCTTTTTTTTTGTGTGTGTTTTTGTCATTTTTCATTGTTGCTTTTCTGACACTTTTTTGTCATCTTTTTGTCACTTTTTCGTGGCTCTTTCATACATTTTTTAATTGTGTTTTTGTCACTTGTTTATCGTGTTATTGTTGCTTTTTGTGACACGTTTTGTCACTAGATTTGGGTAATGCCAAACTGGAGAAAACATGCTCAGTTCAGGTGGGAGTTAAGAGGTTAAGTCACATTCATACACATGTGCACCAAATGATTAAGTTACGGGCGCGTTGAAAACATCTAGGTAAATGAGGTAAAGTATTGAGAAAAAAACTAAATTCATTTTCTTTCTTTCTGTCAAAACACCATCTTGGTTGCAAAATGTACTCTGCTTTTTGACCCGCAGTTACTCAAGTATCCTCACAGCCATTTTTATTTCATGACGTGAGCTTATGTGGGGGAAAGTTTGGAGACATCTGTGCTATGGAATAAGTTGTCAGTGAGTTTGCACGAAAGACAACTATATAAGAAAGTTAGGAAGTTAGTAAGGGAGAAGGAGATCTATCCAGATTTAAACAATCCACTGTCTCTCAGGAATATAACTACTAACAGTAGGGATGCACCGATTAAATACTGGCATCAGATATCGGAGCCGATACTGGAAAAAATACGATATCGGATATCAGATACAAATTTCCAATACTGAACCGATACTAGTTTTGGCTCTCAACGCCTTAAAAACACAACCTTAAAGGGGCTAGATGCAAGTTAGCCATTTTATACTCACTACTGCCACCCTCTATATTAAGCTCATGCATGACGGCACTTCGGACCCGAATTAACACCTTTTTGAGCGACAGTGCAGGATTTTAGAGGCAGTTGTGGTGAACAGGTCTGAGCTCATTCTACACATTAGGACATGGCTGGAACATGTAGGGGGAGGAAAATACTCTTAAACTCTGTATAGTCCCTTTAACCACCTAAATTTAAGTGAATATGAGCATGCTGTATGTCATTTAAAAGCTAAGAACCTGTTGAATCAAATCGCAGAGTTAGTTTTAACCCCCACAAAGGTATGTTTGATCGCCGCGCACAATGCCGAGGTTAGCATCAACATGCTAAAGCTAGCAGGCTGGGACAGAAACTGACATAGAAATACCTAAAGTCGCCTAATAAAATAAAACAACCACTGCTGAAGCCAAGTGTTTGCATTTTAGTTTAAGAAATAACTGATTGAACATATTTGTAATGATGAGATCACTTCATGCGAGTTAATGTAACCTACAGCCTGTCATATACCCAAGGATATTTAGTGTAGAAAAGTCATCCTTGTTAAATGTTTATCACTAGAGATAATTGATCTGTAACATCATGACCATAAAGTATGCCTTTATTGATCTTTAAATGGAGATAAGAAGAAAACCACTTTTAAGAATCTCTTGGTATCGGTAAATATCGGATATCGGCAGATACTCAAACCCCAGTATCGGTAGCAAAAAAAGCTGTATCGGTGCATCTCTAACTGACTAACTCTACATCCGATCTGTTAGTTAGTTGATTATGTAATAACGTTACTGAATGCATTCTTTATTAGTTCGTCTGCTTGTAATGCGATTGAAACAGAAAGGGCTGTAGTGTTACTGCTAAATACCAGATTGAACTCTCAAAGCTAAGGAATTATTAGCCGTTTGTCGCTTTCCGAGTAAACCTGATAATGAGTTTACCCGTTTTTATCAGGCAAGTCTGACTCAACTAATTTTAAGGCATCATAAATTCAGGATATGTGACTCATTTTCATGGTCTCTTGTAAAAGCCTATTGCTCCGTTAATGGCTGTTTGTACCATTGACTGGATTAGATTGCATGTATAGTGAGAAAACTAGATTTCACCCATTGTTAATTTTCAATTTGTATAGTACTGGTTGAGGGCTGGATGCACCCTCTGAGACTCCCTTTGGTATAAACAGCAAATAGTCTTTTTTGTTAACAGCGCAATGAATTTGAATAAGGGGGATCCAAATAATTGAGGTTGTAATTGACAAAGTTTGGTGAAAATGTTTCTTGTCTTGCCCCGGCCTTTCTTTCCCCTCCGCCTCTCCATCCGTGGACCTTTTTCCTTTCCCGCGTGAGCCCTGGGTTGCTTTTGCATCACACGGCCCCCTCTCTGACTGCGCAGCCAATTTGTTTTCCCAGATAAAAGTAAATAAGCTGAGCGCGATTTAATTGTGCCC
The DNA here is from genome assembly GCF_951799975.1 of Gobius niger. Taxonomy (NCBI): domain Eukaryota; kingdom Metazoa; phylum Chordata; class Actinopteri; order Gobiiformes; family Gobiidae; genus Gobius; species Gobius niger. The sequence goes on from NC_136869.1 coordinate 14,366,790, forward strand.
CATTATCCCACCCTCCAGTCACTCCGCAAAACAAAACCCCGTGCCTCGCTCCTCCGAGACCCGGCTTTTGGAGTGAATCAAATTAGGATATTGCCGCGTGTAAATAGAAACAGCGGGGAGGAGGAAGAGGTGGGGAAGGGGGGAAAGAAATCTCACTCGAAAAAAAAACATTAAAATCCGAAATGGCTCTGGCAACCTTTTAGCACGAGGCCCAAACAGCCGTTCAGCAAATCAATGCAACAAATTTCCAATAAACGCAAGTCATTGCTTTCAATCAACCTTGCCACGACTATAGGCCGCGCACGGGGATTGAGTTATCCCGTAGAACAAAACAGAAAAGAAAAAATAAAGGGACAAGATCTTTTATTTTCTACCAGTGCACGAGCAGAAAGCCATTTGGATTCATTCTCGTCATTGGCTGAAGCCTTCAAGCTAATTAGAATCTTCAGTGGAACAGCAATAACAAGTTAATTATGTAGAAGGGATATTAGCGCCGTGTATTCCCTCTCCTCCCCTCACATCTCGATAAAAACACGGTCTGGCTCGCCTCTGTCTCGGCTTAGGTTATGCGGCTTCACACAGCACATATTGTTTTAATTAATGCCGGGTTGTTCGTCAGCCCGCTTCAAATGTCTGTTGTCTGGGCCATTACAGATGATGGTTTTGGGTTTGAACGGCGCATAAGAGGCCCATTTTTTTCTGGTGTAGGGATGCGAGAGGTGTTGATTGTTATTCCAAACAATGTGTCAAAGTCGGTGAGTTGTTGTGAGGGAGAAGATTAGAAAGCCTGCAGAATATTGTGGAAGAGTTGAAGACATTACACAAGGATCACAATTATATTAAAAAATGTACTTAAAACCTATTCAAAAGTGCATGCAGCTAATGGAAATAATAGCAAAACACACAATGCATTACATACTACCATCTCTTTTTGACATTATGGTTGCATTATTCATTCTCTCTCCTCACAGCTGCCATGAGACGCCACAATCCCTCCACCACCTGATCAACTGTCACCTCCATACTAGAAAAGTTTCCGTTTTCGTAGCTCTGCTCTGTAAAGAATGTTTCAAACTTTTTTTTTTTCCTGCTTTAAAATGCTATTCAGATTCACACCAGAAGAGGGCGACATTGCTCTTGCTTGTAGACGTTGTGAAGAATGAAGAATGTGCCACCCTGCTCCCTCCTGTTTATCAAACCGGCCGCTCCGCTTAAATGTGCTGATGCGGGCCTTGAAGCGGCTCTCTCCAAACTGCTGCCCTCAGTGTTTTAGGCGGTGATTTAAAATGCACTGAAACTGATCGTGTGCCCGTGATGTGTGTCTGTCCCAGATGGACCACTACCCTCCGGTGAGCTACACTCTGCCCGACGCCTCGGACACGCAGCTCAACCTGGTCAAGACGCTGTTCCTCGGCAAGGTCTACGGTGAGTGTGCGCCGCCCACTACACATACACCGAGAATTAAGCAGGGATATTATGCAAACTGATTTGGTTTTGGATTCAGTAAAGCTGCCAGAGGTGAGTACTCAGTTTCATTTACTCAAGCACACAGCTGCACAGTGGGTTGAGCTTGTTCTTCACAGCTAGAAGGTCCTGGGTTCGATCACCGGCCAGAGGAAGGCTTTCAGTGTGGAGTTTGCATGTTCTCCCTGAGTCTGTGTAAGTTTCCTCTGGGTACTCCGCTTTCCCCTACCACTAAAAACATGTACAATAGGCCAGAATGAATGAGAGTGTGAGTGAGTGGTTGATGGTGCAGATTGTCAGCCTCGCTTCTGTCAGTCTACCCCAAGGGACGGCTGTGGCCATGATAGTGAGTAATATTGTATCAAAATATCTGTACTCTTGAGTTAAAAAAAGCCCTGGCAAATCTTCATTTTGATGTGTAAAATAGATGTATTTTGGGTTTTGTTTACGGAAACTCTTGCCACCCGCTTTAGCTTATTTCCTTCTTTCTGCTCCTTTTCATTCATGTTAAATGTTGTTGTTGAATCTAAAAGCTTCTCGACTGGAGCTTAAAGACTGTAGGCCCATGTAGCGCCTCATTGACAGCTAAGACCTACAAGAACCTGATAGTGGCTTTTTTGTTGTTCTTTTGTAGCTATTTTGTTGCTTTTATATCGCTCTTTAGTCATGTTTTTGTTGCTTTATTTTAATTGTGTCATTGTTGCTCTTCCGGCACATTTTTGTGACTCTTTTGTTGCTTTTGCATCGTCGTTTTGTTGCTATTTTGACACTTTTTTCAAGAAGCCTTTAGATTTGGGTAAAGCCAAACTGGAGAAAAGGTGGGGGTTAAGAGGTTAATTCTTCGTAATGATTTATTTTCTCTATGTTTATATATCATTTTAAATAGTATAAAAATGTTTTCATGTTTTGTTTCTTATCATTTATGTCAAAACTGAAACTTGAATCAGACTTTTATGCAGTTTCTCACACTACTCAAGTAAACTTTTTTACTGTTACTTGATTTTGGCTACTCTACCCACCTCTGAGAGTACATAGTACATACCTAAGTACATGTATCATTTTTATGGTGTATATTTTGGAAATATCTGCAGATTTGTCACTTTATGTCTTGTAACCAAACTGTCCACACATAGAATAAAGAATACACCATGATAATAGATTTAAGGGGGAAAAACACATTTAGGGCTGTTGCATGAGATTGTGTGTCATGAGTACAATCCGTTTTGATGGGCTCATACTGCAAATCTTCAATGTGACTTAACGCAATGATTAAGGTTTTTGAGGGCCTCTCAGGCTCTTGATCCTGGAAAAACAGTAGCTTACTCTTATCAGTATCACTCAAACCGGCTCAGTCTTGAAATCCCCTAAAATCCTCCAAAGTAACTTATAAGGCCGAGATGTTTACTTGTCCAGTTTTGTATTTTATTGATTCTTTAATTTCTCATCTGAACATCCTGAATCAAAGGCTTATTTTGTCTCATAGTGGACAGTGCTGTATTTCCCTGTCCACTGGGTGTACAAGCAACAGTTTGTAATTTTCCTTATGGCCACAAGAGGGCTCTAGCACACCATCTTTAGATTAAAAGCCACACGCGTATTAGGCCTATTGTAGATTGCACTGAGTTTTTTTTGTACCTATCACTCCAATGATAATAATAATTTGATCTGTTTTGTGTTTGTGGTGCATAGTAGATTTGTTTTATTTTACGCATTCCTTAATTTACCACATCTCGTCCCTCATTAGGCCGGCAGAACCACACTTCTATTCACTCTGCCTCCTGCCTGCTTCTTTCACTTGTCTCCTTTGTCCTCTAACTTAACAGAAAGTCAGTGAGGCTCAAGTAATGGCTGCCTTTGCTCCGCACTTCACATGCCACAACTAGTATCGACTCTCTCTGTCTCTCCCTCTCTCTCCCCCCGACCCACGGGGAATAAAGCACAAACACATAGGAACACACGCCGAATAGGGCCATCCATCTCTGTCCAACTAACTCTGTACATGCCCTCAAATCAATGTCAGCAGTTGAAAATTAACAAGTAACTTCAATTGCAAATTAACTCGGATTTATATTTATATTTCAGGGTTTCTGGGCACATAGTATTTTTTCCACTAAAACCTATAATTTGTGCCTTTAATGACACTTTGTGGTTCAAGTTAGTGTCTCAAATTGTGTTTTACATTATTGAAAGCCAATTTCACCGTGTTACAAAAAAAATACTTTTTGTGATGTGTTTTTATATTGGGGGTTGCTTTAGTTGAGTAGCTGTCATTTGAAATAACATTTTGTATACCTAAATACATGCAAAAAATGCTAATTATGCTATGAACAACCCCAGTCTCTGCCTAATTGTGGACAGAAAAAAAATTACCGAATTGAGCAAAAAACAAATTTGTTGTAAACCGGTGTTTTTATTTATCCTCATCTGTGAGATATCTTCAAAATCATCATTCAAATCCAACCATTGCCTTAGTAACTTGTCTACCTTGATAAATCCTTTTCGTAGGCCCTCTGGGGGTAATACAAGTGTTAATGGGATGATTGGGGGGTCTTTCATTTCCCCCTGGTGTCTCTGGCCAGAAAACCGCAATTGCAACTTCACTGCCTACGGGTCAGACGCCCCAATGCACACTAATGGAATCACGAAGAAGAAGCTAGCAGGCTAACAGGCAAAGCTAACTGTGGGGTAGCGCCACTTAAACAGTATTTACAGCCAAGTTTTAGTGAAAAAAATTATCTCCATTGTGTAATTGGATGTACAATATCCCGCTCTACCTTTGTCTTTTCTGTCAGAGTAGTATTTACTCTCACGGACAATTAATGAGTAAAAAAAAAAAACACAACATTCCACGACATCTGCAGTGGCGCTTATGGCCTCTAGGGGCATGAGTTACTTAATTCTGCTTTAAGTTCTTGACCTACACGACAAATAAAATAAAATGTAAGTATTAGATTACTGTGCCCATATAAAGCAATGGACATTGTATCATTTTGCAGATCAAATGCATGTTGCAATACAAGCTAGTGCTGACACAACACTTGGCTGAAAAAGTGCAGACAAGCAAATATATTTATGACTGATTGTTTCCAGGCATGGCAAAACTCTGATAACTTTATGTGAATATTTTGCAAGCTTTGTAACATTTAATAGTAAGAACAAAATTATGCACGTAATTGTACGCAGTGGAAAGGGGTGCATTTACGAGAACTCCGCGTCCATTTGAAGCTCTCATATAGTGTTGTCCAGGTCAGGTACCCATCTATTATAACCATCTATTTTAAGCGTAGCCTCCAGCTTTACGTCGGGTAATTGTTCTGAGCATACGGGGAAAGAACAATGCAGAAGAACAAACAAATTCCCTGCACACAGCGAGCGGACAAACAGAGCAGTCAGAACAAAAGCGTCCATTGGAGAGAGTTGAATCTCATCAGGTCAGTTCCAGCTGGTTGTTGACACCGCAGAGCCGCGCTACGCTGAAAACACAGAGGCGCTTGTTTGGGACTGAGACGACGGAAGGTGTGTGGTTGCTTTGTTGCAGTTTTGTTTGTTAATCTCCACTGTACTTTGTGTGAATGAGGAGTGTTGAGGGAGGCCCGTTCAATCCATTGTCCAAGCACTATAGTGTCACTGTCAACAGGACACTTTCCCCACATTACACTGGACACTCCAGACGCAATATATCAAGCTGGTTGTGTTTGTCAGCTGTTTTGCAATTGATGAAGGGATAAAAGCCTTATTGGATAACATTTCACCCAGGAAACAGAATAGAATGGATGGATGGGCATTTTGGTATGTTTTTGTGAGCGGGCTTGTATCTCCTCAAACCTGACTCGTAATTTTGCTTGTTTCCATGGAGATGTTGCTGCCGTGTTGCTTTGACTACAGGTACCCAAACATAAGGTCAAATATGCTAGGTCGTCTATCACAGTGATTCCCAACGTTTTTTGTCTTTCGTACACCTTTGGCCTTTCAGTGGTCAACCGTGTACCCCCTACCTCAAGGGTGTTACAGTTTTTTTAGAAAGTAATTACTTAAAAGTGGTATTTGTAAGAAAAAGGACAATGTTGCAATCAAAATAAACCTAACATTTTACTGAAAAATATAGCTTTTCTTATAAAAATTAGGCTATGTTACATTTTCCCCTTTTTTCAATCTGAAATAGTTCATTACCCCCTGCTAGGTCCTCGAGTACCCCCAGGGGTCCCCGTACTCCTGGTTGGGAAACACTGGTCTATCACATGCTTTATTTTGATATACAGACGGCATCTCTGGAATCGCCCATACATGGTCATGTTTGAAAACAGTTAAAGGGACTATACGGAGTTTAAAAATGTTAAAACTAAGTATTTTCCTCCCCCTACATGTTCCAGCCATGTCCTAATGTGTAGCCTGAGCTCAGACCTGTTCACCACAACTGCCTCTAAAATCCTCCACTCAAAAAGGTGTTCGGTCCGAAGTACCGTCATGCACAGCTTAATATAGAAGCTGCAGGTACGCATAAGACCTGAGGTGGCAGTAGTGAGCATAAAATTACTAACTTGCATCTAGCCTCTAAAAAACAATTTTGAAAAAATCTAAACTTTCTCTAATTATTCAAAAATAAACAAATGCTGAATTGTGAATGTAATTTCCACTAAATAAAGATGTAAAGACATGGAGAGGAGCAAAGTGGTTCAACAGCCCATAAATGCATTAAAAAAAACGGAGCTACATGTTAATGCTAATGCTAACACTTAGCTAGCGCTAGCTACAACTGCTGTTTTTTCACTTCTACAGAACAATCTGCTGTGAGAAAATATCCATATGGACCCGATTTACACTTGATTTTATTATTTGTATGTATGTGATAAATAAGTTCATATTCCACCAGAAAATGGCTAAAAAGAGTGGAAAATTGTGTTTCCCAAAAGATTCTATTTTCCCCCTCAACGAGGCCACGCCCCCTTCTATGACGATCCTGTCTGTATCTATAACCCAAGAGAAGGTAAACAACAGAAACAGCATGACAAAACAACAACAAAACCCACAATCCTTTTGACATGACAATAAACCAGAGGGATATATGAAAACATGCACACAATTTACACCCTTTTGCCCTTTATTACTTGAATTAAACTTCCACTATATTACTTTCCTCATTTAAAAAACATATATGGGATCCTACCCCATGAATTTTAAAAACTCATTTTGAGTCCAAACATTGCTCTAAACTCTCAACCTCCCACCCTTTTGAATCCAGTGATGCATAGCAAAAACCCCAGGCTGCATATCGTTGCATTTATTAGCATAAATCTCCCCCAATGCTTTACCGCTCTGCTGTCGTATTGAACCGCAACACTGAAATATTAATGGTGTGTGTTGCGGGCCTTGTTTTGGAGAAACAAAGCTGCCTGGCTGCTGAACTGTGTTGGACTAATACAGATCCTTTAGCGTGTTTGTCGTAAGCTGTCGGCACAGTTATCATGGCCAGGGTCATGTAGGATTGACTGTGCATTTGCTGCCAAGGGTAATCGCGCTAAAGTGGTATCGATCGACGGAGCGTGTGGATGATTCAGCACATGCTCCGCCGCTGGAACCACTGCAGTCTGATGCTTGATAGGCAAATGTACCGTGTATGTAATAGAAACCATGTCATTACTTTGCTTTGTCTTGTAGCTTTGGTTGCAAAACATAATCTATGGGCTAATGTTTTCTACTCTTCTACTTCATGAAGTCAGGGTTTTATCTCAGCTAAGAATGTTCCCTTGCAGGGTCATTGTGGCTGTAGGTAATGTTTTCCTCCCACTGTTTGTGCTCTCAGTCATCCAGGAAGTATTCATCATGGTGAAGCCTAATTTGTCGACTGGACTGTGTTGATTGAGTTGAGGATGTTTCGTGTCTATCCACAGAAATGTCTGTCCAGTCGGCAAATCAAGCTCCACTACAGTTTTCCCGCCACTTTAAAAAAAAATAGGTGTAGTGCCTAGGGCTGGGTACTGTGAAACAAACAAAAAAAAGGGATACCGTTACTTGGTTTTCAATATCAATTACTAAATTATTATTATCATTATCATTATCATAATAACCATAAAACAAATTAATATAGTTAATCTATTCCTTTTCCACCCATTTATTTTCTTGTGAATTTGTATCATTTGTTTGACGTGAAGCAACCAAGAAACTTGCTTTAAGTTTTTCTTATTTTTTTCCCCGATTTTTAACTTTTTTTTGTTTTTTTGTTTTTTGCCCAAATTTCCCATATTTTAATTTCACACAAAAAATCAAAACATTTTCCAGATTGTTCCACGTTTTCCGCACATTATTCTTAGTGTTTTCCCCCAATTTCTGTGAAACTTTTAATATTTTTTACATTTTTCCAAAATGTTTTCTACTTTTTTTTCTCCCCAATTTTTCTTTGTGTTTTTTCCCAATTTCCCAAAAAGTTTTTTCAATGTTTCCCCTTTTTTCAAATTTTTTTTTTCAACTTGTCTTTAATTCTTTTTTTTTATTGTTTTATTTTTTTTTTACGTTTTGATGACCAATAGCATCAAAACTTGAATATAAAGATTTTATATTTCTTTTAGGTACCTTCCTTCTTTTTTTAAAACCATTAGTAAACCTTTTAAGATTCTTTCAGTCAAAAAATACTGCTAAAACTAGGACCGCTTGTTTATTTGTTTAAGTTTCTCAACTTTCAGTGAGCAATTCTGTCTTAAGAAATAACAAATAGCCTGTTTCTTCACCATTAACCAAAAGGCTTTACAATCAGATGCACAAAGGTTTGTTCACAATGACAAAAAAGGTCAAAACCAATTTCATTCCTGGACTAGAAATCAAATCTGATATAGGACCTTCAAATACAATTCCCTCACAGATCAAGGGAGGCTAATATATTGCATTAGCCTCCCAGTGCACAGCTGTGTGTGTGTGTAATCCTAACCATATCCCTGCTCTGTCTTGTAAGCATGCACGTCAACATTAGCTTTAGTTACGCTGTACTTCCTGTATGTGCGGTGTTATATATGGCCTCAGAGCTCCTTATAGATCACTGTATCCTGTTATAATAGATGGGGCACATCGGTCGTTCATCAGCCGCGGCACGCTCCCACTCAGACCAGCGCCACAAATCAAACCCAGGAACGTACAGTCTGTGTGTCGGAGAGAGAGCTATGGAGACTGTAAACCTGCTATTACAGACAGATGATAGTAACCCCTGTCCTCGTTGTAGGACGTACACCCTGCACATGGGAGTTCACTTTATTGTTCGCCTAAGTCTGTGTCTACCTGAGCAACATGGAGCTATTTTAGACTGATTCTGACTTTCACAGTTAGCTGTACTTAGTGCTGTTTGTTCACTGCAACATTACCCCAGGTGAGACGATGCATGTTGTTCTTGCGGATCCAGAACTTTTGAGGTGCCCTGGTATTGAAGAATGGACATGTGAGAAAAGATTTAGTTTTCATCTCTTAACCCCCACCTGAACCGAGCACATTTTCTCCAGTTTGGCTTCACAGAAATCTAAAAGCTTCTTGAAAAAGGCGTCAAAATAGCGTCAAAAATGAGGACGAAAATGCAACAAAAACGTGACAAAAAAGCAACAAAAAAGTGACAAAAAAGTGACAAAAAAGTGACAAAGAAACGACAAAAGAGCAACAAAAACCTGACAGAAAAGCAACAATAATACAACAAAAAAGTGACTAAAGAGCGAGAAAAAGGTGATAAACACGTGGCGAAAACACAACAAAAAAGGTGACCAAAAAATAGATGAAAAGCCAATGGGCCAAAAGCACATATTTTGTCGGCTCTCCATCGCCCATGCATTTCCATCATAGTGCTGATATTCAAATAGTACATCGACTGGACTGGGTTGATTCTGCGAAGGCTTCTTGACTGACACATGAATTGGACGCCAATTCAAACTCTGGCTCATCCTGAGACGAGGAGTTGCCATATCCAAATCTATTTCTTCTATTCATTCATTAAAGAAGTCTTTGTTTTGGACTGGGGCAAGTTTTAAACCTGAAACCTGTGAAGCTTCAAAACGTATGGAAATTGGAGATGGATGTACGTTACGTGAATTTCTCAATTGTGAGCTCAATAAAGGATTATCTTATCTTATGCCTCTACTGACTGCCTCTGAATTGTCTGTTTGAACTTCTGGTTGCTGTCATCAATAAATCTGGCTCTAAACCGAGTACTAGAAGTTGAAGACTCTGTTGGTTTGAGTCTTCAACTTCGACAAACGTCCTGAACCCAATCACCCCAGTCCAGTTGATTATATCTGAAACTTTCTTCTACGTCTTCAAACAGAGCCGGAGTTTAGCTCATAACACAAGTATCATTTTAACTGCAGTGATTTTAATCGCTGTAACTTCGGGGAAAACAAGCTGATCAATGATGCACTCCGTGAAGAATGTTGCATTAACCACAAAAACGTGGCCCAGGCTCCAGATAATGTTTCATGTTTCAATGAGAAAGATGTCAAAAGTTCTGTGTTGCATTACCTTTCTACTCTGATGACCATTAAAATAGCAAGCAGCATTAAAGGCCCTACAAACAGACTCTCTTTTTTTAGTTTGAAAATGTGTCACACATCCAGTCACCACAATGACAGAAAGAAAGGGTGGGTCACTTACATTTTCTTCTTATAATAAATAATTTAATACCACATTTTAAATATTTGAGAAGATAATGTTTCCCTCTCTGATTGTTAAACATGCCCGGGGTGCGGGTTGCAATGACAGTGAACTTGCTGCCAACTCCTATCTACATAACGGCTTAATTTCCTGGGTCAATACATGTCCATTGTGGAGTGACCTTTGGGGCTGAAGCAATCAGACCTCCTGACAGTGATTAAAAGCCTTTTTGTTGATTGCCCCGATAGCAACAAAGTAGATTTTCTCCCTTATCTCTCCCCTCTGCCTTTGTACCTCTTTTGTAATCCGCTCCATCTGCTTGTGCCTTTCAGACGTACCTGTGGGTCACGGCTGATCTGAGCTAAGATGACATCATGCTTTTATTTTTCCTGCCTTTGATTAGCGCCATAGGCACCTCAGTGAGTCCGGATCCGCTGCTCGCTGCCGTGTCCTCCGCTCTCCGGGTTTTCTCCAGCTGCTGCGCTGGAGCGGGGGGTGGGACCGCAGTGCAGAGGCAGGGATGGGTAGAAGGGAGGCAGACCAACACTGAGCGATCCACTGTTTCTGTGTAGCTAACAGAGGTAACATTTGACACTGCAGCTTTATCGCACGGCTCTCACCAGGTAACTCCAAATGCATTTTCCCTTTCCTATCTTACTTAGTAATGGTGCATTTGTAGCTTGTAGCAGGAATTGATCGATTTATGTGAAATGCCACAAATATTTCTGCATGTATCTGAGCTAAATCATGCTTGTTTTGTACATATTGCAAAAGGCGATGCGTATGGGAAGTGTGAAAGCCACCATATGTCAATGTTTGTGTGGAATCTGCTTGTTTGTCTGCTTGTAGCTGTGTCTGTTCTTTCTAATGCTTTGGCTTGAGTCCAAATCGAGGTCCTATGTCGGGACGCTGTGTTGATGATACACCTGTGGGGCTGTGTTTGCTAATTCCAATCATGTACTACTATACTCCTGTGTCTAAGCTTCTCTGCTATTGGGCTTTTCATCTCTTGTTTTGCAGACTGTTCTTTTTGTAATAACAGATCTTATTCACCCTGTCATCCTTCAAAGTGTGGAATGATGTTGATGTTATTTATTTTGATGTGCATTACCTTGTTTTTCCACTCTTGGTTCAGATCTCTCCAGGATATAGTCACGTCAATACATTTTTGTAGCTGTTATTACCTGTTAATACTTACCAACACGCGTTCAAATCCACCTATATTTCTCATTGCAGCTACTATAACATAACTATTCCGGTTCTCAGATTTATTTTAGTAGCTCAACACCTAATTTCTCCTTTGCTCTTTTTCCAGTCGCCCCGCATCCATTTGTTACCATGGCAACCCCGTTTCAACCCCCCTCTGCCCTGCCCCTCCGTTCAGACGCCCCTCTCTTGTACTTTCCACCAAAACCAACCCCCCACCCACCCACTCCACCCCTGCGTCTGTCCTCGAAGGCTTTTATCGCGTCCCGCACCTTTTCCATCCCTCGACAGGCCATTTTATTTCATGACTGTGCACACCTTCAGGATTTGTAAGGCACAGCCACACCCGTATATATTCAGAAGTGCGGTCCTGCTGAAGGAAATGACACCCCTCAAAAATAATTTCTTTTGTGCCGCTGATTATAGCTGGTGATATCTTTTATGCGGCGCCACAGCTACTGAATTATTCATGGCTTCGGTGGTGAATCAACATGCTGACCTTGTCACTGATGTTTTCGCACGCAGGAGGCTGCATGGTTACAATAATACTGATGCTTGGGCTGATAACAGCGCGGTCATTTCTGAATAGCCGTTATCTTGGTTTTCCTATAACGATGTGGAGATCGTTTGGTTAGATATTCTGCCCACGGGTGATTGATTTGTCAGGAAATAGCAGCTTTTGAAGCACGGTGAAGCTATGGATGGTAAACATGTACCACCAGCAGGAATATGGATGCTTTAAAACAAACCCGATTTGTGTTATATTGAGGGGCTATTGGGAACATAATCCTGGACCTAAATATTGAGTCTCCATGTTTTGTTTTGTTTTGTTTTGTTGCATTTCATTATTGATAATTCAATGCTCTGCAGCTGTACAGAATGATTAAAGAGCAATGTGGAGCAAGACAATTGATTTGTCTGTGAATAAACAAAACCTTATGGCTCTGGATGGTAAGCATGTGGAGCTATTATTAGAAGGTACACACTGTAGATGTAAAGAGCAATGTATGCTCCCCCTTTTGGTTTGCATAGTGTTGAATTTCATTAATGCGGTGTGTAATTCACGTGCATGATTTCATTATGTTCAGAGACAGACAATAGGTCGATAGCTTATTGATGTAGGAAACATAGAGTACTCTTAAAAAGGGGAAAGAAATGCATCCAGCCATTGTTCAGGAAAGTGCTTCCTATGCTGATTTTCTGTCCCTGATTCTGTTTGCACGTCAATCCTCAAGTGCAATACTTTGATTAACATTGAAAAGTGGCTTCACACTCACAGCCCTCATTATATAACATGTATATTTATGAGAATGCGCACCGCCAGTCTAAGTGACAAGCCGCCGTTTTCTAACAACTCTTCCCCGATGAAATCAACAGAAAAATCAGGAGCAGAGGGGGACGCCCATCACGCCGGTTTCATGCTCGGTGCCATTGTGTGTAAACGAGGGCTGTGATGCGCGCAGTGGAAAGCCTCATTAGTATGCAGACTGTGGCGCAGAAGTAATCAACACTTGTTCCTATTCAGATTCATACAGTGGAGTCTGTGGATATCAATATTCTGCACGCTGTTCTAACTGTAGCGCTCGTCTCCCCGTGCTCTGCCTAATCCTACACCCCACGCATATGCAAATACAGGCTCACACGGGCAGCGCGGGAAGAGCTGACCGCTGCCAGTGACGTGTTCAGTTTGAGTCTGCACTTTTTTAGGCTTTTTCACAGCTTGAAGTGCAAAAATCTCAACGTGAGAGACACAGAGGTGAAAAACCCAAAGTGAAATTAAACACTTTTTTAATTGTTTTCCTCACATAAGAAAGGGGTTCTGAGCTTGAAGTTGTATTGTGTGTTACATTTACCTTTTAACATTTGTGGTATATACTTTCACAGCTCCAGTGTTTGTAGTTCTCGTCAAGACTCGGACAGCACTGCGCTCTCTATTCCTGGCAGTTTAATCAATAGTCCAGCAGCAGCTTAGACAGACAGACCCTTATGTTGAACCATCAAAATGGAATAAGGTCTGATTAGGACATTATAAACCATGCACCGGAGACTCATAACATAATTTATTAAGTTAATGCACGCAGCCACGCACGCACACTGCAGATGCCTTGTTAATAACCCTCTTTTTTTGTGTGCAACAGCATTGTCCAAAGCGTTCCTCTGGGTGTGGTCAAATAGACAGCAGCTGCGAAGTAGTTTGGTTGCAAATCACTGCACCATAGATTGTTATTATGGATAGCATTTGTGTTTACATAGTGGGTCTGCGTGCGTGGAAAATGCAGACAGAAACCCATAAGACAAGCTCATCAAAAATACTGACTGCAGAAGCACGCAATATGGACTTGTTTTTTTTTTGTGTCATCACCACTGAGATCTTTCGCACAAAATAGAAGAGTCAGGCTTGATCACAAGAGGAGGCTGCCGGTGTTGGGAGAAGCAGTCTTGTTTCATAATTCATCTCCAAGTTTTGACGGCAGAGTTCAGGGACATTGGATGTTCCCGCTTTAAGTCCTTGGTGTTCTTCTGTTTCTATTAGAGGAATGGAGCAGCCGTGATGCCTGATAGTGTTCTGCTTTTGTGTGAGATGCATTTTAGGAGATTTTTGATTCATTTTGACATTATCCCTGGAACAAAGATTTCTACCTTGTTGTGATCTATACCAGTGGTTTTAACTGCTGCTTCAGGGCCCTCTTTCTGCTTATCATGAGCAAACCAAACAAAAATATGTAAATACGTTTTATCTTAAAGGTGCATTATGCTACTTTTTCTGCAAGGAAAAAAAAGTTGATATTTGTGCATATTTTACCTTGTAGTGCTGTATGCGTGGTCAGCATGGCACCTTTACTTTCCGTCACAGTGGTCTCTACAACACTCCAGGATCAATTGTTTTGTAGGTGTTCGGGGTGAGAAGGTCCTTCAGCAGAGAAAACCCTACAGGGTCCTAGAGACCACTGTGAATGAGAAAGGTACCATGCTGAGCACTCATACAGCTGCTGAGTGACTACGAGGTCAAATACACACAAATATCAACTTTCTTTTTCACATTAAAAGCTGTATAGTGCACCTTTAAGATTGTAGATTTTCATATAAATGTATTTCCTCACAGTTCTGTTGATTCCAGCAGTGATCACTTTTGGGTCCCGGCCCACGAGTTGAGAACTATTGATTCATACCAAGGGCGGAACTAATTAAACTTCTGTATTTTCCATCAAACTTTTTTGCTGATCCTGTTTATCACTTTAATAACACACATGGTAAAAATATATATTTTTTCAATGTATTTGTTGGGGTTTGTTCTTGATCATTTCCTGGAACGTTCATGTGTCATTGATTCACTTTCTCCAAATGTGTCTTGTTCAAAAATGCCACTACAAGTCTCCAATGCATTCTTTTCTCCATAGAAACCGGGCACTTGGATCCAGCGGTGATCGAGCGCCACAACTCTCCCGGTTTCGTCGGCTGTTTGTCCCGGGTCCGGTTTAACGGCGTCGCCCCGCTCAAAGCAGCCCTCAGAGCCGCGGCCCAGTCCAAAGCCAGGTCCACAGACTCGCTGAGCGACAGGCCGCTCACTCCAGTGTCCCACCAGGGCAAGCTGCTCGAGTCCAACTGCGGGGCGTCTCCTCTCACCATCCCGCCAATGTCTGCGGCAACGGACCCCTGGCATCTGGACAACACAGGTAACCCCTGCTGTCAAGGTCAAATATGATGACGCACTGAACATCTGATCATCTGTTGCTTTGTCATTTAAACCATCTACTGCTTTAACACTTGACAGACAACTGAATATTGACACTAAACGAATACAAGAATCACATTTAGGACATAGATATCCCTATTCTATAACTCAACCATTTTATCTGCCTTTTTTTTTTGCTTTGTCAGCTTGGGTTTCAGTATTATTGGAGTGCACAGTCAGTAACCACACACAAACATCCTCTTTGTGTCTTCTGTTACATTACATCGAGGCGTGCTGGTTTTCATTAGACGGGATGCATTGGGCTCCGTGCCAGCCGAGCCTTTGGGAGTGATGAGCTGCCCTGGCAATTGATCGAGCGTTTTGAGCTCCCAACTTTTGCGCAGCTTTCAACACTGCCGTCCGATAAACAGATTAGCCTTTCTCCCTCCTTTACATTTGTACACAGAGAAGGATCTATATTTCATACAACACTCAAGCACTGTCTGTCTGGCATGGATTTTCCTGTCGACTATGTGATTGATGTGTTTATTTACCCAATGTCTTTCAAATTCACTGCGCAATTCCATATTGACATCCTGCGCATGTATTTCAGCTTTGTAAGTACAGAAGCAAAGGGCGCGTAATGAGTTTTTTTTTCTGTATGCTCTGTTGTTAACCTTTTAGATGCAGAGTTCCCCTTCAATGAGGAGCGAGTGATTCCCGATGGGGTCAACAGAGACTCGGCCATTATAGGAGGTACGCCAAGGAAATGTAACTAAATAACTACAGGCACAGAGGAGCTGGACGCGCATTTCATTTCTGATGCGATTGTAGTCCAACTTGTATTATTGAATAATAATATAACAATCTTCTGTACCATTTTCAGGTATAGGTTTCAAAATGTAAATGCTACATATTACCCTATCCTCTTACTGATATGGCTAACTACCGCTTCTCGTCACTGTGCAGGGATCATCGCGGTCGTGATCTTCACCATCCTGTGCACGCTGGTCTTCCTGATCCGCTACATGTTCCGCCACAAAGGCACGTACCACACCAACGAGGCCAAGGGCAGCGCGGAGTCGGCGGCAGAATCGGCAGACACGGCGATCATCGGCACGGACAACCCAGAAACCATCGACGAGTCAAAGAAAGAGTGGTTCATATAACAGCGACTCACATACCGAGACCTTTGTACGAGAAGGGGTCCGCCAGACTGTCCCGCGGGCGGATGGAGTTTTAATTCAATTACGGGAGACGAGGAAGAGGCCACTCACTGAGACTCTCCCAGAGACGCAGTGCTGTATAGGATTTCCCTTTTGGTTTGTTTGTTCGGATTTTTTTTATATGTATATCCAGTAATAGAGGAAGAAGAGGGGCCAGTGGAGCACGGCTATGTGACTGTCTGTACATACTAAACTGGCTTGTTCTTCTTTGTATTGTGCTTGGGAGTTTTCAGTACTTTGAATACTGTACATGACAAATACTTACTCTAACTGGGTGTGATAGCGCAGGTTTTTATCACAAAATCTCTGTTGCGAATTGATTAGATTTTTTTTTCAAATACTGTTCTATTATTGAACACTTAAAACCAGAATCTTATTTAGTTCAGTTTGCGTCACCAATTCATGTCCATACAATGCAACAGATGCGCCACTTTGTACTGTGGTGATATAGTTTAAGAATGCCAAAAGTCACTTTGTAAATATTGTTTGTTGTTTTTATCTCAAAGCATTTATTCAGAGATTTAGTTCCAAATCACTATTAAGATTTATATCAAATCATGTGTCTATTGTGTCGAGAATATATTTATGTTTAGAGGTGGGGCGGGGACAGGAGAGGAGATGTCCTAAGGGTTGATGGGAAATGAAGTTGCACTGTGGTTGTGTTGGCTTAGCTCAGCATGGCAGCTTTTTTACTTTCGCACTGAGTGATAAAGACAGGCTTTACTCACTCGGCGGCCATGTTTTTGCCAAATACTTGAGTCCGTTCACATTCAGCAGCCATTTACCTGTCCATATCTGCACACAGACGCATATCAGGTGGACTAGAGTGTTTTTACGTAGTTCAATTTAATACTCACTGGGGATAGGAATAGGTTTTGTACACAGACTGTGAACAATTTCAGACCAATTTTGACCTAGTCCTAGGCCCAAGTTTGCCATGTATTTTTCATTTGATAGATCACTTGACATAAAACTAAAACCTTTTATCCATACGCTTTTATCATATGAAAGATTATAAGCAAAAACTGGCATCACTATTTCAGTTGTAGCTAGTAGAAAACACTAATGGACCTGTTACATTTGATAAGGAGAAGCCGCAGTGGCCACCGAGGTAAAGAGTTATTGTCCAGCCCTGTTTGCAACCCATTGTAGCATCATCTTCAATATAAAACTGAATAAATGAATCGATTGAGCAAATGCTAGTACCGTATTTTCCGGACTAGAAGTCGCTCTCAAGTATAAGTCGCACCAGCCAAAAATGCATAATGAAGAAGAAAGAAACATATATAAGTTGCTCTGTAGTATCGCACCAGCCTTGGCAACTACCTGGGTATTGAGGCTTAACTGCACCGTTGACAAGCCTCTCCCAGCATCACATTGTTCAGGCTCTCATTTGCGAACTTGTTCCTCTACAATGAGCATTTTTTTTCCTCTTCATTACAAGTAACCTCCGCTTTTCGCCAATCCCTCACAAGTTTCTCACTCACTACAAACTTTCTTTCTGCTGCTCGATTACCGTCGGCTGTCAATGTGATTACAACAAGCATGTGAAATGATGTATTTTTGATATATGAATCGCACCTGAGTATAAGTCGCACCCCCAGCCAACTATGAAAAAAAAGTGCGACTCATATTCCGGAAAATACGGTAATATCACACACTGCAGTTTGTGTACAAAAGCAATTGAGATGTTGTACTTTATTGTGACATCTACTGTAATATTTCCGTGACCTAATGTTAAGAGTGTGTGCTCGCAGCCATTATAAGGGCAGACAGTCAGCCAGTTGTACTAAACGACCATCGCAATTCATTAAGTGGTTTCAGCGGCATGAAATACAAATCCTCTGACAAATGTAATCATTCAAAAGGTCTGGGAAGAGGCGCGGACGATAATTGGCTTATTGTTAACTTTACTGTGCCTTGAAGCTGTTGAGCCGTTTCGCCTTGCCCCAGATTACTGAGCCAAACCTGCTGCATGAATCCACAATGGTAAGAACTCTGAACATGTCTTATGATTTCATTGGTGCTCTGTGTAATCCCTCTCAACAGGATTTCATTTCCAAAAAGTGGGTGGCCAGTCTGTGTGATACAATCTGCATGGCCAATAGTGCACGCATGAGTCAAGGGTCATGTCCAAATAAGGAACACAGGCGACGAAGGGCATAAAGAACATGTACCGGTACTAGGTCCATGTGTTATATTCTGTCATTGACTTCATACAGGCTGCCAACATTATGTGCAATTGCTTTTTGTCTGCCCATTGGTTTGTACATCACTGTTTTGCATCATGGGTAAACTGTCAACATGACTGACGATTGGACATTGGTGAGCTCAGCCTGCCTTCAACCGGAGCCTCAAAAGACTTCATCCATCCTCGAAGGCAAACAAGTGATTTTACGTTGTTTTTTTTGTTTTGTTTTAAACTGCGGTATGTTAACCACACAGCCCTCGGTGTGTGTTTAAGTACTATCGGATAAAGCGACCCAACATTTTGCTTTCAGTTTTGTTGAGTTCAATAAAGAGTGTTTTATCCTGGTTAAACCTTTTTTTCAAATCAAGTTTCATACAATAGGATCCATAGCATATTAAAGTTCACAACAAACAATAGCAACCTTGTCAACCTTGAGATATGAAGTATTTGTTTTGAGGGTTCTGTTTAGAAGGAAAGTTATGTAAATGCAAATCCTCGAGCACAGTGGTTTTCAAACTGTAGTACGTTCTCAGGGTCACCTACAATTTTAGACTCATTCATTCTAATTGGAGACAGTTTCATATATATGTGCTTTAGATGGTTTATACACAGTTTAGACCTAATGTAGTCATTGTTCAATTCAAGTTTATTTGCACATTTAAACTCAACTAGCTAGTATCAAAGGCCCTGGGGAAGAGGTGTGTTTCCAACTTTCCAGTCTAGACTTGAACTGTCCAACAGGACCTGACAGACAGAGGGAGCCTGTGCCACAGAGAAGGCTTTATCCCCTCTTGTTTTTGTCTAGTTTAAGGAACAGCCAACAGGAGATGGTCAGCTGATCTCAAGGTCGCAACAGCTCACTTAAATACGGTGGAGAGTGAAGCCATTTAAAAACAAACTAAACCTTAATTTTATAATGAGAGCTGACAGGTGCACAAAACAGGGGTAATGTGGATTCTGAACACTCTGCAGGCACTCCAATATATAAGGCATTGCGATCATCCAAACGCGAGGTTACAAAAGCAGGGATAGCCTTTTCAGCATCGTCTCGAGGAAGATAGGGTTTATTGGGTTTCATTTTGGCAAGAGTCCATCACTGAAAGAATCTGGACTTTATGACAGCATTTATTCGAGTGAAACGTTTGAAAATCACGGCTCTAAAATATATTTTTTGTTTGATTATATACACGCACAAGAAAGTGATTTTTTTATAGATTTTATTTGATTTTACAGAATTGTCAGCACATTAAAAAAAATACATTCACGTGGTACAAAAGAGGCTTCCCGAGCCCATGAAATCTCTCACTTTGAAACGCCCTTGAGTCATAGGTTTGTGGTTTGGTCTTTGGGTATAAACTTGCTGCTGTGTATGGTTGAAACAGGCTGAATGCAGTCTGAGGTGAAATGGAGCGGACCTCTTAGGCGGCTGGACACTCCGCTGTGGTCACAAACACGAGGTTAGTTCAGACGATTCAATACGATGATCACCTACAACGCCTAAACAAGTGTTACCGTTTAGAGGCAGCATCACAATGTTGTCGGCCAGAATCCCAGTGGCCAGAGAGAACTGCGTGAACTTCTGCTGCAAATCTGCACTGGCCTCAGTTGAGCGGCCTAGCAAACAATAAGGTCAGTAAACACCTGACACGGAAATGCTGAAATGCTGAAGTGAACTTACTGTAAAGTTTATTGAGGACCTCAGACACTCCGTCCTTTGTCTTAATGGTGTGGACCAGAGCGTAGTTATCATACACAACATCAACAATACGCATGTCATTGTCATTGTTCCACCCTTAAAACACAGAAAAGAAAGTTAGAGACCATGAAAAATAGAGACTTTTCAGAATTTTTGGAGGCTTACTTTGACTGCGGAAGGTGAAGCGTCCAGGAGTCTCTGTTTTCTTGGCCAGGTGTGTCATCCTCCAGCATGTGCCATCGGAACTAAATTACAACACGTTTTATTGTAAGATTCCTCTCAGTGGGGGATCTACACTACCAATAAGGCCACATTTACTTACTTGAGGCTGGAATAGGTAAGGTCCATGTCTCCTCCCTCTGTCGGGGTGATGATAGCTGTGCCCATTTTCATTGTGTCTTTATGGTTTACAAACCACTGAGCGTTAGTGGCAAACCCAACGTTGAACCATTTCCCAGCCATCTAAAAAAGACACAGAAAGAAGATTAAATAAGTAGCAATTTTTTACTTTTAGACCGAACCCGCTCCGGTTACACTCCAGAGAGTAGAATTCGTTAGTTAGAATTAAGTTAACATTTGAAAATATGTTAATATAATCTTGTTACCTTCTCCAAATTGAAGTCAGCCACAGGGGGGATGTCTGCGCAGGCGGCCAGTGCGCACATCAGCACCCCCATCATCCTCAGCAGCATGTTCCTCATGGTCTCCCGGCGGTCTTGTTGCAAATAAACTGAGAAACAGCAGAAGGATGCAGGACAAAAGCGGGTAGACCGGGGCTCCTTATATTGTCCCAGATCAGCAAACTCCACCCCATCCCTCCTCCTTTGTCCCACCCACTGAGTCCCCCCCCCAAAAAAACAAAAACCCACTGGCCCAGGATCCAGGCATGCAATGACGGCCTGTTGCACAACAAGCTGGAGTTGAGGAATGGAGGCGGGGGAAGGCACGTGAGAGAAGAAAGAAGTGGAGGCTACATAATGCCCCTCACAGCAGGTCCTCCCTCTATCACAAATGCTCAGACATGCCTGGACTGTCAAAACAGCCGTTTGGTAACACTCTCAGATTGAATAACAAATTTGGTGTGCGTGCCAGGAGCAATGCAAGGGAGAGGTTCTTAAAGAGAAAGCCACAAACTAATATCACAAACAACTATAAAGCACATTTCATAAGATGCGATTTAGTGTGTAGTTTGCATGATTTAGCTAATATCACAAACAACTATAAAGCACATTTCATAAGATGCGTTTTAGTGTGTAGTTTGCATGATTTAGCTATAGTGTAGCAACTCTCAAAATGGTAGATGAACCACTGAGGGCTCAGATGGTTGGGATCATCTTAATACATTTACAGTGAGCTATGTGCTGCTTTAGACATGGTTTACACTGCACATAGTTTGGTAAGTTAAGATTTAGTCCTGATTTGATCTTGATCTTGGCCTACTGGTATTTGGTCCCAATTTATGTTTGGAGGTGGTACTTTATGGTTTCTTCTGGCTCCAAGTTCTCAGACATGGTGGGTTCTCAAAGGGAATCCTGCACAAAACCAACATGGAAGCACTGTAGATGAGAATGTTGCGAACGGAAAGAAATTCAACTTGCTGTAACCTTTTCGTAACTGTGTATCGTTTGCCGCCTCTTGGCCAGGACTCCCTTGAAAAAGGACTCCCAGGAATGTCCCATCGGGGTTTTTAATCTCAACGGGACATTCCCTGGTTTAATAAAGGTAAATCATTCTTTCTGATTTCAGGGGGGGGAAAAAACATCTCAATGCGGCTGGATTCTTTTTTGGTAAATTTCGAAAGAGCATCCTCCTATTGAAATGTCTTTGAAACTCATGTGTCACGTGTTATTTGCGACTTGCATTGATTGATCAATTTGCCTCTGTCTTCAGGGCCTGGCTTGACCCAACGTGCTTCTCCTTATGTAACAGCTTCCTCATGTAATGCTGAGATGTGAGGAGGAGGAGGAGGAGGAGGAGGAGGAGGAGGAGGAGGGAGGAGCAGAAGTGGGGGTTGCCTGCATAAGCACATTTGGTAATTCCTTTCGTTTTGTAACCAAACTCTGTCAACCCCAGTTGGCCCCTGCACATCTGGCTTCGTTTTGTGCACTCCATTAACACTCGAACTACATGCAGCAAGACAACACAAAAAAAACAAGGGCCGCTTTAAAAGTTTGTATTTCAGGAACCGTCTTATTTATTTTTGATTTGGTGATTTCTGCAGGACTATACTATGGCTTCAACATGTTGGAATGCAATCTGTAAAACAAAAGAGGTTGCATTTCTTAGCACATTGCATCACCGGGGTGTCAATTTAAATGGCTCTTTCAAGACTTACTGATGATATGGTCTTGGTCCACTGTGTCACAATGACCTAGGCACAGAAGATTCATTGATTTTAATCATTTCATCATTGGTGAATAATTCTGAAGATGTGCTTATTTCTAATGGTTACATACTAGTGACATGAGGTGGAAACATATAAGCCAGTCCAAAATTCTTTGTTGCTGCAATGTCCTCAAACTTCTTTAACGTTGGCTCGTGCAGTTTTTGTACGCTCCTTGCTGTGTGTAAAGCAGGGACAATTAGACAAATCTATCTATCTATCTATCTATCTATCTATCTATCTATCTATCTATCTATCTATCTATCTTACCATAGAGCTTCATGGTGATCTTCTTCGGTGCAGAAGTTTTTCTCGCAGTCTTCCTCTGCCTCTCATAGGCTAAGATTGCATAAGAAGTGTAGTCTGTGTCCAGCACGATCACTTTGGTGTCCAGATTTGGGTTTTGTCCTGATGCAGAAAAGGCCGTCAGTGCTATTCTATTCACTGAGCACAATTCAAATCTAACGGTTACCTTTGAGGATGAAGTGGCCGCCGGCTTGTGTGAGCTCGTAGACCTGGTGGATCTCCCAACACTGATGATTACTGCATGACAATAATAAATAAAGGGTCAACTAACTGAGTTGTTCTCACCTCAAAGGCTTCACAAACAACTGCAATAAAGATCAATATAGTCTATACTTTACAAGACTTCGAACCAATTTCTGTTACTCATTAGCGAACACAGAGCACATACTTACTGTCTGGTAGTTGTTTTGACAGACAGCTTCTGCTCTTCTCCAGATGTGATCAGGTCCAGCTCCATGGTGGTGGCCTCTACCCTGTTCCCAGGGGTCATGAGGTAAGAGCATTTGGACGCGACGTTTAGGAGGTACCACTTCCCCAGCATCTGTCTCACATAAAACAACGGAAATGTTGTACTGACGCTTTCTTTTGTAGTAATTAGCAGTATAGCGACAGGACGGCTGAGGGATTCCACACACACTCACACACAGGCTGTGGGGTCCTCTGCAGTTACAGTTTTATCTCATTTATTGCTTCTCATTATAGTCCTCTTTGGGGTTGGGTTCAGCTACACATGATTTAGATCAGATGATACTTGGAAAACCAAACCTTTTTTCTAAGTTGTAACCTGATCTAGAGGTTTTGTTTTGTTTACTTTGGAAAAAAATGTGCAATACTCGGGAAAGCAGAACAGCAAATGAAAAAGTTGTAATGTTTCAGCAGCGGTTCTCAACTAAAAAAAAAACAAACACAATCAAGGCCAAACAGCAAATTTCTTGCTTTATAAGTTTGAATGAATATATACATTTGGATCGCAGCTTGTCAGAAGGCGTTGAGTTGTGAAGGCTACACCAGTTGAGAACCACTGTCTAATAGCAACATTACACACAGAGGAAAAGGTTTTGCACATGTTGATGTAGATTTGAAGGATATTTGGATCCACGGTGAAAGTGCAAAACCTTTGTCGAGGTGTGCGCAGACGCTTCTAGTTATAAATTGTTTATGTCTTCAAATTGCCTCTGTAATTACTGTCTGTTTTGTGGCCTTCTATTTGGTCTACCTCTTAGCATCTGTAGCTTCACAGTTCTTTTGTGCAAACCACTTCTAAAAAACTCTCTTATGTTATCATGCATCACGTCTCACTTGTCACATTCTACTTTTAAAGCCACACTGCGTAACATTTTACCCAATAACAAATATTGAAATACAAGCATTTATTTTATGTCAAATATTTTCCTAATTGAAAAAAACCTCATGAATGTACAAAGAAACATGTGCCTTTGCTGTGAGCGGCTCAACTCTCTTACGACATGACTGTAGCTTTACCGGGAGTGGGTGCGTCTCCGGCTCGTTTCCATGGAGATGTGACTTAAGTCAGTAGAATTTGAGATTTAATCAGGTTTGGTTCTCATCCTAATCAATTCATTTATTACCCACTGCATTTTCTGTGTTGAGTTGGTCACAGTGAGCATATTTTGTACTGATGGCAACAGTATAGTTCAAAAAGTTACGCAGTGTACCTTTAACTAAATGTTCTGTATTTCTGAAAAATTGCTGGAGGGGCAGGCGAGTGTTGTAATCTCTCTCATTTCCAGTCATCTGTGTTTGTCCATTGAGACTGAACAGTTGCAGACCAAACAGTGTGCAAAGGTCAGACAGCTCAAATTCTTATCTATAATGTTTTTCTAATCAAATCTTTAAAGTACAACATGTATACTTATCAATGAGTTTGTGTAGTTGTTGCACTTGAATTAAAATGCAATCAGTTACAGCCATAGAATTATTTACAGCTGATTTGGATATTGATTACATTGACAGATACTCCATAGTTATAGATGATTAAGTTCTTGCATTATCTTTTACCTGATCGTTGATTATGTTAGACTCGGGTGGCGGGGTGGGTTCCACTTCTTCTCCCTTTCTTTTCCTCTTTGGTGTACGTGGTCGACTCATTTGTCCATCAGAAACTTCACTGAAAGCCCACATTATCACCAAAACCACGGCAACCACGCACCACAGTCGTCCAGCCATCGTTCCTCTAATACAGACACTTGTTAATCCAAGTGTCGGTAACTTCTATTTCATACAAAGCACTCCCCAAAAGTCCAGGAGGCGCAGTGTTTGACAAACCCCTTGCAGTTATATATTAACACGCACAGCAGAGGCCACGCTGCTGTAAATGCATCGTACCTACAGGGGGCGACAGTGAACACAACCTTTCACACTACAAACTTTTATTTCCTTCTGGCTGAAATGAGTGGACACCATATTTTTGTTGCGTCACGATAATGATATTGTTATAATGCCATCATGAAAAGCTGCAAGTTTATTTATAAAGTTCTGTGTAAGTTTATGTGAAAATGTACAGAAATAAAAAGGAAATATTAACATTGTCTCTTGCTGATTGAGTCCAGTTCTTTTTTTAGTCTTCTTCAGGTTTCTTCAGGACGTCTCTGGGTTTAAACTTTAGAGCCACACTGTTGATGCAGAAGCGGTGTCCTGTCGGGTCGGGTCCGTCATCGAATACATGTCCCAGGTGAGCATCGCACTGCACAACATGACACAAAAAGATGGATTTATTTACTTTGTATTCATGACAATAGAAGAGCTTTTTCCCACGACTTACATGTTTACATATTACTTCTGTGCCAGCGCTGCCCAGGCTGTTGTCAGGTCGACGGATGATAGAGGCGAGGCCCTCGTCCCCCTCCCATGTCCCATGAGCCTCTTTGAATGAGGGCCAGCCGGTGCCAGAATCATACTTTGCCTCTGAGCTGAAAAAGAAGACACTTATTTCAGGGCATCCTTACAGACAGTGTAAGAAGTTGTAATCAAAATGAATACGACTGACGTGATGTTTGATTGGGTGGTACCTGAAGAGTGGAGACTCACAGCAGACACAGTGGTACATCCCGACTTCATTATGGTGGAGGTAGAGACCACTGAAGGGCTGAAATGATGAAACAAGGAGAGTTCACACACAAAAAGTAACGGCAATTATCATCTAGCACAAGAAAACTATTCTCTCATAGGTTTATTTAGAGACTTTGTGGACAACAGCTACCAAATACCTCATTCATAAATTTCCTTCCTTAAAGGTGCATTATGGAACTTTTTGTGCCCCCCAAAAAGTTGATCATTGTGTGTATTCGACCTTTTAGTGACCCAGCGGCTGTGTGAGTGGTCAGCATGGCGCCTTTACTTTTCATCATGGTGGTCTCTACAACGCTCCAGGATCAATTGTTTTGTAGGTTTTCTGGTGAGAGGGTCCATCGGCAGTGAAAACCTTCCAATCAACTGATCCTGGAGCGTCTTAAAGACCACTGTGATGGAAAATAAAGCCATGTTGACCACGCATACAGCTGCTGGGTCACTACAGGGTCAAATACACACAAATATCAACTTTTTTTTCCACAAAAAAAGTTGCATAATGCACAATTAAAGGCCCTATATCTGTTTTTTTTATTGCAAACAATGAAAGAGGAAACGTTGTGGGGGTACAACCTAATCACTAATCTTCCTAACATATAGCCTCCCAATTCTTCCCAGGGACATGTTTATAGGCACATTGCAGGGTCACTTTTCAGGGTCCCTTGCACAAAAATGCTAGAAAAGTACTCATGAAATTGACACAAATGCTTTATAATTAGATCTATAGTGTTTTCCCCACAAACGTCTGAGTTTACAATATACTAAAGGAGGACAAAGCAATTTCATTCCATAACTAGAGAAAAAAAGGTATAGCTCCTGTAGGGTTTGATAAACTTGACATGGATTGAATTTTATTACATTAAAAACAGCTTAGTGTGCAACATTGTGGACAGGCTACACCTTTGTTGATTTTTTCTTGCTACAAACCTAGCTGAAAATGACATGGGTCAAAGGGTCAAAGTCCACCAAGTGTTCGCTTTATGGAAGAGTTGGGTTGGACATGAAATACTAGGCACAGTACAGCCACATGGGCAGGTAGTGGCCTGCAGTGGACTACTACTCGCAGTTGCAGTAGCTTGTACTTACCTCCTCAGTCCCCTTTTCTCTGGTCACCACATACTCCTCCGGGCTCAGCTTCTTTTTCCAGTCAGTGGTCTCATTATAGCGAGTGAGAGAGTGGATGGCTTAAAACACAGAACACACTGCATTCAACATCACAGGCGAGGTTGCCATCGTTTCACGTAACAATGTTCCAGTACTATGATTCTGAGGGACTGTAGAGAAACATTGTCAGTGTGGAAACTTTTGACCAATTCCTTTAACCTCTTAACTCCCACCTGAACGGACCCCATTTTATCCAGTTTGGCTTTACCCTAATCAAAAAGCTTCTTGGGAAAAAAACACACCAAAATAGCCACAAAAAATGAGAAGAAAACAAGGATGTAAACGTAAGAAAGATGTGACAAAGATGTGACAAAAATGAGACAAAAACTCAACCAAAGAGTGACAAAAATTCAACAAAAATGTGACAAAAAATCGACAAAAATGTGACAAAAATTCAACCAAAAAATGACAAAAATTCAGCAAAAATGTCACAAAAACTCAACAAAAATGGAAAAAAAAAAATAGGAAAAAAAACATACAAAAGGTGACACAACACAGCAACAACGCGAGGAAAAAGTCTTAGCTTTCAAATGAGGTGTTACACAGCCAAAAGAGGACAGAATGCATTTGGTTTAGGCGGGTGGTAAGAGGTTAAAATGAAGGGCCCAAAGCATAGTATGGGGACCGAATAGATGCCAATTGTCGCGCTGCAACAAAGAAGGACGCTGTGCTGTTACACGTACCTTCACTTGTGCTGAAGAGACGCACAAACCCGGGGGTCCGTCTCGGTAACACTGCGCTTCTGGCCGCCGCGTGGTGAGAAACGACCGCGAAAAGACGAGCAGCGAAACGGGACATTTTGTTAGTGTCGCCTGTGCAGGGAGGCGCGCGGGCTGCTGCAGAGTCAAGTGCAGGGTCGACTGTGCCAAGTGCGCCTGCTGCCTGGAGTGCATAACGCGGCTAGTTCGCGCTGGATCTAATGGTACTAGGGTCAAAAAACACTCCACATGTAGATGTAGGTCAAAGTGGATTGAGGTCCCACTTTACGGGCTTTTAGGTCTTTCAAGTATGTTAATTGCTGTACATTTAGGCTACTGATAAGCTATATGCGTAAAACTATAAATCATTGACCAGGTTTATCATCTCAGAAGCAGTAGTTTAGCACTTTAAGGTATCTTTGAAATGTAAAATGCAAAATAAATAGAAAAAATATTGTTGGCCAACATGTCAAAAGTAGTGACCCAGATAAATACTCAAAAACAAAAAGTAGCCTATTGAAAATGTTTCTGTGAGTCCTGTGAGCACTGAGTACTGGTGACTGAAGTCTGATTTATGTTTCAGCTGTTACAGTAAAATGTACAAGTAGCTTTTTTGTTTCTCATGTAAGAGTAAAGATACTTCATTACAATATTAAAGAAGTACAATTAAAAAGTAATAAGTACAGTTCAAAAAGTTACTCTAGTACTTGTACTAGCCAATCATTTATTGTTTGAAGAGATCATGCCGGTGCGTGTTGATCTCCGCCAGGGCTGCCCTTTGTCACCGGTTCTGTTCATTAGTTTTATGGACAGAATTTCTCGGCGCAGCCAGGGGCCGGAGGGTGTCCGGTTTGGGAGCCTCAGGATCTCATCTCTGCTGTTTGCGGATGATGTTGTTCTGTTGGCTTCAACGAACCGGGACCTTCAGCTGCTCTGGGGCGGTTTGCAGCCGAGTGTGTAGCGGCCGGGATGAGGATCAGCACCTCCAAATCTGAGGCCATGGTTCTTCACCGGAAAAAGGTGGTTTCCCCTCTTCAGGTCGGTGGGGAGTCCTTACCTCAAGTGGAGGAGTTCAAGTATCTCGGGGTCTTGTTCACGAGTGAGGGACGGATGGAGCGTGAGATCGACAGACGGATCGGTGCGGCATCAGCAGTGATGCGGTCGCTGTATCGGTCTGTCGTGGTGAAGAGGGAGCTGAGTCGGGGCAAAGCTCTCGATTTACCGATCGATCTACGTTCCCACCCTCACCTATGGTCATGAGATTTGGGTAATGACCGAAAGAACAAGATCGCGAATACAAGCGGCCGAAATGAGTTTCCTTCGAGGGTGGCTGGGCGCACCCTTCAGTCGAGTCGCTGCTCCTTCACGTCGAAAGGAGCCAGCTGAGGTGGCTAGGGCATCTGTTTCGGATGCCTCCTGGTCGCCTCCCGCGGGAGGTGTTCCAGGCATGTCCTAGTGGGACAAGGCCTCGTGGAAGACCCAGGACACGGTGGTGGGACTATGTCTCCGAGCTGGCCTGGTGTCGCCTCGGGGTCCCCCCAGAACAGCTGGCGGAGGTGTGCGTGGACCGGGAAGTTTGGGCATCTCTGCTGAGACTGCTGCCCCCGCGACCCGGCCCCGGATAAAGCGGAAGAAAATGGATGGATGGATGGAGATCATGCCTGTGGTGTTAATCAAAGTTTTTAACCTTTGAAGTGGCAATAATGGTGTAAAAACATGAATGACATTGGAAAAGGGACACAATATAAATGCTCCATGTGTGTTTTACAAATAGTAAGCTGAATAAACATAAAACTGGCATTAAAATTAAATGACTGGATGAGTTTTTTGCCACTATATTGTTGTTATTGTTCATATGCTTTGATAATGTTCTGCAGCCGGTGTATTGACTTTCAGGAGACTCCCGGGATTGTGCATGAGGTCCACAATATATCGCTGTGCTTGTCCACTCAACACTAGCACCTCATTCCAGGCCCGGTTATACTCGCCCCTGACAAGAGAACAGCTCAGCCCCATGCAGTCTGCCAAACACTGAAACAAAATGTGGATTGAGAGAATAGAAACGCACATTGTTTGTTTACTTTTTGTTAGAGGACCTCACCTTGAAGAGAAGCGCCCTGTGGTAATAGGTCCCTTTGCTTATCATGCCGATAGGAACAACATTTGACTGAAGTTGAAATTTGAGCTTGCTGATGTGAAGGGTCCATTCAAATGTGTGCATCTTTTCCATGTCCACTTCTCCTCCCATGGCCTGACTGACCATTCTGACACAGGAATAGGTCAGGAATCAGAGAAGGTAACAGCATGACAAACTATATAACGCCTGTATTATGAGTAAGTAAAATGAAGTGAAGGCTGACACTCGCATATGCAGCTAAATCTGTGACAGCCAGGATGCACTACACACCTAAGTTTATGTTTATCAATGTGTTAACAAATGTTTGAGCTATTAACCTGGCCAGAGCAGAGTATTGCTCCTTTTCATCATGCAGTTCTAGGACAGTTTCTTTGGCCTCCTGAACCAAAGCCTGCAGCTCCGAATCATTCAACATCATAAAATGCTTCTCAATGGGAGACTGGGAAACTGTGTGATCCAGGTCCTTGGCTTTTGGTTTGTTCTCCTCCTTTTTTTTCCTTTTAGTATAAAAAACAGCATACATTCATTTATACACCTACTGTTTAGAGTGCACTTTATGAAACAGGCCTTCAGAGACGGACTCTAACCTTGGTGTTTCACTCTTCACACTGATGTCTTTTCCAGATAAATGGGGCTGCTTCTCTTCTGTGCAAACAACCGTCTCTCTATGTAGGACCACAGAGAGAAAAGGTCATTCAGAGATAAGGACAGAATATGTAAAATGACATTGTTAAATCAATAAGAAAGACTAATAAAACTTTAGGAATACAGTGTAATGTGGATAAATAAAGATGGTTTATTGAGGCCTTACTCAGCTACTTGATTTGCGGTGTTAATGACAATAATAGCCCGGTGCTGGTTGACAGGCTGACCGTAGTATTCCTCAAGAGACAGGACTCGTTGACCGGCCACAACCTGGAGACAAAATAGAGGCATTACAGAGTAATTCTCCGAAAGTGTTGGGAAAGCAAGACTAAGATTTTTGAAAGCCAGCACAAGAAAATAATCAAATACTCAAACCTTTCCAGCGTCATAAAATCCATCAGTGATGTGGTCAGTGGGGGACAAAATGCCCATCAGGCTATATTTAACTGGCAGGTTGAAGTTCAGCAGGGCTGTCATGGCCTTCTCACTCAAGATAGTTCTTTGTTTTTCTAATTGGTTGATATTTTGAAGCTTTTCCAGAGCTCTAGAAACAAGTTCAGATATGTGGAAAAGCATACACACTGCTTTACACTGTCCAATGCTGACATCCAGTGGTTATTTGGAGAATTACACTAATCTGCCACACAATATTGTATTCTGAGAATATAACAATGAACCAAATTCATTGTTATATTCTCAGAATACAATATTGTATTGCATTTTACTTATGACTAATTATAATAGAGTCTTACCCCAAAACACACATCTCCACAGCAGAGTGCTCATCAGAGGCACACGCCTCCACAGCTAAGCAAGCCGTCTTCTGCACTTCTTTATATTTGGAATCAAGTAAATTGACCAGTGGTGTAAGGCCACCAGCATTTTTAAACTTTAAAAAAGGGGGATAAGCTTAGAATCCATAAAATCCTGAATGCAATATTGTTTTCAAATTAACAAGTGAACAGCTTACTTCTGTTCTCGATGCGGTGTCACAAGCCAGTGCTCTCACACAGACCGCGGTGCTGATCTGGACTTTAGTATCTGTGGACTTCAAAGGCTCTACTAGTGCTGGCAGAGCATTTTGGAACAGAATGCTGTAACGGATGTCGTCCTGCACAGCCATGTTGCTCAGTGTGGCAGCAGAGCAGGCCACAGTTACGGGACATTCTTCTTTGAGCAGCTGGATGAGCTGCTCATGCCCTCCAGCCTCATACACTGCCCTAGAAGATGAACAAAACAACACTGATTTATGCAGGACAAACCAAGCTGTGTGAAATGGATTGTTTAGTATGGCATTGTCATTTTAACTTTTGACTTACGTTACATTAAGCTGGTTGTTATATGTAAGAGCAGAGAGTGCTCTTGATGCTTCCCTTTTCACAGTCACAGCATCACTGCACAGCAACTGCACCAGAGCAGAAATACCATCTACAATGGACAGAATCAGTCAATTAGACATTTGATTGTAATGTGTTTTAATAATATGTTTGTTTGTAATTGCATTAGCACCAAGTTCTCTGAGGATTTCTTTACTGGCCAGGTTGGCACTCATTTCAACCACTGCTTGGCTTGCTGCTGCTTTTACTCCATCATCATTCACAGAGAGAAGCTCTACCAATACCTTCTCAACATTTTGCTCATGAAGCATGTTACGATTCTCAGCTACAAATTAAAGTTCATTTAGTTACATTATAAACATGATTTAGCAATGACTACAATTGTGAAAGACTTGCTTACAGCTCTGAGCCACTCTGGCAATACATGTTACAGCATTGGCTTGGATTTCTGGCAGCGGTGGACTGAGGATAAACTCCATCAGCTGAGCCAGACCCCCTCCTTTGTGAATAAGCTGGAAACACTCGCAATCATTTAAACAGTTAGCAATAACCTGCAAAGAGCCAGCATGAAGGTCGTGCAGGTCCTGTGAAAAGAGCATGTACAAAACCAAATTGTCATTGAATATTTAATATTCTAAAAGAAGAAAATGTTTCACTTACTGGGTTTTTAAGAACCTCTATGAGTATTTCAAATCCATGCTCTTCTCTAAATGTAGTGCGTGTGTCTTTGTCCATTGTGATATTCTGCAGTATTTTCAAAACCAATTGTTGAATTACAGGAAATTCAGACTTTAGCTGTGCCAGTAGGAGAGGTATTGCACCAAGTTCATGTATAACCACACGACTTGGGTAATCCTTTACACACACACAAAAAAGCAATGATTAGAAATATTACAAATTGTGCATTTTATGTGTTGAATGCAAAGTCACCTGAATTTGATTAAAAATGATCTCTAGTGAGTTTTTCACAACATCTGGATCCGGACTGGACAGAAGCTGAATCACTGGTGGCAAACCATTGTTATCAAGGATCAGTGCTTTACTGATTAAATCCACAGACAGAGAAGCCAAACATAGGGTCCCAAACTCATGAATCACCGTCTCCTCTGCAAATTAATTACAATTAGTCCATATATAAAATATTGGCTTACACAGTGCTATACTGTATAACTCACCTTGTGGAGAGAGCTTGTCAATAATGGAGGGAATTACATTCAGTTTCATCAAGGCATTTTTCACTTCAGCTTTGATTGAAAACAAAGATGGATTACCTTAAGCTGTGAGTACTCATTATCTCAGACAGGCAAAAGCGAGAAAATTCCTTGCTGTGAGTGAGTGTTTACAGATGACATTAGTTTCTTACGCACCGTGGGTGGACATGATGCCCAAAGTCATAAATGCATGGCGTCTGATCAGCTTATTGCAGTGACTGATGAGCTGACACAAAGGTTCCAGGGCCCCAAGTCCCATGAGTGAGACCTTGTTTTCATCTCCTGACAACAGATGGAGACAGTGAGCAAAAAATAGCCAGTAACGTTTCCTTATATGATTATAAAATATCTTAAAGTAACAGGGTAAAATGCCACCTCTATCAGCAAATGCATAAATTGCTTCACACGCTTTTATGAGGATATCTTCTTCAGGGGAGCTCAACAGAAGGACCACTGTTGCTGGAGTTTTGCCTTCGACTGACAGTGGATCAAACTGTGCAGAAGAAATAAAAACACTGGTCTAGCACAGTAGTTATTATTATGTAAAGCCAGAGTTTGGCCTTGCTTCACACAGCAGGGGGCAAAGTTGGATACTGTTGATTTTACAACTTATTCTTTTCGTTAGTCTGTTTAGTTCACGTTACTTGGCTTGACTCACCGTCTCTTTTGTTGGAGTTGCGTTGTCTTTTTTACCTTTCTTTACCATTGCGCAAGTTATGCTAGCCTAAAAAAACGTAGAAGCTCTTGCAGATATATTCAGGCTAAATTTGATCTGCTACAAGAGGAAAAAAAAGTAGCCTGTCGTTAACGTCAGCTAGCAAACTAAACTGAGTCCTACACAGACAACAACACAGCGCAAGAACCTTGGTAACAGTCGCTGTTATTCTCTTTGCGCTGTCCTCTAAAATAAATGTCAAGCATAACGAGAAGTTAAGGAATAAATGGATGCTAACACTTTCCTTCGCCCACAGCTAATGTTGACGAGGACATGCCACGTTGCTAGGCAACCCTCAGCTGTGGAGCGAAGTGAAAGTGCTGGTTCGATTCCGACTGCTTTACAGGCTAAACTTATAATACATAAACATTACTCAAAAAAACTGATTAACTAGTTTAAAAAAACAGATTTTAATCAAACAGAGAGGAGACAACTGGAACGCAGCAAGCACAGAGAAGATGGCAGACTTCAACGCGAGGTGGTCTGTCCGTACCATCAAAGTGCTGCCAATGAACCAAAATACATAGGCTATGTGTCTTAGTTCGGACCATGTGCTCAAAATAAAGCTACAGTCCATAATAAATGTATAAAATAAAATAAAATAAAATACATTGCTCATACATAGATATACATACATACATAGCTAACAGGTTTCCGAGGTATGGGCATCTAAGAGTGTCAGGCCATAATGTACCACAAACTAACAGTAATAGTTGAATATATATTAAAAAAAAAAAAAAAGATAATAATAATAGTATGAAACCATAAATAGGGGGATGTAAAACAATGTAAAGCTTGAACAAGAGGTGGACTAGATGTAATAATGGTCAAACCTACTTCTCAAATCAATTGTTCTCCCACCTCATAAAATAATTAGACTGCCATCAGACCAAGATCAAAATCAGGACTAAACCAAGTCTAAGGGTCTATAATAAACCTGTCTACATTAGCATTTGTCATAGGCCTACCTGAGGCTACTGTGGAGGTCATACCTGTATGTGCAAAGCTTATGACGGTATGTGTATTAATATACTCAGGTATTGGGATATATGTGCACATTCAGAAACATTTATTTCTTCGTATTGAAAATAGATAATTAAATAAAAAACTATAACTGAAGTCTGGAGTACAGCACAATGAACAATATTTAAAAAATACAATAATCGGTGAATAATGATATAGAAATATATTTTTCACATTGTCTATAATATAATAATATTTTTGATGAATATTTAAAAGATTCGGGAGAGCATACGCCCCACATGGGGAGGGAGGGGTGCAGCGAATCAGCGCAGACTGTCACCTCCCCTCCGCCGAGCTGTCAGTGACAGCGGCACACATGAGCCTTGGCACTGCCCCACGACTCCTCTGATCCTCCGTGTTCTACCATCAGAGGAACAGGGACATGACGGGACAGGAGAGGACAGCCATCTCTGCCGACTGAGGACTATGCGTAGATGGAGTCGTCTGTTGTAAGCTGCTAACTGTGAGCTAGGCTTGATGCTAGCCGATGCTAGCCTCTGAACGGAGCTCTCTCTGCATTGTGCGGTGGACTTAGCTGAAGCTAGCGAAGGTCGGGAGGACTCACGGTTAGCTACGGGTTAGAAGTCTGTCTCTCGCCTCGGAGCATCATCATTCAATTCAGATATTTCAACCAGACCTGGCAGCATTTTATGGGAATTCCTATATATTTTTGTTCACACCAGCAAACGGACTTCTAATACAACCAGCGGAACCAAAGTGAGCCATTTAAAACATTATCGTTACTATTAGCTATGTTGCTAAAGCTAACGCCAGCTCAGTGACTCCTGCCGTGGCAAGGAAGGAAGAGAAGTGACTTATGATGTGGTGTGAGAGAAGTGGCAGTCTGCCAGGCAAGGGAGAACAGCAGTGTTAGCTTAAAACTGTTCCCACATCATTTACTCCGTGCCTGGCCCACACAACAAAGCCTGGATGAAGAAGGGAACTTGGACACTTAAATTGCGTGAAGGCTAAATGCTTTTGGTAATAACGTAGTCGTGAACTGGTGGCCTCTGTGAGCCGCTTTGGAGAAATACTGTCTTGGCTTTTACATTGAGTTCAGTCATCCTTGTCTTCTGTAATAATGGCATCGGCGAGCAGCATTGCAGCAAATATTGCCAGCAAAACGAAGACCAAGAAGAAACACTTCGTTGCACAGAAAGTGAAGCTCTTCCGCGCCAGCGACCCTCTGCTCAGTGTGCTTATGTGGGGAGTCAACCACTCGGTAAGCCATCACCTTTAATACCTATGATCGCCTAAACCCCATCATTATAATGTACCACATTAAGCCTGTGCCTGTCGGTCGGAGTCCAGCTCTTTTATTATTACAGATCATGATTGACCATGATCACAAATGACAGCTGTCCAGTGTTTTTTACAACAACTGTAACATCAAATAACTACATTTACCAAGTGGGAGAATCTGTTTCTGCTTATAGATGAACACCATCATGAATGACATGTTGTGTTATTTTGAACAGCTTTCTCTGTGTGTGGTGCTGAGAGCAGAAACAGTGTTCTTCAGTTTCCTGTTGTGCAGGAGGATAAGCTCCAAGGGCTCCATGTCATGAGAGAGCACATCTTCCCATGCAAGAAGGCTTATCTTTGCTCTGGTTTCCTTTCCTGTGCTAAGTATTTGCCCTGGGACTCTTGTCATATGTTCAAATGAAGTGAGAGCCAGGCCCGCATTCGTCTAATTGTAACTGTAAACCTGCAATGACAGTAGCCACTGGCCATGTTTATATGGTCAGAGAAATATAACCCGAGTAATCAGATTTGACCCAATAATCAAGTCTAATGTTCACATTCAAATCTGATCAAATCCAAGTGTCAGAGTCAATTTTAGAGCCATTGTTCTGCTGAACTATCTGCTCATCCCTTCCTGCGATCATCTCTGCCTGGTGTGGTGTTTGACTCCAAATCCAAATATAAAGAGTGCAAAGAGCTCCCTGTGCCGTCACTCCCCCTTGGGCACAATAGCTCAGTGGACACATAAACATTCAGGGTTGAAGCCCAGTTTGTACCATTAGAAAATCTAGTAGCACAGCTGATGATGAGTCCTAGACTCAGACTCACCTTCACATCAGCAGCACATTACTTTAAAAAATCAAATCAAATCCTTTCTCTCTTGCTCCAGTTTCGACATTGCACATGTTCCAACAATTCTTGAGTTGCACAACTCGCAGCCATTGGTGAATTTGTGACGCCTCAGGCCACATTTATGTTATTCCGTTTTCTTTTTGACTCTACGCTACTGTAGCTGGGGGGGTCAAGTTTCCAGATTGGGCCCACTGGACAGTAAAAGGTGTGAGGGTTGTAGTAGTGTCAAATATAAAGAGTTCACTCAAATTCCAAACTTGAAACAGTTTGTTTTGTGCTGTAAATAATTGGACTGAAGGAGTCAATGGAGGGTTAGCTGAAGAATGCAGCAGTGCAGGCTGTTCCCTCAACCTTCTGCACCAGGCCACTGATCTTTCTTGTAGTGATGCAAAAAACATCTGTTCCATGTTTTTAGGCCAATGGTTCGCTTTCAATGCTGTGTCTTGTTGGAAAAGATTATGTCTGTCCTGATATTATCAAAAGTCAGTGTTTATCTGTTAAGTGAATCACAACATAAACACTTTAACAGGTATCCAAAAAGAGAGGGTTTTGTCCTGGCAATGTCTTACATTAACTTGCTTTTTTATTCATTTTAGTAGTAATTAATTAAAATCAAACTGTACTACATAGTAACCAATGTATGACCTTTCAGTTCCCTTCGACAGAATTCAAGGTCAAATCAGGACTAAGCCAGATTTTATTAAATCTACTAACCTTGTAGTTTAACGTCTAACAAACATGAACAGAAATGCATGTGATTCTTGTATCATTTTAGCAATTTCATTCGTCTCTCAAATATGAATTACCCTGGACTTGTTTAAAATGTCCACAAAGAGTTTCACCTTGATATTAAAACATGTCACAAATCTGATCACATGTGCAAAACTAAACCAAAAATGCACTTCGATATCTTTTCCTACATTGTGCAGGCCTCATCTTTAGTTGATAAAAAAGTAGTGACGTTGAATCGGCTTGGATTGTGCCATATGCTGAGGTGTAAATTCATGGGAAGAGAATGTGGTCCTGTCTATTCCTGTCCTGTGGTGTCTGATTGCACTATGGAGGAAGAAATGCCTGTCACAATGTTTTCTTACAAAATCAATACTGCATTTGCTGGCCATGATTTGATATCGTCGACACCTTTGATGTGCTCCCTCCTTGAGCACTGTTGGCTATACGACTGACGAAACACTCGCGTACATCTGATACTAAAACACATATAGTTCTTTTATCCACTACAAATGCATGATAGCGAAAGATACAGCCTCTTTAAGTACCTGTGTGTTAAATGTCTGCATAAAAAAACCTGGGAGTGAATAAATGAATATGAATACCTCCTGAAGAAGCCACTGTTTACAGTCCAGCTCCATCCTGCGCTTCCTTCACTGTCTGGGCCTCCGTCTGACTCAGAAGCAGTGCCAGGTTTGTGGAAACTATAAATACCTCAGAGTAAGCACAACGCTTAATATATAATGACTGTGAGTTGAAGACTTGTGTGCCCACATCCATCACTGCTCCCTCTGCGCAGGAGAACATGTTGAGGAGCAGCTTGACTCGGCGGGTCATCATGAGCTTGTTTGTATCCTGCAGTAGCCTTCATTCACAAGGGGATGCTCATGCAAACTTTCATCTACTGTATTTGGCGGTAAATTATCATAGGTTTTATTGAGGGCTTTTTCGCTGCTGTTTCCCTGCTCTCATTTTGCAAATTGTTCCGTCATCTCCTAAAAAATAACAAAATGGCTCGTCTTCGTAGGGTCTAATTGTGCACTAAATGGGGCTGAACTTGCAAATCGCTAATGGCATTAGCTTGTCAGAAAGACACGCGTAGTTTCATCCCAAACTTTACCATTCTGTTTGCACTTCTCACTTTGGCTCTACACAAATACATCTATAGGAATCAGGAAACAAATCAAACAAATATAATGTAGCAGTTGGAGCTAAATCCAGAGTAAAAGCTAGAATGCTGTTAGAGAATTGACCTAGATATAGAAGTTCCACTGAACCACGAGTTGTTAAAAATGGAAATGGATATTAGTGTTCTTCCTGACCAAAGAGAAGTCAGCAGTGAGTCAGTCTGTCAAGTTTCACTTGTCTATTGTAAATAATAGTCAACTTGACATGCTTATGAGATAATGGGAAATTGGTGTGAGCAGAATAAACAAAATGTATGTCTCAAACAACTGCTGCGCAGTTAATTTTCGTTGCCATGGCCAAATGATTGTTATTGCAATGTCCATGACACAATATCCATGTCGCAAGCATCCAAAAATATGACTCAGAATCAGAGGTCGTCCATCCGACTACTTTAGTTCAGTTTTAGTTTTCATTTTCGTTATTTGCTTCGGTTTCTGATTTGTTTTGGTTCTGATTTAGAAGTTCTTTTACACAATTTGATTAAAAAAAAAAAATGCTTAAATGATATTTGTTCAAATTGAATGAAACTTACCTTGTAGAAATGGTTCAGTAAAATATTGCAATAATATCATTATCACAATATTGACAATAGTTTTCTCATTTTGTGCAGCACTATCTCAAACTATCAGAAAGGATAATGTCATTTAGGTTAATATGTAAATATCACTTAATACCCTTTTTTTCAAGCTTCTTTACACTTTTCACCGACAGCTTTTGTGTCTTTTTTGCACGATCTTCCAAACAAACATTGATTTTTTCTAAGTTGAACAGATTCCTCTCTCTTCCCTCTCCTGTCTCTTCTCATCGCTGTGTCCTTATTCCAGCTGACCCCTCTCTGCAGTGTCTCCACATGAGTAACACAATAAGAGCTGGTGCTGACACTTTAGCTGAGAGCTCCTCCTCTAAATTAGGTTACACTGCGTCCACCTGCCATTGACATCAGCGGAGTCCTGCCCCATCAGCTCAACGCAACTTCTCTTTAAATACAGAGATTAGCCTGGACTCCACTCGGCTGCGGTAGTTTCAGTTCGGCCTGTTTGGCTTCAGTAAACAGCGCTTTCAGGAAAGTGTTTTTGCCCCTCCGTTGTCACGTCTTTTACCAATAAAAAGGACAATAACATCATTAAATAGAAGTACATAAAAATTAAGAGTTCTCAAACGCGCTGGGTGTCCTTTATAGGCTGTTTCTCCACACGCCCAAGGCATTGTCTTACCGGTATGATTCATCTACACATTTGGGTCACGCTTTTGTGTAAATGGTGAATGGGCCTTAGAGGTCAAGGGAATAATATCACATTTCTGCTAAAGGTTAAATGAAGTCAGTTTGTACTAAGAGAAGAACGTGGCATTCTAAGCTCCCTAACTCCACATGGGCGTGTGCGTAATGGGTAATAATAAGCATGACTAATGCATGTAGCGTTACGTAAACATCGGTCGTCGGTTTAAGGGATGAGGACATTGTGGTCGGCTCCTGGAAAGGTGCGCAATCAACCAAAAAGATTTTCATTTTGTCTCCTCAAAGATGCTGCGGTTTTGCCCTTAAGGCCTGGTGTCTGTCTCTCTCCAACCTGGATGTTTATGACTCATTTTCTACTCATCTTGGTTGATCTCATTTGCCTTTGTAATTCCATCATTATTGTTGGAGATGCAGTATGTAATTCGTGCCTGCAACTTTCCACTAAAGTGAATTCCTAGTGTGTGATCGGGTATCTGTAAAGAACTACTTGTATTGAAGAGTCCCAGCGAGGACGCGGAGTGGCGGACTAGCATGTTGCGGTCTCCTGTGATGCAGCTGTGAGAGCGTGCGTGACTCCGGTGCGTTGTAAGTGAGCAGTCAGCGGCAACAACATCATCCGTCTGTAACTTGTTCTCTGAGATAACGTTAAGCCACGCTGCTGCTGCTGCTGCTGCTGTTGCTGCTGCTGCTGACTGTGCACTCTCTCCTCAACTGTTTCCTGTCCAACAGAAACACAGCACAGCGCACTTCACTACGGCCCGGAAAACCAGTCCGCGTCACCATGGAGACGCTCAGGAAGTGGTGGTGCGACTGTGAACATTTGTCGGCAAAGTGATAGGAGAGTGATATTGGCTGAATGGGCGAGGAGAGACACTTGCACATTACACAGTAGAAATGATAGTTTTCCGACTAGTGTAGAAAAAAAGTAGCATTGAGGAAGTCAGTGCTGCACCGGTTTCCCCTACCACTAAAACAACATGCACAGTAGGTTCCCCTCCTGAAAGAGAACTGATTAATCTGTGGGACTTTCAGACAGTATTAGGATAATCAACGTGGTTCTTTTTTCAGCAAACTTACTATAGTTTTTTTCTACGTTGGACTTTCAGATGATTCCTTTGAGGTTTTCTTGGTTAGTTGCAACATGTGGAAACGTACTGTACTCTGCAGACCTACTGTATATGTTCTAATATTGCCTGGCGTGGCTTGTTGAATTCACTTTTCGCCATTCTGTACTTGAAAGGATGAGGCATTGTGCCGGGGCCCTTGTGTGAAACCCAGCTTTGTTAATGAGGTGACATCTCCTCTGCTACTCTGCAGATACCCAGCATGCATCAGTGCCGTAGCACCCGCGTGACGTCAACGCTTGTCGCAGCGTTGCACTGAATGGCGCTCAGATGTGTGGACTTGCATTTTTTTTTTGTGCAGCTGCTGCCGCTGACCCGCTTTAGTCTCTTTTTCCGAGCGACGTTTACATGTGCACGTGGTCGTCTTCACAGCTCCCTGAACTGTTTGAGGTTTCCAGGCTGTGTTTTTCTCTTGTTTTGTTGGAAATCACATTCAAATGAGTTAAATATTATGCATGATCACACCTCCGCTGCATTGACCTTGGCGAAACGCAAGTCTATTAATAGCCACGCAACCTGCCAGGACAGAGAAGCGACAAACACACAAACAGTCATAGTTGTTTTTGTGACTCACGGCAAACATCTGCCATGAAGAGCCGTGAAACTACAGGCTCAGCATTTACCTCAGCTGACCAGGGCCACTCACTTTAATCATTTATCATCTATGTACCATCATTATAGGAGGGTTACTGAGGCACATAACCAAACCTTTTGGACTTTGCTTTAAAATGTCTTTCAAAATCATAATGAAACCATTTCTTCTTCTGTTCTTTTTCAGATAAATGAATTGAGCCATGTTCAGATTCCCATTATGCTGATGCCAGATGACTTCAAGGCCTATTCGAAGATAAAAGTGGACAACCACCTCTTTAACAAGTGAGCACACACAACTTTAGGTTTGATACAATCAAGCTAAGATGCCGGCAGATTCTGAGCTTTACACATTTTTAACCAAGTTAGTCTCAGTTTAGTACTGGTTTGGTCTTCATTTTCATCGTAGATTATAATAAATGCAAATTATTCTACTTTTGTTGCACTTCCTTATTTTACTATGTTACCATGGGTACCAGGTTTGGGAGACAAGCTTCTCCCAACACTGCATCAAATTGTGTTATGCATACAATTCACTTCTCCAGTCAAATGCCATGATGTTTATTTTGCTGACTGTGTTTCCCCTCCACACAGGGAGAACATGCCCAGCCATTTCAAGTTCAAGGAATACTGCCCCCTGGTGTTTCGAAACCTCAGAGAGAGGTTTGGCATCGACGACCAGGATTTCTCGGTAAGCGCCCGTTCACTTTGCATAACGGTCCGAATTATGAGACAATACGAGCTACTGCGCAGAATGATCTACTCTGTCTGTGTCAGTGCCCAACCGTCCTGTCTTCAGTTTCTATTCATTTATTCCAAACCCCGGCTCCCGGCAGTGACTTGGCAGTATTTGGAGGTCGCGGCGTCCCGGCTCAGTGCAGCTGTCCTTCTCACGTGTTTACCTTGGCCTTGGCCCGGCCGCAGTCACTGGGCAGTTGGCGGTGCTAAGACAGTGGCCAGTTCAAAGACGTGCCTCGGTGTCGGCTTCTCATTGACTGATGAGGGGTGGACAGAAATACGCAAGGCGGCACAGTATACCGGCTAATTAATGTTATTGCAGTTATTAGTTAATTCAATATCTACAACAAGCTACGATATATCGCAATATCACTGGTGGCTTCTATCTGACTGAGATTTATTATTTTTTAGCCAATACAGCCTGAAAAAACAAAAGTGTGCAAAAGTTAACACTTAAATATGATTTCTCTGACCTGGTTCTGTTTTGACCTTGTTTTAATCCTGATTTACTATTTTTACACTATTTTGAGAAATTATAGCAGCTCATAATATGCAGTATTCAGTCCTTTTTTCCTCAATTTGTAGGAAAAGTTCAGGCCAAAACAGTACACTGCACACTGATTCATTGGGTCATGCAAAGGTAATTTCAATTTTTTACATGAATAAGTGGATATATAGTATATATTTTTTTAAATTTCTTTATTTTGTATTTTCTAATTTAGCTTATCTTCAAAACACCTTGTGCAGTGTGCTGTCGACAAATGCATCTCACACCAATATTATTGACCCAAAATGCTTGGCCTGAATCAGCACAGCTTAACTTCTTATTTATTTTGGCTTTATTTGAAAAATGTCAAACTATATTCATCATTAAAATAGTATAATACTCGTATACTCTTCTGAAGCTACTCCAATTAATAGTGTTACCATTAGTACCTATTCAGTACTTTTCCGAGTGTATTGTGATACTACACCAGTACTTGCTTCTTGTACTTCTGTTACCATGGTGAACTCTGGGTGGAAACGCAGCAGTGTCTCCCAGACTTCTTCAGAGGCTGCACATGCGCCGCAGTGATAGCGGGACAAAGCGAGGAGCAGAGGACATGAGGAATGCCTTGAGAATGGGGCACGGAGCCAGGTCTGTGGCTCGTGTTACTGGAGCTAAAGTCTGTGCAGCAGCTGTTAGTGTCTGCGTGCGCAGGTCTGGACACACTTTAGGCGTAAGGTCACATCCCCATATGCTTAGGCTGAGGAGCAGAAGGCACGCCGACTTTGATAACAAAGTTGGAGGTGTGTGACAGGTCGGGCCATTGGTGATCACTTATTGATTGGTTTTAATTGGTGAAAATAATTTAAGCTGCTCTGGCTGTGCATCATAACCATAAACAGCTAATATTGTTGTTTTGGCTGGGGGGAAAATCTTGAAAGTCAAAAAAGTTGTCAAAATGGGGGCCCACTCTGGTTCCAGAAGTTAAATTTCCAATATTTGTTTCATGTTTACAAAAACTTTTGAGAAATTGTAATGTAATGTTGTAAAGAGTTTAAAGGCTTGGCGGAGGCAGATTAGCTGCTACACTACTGTCCTTATTGTGAAATGCTTTTACAACTAAAGTTTCATGTTTTATGGTCGTCATGGGTTACCACATCAAAAACAATGGAAATGTGTCCATATATTTCAGACACTTACTACACAAATTTGCACTTTTTAATCCCTCATTTTAAAGTTGCTCCATGGCAGTAGTCGACTGCTGAGATTAAGGTGTTAAGATACTTAAGATACTGCTCTTCAAAATGGTTGTTAATATCATATTTTTTACCTCCTGCTGAATACTATCATGTATTTTGTTTGTGCAGAACTCTTTGACCCGCAGCGCCCCCCTGAACAGTGAGGCGCAGGG
Source organism: Gobius niger (assembly GCF_951799975.1). NCBI lineage: Eukaryota > Metazoa > Chordata > Actinopteri > Gobiiformes > Gobiidae > Gobius > Gobius niger. Next base: position 14,411,170 of record NC_136869.1, read on the forward strand.
CAGGAGCGGGGCTCGTTTCCACACGTCCTACGACAAACGCTACGTCATCAAAATCATCAGCAGCGAAGACGTGGCCGAGATGCACAATATCCTCAAGAAGTACCACCAGGTGACCCTCCATGCTTTTTAAAAAAAAAAATCAGATATTATGAGTGAACGAGGGTTTTTTGGCTTTTCTCAACCCATCAACCTCATTGAAGTAATTTCATCTCAGCTATACTATAGTATATAGTTCACCAGTATTTAAAACTATGAGCAATACACACTCAACACCATCATTATCCCATCAAACGAATTTGTCAAATGCACAAGGTTAAGGATTTTTCTTGCATTTTCGTGCTCTCTTTTGTAGTTTATTGTTGAATGCCATGGCAACACCCTGCTGCCTCAGTTCCTCGGGATGTACAGGCTCACTGTCGACGGAGATGAGACCTACATGATTGTCACACGAAATGTCTTCTCACATCGCCTTTCCGTCTACAAAAAATATGACCTGAAGGTAGGAGGCCAGTGCAGTTTTACAGTAATGGTTTTCTTCCTTGCATTTATCCCGGTGCTGTCGGCCTGGGGCACGAGGTGTTTGGACACTTATTATTAAGGCTTTGGTTTTGTAACGTTTTTCTTGCTTTCTCTAGGGTTCAACTGTGGCAAGAGAGGCCAGCGACAAGGAGAAGGTATGGTCAAGGTTCAAAGCACTTCATATTTTAGATTGGGTTCATTTGTTAAAATCTGATTTTCATAAACAAAGTGGAGTAAGCTAGCGAGCGCACCGTTTAGGGTCACACAAAATATCCTCCTCCATGATTGGTGATTACTGCCCTCCCAGTGGTGTTAGTGAAAGCTATAATCGACGCTAGTTAGAGAAGTTCATTGGGCCTGTAGAAGATGATGGAGAAAGAACAAACTGTTTCCCGCCCGGACCCGCTCACACAGCTCTGTTGCCTTCGGGTTTGGATGACAGTAGCGAGTGTCCATCTCTTTCATTTAGCACCTCCTTCATCGCCTCGCTCCCCTCCAGCCCCTGCACGCTATTTCAGTCTCTTCATTTGCCGCTCTGTCCCTCTAACCCAGCTTCAGCTCCCGTCAGTCCCGCTTTGGTGAGAGTGAGGCGGCTGAATGGGCTGTGTTTAATCAGATATGGTCATAATGTGTCGCTCTGTGTGTCCCCGTGTCTCTGTGTCGGTGTGCATGTGTGGGTGTGCGAGAGATTTCCTGTGTAGTGTTTGTGATAAAATGTGGGCTGTTTTTGGCTGTTGGGACAGTGTCATTGTCCCGTGTTACATTTTGCCGAACATCCTTTAAAGTGAAATGATGCTTATTTGCAGTGGTGTCTGGCTCCTGAGCAGTTTTGGTGCATATTTCCCGCTCGATTGACCGAAGGAGGTCCTCACTGTTGTATGAGAGAGTCCACTTTGGCCTTTGTCCAGATTCAAGGAAGTTCAGACGCGGCGTCCTGTGCAGTCGACCGTCAAAAACTTAGAACATATATATGACTATAAATGGTAGAAGAAAGAACACATTAATGGGATTAGAGGAGATCACTGGGAAAACAAAGCAGTGGAGGATTTGACACACACATGTGGGCCGACTGTGTGACCTCTTTCTGACAACGGCTCAGCTTTTGGTTCAAGTCTAAACCCACAGAGGCACCACATGGCCGAAGGAGAAATTTAAAAACACTAGGTATGAGGAGATTAGTCGTGTCACTGTGAACTCTATTGTATTATTAAAGGCTGATGTTTTTACATTCTGCCTGAAACATGACTTAATGGGGACAAAGTATTTTGGTGTGGTAATGTGTTTGAATGAAGTGATGTGCACCGTGACACCAGGAAAGCACATTTACCAAATGGTTTTACACAAACAAAAGTAAAGTTGTTCCCTGACTGCATGACCATATCCCTCATGCATGCACCTGCATGGTAAACAATGTTCTCTATGCACCTCAGAGACTATTATTCTAATCCGCAGCTCCTTCATACCCATATATTGTTGTTCTGTCTGACCTGTATACAGCATGTGTATTTAGTTTTTACTCCCCAAATATTTTTAATTCTGCTGTTTTCGTTGTGGTTTTTGGATCAGAGCAGCTGTATTTCCCAGACAGTGGCTTTTTTCTCAGATCAAAACTAAAGCCCAAATGATGTTGAAACTCTGCTTTGTGTACTGTACCAGGTTTACAAAAATAATGTTGCTGTTTTACAACGATGTTTTTGAATGGCTTCATTTGTCAGTTTGAATGTGATGCTTTGATGCTTTACTGTACAGCTGGCTACTTGACTTCTTAGTTCTTTGCACACAGTTTCAGATCCTGCCACTATTTTGTATATTACAAATATATCTGCGCCTCATATCGTTTTGTTCCTTGTTTTCCCTTCCAGTTCCTGCTTGTCTTAAAACTACATATCCCGCAACTGCATGAAAGCACAGAATTAAATTAATTTCAAGATGTAACTGCTCAAGCGTCTGACGTAGTAAAACACATACTGTACTTTAAACAGGTCAATGCAGTTGCCAAAGTAATTAATTGAGCACACTTAGAAAAGTGACATATCTAAATAATCTACCTCAACACTTGGCTGCGCCGTTACAGACTGTCGACTTTTCCATTTGCCACAGTTTGTCTTTACTTCCAACTGCCTTCCTCTCTTCTCTCCTCCTCTTTCCTGCGTCTCCCCTAACTCCTCCTCTTCTAGCAGCCGCCCCCACCAGAGGATGTGCCCCCGCGGCCCAAATCTGGTAACGTTCAGCAAAGGCTGCAAACACTGCGGATTGCCACGCGCTTTTACTGCGCCATGAAACACGTAAGAGAAGTAAGAACCCAGGGCTCATATACCAGGCATGATCTATCAAACCAATTCTTTTATTTCTGTGCCACAAGTCATTTTCTGTTCACATCTTCCAGAAGGTGATATGCCGTTGTTCACAGTCCACATTTAACACATTTGTTTAGAAAAGGCAACACTTTAGTGAGTTATTTCACAAGTACACATTTGAATACTTGCTGTTTGTCAGGATGGCCACAGAATGGACCTTAAGCTGAGTTGGAAAAGGATTGTATAGTTTTATTTTCTGTGAAACGCGAACAGCATGCATGGCTTTTTCCTAAAGGTTTACACAATGAAAGACTAAACTACCTGCTTACGAGCTAAAATAAAGAATGGCCCCCATACAACACAAGAGACGTGTTTTTGATACATCTTTACATGTTTCTGCCACTAAAACCCATCTCATTGTACTGTAATGGAGGAGAGGCGCCTGTGGCTCTGAGTGTCGGCAGTGTGCGGTGTGTGAATGTGGAGATGCGAGGTGTTGGCACAGGTGAAAGACCGGCTGATGCTGTTGCTAGACGTCACTAGGTTCACATTTGTTTTATTGCCGTTCTTTTGTTTGGAACCAAATGCCCATCTCATTTCTGGAGATCGATGTCTGTATATGTGCTGGGATGTTTCCTGTCTGATGTTGTGAGTGGTCACGCTGCCAAGTGCCATTGTGTGTGGCTTGTCCTGCTGCCATAGAAACGCTCTGTAGTTGTAGCGCTGCTCCGTTACCTCACTCCTCCCTCTTGTTCCTCAGTGACCTGACACCAGGCACCGTCCCGCTTCATGTAACATTTCCTGTAGGCTGTCGGTGGTACTGCAGCAAAGCCAAATATTAATTTCAACTTAACCTGGTTATCTCTTTATTTTGAGTGTATGCCCAAAGATTTGCCATAAAGCTTTAGCACTAATGCTAGTAAAGGTAAAGGTAAAGGTAAAGGTTACTTGTTTTTTGGTATCCAGCACAAACAGAATTATATATGTTTGCATTTTGTGTTTTTCTGCCACAACTCCCAGTGTATGGATCCATCACATGTATTTTAAACAGTGGACGCTCTCGGGCCTGTGTCTAGCTGCTGCCTGTGCTACATGTTAAATTGGATCTGACTGGTAAAACGGTTATGTGGAAAAAAGTGGCTGGAATAGTCTCCTCTTCTGGCTCTAGAATCTAGATGGCTCCTGCTGTTTGAAGCATTGGGTGGATCTTTACACTGGGGTGAGCATGCTGCATGAGGTGTAGACTACAGTGAAAACAGAGGCCTAAAGCCTGTATGTTATTGGCCAACCTCCTTGAGCAATCATTTATTTGAGATTATATTTGGCCGAGACGGGCTTGTCTAATCACAGGTAAGAGGCCTCGCTGCAGATGGGGTGTTTCAACATGCTGCTGAGTGTGCTATTATAAGCAGCAGTTGCATTTTGAAATACCCTTTAATGCTTCTTGTTCCTGTGACCGATAATAAGTGTAATATACAAGCATTAAGAATATGCTTTTAGACTGAGGCTCTGGGGTAAAACAGTGATACTGCAAATTGGACAATGTTAAATGTAAAATGAATAAGTAAAAATGAAGCATTATTTTTCCCTTTAAACATATCACATGCTTACCCCAGGACCACATGACAGTTTGTTGGATATACATGTGTTTCTGGTTACTCATTTCTCACACTGACGGACAGGCGAAAGAGTTGCCCACGTACAAAGACAATGACTTCATCAACGACGGCATGAAAATCTGCATCGATGGAGAAAACAAGAAGATGTTCCTGGAGAAGCTAAAGAAGGATGTGGAGGTCAGAGGCTTTGAAGTTTAGTTCTCCATTTCCTGGTATAATTAGCTGTAATGTCTCTGTGCGTTTGCCCCGTGCAGTTCCTGGCCCAGCTGAAGCTCATGGACTACAGCCTGCTGGTGGGCATCCATGACGTGGAGCGGGCCGAGCAGGAGGAGGTGGAGAGCGAGGACAACGAGCCCGAGGAGGAGGGAGAGAGCGACGGAGGGGGCATCGGGACGCCCCCCGACAGTCCCAGCAACACCCTGGACAGCACCAAGCCACTGGGCCCAGGGGAGTTCGACCCAGCCATAGATGTTTATGCCATCAAAAGCAACGATAGTGAGTACACTTAAGCCCACATCACAGTTTGAATGGTTTATATGAGAAGCATTATTTAGGTCAAATAAATAATAGTTTGGATTTATCATGAAATTACTGAATAAATCGCACATGTAGTCACAATATTTCAGTCATATTTCAGCTCTGGACAATGCACAATGGTTTTAACTTTAGTTCATTTTAGTCTTAAGAGCTCCCTCTGCTGGACACAAAGTAATTAATCTTTTGTTCTTTGCAGATGCTACTAAGAAGGAGATTTATTTCATGGCTATCATTGATATCCTACAACATTATGATGCCAAGAAGAAAGCTGCGCATGCTGCAAAGACTGTCAAACATGGGGTAAGTGACGGGAAACTGCTGTGTGTGCATTCCTGTAATATAATTAGAAAAATGCTTCTACTCGCTTGGTTTCCCATTAATCAGGCTTTCTTTCCCCATCATTTTACCCGACTTTTTTTCTTTGAGTAAAGCACTTGAACTTTATGGAGCACAAACTTGACCAACTTTGTAAAAGAATGAAGAGTGAGAATTATTGTTGTTACCCAGTGGTTGGAAGTACTCAAATTGTAAAAGAACCAACACAAGAGCAAAGAACTGAAGTAAAAGTATCTGATGAAAGTTCTTCTCAAGTAAAAAGTTGAAAAGTAACCACTTTCAAATGTTCTTCAAGTTAAAAAAGTAAAAGTATTAGGCACAGATTTTAAAGCTATGCCAAGAGTTGAATGTGTATTTCTTTGATGAAAAGTTGTGCTGTCCTTAAACTTCAGACGCAATGTCTTTTCTGACATTATTGTGATGTTTCTGATCAGTGAATTTAAATGTAGGTATACTGAAATCACAACACAATAAAAAAAAAAAAAAGCCTTTCTTATTTTCAATACAACACATTTTTTATTTTAGTTTTAGTTTTTTTTTTTATTCAACAGACCTGAGTTTTTGAATATATTCACTACATCCTACATCCATTCCTGCTCAAATATTTTTTGAAAGTTTTCAATAATGAGAGTGAAGTGCTCGTCATATTAAAAGTGTAGTTTTAGTCACGATTTTCTAAAGAACATATTTATTATTTTAACCGTTTTAGTCATGATTTTTATTTTTTTATTTTTTTTTTAAGCAATTTTTTTTTTTTTTTTCAAATTGAATGAAGCATGATATTTTGAAATGGTTCAGTAAAAACACTCCCGACAGTTTCTTTTCTCATATTGTGCAGGCCCAGTGAGATTACGGTAAATCTTGAAACTTTTCTGTGCGTGTGTCCCTGTGCAGGCCGGAGCAGAGATCTCCACCGTGAACCCCGAGCAGTACTCCAAGAGGTTTTACGATTTCATCACCACTATCCTCTCATAGCCCCGAGGTCCACAGCAGGCACAGAGGCACACGGGGCACACGGGGAGGGGGAGACGAGCGGGGAAAAGGAAGGGGGCCTCGGAGAGAGGAGGTATCCAGGAGCTTTGGGCATAAGCCGCCTTGAAACTCGCCTCTCTTCAAGGGTTCACAGTCTGCAGCTAAAATCACCATTCGTTTACATGTAACCTGCCCTCAGTTTGTTCATGTTACTTTGGATAATAAGGGTGTTACAAGCAAGTGTCCAAGTCATTGTTTTGTTGTTTATTTGTATGCAATTTCATAGTTCCCGTTCAAGTGGGAATATAGCTTTCTATTTCTAACATCCAGCACCGTGCGTTTTATTGTAGTACAGAGTGTTAATGTCTTTCCGTTGTGTTCACGGGAGGTTGTTTATAGACGTTTCGCACACGTGAGACGAGGCTCGAGCGCGATATTATCAAAACGTTTACAGGATGCAAACGCTTCATTTCAGGGAGTGGGAAGCAGTCTTCCAATAGGCCAACAGCCAGTTCCCCCAAAATACTCAAAGAGCTCAGCCAAAACAAGTCCTTCCATTTTAGTCTTTTGCGATTAAGCCTCCCATTTCATCTTGCCACATTCACTCTCAATAGACGGTTTTCGTTCCAATTGTAATTTATTTGCGAGCACCAATTGTTTACATCAGTCAAAGAGGGATTTTGAGTGCACAAAATAGTAAAAAAAAGAAAAAAAATGTGTTCAGTTTTACACGGTTTGTTCAGTAGTTCGGTAGTTGTCAAATGTCGTGTCGTGTGGCAGATGTCCCAGGCTTTCCGTGGCGACGTCCTCGTTTTGACGGATATCACATTCGATCATCAGCAGCCCTTGTCGTTCTGTTGCCATCAGCACCTTATGAATAAACATGTTTGCACTTTTATTTCATGTTTTGGGGGGGGGGTTAGGAGTGTTTGTTCTGTTACATGCGCCGCAACAAAAAGGCAAACGAGTACAGCTCTTAGGAAAAACTGTGGAAGTCGAGGGAGGGGTCACAGAAGGAAAGGCCAATAATAACAAAAATCTCCAGGGTTCACAATATCGAGTGACCCGACAAAATCACCTTGCCCTTTTGTTGTTTTTGGCGTTCTTCCCCTCCTCCCTAAGCTTTTGCGCAGCCCTCTTAGTATGTTACAAGCCTGATTTTTTTTTGGGAAATTGTTGACTTTGACACCAGGCTGCAGTGACTATGCATGTGATTTTCAGGGCATACGTTTACCTCCGCATCGTACCAGCGCACGCAGTAACTGCTCTGGGTGTGTGCGCGTCAGTGTTCAAAAAAAAAAAAAAAAAAGGAGGGAAGAAGATTGTTTGAAAAATAAACTAACAGGTCACGTGACTAACGCCGTAAATCGTCTCTAACCTCTCGCGTCTTTTCGGTTTTCATCGTGTGTCGTTATCGTGGATGTTTTTTTTTTTATCCGCGGTTTTTACCTGTGTTTTGAAATTCGGCAGTTTTATGAATTTATATAGTAATACTTTCTTTTTGTTTTTTTTTCTGTTCGATGTATTTGTATGTATATTTTGCACAAGAGGAAAAACGGAACCAAATGTTACGAATAAGATCCCGGCAAGTTGATATATTACGGTCTTAACAAGGGAAATGCAATATTTTACCTGTGTGTTGAAAATGTGTGTGCGCGAGTGACGTTGTGTATCAATCCCCTGATAACCAACTAAAACAAATCCTCTTCTTTTTTTTTGTCCCTCCCCCCTCTCCATCGACGGTTCCTTCTAAAAGCTTCCATTACGATATGCTTCGATGTATAAAAAACAAACAAAAAAAGAATTATATCCACATTTATATTTTTACATTGGTCATTGATATAAATCTATTTAAAAATGAGCCACTTTGACGGATGAGTGTTTGTGCCGTGCTAAATGAAGTTTGAATTTTTACAGCTTAATATAGATGTAAAAGAAGAAAAAAAGCAAAAAAAAAAAGCATGTTGCCGATGTTTCCGATTATCCCGGTCGTCCCCCCTGTGTCGTTAGTCAAACCCTACCACGCTTTAAATTACCGTTTTCATTGTATACACTGTGCAACATGTGTGCCTTTATACTCCAAAACTATTTAATTTTATACTTCTTTTTTTTAAAAACAAAGATAAATGTTATTTTACTAAAGGGGTGTTTATTTCCCACCCTTTTTTTTTTTGTGTGTGTGTGTGTGTGTGTGTGTGTGTCGTCTTTTATTTCTCTCCTTCGCTGTTGTGTCAGTGGAATAATACCATACTGATGATGATTGTTCAAACGAAAATTGCTCGTTGGAGATTTGCCGGTTCTGTTTTGTAAAAATGGAAATGTTCGATGTGCTCAGGCCCCCCCTCTGTAACGACGTATTAGTGATTTTTTTTTTTTTTTGCTTTTTTTTTTATGTTGATGCTAGTCCTGCCTTTAGTGTGTGGAGCTGTGGAGTGTGTGAGTGCTGTGGTTATTTTAATGTGCTCCTATTTGCTTAAACTAACCACCATTTTAAGGGATCTATCGCCATTGCTTTTACCCCCCCCTGACTAAGAACACACGCAGCCACGATTTCACTTTTTTGTTGTTGTTGTTGATGTTTTCTTCCCTTTTTTGTTCATGTCTTACCTTTTACGTGAATGTATTTTTTGTCCCGCCCTCCCCCCCTCCTCTCTTTATGTCTGTTTTCAAAATAATATCGTGGAATATTCGTGGTCACTTCACTGCATTACTGGTTGTAAAACTTCTCACTTAGTATGAAGTGCATGAAGTAGAAAAAAAAACACACACACTCACCTTTGTTCTGTTTTTGGGAGCGCGCACTCTCGGCAAACTCTTTTTAAGGAGGCAAAAAAACCATACGATACTGATGCAAGTTCAATGCTATACGTGTTCTGCTGCTGTACATACCAAAACAGAAGCTTTTGTGACTTCTCTGTGCTCTTCCACATACACTCTATGGTCTCTGTTGTCAACCTGCTGCCACAAAAACCTGCCAAAAGTATCTAGAAAATGTCCCATTACGAGCCAGATGAACAATGTGTAATTTATATTTCAATGGGCAAATTCTTTGTTTTTTTGTTTTTACTTTATGGGGAAAAAATAGCTTATAACTTCTGTATCCCTCTCATGTGAAGGCATCTACAGTAACAAGCTTCTCACAAACAGCCATTCAGTTTAATGGAAATGCAAAAAAAATATAATTAGTGGACGTCTCATAGGATCTGCATGGCCTTACGTTGAACAACTTTGTAGCAGAGAAATAACAGTCTGTGGGATGCAGGTCTAATCCAGCGGTCCTGTGGGGTTTCTTTTAAAGAAAAAGAAAAAAAATCACAGGTTATGTTGTTGCATCGTTTGTGCGCGTGTGTATGTGCGAGTGTTTGGTGTTGCTGTCTGACAATGGCTGGTGTTGAGAGAATTCCGTTCTGTGGCAAAGAGGCCAAAATGATGTATTTATTAATGTTCATCACATCTAATGCAAACGATAATACTCTCCATTCCATCAGTTTTCTCTCAAACCAATAAAGCACTTGTTCAGCTTAAATAACTCTCGCCTTGGCTTTTATTTATTTTTATTTTTTTCCCACTGACATTCGAGTCGGACGTATTTTTTGTCCGTACAATCCCGTTGTGTAAAATACTCTAATTATAGATATTGCTTGTAAATATAAAGTGCGAGGGAGTGGGTTAACGTTTGTACAATAAGCGGGGTATGAAGATTTGAGAAAGTTTTAAATCTGTGTCGGCTGTTTTCTTTTTTACTTTTGGGCAAGATACAATAATTTTATCGTACATAAAAATGGGGGGATTTAAGTTTTAGATTCGATGGATCTTGTAAACTATATGATGCAGACATAAAACGTCAGCTTGTTCGGGGAGTAATTACGCACGCGTAACTAACGCGATAGCTCAAGCGACGTAAAACTCAAAACGACGTAGACATTTCGGTAATTTCCTATTTCACCTCTTTGTTAATTTTGTGAGGGACTCTGCGGGCACACAAAGGCAGCGCCATGTGCACGGCAGCTGCTGCGAGCGCGCGCCTCTTTATGAAGCGCAGAACTGCAGTATCGCAATGCAGCCGCCGGGGGGCAGTGCAGATCGTACAATGAAATCTCAGCTACTACTGTATTTAGGGATGTTTTATCAACTCATTCAGTGGTTTGACTGGTGGGCTGATAATACAAAGGAAGCAGTAGGTTTTCAATGCTTTTATATTGTTTATATCCAAACAAGTCATATTTATTTAAACTCCACATTAAACGCTTTTTCACATATATGGTAAAAAACAATATCTGAAAAGGATTCTCTGTAATTTACAATGTGGCCATTTTAGCTGATCATATTTTAATCACTGCTGCTACATGAAACCATTACTGAATTATTATTCTTTACGAAGGGTCTTGTGCTGTCTCTGAACTTGACCTTTGATCTTTCACCTCTTTATGGCAGGCAGCCGAGCACTTCATTGTGATGGTGCCGAATGGCACTGGGCTGTTAACAAGGACACCGGTAGTTGTTTAAAACAGATCATTAAATCCATGTCCATCGTTGTCCCAAAGCTTTTCAGTTTTACAGAAGCTGTTTTAGTAGAAAGTGTAAAAATGTACAAAAATTAATAATTTAACCTAAAAAAAAAATCCTGCGTGGAAACAAAACAAAACAATACATGAATGATTTGGCTATGTATAGATTTTATTTCATTATGGCTTACAGGCACTTTTAATATATTAATGATGTAAAAAAAACTAATGGTTAGAAATACAAAATAAATCCACGCTTCTTTTTTGCTAAGAGTAAAACATTTACTGATATTTTTCCGACATTCAGGCTGGTTGATAGTCCTCTAAACGCTCCAGTAACACTTCTGAGTATCCAGGGGAGTAGTATCTGAAACCACAGAAACAAAACAAGCCTTATGTATGACAACTGTTGTTCCAGCTAAATGTCATAGTCAAATATATTCTGACTTATGATTGAAAGGGTCCACAGCAGTGACACGCACCTGACTATCTCCTCCGGGAAGCAGCTGTTGATGGCGTTGATGTGTTCCTGCAGCTGTGACCCCGGCTCCGCGTCGATCTCCTGCACTTTCTTCAGCCCTCCGCTGGTGACAAAGAGCCGCCGTGCGTTACTGTCATGAGGCAGGATCTGAGGACAGAGAGGGACCGAGTGGTAAGTTATTATTTTGTTTCACACAAGAAAATAACATTATATTATACTATTTTTATTTATTTGTGTATTTGTTATAATTTATTTGATAGGAACAAATTACACATTTCACATATCTCAGCTAGGCATGAACATTCAATCATTAATCTTTGCCACTGGCGCCTAGAGGTGCATTAGCATTGTTATATTTTTCAAACTTTTCAAAACCTGCTACAAATATTTATGTCTGCTAGTACTATTTTAAGATTAATTTTGGTTAGATTAAAAAACATTAGATTAAAAAAAAAATAAACATGAAAACTGGCTTATTCCAAGACTGATAGCATGAAATATTGTATTTCATGTATTTAGTCTTTTTCCAATATTAAACTCTTAACTCCCATCTTAACCGAGCGCATTTTCTTCAGTTTGGCTTTACCCAAATCTAAAAGCTTCTTGACTGGAGTTCACAGCCTATAGGCCAGGGCAACGCCTTTTTCTCTCGCTGTTGCTGTGTTGTCGCCACTCTTTCGACATATTTTGGACCCTTTATGGAAGTTACTTTGACGCTTTTTTTTTTTAACCCTTTTTTGACAAATTTTTGACATTTTTTTAAACAATTTTTGACGCTTTTTTGTCACTTTTTTATGCGTTTTTGCTGCTGTTTTCATCCTTGTTATTGTCTTACATTTGTCGATATTTTGACTCTTTTTTTCAATAAGCTTTTAGATTTGGGTAAAGCCAAACTGGATTAGGTCAACATTAACAGGTTAACATTTTTATGCATGTTACCTTGCTGAACTGGCCGACCACATGTTTGAGGATGTTGGTGGGGGCATCGTAGAGGAGGGACTGTAAGGCTGGGAGGTAAGTGCATATCTGGAGGATACTCTTCAATGCCTTCTTACACTGTTGAATAAAAGTAAATAAAACAATCAAAAAGATGTTATTTTTTCCCTCTGGGCTCACTGTGAGATGGCCTTACCTTGGTCTGCAGGTCCTCACTCTTGGCTTCCATGTAGAGCTGCAGAAGTGTTGGGAGCAGGCCGCATATGGCCACAGCTTTGGCATGCTCAGGAGTGTGGTGTCCGATCTGGTTTATGGACCACACAGTTGCGGCTTTGATGTGGGGCTCAACTTCCTCTGACAGGCACAAGGCGAGCTGAGGCACCCCCTAGAGGAGATGGCAGGTACGCACCGTGAGGCTCAATGACCTACATACCAAACCCGAAAGAATGTCTCCGCTTTTAGATGCTGCTGGCCTTAGCACAATTAGGAGATTTAAACACACCTTAGAAAGAATCACAGCCATAGCTAGACTCTCATTGTGTGCTGCGATGTATCCCAGCATCATGATTCCTGGAAGACGCAAGTGTCCACGGCAGACGCCTAAGTAGTCTATGACTGCTACTAGACCACCACAGTTCACAATTAGCTGAGCCAGCTGGAAATCAACAAAAACGCATTACATTTCACCATTGCAAACAGTACACAGTATTCCTTTGCATATCGCTGTACCTCTGGTGTATGCTTGACCACCTCCCTCATAAGCGTAATGACGTTTTTCCTCACATATTCGTCTGGGTCTCTGAGGCAGGCGATTGCTGCAGGGAAAATCTCCGCCTCTATCACCATCTCAGCCAAACTGTAGGAGTGCTTACTGATCTGACTCATTGCTGAGAACACCTGCCTCTGGAATAAAAACGCACAACATTGTCAAGAGTGAAATATACGTTTTGCACATTTATCAAATTCAGCACACAATGATATAGTGCCCATACTCCATACCTTCAGTTTGGCATCTGGGTTGAGAATCATTTGTGCCAAATGTGCAATGGCACCGGTGTCCACCACAGTCTGGGCCAGCTGTGGTGTGTGTTTGCAGATGTCACTCAATGTAGAGGCAGCAATACGTTTCAGGGCAATTTCAGGCTCTTGAATACACAAAACTAGCACAGGGGCGGCACCTGCATCCAACACGGCCTGAGATAAAGCTGTACAGACCAATAAAAACACAATAGATATGTGCTTAAAAGGGTGTAACATAACTTAACAAACACATAGATATATCATCGTTATTACATTCATTGTGCCGTGCAATGTAGCCCAGAGCCCAGGCAGCAGCCTCCTTTACCCCCGGGTCAAAGTCCTCGAGGCAGAGCACCAGAGCGTTGGCACCTCCAGACAGCACGACTGCCTCAGCTAGCTCAGGAGAGTGCTTGGCCACAGCCCGCAAGACAAAAGCTGCTGCTTTTTTATAAAACCTCTGCAGGAAAAACAACACATTTTTGGTCACTTGTGATATACTGGTGATATTCACATTACAATTGTTTTAAATAGTTTACTGACATTCTGTGAATCAAGAGATTTGACAAGCTGAGGCAGGATGTCTGCCTGCACCACAGCTAGAGCCAGGTCATTACTGTGGTCTGCCAGGCGACCCACAGCCAAGGCTGCTGTCTGCTGGACACTGGGCACAACGTCCAGCATCAAAGGGCGCAACAAAGACATGACACCTATGGGGGGATGTGTGTTAAAAGAAGTATTAATGGAAAAGTCCAAGTCTTTGCAAAAGGTTACTCTTCCTTACCGGCAGTTTGTAGAAGTTCAATGTTTTGTGGCCTGTTTGCGAGATCAGCCACAGTCTGAACAAACTGCAATCGTGATTTCTGATACTGTTCGAACACTAGCAACACAACAAGTTAAGTACTCGGTATCTAGCATTGTTATACGATTGTTGTAATGTTTCTTACCTTGAATTATCTGTCGTTGACTCATTATCAGCTACAGATTGAATGTTATCCACGCGCTGTCTGAAGCGGTTGGCGCAGCTCGGTTTGCGTTGGGTTGTGTTGTTATGTGTTGCCACGGTAACAGCCCAGCCGCTGCCGCAGAGAAATGAAGAAAGATCGTCTCTTGTTACGATGAGTGCTGTTCTTCTGAGGCATTAGCTAATTATTGGGATTTAATTATTGCTTCGATCTCACCCCGGTTTCTCCATCAACTCTTTTTTGTGTGGCTTGTTTCTTTGCACATTTTCTATTTGCACCCCCTTGAATGTTACCTGATGTAACAAGGGAATTTCATTGCTGAGAGATCAATAAAGTTTTACTAATCTTGTCTAAACCGCAAAAATGAAAAATGGTGACATCGTCATGGAAACGTATCACGGACAAAGAGATGATAATTTATAAAACTTTATTAGTAAGTTTTTCTTCCCCTCCATTTCTTATGGTGAGGAGCTTAATGTAACTTGGACATTTGTGATTTGTGTATTGTTGGCAGCCCATGCCCATTCACAAATGCCCCTTACACTAGCTAACTCGCCATGTTTCAGTCATTAATCCAGCGCCAAAGACTGAGTGTACGCGCGTGGCGACCTTCTGATCCAGCGCGAGCTCCGCGTGTCTCTGTCGGTAGACGTAACCCACTGTGTGCCATGAGTTAATTAGCTACTCCTTTGCCTCTGGCCTATGCAAATGTAAACCCGGCTCGTTAGCATGTTGTTAGCACGTGTGTTTGGAATTTCCAGCTTCGCGCGCGCACGTTTCGGCGTAGAGAAACGTCACCCCATCACAAAGGTCAGGTTTTATGCTAACTAGTCTGCGTAATGTTGTATTACTCACCCGTGTATTTGTATTTTCTGGAAAAATCTCACTTTGAAAAGCCCATTGTTTATTTATTTATTTTGGAGTGTTTTTTTTTTTTAGGGTTAGGTTGCGTTAATGGACCTTTTTCAGTCATCACTTAACGTTAGCTATGCTAACTAACTACGGTTTAATTTGGAAACGTTACAGTGTTTCACCGTTTAGTTGGTTTTACATTACGCGTTTATTTAAGATTTTACATTTACATTTTACAAGATTTTCACATTGCAAAAATGTTAGTGTCGTTATAAAGGTGATGATGGCTTTTATTTTGATGAATCTATAAAATAAAACGGACTTGTGGTATTTATTTTCGTATAGGCGATATTTTAATTTCATATTCTGTGTGTACACAAGTAGAAACCGTCTTTCTGATTTTCTCATAGACTATATGAATAAACCTCAGTGGTTTGTGAGAATTTCATGTATCTTTTAGCCTTATTATGCACTTTAATTCATTGATTTTGTAGCGTTAGTTTTATGGTAAAACCTGAACTTGCAAAGAAGGCACAACTTCACTGAAACGATAACACTTTCTAATTTCTTTTTTTTTTGCAGTCGTAGGTTCTGGAAAACTCCTGTCCGTCCGAGAGATTACCGAGCTCGGATAAAACATACTCCCCATGTAAGAACAGCTTATTGAAACTCCCACATATACGTCGTTTTGCTAAAAAAAGAAAGAAAAAAAAATCATCCATGAAGGACAATGGCCATTGAAAAGTTTGCTATGGGAAAATTACATGAAAAATGTTATTTAAGAAATATATATTTTTACTTGTTATTTCACAGGAGCCACATTCCCTTTCTGGTGCCACGGTGCCTTTTAACAAGTAAGCCTTTTGAATCCTTTTTGTACTGAATGCTATAAAATGTAATGAGTATATATATATATATATATATCAGCAGTTATGAGTAAAATGTTTTATTTAGATGTTTTTATACTGTGCAACAGTAACAATACAATAGGTTGTCCATACAATCGAGCGAATAATACAAACACGGGAGACATTAAAACATCAGTGAACATGAAGATGAACAGCAACACCAGTCTTTGAGAGTAAAGGAAATGAATAATATGGTTCTTGATTAAATATGCTTTTTTACAGCTGAACTTTGAAAAACAGCTAAAATAATTTTGATAAAAATACCATTATACAAAACATTTGTGTTTGTGAAAGACAAAAAAATATTTTCTTTAACAAAACCCTTTTTTGCCTTACTGTCTGAAACAAACCACCCTGTACAACTTCTTTCCTGGTACATTAACCTCAATGGCTTTCCACTACGTTTAAGATGTTTAAAAAGTTACTTAAAAAGCGCATTAATAGTAGGCTATAAAAATGTAGAATCCTTTAAAACTGAGATATACGAAAAGCATGCAGGTTTCATCTTATGTTTGTAAAGCACGTGAATGAATTAGCAATGACACACACGTATAATTTGAACAAAACAAATACAAGTTCAGTCACTGTAAAATAACATGTAGCTTTTAAAAAGTATAAATGCTCATCATCGATTCCATCTTTTTTCCAACTTTACACATTCTTTCATTACAAAATTCCAACAGCAAACTTCCTTAATCCTTTATTTGGAAATGTCTCTGATCCCACTACGTATAAACTTAGGATAGGATAATATCAACAACATATGTAGCAAAAAGAAAGAACATTGTCTACTTGACAGAACTACGTTGGCATAACAGTATAGGCTGGATCTGGCAGTGACGGCCCGGGACATCATCCAGAGGACGATCCGTTCAATGTGACCTTTCTCGGTTTGTTGGCGCCGCTGATGCCGCTAGAAAACTGTGTAAAGGAGCGGCTGGGAGTCGGTGGAGCAGTTACCGATGCCCCGTTAACGTTACTACTGCCATGCGTGGTCTGCTGGGGACGTGGAGACTGCGCTGGTGTGGTGGGGCTTGGAAGAGAAGAGGACGTGGATGGAGCCCCAGCGGGACTGCCCACTTTATCGCTGGCTGAGTCACTCTCTGGCCCGGACCGGGCCGTGCTCTTCTGCCCGTCCGGCTCCGAGTGACTCACCTTTATCTTCTTGCAGCTGGGTCGGACGCGGTACTTCAGTGGCAGAGGGCCATTCTGCAGAGGTGAGGGAGGACGTTTAGAAAAGGGCTTTAAATAAAACTCAATACAATTATTTTATTTATTAGTTTTGCAGTCATGAAATACTTCTTTTTTTCAGTCAGAATGTCTTCAGTGCTTACCCAATTAATATTTATTCACAGAATATTTTTTTTGTTTTGACACTACTATCTGAAAATGTGTTGAAGTATCCAGCAACAATGCCACCTTGTGTTTCACTGTTGCTTGAGAACTGTTTGGATACATACATAAAAACAACACACAGGATCTTTCTAATAAGACATAGTAATAAAACATAAGAATCCACCACATTACACATTTTTATTTACAGCGTAATATTTAACCTCATATTTGGTGTTGATAAAAGATTCTTACCCTTCTCCACGTGTAGATGTAGGCTATGTCCATTAATGTGTAGTAATCTTTAAGAGGTTCGTCTTCATACATTACATCCACCTGGCAAGAATAAATACATTTTTGTTTTTGTTATTTGTTTCTGGTTATGAATAAATGACAAATGGCAGAAGAGACATTTTTGATACCGAGAGAACCAATAATATAAAATAAAAAATTATAAACATGCTGGTCAGGTCAGCCCACAGTGAAGGCGCCCTCAGTCACAGCGGCTCAGGACTAACACCTGAGCACAATTTCGTTGTATGCTTGTACAATGACAAATAAAGCACTTGTTAATATTAATATTTTAGACCATTATTTAACCAGAAAATTGCCATTGAGATCTGTACATCCAAGAGTCCTGGCCAAGAGGCAATTTGCCACACAACACCAGACATTTACAAAAGGCTATGACACAAATCTTTATTTTCTAGATGATATTCTTTCTAACCTGATAGGAGTTAGGGATGTCCATTTTACTGCGAAGAAACTTCCTCAGGTGCATCACTGTCATTGCGGCTGGACACTGTAGGTACCTCTTATTAGCCAACTGAAAGATCAAAGAATCATAGGTTATGCCAATAATGTTAGAGTAAAAAAATAACTGTTTACACAATTTCTCCCCAAATGATTGCATATTATTAACAAAAATATATTTTTTCAACAAAAATCTGAAGTAATATACCTGTTCTTTAACCTGCTTTCCTTCAGGTCCTACACCCATTCTGTTCAGAAAAACAAACAAATATATATATATTTTTTTGGCATTTTATGTAGTTGTAACTCCTGAAAACTTGTGAAATTGTCATGTTGGTACAAAAGGTTTTCACATCTCATCTGTACGGGGTTGTCGTTAATTGAAAAAAAAAAAAAAAAAATGTCTTGAAACCTTTTCTACAATGGACGTTAAATGGGTTATATCAATACATTGTTTTAATAATATTATTGCTACTAACATAGTGTAAGTGTACCTAGTTGGATCAAAAAATTCGATGGAAAGGCTGATGATCTCATCGTCTGTGATAATTCGTTTTTCTTCGTCCGCCACTTCTCCACGGTCCTCATTTGTTCCATTTGAAGCTTTGAAAACAAAATTATATTTATATACAGTTCAACTCCCAGGGATTGCGGGTTTTTTTAGCTTACAAACTCACCATCTACAGGATGGTCTGCATAAAAGTCTCTTCTTCTCTTCATTTCATCTAAAGACATTAAAAAATGGACATTATGTTTTTTGCATTTATCATGCTTAACTTTTGCTACAATAAATATGCTACACAACATAAAACACTTACTTTTGAACAGTCCTGGGACCAGTTTGTACACTATGTCCTGTAGAGTCTTGTCAGACCTTGAAAACAGAAAAACAGTACTCTCACTTGCATTGCCTTTATTTATCAGTCAGAGATTTCTGTTTTTGAACAAAACAAATACAGAAAGTAGCTCAACAAGTTGAATATAATGTGGCCGGATAAAATCCTGGTTGTACAAGAAACACCAACAATTACAATAGACAGTTAAAAAAAAAGGGAATAGAAAAGGAACATGAATATCAGGAACAGTATAATCAAAGTGCTCCATTTGTGAAATAAATAAATAAATCACTTATTTATTTTACCTTATGTTCAGTAAGGGTTTTGTTTTGTGCACCTGCACGTCACAGATGGGACAGTATTTGCTGGTTTCCAAGTAGCGCACAATGCACATTTTGCAAACTATAACCAAGAAAAAGTCACTTTCATTAAACAGAATACCAGAAAATATAACGGGATCGACAGCTTAACATTAAATTTCGTTTGCTTACAGGAGTGAAGACATTCAATAATGGTCGTCGCATCGATGAAATATCCACCGCACAACACGCACATCAGGTGAGGGTTGAGCTCCGTAATCTTTATCCGCGTCGTGCGATGCATTTTGAACAGAAACGCAACAATCCTGTGGAAACAAAAGCAAGGTGCGCATTAGCTGTGAAAATCAATATGGGAGCACAAGTGTAGACCATTTGGAAAAGCTGTTTGCTCTTAAAAAACACACTCTTTGTGCTAATTCAACAAGCCAAAGGGAGTCGAATATGGGGCGACTTTACTGGGAGCTCAATAAATGTCCATAAATCATCCCCATGACTCCGAGCAATCTGACAGGTCAGTGCGCGCATCTGTGCGTTAAATCACCGATAAGGTAAACAAAAACAAGTAAGTGTAAAGTAAGTAGTCTAAATCAGTGTTGCTGTCTGAATGTGTGACCGAATCATCGTGACCATCTAAATATATTGTCAAAGATTAAACCGCCAAGTGAGAACAGAAAACTATAGTGTTATTTGAGATAAATATTTATACATGTCATCCCTTTAGCATAAAACTTACAACAGGAGGATTTATTGGATGGGTGGTATGCATAGCTCCAGTTGAAAGGGATCGTTTAGGGACGCGGTGTCAGGTGTCTGCGCTACGGACACAGCGGAATATCAGCGGGTTTCTATGGCAACTCGTTTGCTTTTTGTCACATGCGCACGGCTGTAGCTGCGGCCAGCGGACAACAGCGAGCACCGCTATCCAAAACAACAGCACTACGAGGAGCTGCTCCGTGCTGCGTGCAAGAGCACGGAGCCATGGATCGCCCTCCTCGGTGAGCACACCAGCGGTGGGCTGCCAGGCAGCCGACAACACAGCTGCCATTTTGTGGCGGAGAGATGAAGCAGTTTGTCGGGCTGTACGCTTTCCTTCTAAACAAGGGGTGAATAAACACTTACGACTGGCAAACGTGTCCTTGCTCGCACACGAGCGAAGGGCTGGTCATATCCAGCTCGCAGGATAAGCGCTCCGTTTTATTTTCGTTCGCGCTGTTCTTTATGGCGAGTTGAGCTGCAGCCAACACTGTGCAGCAGAACAAGCAACATGGCTAGCAGAGACTGCACATATTGGAAGCGCACGTTTCCATCTTCTTTGCTCTGAACAAAAGCGCACATGGGCATCTAGTGAATGTTATGATATTCTGCAGCGCGAATAATAGGTTAGCCAGGCACAACAGGCATAATCCAAAAACGACAAGAAACGTCGCAAGTATGTCCATAATCAAGGCGATTTCAATTATCCGGTGTAATAATGAAAATGAAGAAGGCAAACTAATTGTTCTACATGTGCATGACATTGTCGCCAGAAGGAAAACCTCTTACAATAACTCTTGGTATGTATGTAGGTACTCCTTCGTTTGGGCAGGAGGATTTCCCTCGTTAAGCTGGTTGACACAAAGTCAAAAGTTCAACCCTATTGCAGTATATGGCACTGTAGTATGTTTTGTTTTTGTATGTATTTTTTATTATTATTTTTCTGAGAGATGCTGGCTGCTCACTTAGGTCATATGCAACTAACGGACAGATGGACGGCAAGAAAACATGCAAAGACTCCATGACTTGATGAATTTATTTACGCTTTTGGAGTTATAATGGTTGATATTTAACCAAATAAGGCAATGAGCTACATCAACAATATGTCAATCAGCAAAGGAGAAAGACAAAAGATACGTTTTTGGTATGATGGTGTTTGACAAATTCTTATGTATTGTGTTTTTGTTACAACTGCATCCCATCATAAACCACGTTTGACACTGTCTGAAGTGTGAGCATGGGTTGTTATTTGTGGCTCTTCTGAGACGGACTCAGATGATGTTTATTGCAAGAAAAAGAACAGCAGCTTGAAGCAGAGCCCTGTTCACAAAACCTTGACTTAATTCAGTGCAAAATAAAGCAGTAGTGGCTGTCAAAGCCAGAAGAGGATTGCATTTAACTACATTTCACTGAATGAGATAAAGAACAGTGTTTTGGCACATGTCTGTGGGAAGTGTTGTTGCCAATCTTACAGACATAAAAATCTTATACACTGTGTCCAATTTTCAGCGGGTGCCGAGCACGGAGTCCGAGCAGAAAGCAAGTTTTTCAATCAAGAGGATAAGCGGGACATTGATGGACGGCAGATGATGACTGTAGATTCACTGAGCCCCGTAAAAAAAATAAAAAATAAAAAAGGTAACAGAAAGACAGCAACTAAATTAAATGCAAACTTAGGAGTTTTCAGCTGTGGGGAAACTCCAAGCTTTAATATTTCACGCGTCTACACTCCCTCGCCTAAAAATGTCAAAAAAGGCGATCATCAACCGTATTCTTGTCATAAAGAACAGGCTCATAGGCACGGCCTCATTGTCTTCAAAAGTCTATGATTTAAACCAATGATTCTCTTGTGAAATATTTTACATGCAATCATCGTATGTCCTTTGTCACATTTGTGATAGCCGCCAAGTTTAGTTAAAAAATCCAGCATGTAGCTAGAAAAACTCAAAATTAAGGATCAAACCTTGTGAGTAACAACACGTACTTTAGGATTCTATAAAATGACAACATTCAATTAGATTGTATTGAAATAAAGGGGGTTTAAAGTTCTTGGAGTTGCCTAATCCGACACAATTCAGCTCTGTCCACTCGGGATCGTTCATTTACTTAAATCCTAGCAATGCGGTAGCAATTTCACCTTAGCCCAAACTTAAGCGAATGCATCTTCAGACCCTGACCTAAGTCACAACAAAGGTCGTGGATCAAAATATGCAGTTATGCTCCCGTGTGAACGTGTTGAGCTGAAGCGGTGCAGACACAGAGATCCACGTCGGTAATAGCTGCAGCCGCCTCAAAGCTCTTGCAGCCTCCGCTGAATCGAGGCGTTGAAAAACACAATAGCTTCGACCTAAACCATCGCGTTTTCCACCGAAGAGGAGGGGAAGGCTAACCGAAAAGGCTTACCTGGTGGTTGGTCTAAAGATCGGAGTCTGTGGGCGAATAGACAATGAAAGTTGGGACTCGATCAGCAGCAAATGAATAGAAACCGAGCCGCCATCTTGAAGGCTGCAGACGCTGTCAGCGGCGGAGAGCGCACCGCGGAGCGGAGCGCATTTCAGATGCGTGAATAAAAGTCCCTTCTTGCTGCTTACGTGCCTTATGCGTATCCGACTCTTGACCTCTCAAGCACTCGAAATTGAGTTTCGTTTCAATAAGTTTTTCGCTAAGGTGCCGTCAACTTTGCCTCCAAAATAACCGCTTCACCCCCAGTAAAATGCAGCAGTGTGTGCTCCGTGGAAACTGACACCGTCCCCAAAATGGCTTGTAGTTCGACCGCCCCGCTGTGGTCACGTGGTTTTGCTGCTTAAGGGTGCCTTGGAATTACTGTCGGTGTATGCTGCGCATTTTTACAACACGTAAATATACCTTTGTGCGTCTTTTGCTTGATTAACAGTATTTTGAAGGGTGTCCAAACACCTGACATCGTTTACGCCTGCGAACTGCTGAAGACAAATGTTCATAGGCTCGTTTATGATGGTTGTTTTTTTGATTATGTTATGGTTGAACCCGTGATCAACAGCGCAAAGTAAGAGTAATCAGTTGCATTAACTTAAGTACACGTACTTGAGTAACTATTTGAAGTAACTGTACTCTCGAAGTGGTTTTGTCGGACGGTAATTTACAGATAACTGAATATTATAATTTTGAAGTTACAGTATCCATGCTTGAGTACAGCATTTGGTTACTCTTTCAAGTAGGCTATGAAATCTTTAAGTGACAAAATATTCATGTAGACATGAAAAAATACTTAAATCTTTATTGATATAAATGTCAATTGATTTATTTAAGAATAATTGATTTAGTCCCATTGTAGCTGTGCACTCTTTGTAAATATTACATGCTCACAGTGTTTTACTGTACTTTTTTTTTTCCTTTTAACTTTTATAATTATTTGGGTCACCACTTGTTGTACTTTTGGCTTGTCTACCCACTAGGTGATCAATTGGATATTTACCAAACCCGTGTCACGAATAAAGACATGTATGGGGTTTTACTAACTTGGATCATCACTATGCAGCCATTGGCGATGTTAGACGCCAATGAATAGTTCTGGCAATCCCAACATTTGTTTTTATAGGATTATCAACATCATCAAAATTAACTCACTTTAAATAAATGTGACAAAAGACACATAATGCAAGATATCAAAGAGTTTTATTGAAATTTTCCAAAATGTGAACCAATCTAAGCAACACAAAGCCACATAATGAATGCCACTGGGAATGTTGAGTGCGTGGTATATGCCAGCATCGCTTACATCTGACTGGCTCTCTCCATACTCTTTGCTGCGTCTTTCAGTTTTCCAACCAAATCCTGCAAGCATAGGAATTTAATGTTATGTGCATCCATGGTCTGTAACAAATGAAAATAAATATCCTTATCCTTTGGACCCAGTGTACATCTAAAACTAAACCAACAAATTCACCTTAATGTTGGCAAAATAAATGAACATGCAAGTGTCACTAAAAGCCGAATAGCTCAGGCGCTAGAGAATTGTAATGCTTTGGCAGATTAGAAATACACTGCCTACAGAATTATTAGGTAAGTGTTTGTTTTGTTTTAACAATGATTTAAAAACGAAGAATAAATCCTAATTCCTTGGCAAAGGTTGGGTGCACTACCTGATGCGTTCAAGAGTGTTGCATCACCTCTTTATATGCCCACTTTGGATGGCAAAAAGAAGCTTCGATAATTGTACACCCAATATAGATGTGAACCTCCTTCAGACACACCTCCCTCCCACTGCACAGTAGCTCATCACCCCAGAGATGCTTCAATACCTGTAGCTGTTCCACTGTACAGGTGAAGTTGACGTCTTCGGGGAGTCCACCTTCATTCTAGTATCAAAACACAATTACATTTCAAGTCATAAAAAGTCCCCAAAACTCTGCACGTTTACCTCAGTGTTCAGTGTTATCAAGTAGAAAGGCTCATCCACTTTATCAACCTGTGCACTCTGTAGAAAAAAAAAAAACAATAGTTTACTTTTTTGAATAAATGAAACTGAACTGCTGTGTCACTGGAGCTACCTTTATCTGGTACTGTAGACGCCACGAAACATCATTGATCTCAGGTAGTCGCCTCCCTATGCTTAACACAGATATTGAAATCATGTAAGTTAATGACTGGTCAGAATAATAAGAAATAATGTGTTTGACCTTAACTATATTTCTCACACAAATTCTGTTAAAGCATTTCTATAAATTTGCTGACCATATAGTTTCAGTTTAGTTTGTATGACCAGGACCATGTACAATATACATTAATCTTAAAGAAAAGATGCTTTGTGCCAGATTTAGCTAATGCTTATTTCCTTCTGCCTTCTCTGGGGAGGAACATGAGGAATGTAGGAGAAATTACTACTTCAACTTACCACGACAACAACTTGACTAGGACTGTTTTATGTTTCTGTAAAACAACAACATCAATATTACACTGTGGACAATCCTGGTTAAATTAACATTTCCCCCACCTCATATGCACTGTAAAAGACATCTATTCTCTCAGCACTGAAAGATACTTCCTCGAGACACGAGCTGCAACAAATTATACAAATACATAAATGTTCAATTCAACACAACAACAGGGGATATTTTGTCCCTATTTGTGCCAATTTACATAGAATGGTTTAATAATTCATCAAATGTTTAGCAATTAACATTCACCTAACATCAGCCAAAGCAATAAGAAATAGTGTAAAGAGCCATGGAACAACTCTGTTAGTTCACAGGTGAATACATCGCATAGACTATAGAGTGCTTTTGTGTGAATCAGAATTTTACATTTTAAAATCTCCATTAGTTTATTATGTGCCAAAATGTGTCAGAAATCTAGAAAATCTTTGCACTTTTGACAATACAATCCGAACTCTAGAAGCTTTGAATTCAGCTGTTAAGATTTAACAGATAGCAACAGTGCTTAATTTGTAAATTAGTTGTTTCAGGAAAACTTTTGGTCTGATGTGATGGATTCAGGGAACAGGCCAAAACATTTGCCAGAACACTCTCATTAAACACCATTATATCAGATACAGTTTTTGCTGGATCCTCCTTAATATTTCCCAGATCCTTTACACTGAAAAACTGAAAATTGGGGGAATGCGTTCCCCCAAATGGAGGATCAAATTAAGCACTGGATAGCAACCACCCAAAAAAAAAAAAGATCACTTTGAAACTTTTATTGATTTAACTTGCCAGGATTTTTTTTTTTCTTCCTTTCCACAATATGTATTCTTGTACTAAAAGCGTTTCAATCGATTCCGACTTTGACTCCAATGTTTTTGCTTTATTCTTTCTGGTAAGAGATCAAGTCCAGTAGAGTCACCTCAGCGTTGACTTGTCGCAGTTGTGTTTGACTGACTCCAGGATAAACGTGACTACGGCGGTGTGACTCTGTTTCACATGAATCTGGTCGATGTTTTTCAGCTCGGGGTGATCTACAGCCAAAACATAAGCACAAAGTGAGGCGCATAAAAACTGACACATACCATTTGAATAAATGATGCGGGATCGCGATCCATACGTGTGCGCTCATATTGGGGTTTCCAATGGGAATCAATGATCATTTGCATGTGAATTGGCTCTTTAACTGTTGCAGGCAGGCAGGCAGCTTTCCTTTGTCTATTTGTGTGTAGCAAAACAGCGCTTGAAATATGATTTACTTTTATTTGTACTTGCAGAAAAAAAAAAAACATTGTTCAGCTTTCAACATTTACGAAAAAGCAACGAAATGATAAATTACCCGCTTTCATCTTTGCAGAGTGTTTTCCAGATTGCATTATTTCATGTGTATTCAATGTAAATTTGACTAATGGTAGTTAAGCAAAAAGAATAACATTGCCGAGCACCCCGTTTAAATGACAAAAGGCATGATAGTGTCCGACAGCTCGTGACTGCAAAGCTTCTGAAAAGGCTAACATAGCTCACAGCTAATGAGCAGACGTGCGCACGTGTGGACAAACAACCAGTTTATATCCAGTCTAGAAGGATCCCGTGTCCACACCGCACTACGTTTAGCCTGACTATGCGCGTAATGTAGAAACAAACAGACAAGGCAGCCGAGCAAAACGCTAATGCTAGATTCAAGCCCGGAAGCTGCGGAAGACAAAGCAGCCGCCACGAACACAGATGACGCAGCTCACCGAGGACTGTCGGGTCGCCGTGAGCCGCGTGCAGACTGCGGAAAGACGCGTCCACGAGCGCCGCGAAGCTGCGCTGATCAAAAACGGTGGGATCGGCGAGGATCTTGAGTCCTCTCTGCACGGATTCAGACAACTCCATTTTGCAGAGTGACCCATGACACCGAACACGTGACGAATCAGCTGACGCGGATCGCACAGAAAGCACGGAGCTCGAGCTATGGAAAAATAAGGATATAGTTGTGTGACTGCAACTTATTTTCATTGATCATGTCCATAGTATACAAGCACATCCCCTGTACCAAACAAAAAAACAGTCTCTACAATAAACTGGGAACTCTTAGGCAGCATATTTCAAGATGTAATGCACCTTTGTGGAAACTGTATTTCAAAACCAGCCGAATGTTTTTATACTTTAGGTTGTTGTTTACAGACGATTTGCAAGGCTTAGTAAAAATATGTTCAGACTTTGAAGTTGGGCAAATTATTGTTTGCTGATTATTTTCCCAATTGGTTTGTGTTACTGTCTCAAATACTTACTATTGCTGTCGGTGGTGTTTCTACAGGTTTGATCCATAAGAAACTGCAGTTATCCCTGTGACCTCTGGTTCCCCGTGCTCTCTGGCCAAAGTCCATCGTCTTTCCTCTAATTCGACTTGCGCAACAGAATTGGCGCTCGAGGCATCTCATAGTGACATGTATGCACATATGACCCATCGACAGTCTAATCGATGTACTGTCAATGATAGCACCGCGTGTTGCCCAGATTCTGTTCGAGGCTCGGTAGAAGACGGCAGATATGCTCCCAGGTCACTTCACGAGATTGCTTCAGATACAGAAATTCAATTTAGACAATTATTACACTGACTATGGTTATCTGAATATTGGAAATTCTTGTATTCGTGGTGCAATAGTCCAAGTCCACAGTTCTCAAACTTTCACCTCATATTTGACCTTTCAAGTACCACCCGAATTTGATCAAGATTAAATCAGAACTTTACTTGGTTTAACAAATAAAAGGGTCTAAAATAAACCTGAATTTGATTAGAATATGTTAATTTAAACTGGGTGTACACCATGTCTAAGCCACCCACTTACAAAGCATTGATTCAGTTATAATAATTAAAATTAACAAAGTCTAAAATTGCAGATGAACCCGAGTGCCACCTGAAGCTTGGATTTATGTGTGTGGTTCTCTCTTCTCTCTTCTATAATTCTCTATTCTGTGTTGATCCAGTTTTATTTGTTCGACTTATTTGAATGCATTAAATGTTATTTGAGTTTGTCTAATTAATCTATGTACATTCATTATGTCCAGTCATGGCCATTTTAACCTGACACTTAGTTTGGGAGTTCTTTGTTAAGCAATTTTTATTTAGTTTAATGGCTCTCCTTTTCACATTGAAGAATACAGTTGGTCATGTTTGTTTCAGTGAAAAAATGACACAATCTGATCACCGTTTTTGCAAGGGAAGTGTGTATGAGAGCCGAAAAATAATAATACATATAGCGCAGTGATTTTTACACTTGCACAGTCACTGTTTTGTGCAAAATACAGATTATGTTCACCAAAAGAAACAAAGATTTGTGACACAACGTTATACTAGAATTCCTGATGTAGTTTGTTTCTTTGTATTATTGGGGGGAAATAAGGCTATTTCAAAATAATACAATTATAGTGACAAAGAAAGCCCTGTGAGGCAACTCCTGTTGTGATATCGGGCTATGCCAAACCATTGATTGATTGAATGAAAGATTATATTACTATTGCAGGCAAAGTTTATCCATCACCTTTCACAGACAATAATTTAAAATCACACTTGCAATTATGTTAAGATCAACATAACGGTCATATGACAACCCCTAATCTCCTGAACGCTTGGAGAAACAAGACTTTTTTTCTTTTCTTTTTCCCAGTTTAGCAGCCCCCAATGAGGGGCTTTAACAATTGGGGTGAAATGATAATGGAACATTGAAAATATTGTCCATGATTTTCACTCAGTGTAGCGTTAAAGATGATTTAATTCACGGATCATAAGACAGATGCACTGAAAGCACTTTATTGAAATTAATAATGTATAGCCTAAGCCAGAGCAGGACATCCTTATCCATAGCACAAGTCATATTATAGTGGAAAAACACTTCCTAGTTGAAGACAGTGTGTGTGTGTGTGTGTGTGTGTGTGTGTGTGTGTGTGTGTGTGTGTGTGTGTGTGTGTGTGTGTGTGTGTGTGTGTGTGTGTGTGTGTGTGTGTGTGTGTGTGTGTGTGTGTGTGTGTGTGTGTGCGCGTGCGTGTGCGTAACGCGCTGTCTAATTGAGGACACTGCAGTCAAGATATAAAGTTGAGCAGTGTTTTTGATAGTAAAATCGTTTGGTTTGATTGTATTTTTCAATGGCACTCATGCATGTTGGTCCGAGGAGCAGCAGAGCGTTAGTGTCTTGCTTAAAGGAGCTTTACCTGATTTTCTTCTAGAAATGGAATGACATTTATTTTGTCCTCCTTTAGTATATTGTAAACTCAAACGCTTGGGGGGAAACAGAGTGCATCAAATTATATGAAACATTTATCAATTTTATGATCATTCAGGCTATTTTCTCACATTTTTGTGAAAGTGACCCCGAACTGAAGTGACCCTAAGTTGTGAAATGTACATATAAACTTGTCCCAGTACAGAATTTGGATGCTACACATATCATAGGAAAGTTACGAATGCGTTTGGACCACAACTAACATTTTAATTTAGTGGCTTCCCCTTTCCTTGTTTGCAATTAAAAACAAATTTAATACAGGATGCAACAACAGCAGTGTTTTATCGTTTACATATTATATACTTACTACAGATTATTAACTTTGCGTGCTGAATACGCTGTATGTCTTTCATCGAGCGGGTCCTGAAGACTCCTGCTTGGCGCTCGTTCGACACGCACACACTGGCGCTCTGCAGTGGCCGCTGGGTGGCAGTGGTGTGGTTTCTGAGGGTGTTGTCATGTGGGGGACGCAGAGGGACTCATCAGAGAGGGGAACAAAGACCGGGGGAGGGAGAGCGTTTGTGAGAAAAGGAGGAAAGGGGGGCACCCAGTGTAAGGACTTGTGGGGAAGTAACACGCATTCACCTCATCGGCCCTCGCCCCTAATGGTCTTGTGTGTGAGATATAGGCTGTAGGCAACTTCTGTAAACAACTTCTGCAGGCCTACAAGGTGAATGCCCCACAGATCTGACTAGAGGCTTTATGACAGGCCCTGCATATATGACCTGGCCGGAAAATACAGGCCTACAAAGTGACGTATTTAAGAAATGTTCTCTGCGCTCGAGCTTTGAGCTGGGTAGCGTATTCCAATCACAGCACTGGCGTGTTACCCAGATTTGCCGCGCTTCGTTTATATTAAATGCAAATGTCACGACGTCAAATTTAATAATGGAACAATAATCGTTCTTTGTGCGTCGCTCTAAATCTTTTTTTTTTTTTTTTTTTTTTTAGCCTACCTCATTGGTGTTTTTGAGTCAGCCAAGTTATTGTGTGGCTGGCTGCCGAGTGCGCGCACGCTTCGTTGTTGCTTCATAGCAAACAACAATAAAAGTTAACATGTAGCTTAATTCAGGTTATGGATTTCAATCCATAAAAGTTATTTTTTGGCCAAATAAAGACTGCCGGAAAGTGTATTTCTCATGCCTTATTGCGGCAGCTGGTCTCCTCACTGTTGCTCGGTGTGCACTTCTTGCTCTGCTTATTTGACTATATTTTATAAAGATTTTCCGGTCAGTGGTTCAGGAGCTCCGTGTGTTTGTGCAGGACATTTAACACTTCAATTAAGGACATGGGTCTGCATGAAAGTAAGCCAGGGGAGTATTTGAAATCAGTGGTTAGAAAGGTTATGTTTCTTGGATCTATTATAACCGATCTAAACACAGGGTCTTTGTCTGGTCAGTGGAAATAACCAAATGAAGAAAAAAAAATGTGTTCAAAAGTTAAGCAGGTTCAGGGCTAGAATTTACAGGTAGCCTGTAAATGGTATCCATGGAAGCCAGCCCATATGCTTTCCTTGTATCTCTCTGATAATAGCATTGAAAAGCATCAGTAATTATGGTAAATACGTTTTTCTCAGACTTACTCACAAAATAACTATCTTTAATTTGATTCCAAGTAAGTATTGATTAGTGATGCAAAACCCTGCAGAAATGCCGTCCCTCCAATTGGCTGCTTTGGAGTTGTAAAGAATGAATGCAATGTTGAACACAAAAGGAGCACAGCAGAAAGCAAAGTGTCAGTCTTCACCTGACTCAGAGCCCATTATAGGCTGAGAGGAGGCAGACACACTGTATGCTCTGTGTGTTTGTGCTTGTGTGGGTGAGTGGAGAGGTACTGGGGAAAAGGATGCCTAAAGGTGTATTAATCGTGTATATTCATTGTAATGATTAGTGGCCATTATTTGCTGCCCAAGAGGATGCCAATCAGCAAGAATTACTCTGCTGTGAATTGACCAGCAGACAGTTGACCAGCAACTGTTTCTATACACAGAGGCAAACACTAACCTTGGCTAGTCACATTTCATTTCCCTTCCTGTCACTGCGTTCATTGATTTGCCCCAGCATCTGTTTTTTCAAACTAAACTTTCTTATTTTAATCGACTTAGAGTTTCTGTTACAACCTGTGCATCCTGTTTCTTGGGTGAGCAGTGGTGAAGCATGGGATCCCCATGACGTGTGTGTGTGTGTGTGTGTGTGTGTGTGTGTGTTTGGAGTTTGTGTATGTATGAAGGTTTAGGGGGCAGGGCAGTGAAAGCTGCAGGCTGATCCATACTAATGTTCATTGATAGGAAAATCAATGGTGCATTGATCTGAGACTTGACTCACAGAGGAGATGCGGAGAAGTGTGAGGACTGGTGAAATGGCAGGAGAAAAAGGGGAAAATGAGCAGAGTGAACAGCAGAGGGGAGAAAAAAAGGAGTGTTAAAAAGTGGCTGGGATGACTGCAGGTCCCTATTCGCGGAAGACAGGGGTGAGATTGGAGCCATGCTGGTTGCTATTGGGGGTGGGTAAGTATATGTGTGAACAACCTGTCGTGGCCAAACTATTCTCTTTTCCCTTTCTGTCTCACAGAACTGCTCTTGAGAGTGGATGAACAAGCCTCAAATGGAACCTGAGAAGAAAAAACAGAGGAGAAGAGGGGAGGGAGAAAATCAATTTTCCCAGACTGAGGCAGGCTGGTCTAATGGAGGGCTAAGAGAAGAGGAGGAGGAGATGACATATTTTCCTCTGATTACCTCCTGTAGCCATCCTGGCAAACCTTCAAAGCTGGCATCGCAACAACGCTCCCACTCATCCAACCTTTCTGCCGAAGGTATGGAGTCTTGTTGTTTCGTTCACTCTACATCACCGAGTGGACAAAATATGACCACTGGTGCCCACATGCAAAGGCATAATCTGCCAAGAAGTGGTAGATGGCATTCGTGAAGTGAACACAGTGACCTGGTGACTCAGAGAGCTCTTGGAAACATGGCACAGTTATATAACCAGCTATTACTTCTCTATGATTGATAATAAACAGGGGACTGAATTAATTGATATTGAGATAAAAAAATAATAATAATCAGAATACAAGAAGAAATTCTGTGATTAGTGCCTCAATCAAGTCAAAGAGAACTTCTTTCCTCTGCTTGCCTGTTCACATGGCCTGTGACCAGGTCGCTCTGTTGTTGTTACAGACTTGAATTAACTGGTGGTGAGCCACGCAAACATCTTTGTAATGCCTTAAAAAATTGCAACCTTTTGTCCCTGCTCTGCCTTAGTGAATTTTAAAAAGTGTTTTTGACTTTTTTTTTGCTACTTGTGATGTGAGAAAACACACTTTGACTGCACCGAAACTAGTGTTACTGTACACCAGTGATCATACTATTTTATACATTTATTATCTGCTTGGATTAATGACCAAAGGCAAGGAAAAAACTTAAAAGTAAATATGCAACTAGAGGCCTGCTTGCGACTGTCTAATGGCCAGATGGGAGCTCTGGGGGGCCGGCAATGGCCTTCAGGCCGGCCACCTATTGGTGATCACTGCTGTGTGGATGGAGTGTGTGAGGATTGTATCCCACATGCTGCACTAAATGCAGTGAGTACAGCTCAGAGTGTCTTGAGAAAGGTATCTGAGGCATTTGTGTCCCTGTCTGTCCCTCTGCACTCATGTCTTTGGTGGTTCTTTGTGTTTCTGTCTCTCGGCCTGTCTCTCTCCAGCCTGTGAGGTGAAAGTGGCTTCCATGGTAACGGCACACTCTGTTTATGCCACGACGTCTCACTTCATCACAAGCTGTTGATGGCTTTGATTTGCATGCCTGCCTGTGTGGGTGCTGGAGCGTGTGGGTCCCCTGGCTCTATGAAATACTCCTAGGACACAACACACAGGTGTTTGTGTTATTAACAGGACAGTTTAAATCTAGGATAATCAGCAGAGATTGTATTTATTTTTTCATTTAAAGAAAATATTCCCTGGATACTTTGTTGCAAAACTGTACTCCAAATTTTCTTCATGTGAATATGTTAAAGTCAGCTTTGATAGAACTCCAAGTATACAAGCGAGGAAATTGTCACTTTAGACATTGTTAAGATTAAAAATGTAAATTTAATCTCTCTAATTTCCACATTGAGCTGGTCCCGTACACTTAACCACTTAAATTAGCAGCAGAAACAATGATTATGACTTCTTTTCTCCAAAACCAGGCGTCCCCAATTAGTAGAGAGGGGGGCTTGTGCGTGGTGCGGGAGCTGAGGGAATGAGGATGGGAGGGGTGAGAGCAGAGGAGGGCCCGCTCGCCGGACCCCTGCAGGGCAGAGAGGGGGGAAAAATGGATTCCATACCAGGAAATCCATTAGAGCAGGGAACGCCGCGAAGCTGGCAGCACAGAGCAGCCACCGCATTTAAAAAAAAATCCTCATTAGGTGTAATTTCTAAATTACAATCAGCATGGGCAGAATGTGAAGCCGTGGATCTGACCAACTCATCAGGATAATCAGGGTAATGGCACAACTCGATGTGACTGCGAGCTGGAGCAGAGATAAAAAGCACAGAGCAGAGATGGAGGCTGAATTTTAATTCCGCTGCTGGACACACCAGAGCATGTTTACTCGCTTTGCTGTACGCTTTCTTTCTGCCTTTTTCGTGACAAACTGATCTGATAATTGCAGTGGGGGTTGGGTCGAGATGAACCAGTGACTGAAGCAACAAGCTAATCAGCTCCTCCTTTTTCTACTGCTCCCACCTCTAAATATGACAGAGCCGGAAAATTGGCAAAAGTAAAGCTTGCTGAAAGAAACGGCGAGAGACGACAGAAAGAAGCGCAGGGAGAGAGAGTTGAGAGGCCGCTGCAAGGGGGAAAAGGAGGGGAAACACAGGAGGGGTGGAGGGAGGGAGGAGAAGAGGTTAATTTGCACATATTAGAGAGGGCAGGATTTTTCATTAAAAAGAGATTGAAGTTGATATATGCCTGTGCGCTCCTGACACACTGTACACTCTGATTGTGTTAAGTCCTTGACAGAACAAAGGATTGCCCCCCTCACGCTCTCTCTTTCCTCTCCCTCCTTCTATCTCCAACAGCTATTGCTGCTGGATCCAGGTCTGGCAGCATTTTGAAGCATTATGGACTGCTTCATGGTGTCATATCACTTCTGGAGTAACCCACCACACTTTACATACACTTAAAGGTGCCTGTATGCAGGAATTGTTTTGCATCTGGACACTTGTATTGAGTCACTTTGTCACACGGACCATCCCTTTTTTTCCCCCCCTCTGCAAACAGGGAGTTAAGCATTGCCCATTTGAAATACACATGCGTCTGAACATACAGGCAGAGGAGCTCATTAGCTGGCTTCCACTACATTGTTCAAGGCTGAATTTCAGACAGGTGAGATGGCGCCCGCAGCAAACCTCCAACATAGGCGACTCAATGGCTTTCTTTTTTTGATCTCTTGTTTAGGACACATGCAACTGGTCTAAAGCCTTTCCATTCTTGCCTCTCTCTCTCCTTCTTTTATCTTGTTTACCTCAGGCCACATCTGTCATTCCACACTGCTGGGTTATACCTGATCTTTGACCTTAGTTAGCGCAGCCCTAGAGACCTGTTTGGCGCTCACACATACAAGCCGACGCACATTGAATTGAAGATATTGATTGGTGATAGATAGCACGGGCCTGGCCTGATAAGGTGGCCATATTTGATGTTTGTTCTACCAGCGGAGAGACAGAGACACAGAGATTAAATCACAATAAGCACCCTGCCCCGTCCTTGGCTTTGTCCCCACTTTGGCTTTACTGGAGTTTAGAGGTCGAGCTTAAGGGATGAAGGTGAGGGATTGTGGACGAGGGACACCCGGTCAGTCTAAATCCACTGTGCTAAGAACAATTGATTAACATGGTCTGTAATGTTACTCAAACTGGATTCTTGACCCTCACATCTTGGACACTATAGAGGACATGTAGTTATACTTTCTTTAAATGATGTGGTTGAAACAGCTTGATTCAGGAATGGCAGAACCATAGCGTATTGTCTTGATGTTTTGTCAGTAAATGAAGAAACCGTTTTGGTTACGTTTTGGCAAAATATTGTTAAAGGGGCTGGATGCAAGTTGGCCATTTTATACTCACTACTGCCACCTCAGGTCATATGTGTAACTGCACCTTAGCTCGTGCATGATGGCACTTCGGACCGAATTAACACCTTTTTGAGCGACAGTGCAGGATCTTAGAGGCAGGTGTGGTGAACAGGTCTAGGCTCATTCTAGACATTAGGACATTGTTGAAACATGTAGGGGGAGGAAAATACATAATTTTAACATTTTTAAACTCTCTATAGTCCCTTTAAATGGAACAGATGACACTTCCTAATTATAATCTTTATTATTTGGGATAAGATTTGAAGGAGTGTATCCCTGAAATGGCAAAACTTGGTGACATGTTAAGAACAAACATACACGAGAATGGTTCACACATGAGAACACTTGTCTGCGAGGGGCACAGTGCTCTGCATTGACATGAGCTTTGAACAAGTGAGCCAGCTGCAGACCTCAGGATGTCCAAATCTTGTTGTTGTGCACAGGTATCTCTTATGTACAAGATTTTATGTATTCATCTTCTGCCTTAATACAATGAAAAGTTCTGCAATGCTAAATTCCCGGTCCAAGATCAGTATGTGTACGTATGAAATGTTGGCCAGAGCCAGGTCTCAAGGGTTGGGAGATTATGTTGACAAAAGGTGCACCTGGTGCTTTAGATTGAGTTTCTCTCCTCCCCTCTGTTTTTTTTTTTTTTATCGCTCTTTCAGCCCCCTCTCCCTCGTCTCTACCCATCTTCAATGTTACCCTGGGACTTTTAAAAGATTAGACCTGAGCTTTATTAATTGTGCCACTAATGTGTGTCTACCACTTCAAAATAGACACATTAAAAACATAACATTGTATTACAACTAACCTTAGTGTAAAGCTTTGATAAACAGATCATATTTACATACTAAAACGACTCCATACTTTACAAGATTATTTATGTGACTGAATATATTAAACATTTTAGCTGCATGTCAAAGTCAATCATGTTGATTTGAATAATTTTGGAAAAGCTCTGGTATTCATCGTTTTGATGAAAGCCAGCTGCCATGTGCTGTCAAGTTGTCACTTTAATGGAAAAAACAATCAAATGTCTTATACAATGCTGATTTGTGTCCAAACACAGGCTCAAGCGTGTTTACAGTTCTCCAGTAGAGGCCTTGGGGGTTCTTTCTCTTCAGAGTCGACAAGAGGAGCCAACAGCACGGACGCAGCCCCCTTTGTATCTGCTTCTCAAGGTCTGATACGCACAAAGCTCATTTAGTCAGTCACACCGTAAAACAATTCAAAGGCCTACTTATTGGGGTAACGCTGTATTTCAGCCTCCCGGCGCTGGAGCCAAAGCAACAAGTCCTTCACTCAATGACATTGTAATTTTGTACATGCTATTATATACTGTATGTCCACACAATCTGCTCTGCTGCGCTCACAGTACAGATTAAAACTAAATCAGCTGTTTTTGTATCCCATATTTACAAAATACACAAAAAAGCACACACAGCCTTCACTCCCAGCCAAAGGGTCTCCAGTCTGCATAATAAATGAGTTTTGCTGATAGGTAGATGAGGTGGGGAGGGGGAGGGCTTTTCATCCCGCACACAAGCACACTGTGCGGAGTGTACCATTATGCAGCAGGGTCTATACCATTCAACAGCTGTTGCAGTTAGAGAAATCCCAGGTCTCTTTACTCGCCTGTTGTGGGCTCATTTATCCTAGTCGCTTGCTCATCTCTTGATTTGAATGTTAAAAATCACAGAGGGATGGCCTCTAAAATTGCCTGCACTGTCCTTGAGCAAGGCACTTGACTTATCATTCGATTTGCAGCGTAGAGCTTCTCACGGTAGCTTTGAGGTGTGAGTGTTAAAAACCAGCGCTCCCTCTGGTTTCTGGTTTAAAAGAAAGAAAGAAACTAATTTGTAGAGACACTGTTTTGCACAAGAAGTGCTGCAGTATTTTCAATAGTTTCATATTAAATAAAACCAAATGTGTTGTCATTGACTGCCATGTGTAACCCCATCATCTGGCTGTCCCGAGCCAGGTGCAAGGACATGTGATAAAGCTGAGCTCCTACAGGCCGTTAGTCATTATCAGTAATGATCTTCAGTGACTGATCTATTTTTACCTGATGATCAAACCAGATTCATCTCACAACTATATCCTGTCACATTCATTAGAGCCCCACCAGATCACATTCATTTTCTGCCAACACCAGCTGTCCACGGTCCCGGCTGCGACCGGTTCCCCTTTTCACTAGGACTTACTCTCTAAATACAAAAAACAACACACACATATAAAAGCACTGTGTTTGGATGTGGGTAAGGTCTGAAATGCATTTGTAATTTTATGCATAAATCAGGAGATTTCTGTGTAGGTTATGAGTCTTCCCTCAGTGGTCTTCAAAACAACAGCGTGGCCCAATGCGTTAACATGTTTTATGCCATATTGTGTTCTATACCATGATTATTTTTGAATTAATGCAGGACAGAGATAATGGCCAATTGAATAATTAAAAAACGACTGCAAAACGCTAGGCTATAGTTTTGAATGTCCACAATTGATCTCAAGAGACTATTGCAAAGAGTCAAAGATTTCAAAAATCAACATTTTTTGTAAATTTCTGGCATCTAAATAACCCCAATCCATCCTGCTGTTAAACGCAACTTTAGCTGTGCCATGCTTCATGGTTTACTATTCTCTATGTTGCCAACATAATTAGTATCTAAATAAATAACTGTCATTTTAAAAGATACCGCATGGATATGAAGTGGTTATGCATTTAACCAGCAGATCTGGTTTTATTATATTTAGTGTAGTTTCCATACCGCCATTAACACAAAGCACTGAGCGCCAGGCTGTGGCTGCTGGAGCTGCTGGAGCTGCTGTGGCTGTGCTGCTGCTGCTGCTGCTGCTGCTGCATTTCCCCTCGCGAGGACAAAGGGGAAAAGCAGAAAGCGTTAAAGCACGCGCTTTCAAACACTCCTGGTTCTCGCAAAATCATCAGCGGACATGTTCGACCGCGGTAACCGTCCCCCCAGCCCGGCCCAGGCTCTGGGGGGGAAATGTTTTAGAGGTTTCTCTGTCGCGCGTGGACCCGAGGCCAGCGGTAGCAACACGGATGTGTGCCCGACTAGCTCTGCACTAGAGTCGGCTGAGGAGCAGCGCAGGAGCCGCTGACTCCCGAGCGCAGCGCAGCCTGTCGAGCCAAGCGGTTACAAAGCCCCGTCACACAGCGCTCCCATCACTACCAACACAAGACTATTGTACAAATAACTCACATTTTGTACATTTTAACACAAATTGAAAAACTCCTTTTCCTCTACGTTATTGCGGGTTATTAATTTATGAAGCGCCGTCACAATCACAGCTGCTGCACAAATGAAGCAAACACAATCCGGCGTGTAGCCTCTGCCTAAGTAGATAAACAAATGCTTAACATTATGATAAATATATTTCACATTTACACAAAACAGGATTTTAGAAAGTCATGTTATTAACTTATTTTAGGAATTGACCGCCGTCACTGCAGTGTCTGTTATTCGTAGGTTTATTGGACTTGGTGCCTGTACATATGGAGATGCTGTGGCTGTGGTGCTGTGACAGTGACAGAGCAGTGTCACTTAGCAGAAGAATATGAGCTGTCCGGCAATGAAGAGCAATGAGGCGGTGTCCTGCTGCTCGTGCACCCCGCTATTATCCCGCCCCTTGAGCTGTGCGCGGACAATATTCACATACAGACCAGCTATATGAATGTACACAGGACATGCTGCAGTCTGTACTGGGAGCCCTGGGAACTTCCTCAGCTGTCCCCCTGCTCTGCTTCCTGGTCTTAAACACCTCTGAAGCCCTGATCCGGTTCCTCTGGGCTGCGCCTGGCAGCTGACTGCAGGTTTCTTTTCAGGATTAGGCTTCCTAATGGCAACCATGATTTACACTGCATTACTGTACACACAGCGGCTGCCTCCTGCTAATGGTTTATTACACCACAGCTTTATTGCCCTCTGTGTCTTTGAAGCTCTCTGCAATTAAATGATTCCTCTCTATTACTTGAACATATCCTTACAACTGAACTCCGGTTCTGCAAGTGGCCAATATGTTTTAAACATAGGCCTCCCACCAGGGGGGAAATGGTCTCATCCAATGACATCATATTCCTATTTTTTGTGTAAACTGAATTAGACGCACGTTTGACAAACAAGGGTCAGTTTATTTATTTATTTTATTGTAGTTTCGTTTGGCTTTACATTTTGTTAGTCAGGTGTTATAGCCTACACTTTATGTTTTTCTTGTTGCTCTTTGCAAAAAAAAAAAATCTACAACTGTGCGCTTTGCATGAATGCATACGCGTCACCTCTTTAAGTTAAAATAATAGAGTTTTCAATTCAGGGGCAAGAGAATTACCTCTGTCCGAGGGCAGGACCCTGACATTTCTGATCTGGAATTATTAAAAGCTGTAGAGTTTTAAATATTGCGGGAGTAACATTTCATTGACGCTCGCTTTTGGCCGACCCTCAAAATCATGTCACCAACATTTTACGTTATAATTTTCATCTTGCCCAACAATAAAGAACAAACACTCATGACTGTCCTTTTTAACAGTACACGTGCCTAATGTTTCATCTGTCCTTATTCACTTAAAACTGACTAAGACCGACTTTTAGCTGCCCTACAATGATCGTCCCCTCACTTCTAAAAACCCCGGAGGCGGCAGGTAACTCTGCACTGCCAAACATTCCTCTGTGACAGCGGCTCCGCGCGCCTCTAAAGCCACAAATATCTGCCCTACATTTGTGTGATCATCCCGGGCTTAACCCCTCCGCCGACCCGCCATCTACCCACGGCGCGTGTTTTTCTCTGAGCTGACTCAGTGGTGTCGTCTTGACTTTTGATCAGGCACCTGGTCCGGCCGTATACACGGGTCCTTCATCAGCTGTGGCACTCCCTCTCTTTCCTCCGCGCTCGCAGCCCTTTGGGAGGCTTTCTGGGGGAGCGTGATCGATGATGGACACGGCGCTACCCCGTGTGTGTGCGTGCTCGTGTGTGCGCGCGCGCTTTCTAAAAGGGAAGGTGGAGGCAGAGGGGCAGGGGTGTAACTGCCTTTGATTGACAGCTCTGATAGTGAGCGGATGGGGGAGGTGGGGTGGATGTTGTGAATGCAAGAAAAGGGGCTCAGCGAAGTCCTAAAGGGGCGATTGGGGGCTGTTTGGGGGTGGGGGGGTGCAGGAGGAAAGTGAGCTTTTAATTACTAGGGCAGAAGCAGATGTAGCAGGATGGTGCCCCTGCCTCGGAGCGCGCACTGGCGTTTCTTGGCAGCTGGAAGTCATCAGCTCCGGGGGTGTGTGCGCATATTTGTACGGACAGGAGCCTCGGAGCACATTGTTTAAATGTAAGATGTTAAGCTCCTATTGGCACCCCTAAGCTCCATGATTATTCATTTACCCCCGCCTTCCATTGTTTGTGAATAATTCTTATCTCGCATACATCGCCTGGTGCATACTGCCTTTAATGTAGACTCATCATACTTTTCAACAAAATTAAATATATTCAGCATTATAGTTATAAATATATTGTAAATTAAAATTCACCAATAAAACCACAGTTAAATAATTTATGATAAATGTATACAAATGTTTAAATAACTGGAGAAATGACATATTCAATTCCAAAGTGTTTCTTTTATTTTGGTGTTTCAAATACAATATCAATTTTCCCTCCGTTATTTTTTTTTTTATAATACAAAACTTGATTTAAACATGTGTGCACAGATGAAAACACGGTGCCCGCAAGTATAAAATGACTCATCAAGAAAATGGTGCAAAACTTAAAAAAAGAAACACAATGTCCCTGCACATATAAAAATAAATTAATACTTTTTGTCCAGTCACTGTGAAAACATTTTTTTTTGTGTCTGGTCCTAAGAGTCACACACACATAGACTGAGGCTTCATTGGCTTTCCTTCAAACCAGCAACGGTCAGTTACCACCAACTTATGTACACCAATGACCAACGAGAAAGGTCTATTTACAGATATCGAGGTAAAAACTGTGCCACTGACCCATAGACACATGATTTCTCCCATCTACAAACAGCTATGTACAGCCACCCCCATTTGCCAACTATCTTCTAACATTTAAAACATGAAACAAAGTACAGGCTTTTAAAGGGGTTTACAGCATGATCCGACTGTATAAGAAATTAACAAAACAATACTATACACAGTAGTAAAAAAAAATTCTCAATTATAACAGTGGGACTTTAAAATATATCATCTTACACAAACAAACTCCAAATAAATAAAAAGCGCATTATAAAGTTGGCTTTGATTTTCAGAGATGCAGCAGAATATTAATTCCTGGTTTATTAATGTTGTGTAAAACTGTAGCTTAATTATCAGTGGATTGTGAGAAAGGGGAAAACGGGGAAGTTGGCTTCTC
Source organism: Gobius niger (assembly GCF_951799975.1). Taxonomy (NCBI): domain Eukaryota; kingdom Metazoa; phylum Chordata; class Actinopteri; order Gobiiformes; family Gobiidae; genus Gobius; species Gobius niger. Next base: position 14,452,765 of record NC_136869.1, read on the forward strand.
CTCAGCCTTTAGGCACTTGGGTTTGGACCCTGACTGGCCAGTCCTGACTGTCTTAAATGGGGCGCTGGTGTCGGCCCTAGGTCCTCATAGGCTGGTCCTGCTGGAGAGGTAGGTACAGCAGGGGGCTCAATCAGCTCTATCAAATGTAATGACTTCCACAAGGTGAAAACCAACGGCTTCATTCCTGCATAAATTTCTCTCGCTGTACGAATTTCCACAACCTTCTGAACATTTGAGTCTTTAGTGTTTACTTTTCTCTTTTGCCGAGTGAGCCCCCTTTATCTGGCCCAAAGAGAGACAGTCAAAAGCAAAAAAGGCGTCTTCGGTGACAGTAAGAGACTTGGCTCAATCACTTTATAAGTACATAGTTGAGGAAACAAAGTGAAAGGCTGCAGTGTGAACTCATGATTTTTTTTTTTTTCTTTTACAAGCCTCTAACCCAGCGTTCCCCCAGGACAGTCCCGACAGATGTAAAACATGACTGTGCTACTGCTACGTCCTGTCACAGGGAGCTGCAGTTTTTTATATTCATGTAATATTCAACCATTTTTATTTGTAGATCTATCTGTAGTATTTCTATGTGAATGTGTGCTAGCTTTTGTGCTGCTCACAGCACAGCTCGGTTAGCTGAGGCCCCTGAGAAAGTTAAACAGCAGAATAACCAGACAGAGTGATAGAGAGTGGAGAAGCACATAAAAAATAATAAATCAATAGAGAAATATAAAACACAGATGAAATGATCAAAACGGAGACAGAAATACACCAACACAATGACAAAGGAAAAAAACTGAAGCAGCACTAAAACTAATTAATAATTAAAAAATAAATAGTACCCCGTTCACTAAATTTCTGAAACTATATTGACGTGAAAGCTTAGACCAGACGGAGGACTTGGATTTGAGCAAGAGCCAGCGCTCCAAGCACCTCTGCATATTTATTTTTAAAAAGACCGCAAAAGACACATTAAGCGTCATGTCTTCTCCTGTCCCGTGACACCCACTGGCTTGTCCGTGAGGCGGGGCTTCTGTCCCGGGCCGTCTAAGTGCTGCAGGGCCAGGAAGGGGTTGGCCGTGATGGTGCCCTGGCCCTGGCTCTGAGCGGAGGAGGGTCCCTGCTCCTGCATCAGTTGGTAGAGCAACACCTGCTGCTGCTCCTGGGATGGGCAGGGAAACGTTCTGTATTAGAGTGGCTGCTACTTTTAATCCACAGCAATAAACAATTTTCAATACATTAATATGAAGACTGTGGAGATGAAAAATAACATGGATAAACCCACAGTATTGATTTTTTTAAGCCATGCAACATTAACTCTTGATATCAATTACATTTTAACTAGTTAAGCATATCTCCACGTGCTTATCCAAACAACACAGGAATGAAAACGGAATGAATGTGAGCCCTGTGTGAGTCGTACCGCTGAAGGCTGAGAGGACAACAGCTGCTGAAACTGGTGCTGATGCTGCTGCAGGAGCCGCGCAGCGCTGCCAACAAAACACAACTCACTTTAGACGCACGCACCACACACTGTCCTCACAGGTCAGCCCTCAGCAGAGGACAAGCTTTCTGCCTAAGACAGGGGTCACAATCAACATTTCACAGATGCCCAAAGGAATACAATTATTTTGTCAATTTATGCCGATTTAAAGCAGTGTTTTTTATATATAATGTAAAGTCATATTCATCTGGTGGAATTAAGTATAGCCAGTGTTTTATATAAATAAGCAATGCATAAACATAACTTTCATTTAAAATAGCACAAGGTTGTTTTGTTTTGATCTGTCAGTTTGTGACCTCCGCCCTCGGCAATAAAGATCTGCACATATTTTACCTCTGAAATGACATGGCAACATAGAGATGACATTCACTGTACAGGTCACCTCTCACCTGGTCTTACTAGTGGTTGTGCTGCTACAATCCAGATTGTAAGCAGGGGCAACATAAGAACATGTATTTCAATGCTCAACCTTACAAACACCAAACAATAAACATTATCCACTACTGTCCCTTCAGTCCACAGGTTTGCTCTCCCTTTTGCTTAGTTGAGAGAGCGAAAACCAAACCCACAGGCTCCGCCCTGTCCATGATACAGTACATACCTGCTGTTGACAGTCAGTGCTGATGCTCCCGTTGTGTGCGCACCCCCTGGAGTCTGTATGACCCCGTTCAGAGCTCCAACGATTCCGCCCACTGCCCCGAGAGCACCCATCAACCCTGACACACCCGCCCCCAATGCCCCCACCCCATTCATCTGAGGCTGGGGCGGGCTCTGGGACACCGAGGGAGGAGTGGACAGCGAGGAGGTGGAGCCACTACTGCTGTGACCGCCACACGACGCACTGTCCTGAGGAAAAGGCCCACCAAACCCACAGTTAATGACATATTTAAAATAATAACATAGTGTAGGTCAGTAACTACCTGAGCATTGACCGGGAGAGAGGAGTCAGCAGCTCCAACTTTGACATCTGCAAAACGCAGATGCACTGAGTGAGCAAATCAAGGCATTTTACAAACATGAGGTTGCTTACTGAGTGCCACTTAACAATATTTGGTATTTATCAGTTTTAACAACAGTTTTATACCTGGAATAGATCACATTTTACAGTAGTTATTGTCATAACTCCTGAATAATGTAAAGATAAAGCCAGTACTGGACAGTTTTTTACCAGAGGCTGAGGATGGTGTGAAAGGCACTGAGAGCTGTGCACTCAGGAGCTGTAGTCTCTCCTTCTTCATGGTGAGAGTCTTTATCTGCTCCTCCAGTCTGCGGTTCTCCTCTTGCAGCTGGTGAAGTGACTTCAACATTCCCACCACTGAGAGCACACAAAATAATGCCTGCATTAATACAACCTTGCAATGCTTATCTTAGAAGATATTTATAACAGGACTTTCTAGCGCAGTTCTCCCTTTAGGTCAAACATGATAATGCGCTCCCATTGCTGTTCACAAACCCAGTGACTAATTAGACCGATGAACACCACACAGAGGTTAGAGGTCAAGATCAGCTACAGAAGAGTTGCCCCAAAGTCTGCACAGACTCAAGGACAAGTGCCCCAAAGGGGGAGGGTTTAACACGGGAACATAAACCTGACCTTTGGAATAATTAGGTCATTGGTCTTTTACATTGTCCCTGAAGAGAAGTTCATGTAGGCAGATACACACAGTTTTACTTTAGTTCTATGTAGTCATAATGTGGCACCTGCAAAATGATGGCATGGTTTTAGAATTTATTTTTTGTATTAATAATTTGAATGTTTAAACATCTTTGTTACAAACTGCAATCAAAGGCAATCACTGTTTTTTACCCATCAAATCGTAAATAGCCCAGCTCCACATGGTTTACATTATTCCAAATTAGACATGTGCTAATAAAATAATGAATAAAATATAGAAATATAAAAATCAATCAATGGCCATATTACCTGGCCTTATTTTCAAAGCATTCAAACATTATCATTTTCTTTTTACTTACAGTGGTGACAGTAGTGAATGGAGGGACTTACATACTACGTATTTTTTTTCTTTCATATTTATATTATTTATTGTAATTGTATGTCAAAAATAGAATAGTCAGATTGGAACAAAAAATGTTGCAAATTCCAGTCGCCTGCATCCCTTTTCGCTTTGTCATTGTTTAGCAACTGTGATATTGTCACTTAAAATGTCTGAACCCCCTGTGCTTAAACAGACAGAGGTCAGGCGTGACCAAAGACCAGGCGTGTTGTGCCAGTGCATTAGTCCACTTTCGAACGCAGTATAAAAGTCCTTCCCTTCACAGCTAATTTCACATGTGCTGATGCTCTCACCGTCGCCCTGTGCTCCTTGCTGAAGCAGGAAGCTTTGGCCCTCGTTCCACTGTCTCTCCAGGAGCTGCTCAATGCTGGTGGCCACCGGGGGCACCGTCTCGCCTCCTCCCGCCCCTAACAACCCCAGACCCGACCCCGGCAACGACCCTGAAGAGTCGTAGCGGATCTGCAGGCCACCAATGGGAGAGCTGTGCGGCCAGAGAGAGAGAGAGAGATGGAGAGGTCAATGGGGAGATTAACGACCAAACATAAACGTCAGACAAACATAGACACTGCTGGCTATAAAACTACATCAATTTGTTGTTACAGTGGCCCCTAATGAAAAGGGGCCAGGCTTTCTGTCGCTGTGTGAGTGAGGGAGAAAGAGAGAGCGACAGATCGAGAAAAGGACATTGAGGAGGGAGAGAGGCAGAAAGGGACTGTCAATATGCAATAAATTTTGCAGTGCTCAAGTTTAGACAATCTGCTGCAAACGAGGAACAAGTGGCTCGAGAGACGAGTCGACACCACCACTGACTCAACTTTAAATGTTAATGAATACAATTGCACTTCTTTATCCACAACAATCAATAATTCTCAATCAAGTACATCACAATGTCTTTCTGTTTATAATTCAAACTTTCAGATTCTGAATATGCATTAAGAACATAATTGACACAAATTCACACCAATTTAACCAATCTCACTCTATATTTGTGACAAATAAAAATGTTGGTGTGTGTGCTCCAGATATTTGATAAAACCTCATACTAGGTTTACTATTCCCTGTAAAATGATAATATACAATTCATTTTTAAAACTAAGGGTTTATGTATAAAATTGTGCACATTAAAAGTAATTTTAAATTATTTTAAATAAATTAATACAATTTTGAAAACAAACAAACCGTGTCAAGTGACAGATCCTGAACAAATCCATGCCAATGAGCCAAAAGCGAGACATAAAAAGTCATCAAGCTGTCCTTTCATGCAGTTAATACAAACAAAAAATGTAACTGGAGTTGAAGGATGGTTACCACCTTCAAAAACACAAGTTATCGTTGGCGGAGTGAGCAAAAATTGCCTGTAGCAGTGTATGTGTGTGTGTGTGTGTGTGTGTGTGTGAGAGAGGGAGAGGAGAGGCAGCGAGGGGCCAGAGAGGGGAACAGCAGAGCGGGGGAGGGGTGAAGAGGGAGCTGTGTGGAATGTAAATGGGACCGGAGCATGCGTGTGTGCGTACGATGGGGTGAGTTTGTGTGGACGCACCGCGGGGTGGTCTTTGGAGAAGCTCTTATGGCGAAGCCCTGAGCTCCAACGCTGCTGCTGTTGTCTCCCACCTCCTGATCTGCAACCACACAACACACAAAATCAATGGTAAATCACAAAGAAGAAACACAAAAGACCAGCATTTTTACTCAAAATAAACGTTATTGATTAAAATGAGCCGTTACGCTTTTATTAAAACAATGTCAGTCTATCACAAATAAAGAGAGAACAAATACTTAATATATATTTAGGAAAAATGTATTAATAAAATAATACAAAGACACTTAATGACATGAAATCAATAAAATTAAACATAATTTTCCCACTAAATATCTGTAGCAGAAAATATTTTTTGGGAAAGTGTCAACTGCTGAGAGGAGGCAGAATTTTAAAATTCCAGTCCAGAAAACACATTTAAACCAAATGCTTTTAAAAAGCACTGCGTTTGAATTTCAGAAACACTTTTAAAAAATTTAGTTTAGACAGGCATTAACCATTAAACCATAAAAAACACACAATTAAAGACACAACTTTCAAAACAGCTTTTCCCAAACTAAATTCAACAAGCTCCATTGAGAGACTCTGTGACAGTCACTCGCTCTCCTCCCTCCGGGCCTCTGGCCAGACGCTTCTTTTCATTTTCCTCAGTTAGAGTAATGAATTACACATGCACACACACCAACACACTGCATTTACACACTGCCACTAACTCCCCTCGACTTAAAGACGGTCAATCCAGCTTTTAGCCCCAACAGGTCACCACTCCAGTCCTCACTCACTTCTATTTAACATCCTTTTTTCTTAAACCCTTTCCTCTATCCGCTATACTGGAGCAACCAACATGTCAGCCAAAGTAAACAGCCACATGCGCAGACACATGCACACCTTAAACGCACACAGACCCTCCTTTAACACGGGGACAAAACAGCAGCTTCTGACACTGCTCAAACTGCCGCTCACCAGTGTCTGCGGTCTGGGCATCACATGATCGCTTCCCAAGAAATCCATGTGACATTGTCAAACCGTGCTAAATCACTTCTTCATTTCAAATGACCATCACCATGAACAATTGCATTTTTGAACAGGCTAGTATTCACAGAATAATATACAGTCTAGATTTGAAGTGAAATATTTACTTCCTTGTAGCTGGAGTAACTGGTTCCCTTTAACTGGTTTTACACAAAGCATCATTGTAAGAGCACGCTCCTGCCGGTGTCTCTGAACCGTGGCCCGCTGTCATTCAGCCTGATTAGTGAGTTGACCCCAGGGTCACGGTGGATCTGGTGACTGCTGACCAGCAGCAGGAACACCTCTTCACTCTCTATGCTCCTCAGTGCGTGCTGCACCAGATGTTCTGTGTCAGGAAGTGGTTTCTCATTATTGAAGCCATCTCCTACTCCCTCATCAGCCGTCCTGCGCTGGACACACGCAAGCCCCTCTCTCTTTCTCTTTTCTCCACTGTTCCTTACAACAATACTGAATCACTCACTTTTCAATTTGAAGTCAACTACAGTCTGAAGAATTTATTTATAGCACATTTAAATGGTAATGGTTATATAAGTTGAGACCATTTACAATTTACTTAAGCAATAGAATTATACCAATCCGTAGTGAGATATTCCAGATCATACCTGCTGGAGAAGCCTCAGACTGGGCGATGAGCGCGGCCATGGCGGAGTTTGGGTTGAGCCTGTTGCCGAACATGTGTGATGGGGCCAGGTTAAAGACCGACCCGGGGAGACCGCTCACCTGTGAACACACACACACACACACACACACACAGCAGTCAGCACCAGCGGGAAATACATGCAGTGTGATACAAGTTCAGCTTCCCGAAGTTCCCATAAGCTTAAATTGAAAGATACACTTGTCATTTTTACTATATCATTCTACCGTAGTTACACACCTGTATCATTTCGTGCATTTCCATTTTAAATTTGATACCATTTCATTTTTTTTAAACAGCAACCTGTTAAAAACTTACTAGTGTTGATTTATGTGTTAGTAAGTTTTTAACAGCAAAAATAAATATGATTCTATTTGCTCAAAATCCTTCCCCACTACATACAGAAGCAGGACTGCATAACTGCTTTTAATAATTTCTTGGCATTTTATAAACATAAAAGTGACAAGCATTTTGTTTTGGCGTTATAATAACTATACATCAACAGCACTTTTTGTGAAATGACATGAATTTCTTGATAAATTAATGCATTTACAGATTTAAATATTATGTTAATAAATGCATTTCATAATCATACATTTAAATATTATGTTAAAACAATGGTACATTATGGAGCAGCCGCTCATTATCTGGTTGCACATAGAGCTGGAGCACCAGTGACTGCAGCAGTGCGTTGACATGCCGACAAAGTGTTTCTGATGCATCGGGTTTAATCCAATTATGGCATTTCCCAAATAAGGACCAGGAAGTGAAGGGCGGGGTGTGAGGGAGGAGAACCAGGGTCTGGAGGGAAAACCAGGTCTAAATATCACAAAATGGAGGACTCTTATTTATTTTATTCATTAATCATATTTATTTGTTTCTATAATGGGTCAATTATTATTTGTCCGATTCAGATTTTCCATTTTCCATTCAGTCCATTTTCTTAATTGATTTAAAATATATATATTTGACTGTGAGTTGATGACGATTTGCTTCTAACTTCATATTTTTTTTCTACAATGGAAAATTTCCTGCCTGGACGACTGAAAGCCAAATAAATTGCATAGGGAAAAATTAGCCATATTACCTAATCTATTTGATGATTAATCATGTAGTGAAATTATTATTTTGTGAGGACAATACCATTGTCCACTCTTCATTTACAGTATTTGTATATATCTATTTTAGCATTTTGCACAAGTACGCCAACAGTCGATATGGAAACACCACCACACACACACACACACAAAAGTCATACACACACACACACACACACACGCGCAAAAGTCATACACACACACACACACACACACACACACACACACACCGAAACCATGTCGTTGGAAACGGTTACATAATTTCTACAGTATTTTAAAAAATACCTAAATTGTTGTTCATAAAAAAAAGTAAATATGGAAATTTAAAAAAAAGAATGAAATATAACACAAAATAATTCAATTGCCAATAAGAAGCATAAGACTTGTTCTAAACTTGAGCACAGATGCAAATGTCTGACATGCTGCAAACAGGCGTAATATCCTCTGCTTCCCTGGGCGTCTCCTGCTCTAGAATATGAAAAAGGGGTAAGAGGGCGACATGGACCCCTCCTCTCCTCTATCTGTCCATCCGTCCCACTGAGGCGCCTGTCTCTCGTCATTACATCACAGGACAACAGGGAGAGGGAATGAATGGGCTGCAGTTGCAGGGGCATAGAGGGCTGTATGCTGTGTGTATGAGGGGAAAAACGCACAAAGTACCGTCATTTTCACTGGTGTATTCTTTGTATAATGTGGGGAAAATTATCATTTATATATTTTTATAAAATGATAAGATTGCTGCGGATTTATTTTAGATAATTAGCAAAATCCCATGTACATTACATTTCAGAAATTGAGCATGATTTAGTATTTTTTTTGTAGTCGTAATTCCTATGGAGCTCAATAGTCTCACCCACCTCTCGGTTCTGGAAGTAAATACCAAATTTGGTAATGGGGATTTTTTTAGTAAAAGGGATGACAGAGGCTCACCAGATATGTGTCAAGTACTGACCACAAAACACAGTTTAAATTATAAGATTTAAATTAAATAGAAATTAAACAGGCATCTTTTACGCCAATGACTGAACAAGAGAAGAGAAGAGCTGAAAAGGAGCAAGCTGAAGAATAAAACTTACGCTTTCATTCTTTCCTTCACTACTATTGTTTTTTGTTACAGACATAGGTTTACTGGACATACATTTATCTTTACAATGTCATGTCTGCATAAGTTGTGTGTACAAAAAGAAAACAGTTTTTAGTATTAATTTACAGTTCTTCATCTTCTTAAGAGTAGTTTCTAAATACCTTGTTTGTACATTTGTTTCAAAATAGCGGGTTGCTGCATTTTCAAGTATTCGTATTTTCTTTTGTTTAAAGTATTCACAATATGATCTTTGCTGACGTCGCTGATTAGCCTCCGTAGAGCCTTTAAACCACCCCGAGATCCCTATGGCCAAAGTGAATGGGAACTTTTCTTACACAACATTGAGGTGGGTGAAACTGTTCCATTTATATTTTACTTCCACAGTAAACAATATAAAACTTGAGAATTCTCAGCGATCACATTATGGAGACGTCTGATTATCCATGTCTCAGTCTTTTCTTCATACATATTATTACAGCTTCCTTCTATAATGCAGAAACAACACAAGCCCCAAGGTGCTTATTAAATTAGGTTGAAGAATAATAATAATAGTTGAATGGAAATGGTGAGGCTCTACACACAGGTATACAAATCCGCTACAGAAGAAAGCACTCGCACAAGGTCAAGACTCGCTCGTTTCACACATAATTAACATGCTCTGGATTAATAAAAGCGCTCAGAGATTCAGAGCAGGAGATGGATAATTAGAGGGCTCTAGTTTATTTGTGTTCCCACTGTTTATCTAATGTCGAAAAGCCGCTGAGCTGTGGCTGAATACCAGGTCAGTAACAAATTCATTTTACATTTTAAAACATACTAAAGGCTTAAAAAATCAAAACACTGACAATAGATTAGACAAATTCAAATGTACTAAAGCCCTTCCAAAATAATACAAAATATGACATTTTCCACAACTGATAACAGCATCAGCAGTAACATCTGTTGATTAGATTTGATCTGTTTATTAGATGTGATTTTCTGATAGTATTAGTGACATAAATGATTTATTATACTAGTTTAATTGAGCTTTACAGCCGTGTAACAGTTGTTTTGCTCGAACATATCTGTGGTGACGCACATGGGTGTGTGTGCTCGTTCATTGTTCATTCTGGATTCACGAGAGCTCGAAACATAATATAGTGGTGATAAGGCATTTGCAATTATGACTTGTTTTGATGGACAATATATGTGTATTAATCATGATTTTATTTAGAGTGGAAACAAATGTTGTTGTGACAGAGGAAAAGTTCCATAGCAGGGTTCCTGCACGCTTTGCAAAATGTAATACCACGGGCATCGCAAAGATGACTCATTTATTTGATTTTAAGTCAAATTTATAATACAATTTTTTTTTTTTAATCAATTTGTATAAATAATATAATTGAAATAGAAACAAGCAACCTACATAATATCAAGTAACAAATATAGAAGCAATTATCAGCACTCGCCGACCGGTCTTATGATGCAGTTTGCTCATGCTTTCCGATGTGCATCCTTCAGATCTTCTGACTGAGTGACACCTGCCTCTGAACGTTTAAAAGGATCCACTGAAGTTTAAAGTGACGAGGCAATGCTAATTGTGGCTAATAGTATTAGCCACTCTGAAAACAGCTGTCTCCAAGTGCTGTGCACCAGACCGTCTGACCCTCACCTGGTTATAAACCAAACATAAAACTCACATATTATTAACTATTATCAATAACTCATTAGAGGAGCAGGTCTTGAAAATTCTAATTTGAGACCTAAACCCACGTGGTCTTCGTCAAAATGAAATTGAAGTCTTTTCAAGACCCCGCAGGAACCCTTTATTCTGACTCACTAATTTCTCATTGGTTTAACACGGTTGACACGGCAACAGTCAAAAATGGAAAACCATGTAAAAAATGTAGCAATTTTTTAGGTATAATTGTAAAATTGTAAATAAATAAACTATGTTTTTGTAAAAAAAAATGTCTTATGTGCTATATCCACTTAAGGACAGATAATTTAAAATGAATGACGGAATGAGCGTTATTTATACCTTTAATTATTGTAGGTTGTGTGTGTGCAGCGAGTGCAGTGACAGGTCTTATGGTGCGTCTCCGATGGTGCGCCTGTACCTCATTGTGTGTGTGCTTGGACTCACGTGTGTGGGGGCCGAGCTGCTGAGCGGGGCTGCGGCGCTGAACGCAGAGGGAGGGGCCAGGGAAGGCGTGGGCTGCTGTTGCTGTGACAACTCCGAGCCGACTCCACCCCCGGCGACAGTGGCTGCCCCCGACGACGACCCTTCGGCTCCAGAGAAAACACCTGTGGAGAGGCACACATCGCCGCTTCAGATATATTTTTAGATAGGACCGGATTTTCATTTTTTATTCTGTCTGTGGCACGTCCTTGAATGAGTCAAAGTATTAAAAGAAGAAGGAAAATCACAAAGCAGCAGGTTTGAATGGATCAACTTTCAATGATATTATGAGGACATTACCACCATGAATTTTTGTGTGTGCAAATAAAAGAAAAAACATCACTTTGATGATAAAATGTACAGAACACATATGTTCCAACATCTTTTCAACTAAACGCAGTCTTGCTTGTCACAAAATGAATGATTCAAATCAACAGATATTAAATATGATACAAATCATTTCTCAATAAATATATTCAAAAATGATATCTAAAATAATAATATAATAATGATAAAATATCTAAAACATATTTAAACCACCAGGGGTTACCAAACTTCAGGCCACTCTTTGGACCTCCATATAAAATGTATTTGCCATTTATAATGATTTTTGGTGGTAAACATTTCAAATCAGATTTAGAAATGTTTACTTGAAGTAGTAATGTTTAGTGGCATAATTTCACTAAAATATTCAGGGTTACAAACAAAGCACACTAATTATAATGTATACAAACCAAAGGGTCCTGAACCCTACTTTTCAACTCCTGATTAAAACCACAGAGAAGGAAAAAAAAAGTCTGCAAAGAATTCTATTGGCCAGACCCTGAGTATTGTGTGGAGTTGTGTTGAAAATGAATCTATTTTGGCAACATGTTTAAATATTCCGTCCTATTATGTATGCAATCCGCTAGCCTTACATGTGATACTGTAAACTGCACAATAAAGCAAATTATAAAATTTAATTTGCAATTGCAGGATTTTGTCAGAAAAATTGTAAGATGCGTTTAAGTGTTCAGCTTGAGTGTGAGCTGTTGCGCATTGTCCTCCAAACATTGTCTCTTTGTGCTCCTGTAGCCAAATGAAACATTAAACATTTAGATTAATGCAGATTTTTAGGCATGCTCCAGTCCCTTATCTCCTGCCCACTAACCAGGGATAAGGCCGGCCCCTGCCCCCCTTTGACCCTGGCAGAGGAGGGGGGAGCGGGGCCCCTCAGCCCCACAAAAGCCTGAATGGCTCAGGGCAGCACACATTCACAGGGGGAACAAGAGATCTTTGTGCCAGCACGGGAGGGGCGAGTGAGGAGAGAGAGGCAGAGGGCGAGCGGCAGAGAGGAGAGAGAGAGATACAAATGCTACATGGGCCGACGGACTATTTATAACGCTTTGTAATATGCACCAGAAAAACTGATACCCGCCACAGCTCAGGAGGCTGCAGCTGGATTCCAGCTGCACCAACCGTTAGCACAGTTTAACGGATCAGAGCGAGCGCTTCCCCAGGAATTAGGAACAGAAGTTTTAGTAAATATATTTCATTTCATTATTATTATTTTATTTCAAAATTTATATTTATTATTTCCTTTTTAAACACAAATATTACATATAAGCCACAGGGTATATACTGCAACTAATAAGTTTCAATCAATGCAGACAGCAACAAATCTAATCTGACTAAATGCTTTTGGGGTGATTAATAATAGGCACAAATGCGTCGAAAGGAAACTCCTGTTCTCTTCTCTCTGAATGTTTCTTAAATGACTTCAGGCAGGCATTGCCCTGATGGCAAATCAATGATGTCTATTTGGGACATGGGAAGTGCCAGGCTTAAAAAGCTGAATCAGACTCTGGACAAGCTCTAATTCGCTTTTACAGGGAAATTTCCATGTGAGTAACAAGGCGATGCTGAATACCAGGAGCATGGCACCCGCTTTCCGAATGCGTAGACAGTCATTTAATCACGCTTTAAAAAGGGAATGTGGAGACAAACACCGAGGAGCACGTCCCGCAGCAAGACGTTCGTTATTCCTAGAAATGTGCGACACTGGACACTGAACACACTTCACTGCTGAGGACACGAGTGTGCGACAGCCGAGGACAGGCTCTGCTGCCCCGTGTGTGTGTGTGTGTGTGTGTGTGTGTGTGTGTGTGTGCGTGTGTGTGTGTGTGCGTGGAGAATCCAAATAGTTTTATAATCTGGGAAACATTCATATAAACAAGTATAAACTAAACTAGTATTTTTTTTTTAAACATACATATCGTGTACAAATGTAATCGATGAACACATGAACCAATTTTATATATAAACACTTGAATACATCTACTCAGACTTAAAACATAATCTTGGAATCACTGTTTGAGACACAATAGGATTTAGAAAATATTATTCAAGACTTCGAATTTGATTGTATTTTCAACATCTCTGAGAGTGTCTTTGTTATAAGCCATAAGGAATGTAGTTTGGAGGGACAATTAACATAATGTTCTAATCTCTAAACCCATTTTGGATTAAAACACACACACACACACACCTACACACACACCTACACACACACACACACACACACACACACAGATAAGATGCAATAACGTTTGGCTTAAAAAAAAAAATTTAAAAAAAAACTATTTGTTCTTTGTTTTTTTTTACACAAACATATTGAACAAGAGCTGAAACACTTGTACCTCAGTGGTGCACAGTGTTTGTGTAAATAGGGATTTTGTTACACACACACACACACACACACACTTGTTGTCATACATACGTTTCAGCCCAATCCCAGAGACTCGCTTGTCCCATCAGTGACCCCCCCACAGTCGAACATTAACCTGGCCAAAATCTAACCTCCGCCCCCCCTCCTGCCTCCTACAAATATCTATCAAGCAGCTCATCTACCCCTATCCATCAGCAGAGCGGACGCAGTGAATGGGACAGCGAGGGAGATGCCGCGATCCTCCCCATCACTGCCCTGCATTAACCTTGGGCTAAATATTTACAGTAGGAACAAGAACGCATGATTCTCACACACTCCATGTTCAACCAGAGTCTGACCGCTGTCTGTCTCACTGGGCAGATGTGGTAAAAAAAAAAAAAAAAAAGTCAAATATCAAAGCTGAACAAAAGGGTCACAAACTAAACTATCCCAATAAACAGGATTAATCGATTTCTCCACAAAGCAGATGAAACTATAAAAAATAGGAAGATCATTTAATAAAATATATATAGAAAAATATATAACTGGACTTATACAGGTTACATGTTTTGGATTTTCCTTAAAGACTGCTTTTTAGTAAACAATGAATATCAGATTAAAGCTTTTGAATGTGAGCAAGGAGTTTGTCCTTATTGTCATCAGCTGAATGTGCAATTAGGACCTGAGAAACAAAGGCATGTGAGCAGCCAAAGCATCAACAGGTTAGGATTCAGGTAAGAGAGCGCACTGGCAAGGCGAGGGAAACAAAAGGCTAGTTCTGAAGAAAGAGGAGCTGTAGGATGTGTGGGTGCTCTGAGGGAACTCCGAAGCATAAAGACTGTTGCCAAGCAACAGACCACGAGGAAAAAGCGGATATACAGACCACTTCCACGTGTGCGAGCAAACACCAGAGCGACACACACACACCAGCAAAAACCAGAGCGACACACACACACGCACCAGAGAAAAGGTGTGTCCAAAGAGACGCTCAGTGTTAATACCTCACTGCAGAGAAGCAGTCCATACCCATTTATGTTTCATTCATCACCAGTCAATGGCAACAACACAAGTCAGAGCCAGACAAGAGCACGACAAAGAAACGCGCCAACAATGCCACTAATGTGCATTTACCATCAATGTTAAATGATCACACAGAAGCTAGAAATATGGGAAATGATGGAATATGATTTCTGATTGTGCTTGTGCCACCGCGGTGTGGTATGCATTACCTGGCACAGTTGTTGTGGCGCCGCTGCCATTCCTAAGGAGCAACGGGGACTTCTGAATCCCACTGACAGCCATAGCCCCCAGCCCCTTCTCCCCTCCAGCCCCCACTCCTAATCCCACGCTGGACGCTAAGCCGGGCCGTCCCGTGAGCACAGAGGGCGAGGAGGAGCTGCTGGCTGCAGAAGTGGGCAGGCTCAGGGAGGGAGCGGCTTCTGGGGGCTTCACATCTGTGGTGAAGCACGGCCCGAATCTGTTTCTCCAGTTTCCTTTCTTTTTCTTCTTGACACCGTCCTCCAGTACTCCCGCCGCTGGGCCTGGGCCTGAGGGCTGAGCACGCTTGAACCCCCCGGACCCACTGAGGCTCGTCTCATTCACCGAGAGAGTGTGGGAATTTTCATACAGCTTCCCTCCCACTGAAATAATCACAAAGCAGTTGTCAACAGCAATAAGAGACTAATAGCATCTGCTGAATCAAAGGCTATTTTACATACTTCTATTTTTTTTATTATTATTTAGAGTTATAAACCACAATATACCCTTTAGTAATTTAGTGACTCAAAAAACAAATGTGGTGAATCATGGCACCTGCTGAGGCCGTGGATGCGGACATCAGTGAACCAAAGAGTGTCGTCGTCCCGTCTGAAACTGCACTCTCTGAGGAGGGTTTCACAAGGCAGCTGCTGAAGGATGGAGGGGAGGAGAACGTAGTGCCTGCTCCGGGACGCAACGAGGAATCTGTGAAACTGAGGAAGTCGGACGAGGCCGAGGGCGTCTTACTGGCACTGCTCAACAAGAGGCCTGAAACAACAAGATAGTATTACTCTTTAAATTAACTGAATACAATATACAATAACAGGCTATAGGCAAATAGAGGGGCGAAAATGCCACATATTGTTGATTGACATCCCTCGGTAGACTTAGCTGCACAATATAAAGCTAAATTACAGTTATTGTAATATAAGCAGACACAATATCCCTATCTCAAGATCTCAAGAAGCTCGACTTTATTGATGATTTTTCTAATTTAGTTAAAAATTACCCATTTCCAGTTAGAATAGTCATTCACCACAATAACAACGTCTAGACTGTATTTATGACTAATTTAATGTCATCCTCATTGAAAAAAACAACTTTCAAAAATAAGGACATTTTAAGTGACCCCAAACCTTTGAACGGTAGTGGTAATTCATGTGCGTGCGTGTGTGTGTGTCAGTACTTGACTAAAAGTACGACTGGTCTAATATTAATACAGATTGCTCAGTGAAATTTAACTTGAGTAAAAAAGGGCTGAAATACTGAAAAAAATACTTAAGTATTCAAAGTAAAAAGTAGAAGTATTCTGAGTAATAACTTTGCGGCTTGAACGACATGAAGATGGCGCCTGAATTCACCACCTGAATTCAGGCAGAGGACAAACTCTCTATTCTATCCCGATTCTCATGCAAATATTATTTTCTACCTCGTCATAGATCAGTGGCATCTGCACAAGGCATCAGTTTTTGCCAAAAATACTATTTGAGTAAAATACAGATCCTCAAAAAGTAGGCTCTGGTTTCTGCAGATGCATGAACAGCCCTCCACGTAACAGAGAAACTGTAATGAAGACGCACCAATGTTCAGATCCCATTTCTCTGCTGCTCTCACACACCTGGCAGGGTGTGGAGGTCGTGGTGGTACAAAACATAGAGTTCAGAGCGAGCACAGAGCCGTTCAGGTCCTGACCTCACCACATGGGCTATCTCTCACTGTCTTTGAGTGGGTCCACTCCCAGGCGTCCAAAGATTAGAGGAGCCTGAAGCACACCCACGCCAAATACAGCTACCAGTGCGCACAAAAACAGTGTTTGGACAAAAACAGGGTTCAGTTGATGCACCTACAAAAATATATTTAATTAATAAGAAATTAAATTTTCACTATGGTAGACAGTAATTAATTTCATCCTGAATATGATAGAGGGGTTTCTTAAAAAACATAATTTTTTTAGAAACAATGATAAAGCAATGATAAAGTTGTTATCATTGCTGGACAAATTTTCACACAAAATACACAACTTTTTTTCTTTAGGGAGTAAAAGAAAAAACGAGGAGCTCTTTCTAGAAGATGCTGAAAGGCTACTGTGGAGCGGAGGACGCTACGGCAGAAGGAGGAGATGGGGGAGCGGACCAGTGAGGGACACCACGCTCTGAAACAAGGACAAACCCAGATGGTGGTGCACCGTTTCAGAGGAGCCCTCAAAGCAGTTCTCGGGTTTCCCGACCTCCATAGACATGCTGCTGCATGGCTGCCAGCTCAGTCGCAGTGGCTCAGGACTAACCCAACACCTGAACGTGATTTCGTTGTACAATTGTACAATGACAAATAAAGCTCTTACTTACTTACAACCAGTGACTATTAGACAGAGGTTTACATTTCATGTAACAGCAGGCAATATCCCAGTGGTGGGAAAATTAACATAGACGACCGTTTACAGTCATTAATTCACCTTGATGGAAAGGCCCAGTGGAGGCGGACACAGATGTGGAAGAGGTTGCCATGGTGACCACAGCTGAGGGGAGGGGTTTCCCTGAGGAGGTGAGGGACTTGCGGCCACCCCTCTGTCCCACCGCGTGTGTCCCGACACTGCTGCTGTTTTTCTTGTTCTTTGGATCGGACACGGCCTTGCCCCCGTCTGCAGACAGACTGTCCTTGGAGGCGCTGCCGGACAGGGTGGAGGAGACTTCCTGAAAGTTGGCGTTGGTGAAGCGTCCCGCACTGTCCTCTAATCTCTTCTGAGAGGATGCGGGCAGGGAGGCAACTCCACCACCTGTGCTGGTGCTGTTGTAGTTCTGTGGGACCAAAATTGGGATAGACAAAAAACATTGATAAGAGAGGGAGGACAGGAAGGAACAGGACAAAGGCTATCAAAACAATGGCCCCTGAAAGAGGAAGTGCCACAGATTCAAGGTAAAGAAAGTAATCCAAGCACTTCTGCAACAATGTGCCAGTGACCTGCAGCCGGGCAGGTCGGGTGGTGTCTTTACCTTGTCTGGGACCATGATGTTTGGAAGAACCAGGGAGGGCGACATGTCCATGGAGCTCTTCTTATGTTTGGGTTTGTGTCTATCCCGTTCCTTGTGTTTCTGAACAGAGGGGAAACAAAGAGGAAACAGATGGGTGAAGCTGGCTCAGACATGAGTGTAGTTAAGAGAGCAACAGAAAGAGACCTCCAACAAACTGTTTTACGTAGACTTATATGCTGCTTGAGCTCCAAGTGTTAGTATTGTGTTGCAGAAAAGCTTAAAATTCAGTATTAGTGTACAGTATGTTCCATTTACCATTAGAAGAAATAAAAGTAACAGAAATATTGCACCATGCAACCATTTGAGCAAGAGGGGAAGATAATATTCTAGTCAATTATTTTGTTATGAAACTTTTGGCTAATCCACACAAGCTGCTTGTCTCTAAAATAGAGGCTTCGCCATTATACAGTACACTGTTTGGATACCAAGCTGGACTATGCTCAGTGTTCTGTGTAAGACTTGTATTTTGGACCGGGCCCATTCGACCGGATTTCCTGCGGCAGAGCGGACAGGGTCATCTCAGAGGGAGAAACCACATAACCATCGAACAACCTCTTCAGTCCTGCCTCTGAATCGCGAGTCCTGATAAGTGACAGTCAAACTGACTGAAAGACAGTTTCATCCAGGCTGCCAGGAAGCTGAACTCTCCCTTCCCGCCCACTGTGTGCATTTGTATTTGATATTACTTTGTACCCAATGTTAAAGGGTTAGAGAGCAATATTATTTGTATTTTGTGCATCTGCTTTACATGTGATCAAAGTGACTATAAAGTGAATTAAATTGAATTGGGGAAAGCTATTGTTTTGTGTGGCGTCTGCACTAATCTGAGTCCTTTATTTTTTCTTTCTTTATTTAAATTACGGGTCATAATTTAAAGTTATTTCTGTACATTGGTTATTTCTTTCATGGCCTTCTCTTCCTAAAGCCTCTTTTACTATGTATTCAAACAACTGGAAGGAAATAAAAGTTAAAATTCCCATTATTAGCTTATAGTTATAAAGGGGTGCTCGTGTGAGAGTAAGTGTGTTTAGAGTAAGAGGAGAGAGAGAAAGACGGAGCATTGCATTTCAGAGGGACTGTCTGAGATGAAAGCCTGAAGATCCACTAACACAAAGAGAGCGACGACAGACAGATAAAAAGGGGCAGGAGGCCACATGAATGCAGCATGCCGCAGTTTAGAGCCGACTCTCTAAGTGCCTCACAGAAAACCACACAAGGTCTCATCGATTCATCCAATCATATCCTCTTCCGTGGACTATCACAGCTCAATTTACACCCTGGCTCACAAGCACCACACTCCTCCTCTCGCACCCCGAGGTGGCGACTGGGTGCCAGCGCATTTACACCTAACGCACCCGTCCCGCACCATAACACCTCAGCGCACGTGTACGGGGCAGGCAGGTGTATTCCCCTCACAGACACACAAGCACCACGTCGGACACTCGAAGAGGAGCGAGCACGGGCTTTGAAAATATGCAGCGAGAGACTGCACGGGACTGAACACACCGGTGAAGACGTCGAACTGAAACCTCGCCTGCCCCGGGGTCTCGCTGTGGGACGAGCGCTTTGTGGCGGGTGGCAGTTTACCCAGACTTCCTGCAGTTAACAGACACCGGCGGCTCGTTCAGGAGATAGCGGCTCCAATGCGAGTCGGTCGTTCTGTTTCCGCTGATGTGAGCGATACGAGTTTGGAGAACAGATGGAGCGAAAATGTGTTTCTGTGTATGTGTAAAATCATTATGTAAAGTTTAGTTTCTTCAAAAAAAAAAAAAAAAAAAGTTGACGGCAAAATAAATGATTGCTTAGAACAGTGGTTTTCAACTGGGACCAACTTTCAACCTAAAACCATCTTCAATACAGAAAAATCTTTACTAGAAAATATTAATTGGCCAAAGATGGTGGTGAATTTAAACAGTATCCTAATATATCACACAAGATCCAAATGTTGTTGCTGCACAGATTTTGTGCCGAATAGGCGATGGTTGAGAGAGCGAGGGGTCAGTTCTTGGGGATTCCCTTGTTGTTTTTCATTAACATTCCTGAGAAGGTGTTGATGGACGCAGGCAGCACAGAGGAGCTCGAATAACACACGCGTAGGCACAGAGCAGGAGCACCCGGCGTGGGAAACACAACAGCCACACAATGTACCTCTGACACGCCCTTATCAATCAGGTCAATTGATTATACAGGCGCAGGCACTGGCTTTTTAAGAGTCCTCTGCCCTCTTTCTCCGCGGCTGACCATTAGCGTCCCGATCATTTGACATGTCCAAGTGGCCTTTGAGGCAGCGCGAGCTAAATATGAGTTGAGACAGGGGATGAGGGCTGTGTCAATTTATCAGCTATCCCTCTAACAATGAGCAATACAACAGCGGTCTGAAACCCGCTCTGTCTACGTCTAAGGCCGACGGTGGGCCCCTGGGCTGGAGGAGTCAATCATCACCAGGAAATTTGTAACAGTCCCTTTTCTTTGTGCTTTCCAAAGCCTATCAGAAGCACATGCCTAGTGATAACAATACTATATTAGTACACTGAATTATTATAGAGAACTTGATTAGAGTGAATACAAAAGAAAGATTTGCAGCACATTTTCCACACCTGTGAAGCTTTAAGAATTCCAAAACAAAATTTCCTTGTGACTTTTCATATTTGGAAGAAAGTCTCCCTCAACCCAAATTTTGGGTTGTGGAGAAAGGAAGCTTTTCCCCCCTCTTAAAAACACAAATATTTCAGATTATGAGCAGCAAGACAAAATGCTGCATAGTAAAGAAAGAATTAAAGGCCCTGTACGAACTGTTTGTGCTCATTCCAAATGCATTTGTTACATCCCAGTTTTTCACATAGATCATAAGGATGATTCATACTTTTCGGGGACCAAAACAAAGCTTCATGATTAATAAAAATGCTTCATAATTAAATCATTTTTAAACAAATTTACAATATACCGAGGACAAAACAAATTTCATTCTACAGCTAGAAAAAAAAACATTCACAGGTTCTTTGACAAATACAGGTAAATACAAGGAAAGCTACAACTGGCTCTTAATTGATGTAATGTTGAAGCAAAACCTGCATTTGTTGCAACCGTGTGGTCCAGTGGATCTGACCACAGATAAGAGTTCATTTGAATAGATCAGGATGATGGAGTAAGCACATTTGAACACACAATGGTGGCGAGGAAGAGGAGAGGCTGAGGACGCACGGGGAGGAGGGGCGATGAAGACTTGGGGAAACTGAGGAACAGGAAGTTAAAGGGAAGATAATCCTCCCCGGCCGGGCAGGAATTCCCCTGTGCCGTTTCCTGCTGGATTTTCTGACCCATCCATTGTGAGCGCAAGTGTGTGAGTGCATGCGTTTGTGTGTGCTTCCTGCGGGCCGTTTCTATGGGCCAGAGAGAGGGGGATACGGGGGGTACGTTAGCCCCTGCTGCAGTTTGACTCCAGGGTTCAGCATGAGCCACGTATCCCGCACACACACAGTTCTGTGTGCCTCTGATTGACTGAGGGAGAGAGAGGAGGGGCTCTGACTAATGCAAATCAGCCACTATTAATAAAAGCCTGAGCTGCAACACACAATAACCAATAAATGCCATACAGCGAGCGAAAGGCTGCAACTAGACTCCGCTAATTACTGTTTGAGTGAAGTAAAATATCCATTATTTACTTTGAAGTGAAAAAAATGGCTTAATGGCAGATCTATTGTGTCTATAAAACCAAATGTGTTAAACTGTGTTAAAGCAAATGATGTGCTTCTAGTTTAAACCTATCTATATTAACAAAAAAATAAAATAAACCAGATTAGAAAAATGGTATCACATTTAAACTATTTAGTGCAGACAGTGACTGAAATGTTTACACATTCACACACCCATTCAAAGAATACACTTGATTCAGTGGTGTATGAGTGAAAGCCTGTTTCTATTTTTATATGAACAACAAATACTCGGAGAAACACTGGTGGTGTTGAAGATTGAGGTTAGTCATGTCCAATAGAGCTGCTCACTTTCAATACTGTGTAGTCGATGTAACAATAATTTTAAAAGCTTCAGTCTTATTTGATTTGCATGAGGCTGAGGACCAGATGGAAGTCTGCAGTTTAAACAAAGGCTTCACGTATAAAATGTGAAAACTAAAATGGAGTAGTTTCTTCAACATTTTGTAAATTTAGAAATTAGTTAGTTACATGTTTCACAAGCAGATGTAAAAGACTCATGTAGAAAATATTTGAGGCTATGAAGGTTCGCTGCTAATAAACAGGCAACTAAAAGTGACATTACACCTCAGAAAAGTGAATTAATTCACTCATCGGAGGCAATGATCTCACCTTTCAGCTCTGACTGAATAAATTCAAGGTCTCTCCTTTTCAATTTTACAGCACTACTGAGCAAATGCAAGAGCCACACGTTCATTATTATTACGGCCACAATGCAAAACGGTTGGTGTTGCAGACCTAAGAGGTTTTTGCACTTTGGCCTTAGGAAATGCACAAGTAAATTTTGTCTAAGAATAACTCGGGCAGAGCATTATACGGCTGCCTGGAAACTCTGATGCAAATGCCCAAATGTCGAGCAATGTCATTCATTAGAAACAAATCAATACAAATCATATCATCAGATGGATTATTGTGACGACTTCACAACTAAAATTGTTTTATAATATTCTCCACCAAGCTAAAATTGGTAGAGGCGCGTGAATATGACAAAAATGGTCATTTCATGGATCAGGATGGACAATGGAGAGCATGGATAATCTGCACTAGCACATGTTGGAGCCTACAGCCACATTGTGAGGCTTGTGAATGGTTTCTTGCATTGGCAGAGTTATGGAGGGAGGCAGACACAGGGCTGAAGCTGCTTACCTTCGTCTCCTTGTCTGAGGGTCTATCCAAACACTGAGAGGAAGAGTCACTTAAGCTTTGAGACCTACTACCACGGCCCCTGCTCCTGCGCTAAAAAGTAAAGAGGAACTCCAAGTTACTGGATGAAGTTCACACAAAAAGAGTCAAATTTGATTCAACAAAAATAAAAGAAATAACTAACTTAAAAAAAAGAGAAAAAAAAAATGAAAGTCAGTCAATAAAAAAAACGTATTGCTCTCTACAAAAAACAAAAAATAATCATGGCAATTTTCAGAGAATTGACTTGTAAGATTACTATATTTTAAGGAATACATTTAATACACAGTGCACTATAATAAAGCCCAGGCATTAACCAAAGTGCAGCAGGGGAAAAGGAAAAGCACATCAGCTAGAAACGAACAGATCTTTTTTTTTTAATTTCCTAGTTTGCCTTTTCCATTTGCGCCAAGGCTCCTTTAAAATTGTTTACGGTCTGTTGCCATAGTGATAAACAAGTGCATGGTGAAATTACAACTACATTATTTCCACACAGAGATCAAGGCCCAGCGCATTTGAGAGGGCCCCTGTTATCACTCCAGCACACTTCCGGACACCAACTAAATTACCTCTCTCTGCGACTGTGGTTAGAAATATTTGAATAAACGAATAATGTCAAAAAAGGAACCACCGTATCAACAATAATCTATATATCGTTAGGTAGCGGTATATGGCATGGACGTCAATGCCCCGCAGATTTCCAAAACACAAACTATAATTCATCACATTCAGTTTTATGAAATCACTATTATGTTAAAACATTAGGGCAGCACAAAACATTAAATAAAAAATTGAGTCAAGTCTAAAAAACACCAACTTACTTACTATAGCTGGGCCAAAATGAGGCTAAAATTAGACTAAATTATGAAAACTGAACTTGCGCACATATTTTAAGTGATATTTCAGGATTTTTGATATAGGGCCTCATTTCCTAGTTATCCAGAGTGTTGCTGAATTCTGGAGATTTTTTTTTGGTAATTCATGCCGTTCTTATATTTGAAGAGTTTCGTGGCGCTAGGCCAGTGCAAGGCCTTAACCATTTTGCATTTAAAAGAACTTATATATATTTGATGATTCATGCATAAGCTACGCAGCGGCGGAGTGATCTGCTAGAAAATAGTCCCTCAAAATGTGGTCATTCATGTGATGCAAGGTCAGTTATATTATAAATTATTCTATCGACACAGACATTTATATCGTTAGTCTGGCGTTATAAGTGATTTGCCTCAGGTGCACTGTGGAGCGGGTCAGACTGTTTTTAATGCAGGCGAGCTGATACTATAGACATGCGCTAGCCTTGCACTAGCCTAGCACCACGAAACTCTTCAAATAAAAGAACTGCATGAATTCCAAAAAAAATATCTCCTGAAATCAACAACACTCTGGATAACTAGGAAATGAGGCCCTATGTCAAAAATCCTGAAATATCCCTTTAAGTTCTCAGTCTTTTTTCTGTTGTGTTGAAAGCTGCTAATTTGTCAATCTCCGTCAGATGACCACCATGGTGATTTTAGCGACAACACCGTGGATTCTTGCGATATGGATATTGTGTCACCTGCTATCGCAATAACAATAATTTGGCGAGATAATTGACTTTTTCCTTGTACAAAAAGCCCAATATCACTGCATGTTACTCCCCTTTGAGTAAAAAAATGTCTACAACAATGCAGTCAACATTTGAAACAACACATCACCTACAATGAAAACCACCAAAACTTTATACAAGATAAAACAATTAAACTTTTTCTTTTTTAATTCCTGTGTGACGGACTTGGGTCAAAGACCATATGTTGCTAACGCGGCGTAAACATCCATCAGGCCGAATTTACGAAAGCGCTCTCCGCTAACAACATTGCTTTCTTCATCATCGATCCCCTCTCGTGCGTCGCCGTCATCCATACAATCCCAGCTTAATGACATTATGCTGCACCATCCAAAGCCATTCTCCCGGATCAATATCTCAGCATGAGTCCTTCCATCAGCATTTGTTAACATTGCCAAATGTCATCTGGACCTCTGTGTAGTGTCTGCTGATGGGACATGTCCAGTGTCTCCACATGTCCAAATATATCAGGCACGTTCCAGTTCTATGTTTGCCAACAGCCCTGACCAAGCCTGAACGACACATTCACAAATATACGTGAAATATAATCCATTATTACTATTATCCGATAAATTATTAGGGCTGCACAACTGTGGGAAAATAAAGAATTGCCTTTATTTTCATACTTGTTGAACTAGTATTATGATTGCAGTAATTTAATAATACATTTCTTCATTAGGAGAGAGATTCACATGATAAATGAAAGGAATACAAACCACATGTGTTGTATAGAGCTAATTTTCAGCGACGCTAATGGGAAGTAAGAGTCTAAATCAGCGTGGTGTTTTCTTGGGCGGTCTGCCCTGTTCACTTCTCAACACAGTCTGAGGTCTGACTGAAACACGGATCTACAGTAATTAACTCACATGAACAACTGGGATGTGCGGGGGTCTGGGAGAGCTAGAAACACATTTGGACAGAGATTTTACTCTGCTCCCAACGACTTTCATGCTTTGAAAATGGGATTATTCATTTTAACGTTTGAGAACGAACAAGAATCACATGCATTTCACAAGCTGTTTGTGGTTAAAGCTACAGGGTCAGCAGGTTTTATTTTGAGACATCCGATATGTGATTTTATTGCTTTCAAAATATTCAGTATAAAACAAATTAAAGGAACAGGCCACCATTTTTACATACTGAGATATGTTCTTGCCTGAGCTTAGACAAGTTGATGCGTACCTGTCTGGTCTTTGTGCGTACCCTCAGTCACGCAAAACGACCAAAGATGTTGTTAGCATTTGGCCTCTTCCAATGTATTCCTATAGCTCCAAACGGAGTGAAGTTAGAAGCTACCATGCTCTTCCACGGGCACGCACAAAGACCAGACAGTACTTATCAACTCGTCTAAGCTCAGGCAAGAACATATCCCCGTATGGAAGAACTGTGTGCCCTCAGTCACGCAAAAAGACCAAAGATGTTGTTAGCATTTGGCCTCTCCCAGTGTATACCTATTAGAGTGCGGATCGGGCCGTTTTTTTCTGTCCGAGCCCGGCCCTCGTCCGACAGAGCAGTGATCAAATCCGAACCGAGCCCGACAAGCATTAAGATATTTGTGTCCGAGTCCGACCGAGCCCGACACATTTAAAATCACAATATTTCCATAAGCCTAATGACACAGTAGGATACGATACTGTTTGTGTGGAAAAAGTCAGATTTTATCCATCAAAAGGCATTCGTAACGTCAACACAGATGAGCGGAGCACGCACGGCAGCACGCACGCACGCACGCACGTAGGCTACGCGGAGCAACAGTTTTACCTGTGCGGTCACTGCACGTGTTTCGTTGTCACAGCAGTTCACAACTTCTTAAAAGCATTACTGCGTGCGCACTGCGCAGTGCATAAGCGGGTTTAAATGCCGCATCTTCTATTTATTTAGTTTTTTGACAAATGATCGCTTATAATGCATGAAATGAAACAGACCCATTTTATTTTATTTTTTTATTATCGTGCTGATGTGTCCGAGTCCGACCCGAGCCCGAAAATAAGTTCTAAATATTTGTCCGAGTCCAACCGAGCCCGTCGGGTTCCGACGGGTCCCGTCGGACGTCGGACGGGTTGCAGCACTCTAATACCTATAGCTCCAAACATATATCAGTATGTAAAAACGGTGGCCTGTTCCTTTAATAATTGAATTCTTTGCTTTTTACTACAAGTGACAAATCAAACAGGAAACTTGAATTCGATAGATTGTGGCCATGTGACTCAAGTGCTCATTCTCTTTACGTCAACGAATGTAAAACAAATAAGCCCTTAAAGTAACAAGGATAACTTTCGGTCACAAACACAACACGATTAACAACAAAATATTCTTACGCCGTGCTTTGATCAGTTACCAGTAAAATGTATCTCAGTGCGGCCTTGAGGCAAACCTGCTGTACTCTGCAGAGAATCATGTGTGATACTGTAAGAAAATCTAAATGAGGAAATGTAACACAGTGAAGAAAAACTTTTTTTTTTTAAGTGTGCGCAAGAGCAAACGAATGAATGCAGTGAACTCAAAATGGGGTGCGAAACAAAAGTTCTTTTTACACACAGATCCCAGTCAGTGACAACAAGGCCACAGCCGCCCAGAACAGACACCATTCTTCAGTCTCACACAGAAAACCACTGTGGATTAAGAGCACCAATGTGAAAAGCCTGTGTAAAAAAGCTTGTGTGACAAGAACGAGAGTGAGCGAAGGCAGCAGAAATTGAAGTGTAAAGTGTGCCTAGCCTTGAAAGAAAAGCAATATATTCTGCTCTTTAAGTTCAATATCATTTAACCACATGCTAAAAATACGCGGAAGTGCCTCAGCTACTTTCTACTTTGCCGAGTTACTGTATATAAGCAGTCAGTCATCAGTCACACCAAAACCCATATAAACAATTAAATCCATTATTTAACATTTGCAGAAATAAGGCAGAACCGAAAAGATGGTTAGGGGCTACAGTAAGTTGTGGTTAAATCTAAAGAACTCATGCGGTTAGTGATTACAAATGTTGATACTTACCAATTTGCTGTGGTGGTATTTGCAATATCCACAATACTTGACGTTATCTGCATCCGATCCCTGCTCTTCACACAGTAAGCCTGCGAACTGGGCACTGGGGGAAGACCAAAAACAAGAATGAAATGAGAGCTATGAAAGTGCAATGGCAGTATTTCTCTCAGGAATCATCTTATTTAAACACAAATTCTAGGAAGTAAAAACTTGTGACTTAAACAGGGAGGGCAACACTGTCTCCCCCATTATAGGGAAACACTTTCAATAAAACATTTACCTTATGCATGGGAAAGTAGATGCAACAGTTTATAGGCCGCTAACATCCGTGTCACAGTGGTGCCATGACTCCGGGTGAAGAACTTTACAAACAGTCGCGGTCTTTGTCTCATGAGGTTAATGTGAAGCGAGATGGGCTCACCATGTGACGTGGAAGGCCTGACGGCAGCCATGTTTGTTACAGGTCATACAGGCTCCAGTGGCTGCTTTGCTCTCTCTGCCCTGGTCCTCACAAATGTAACATGTCTGGGGAGAATAACAACAAATAAAAACACAAGTATTAAGTATTGAGCTCTATCAAACCCTTGCAGCATTTGTCTGAGCTTACGCAACACAAGAGATGCTACAGATGGTAATTTAGAAATGTGTGTCAAAAGAGAAGGCCTATCCTGAGCAGTTCTTCTTGCTCTAATTGACCAGTAACATGAATTGGTCATTACCTTGTTGTAGCGATCATGTGGCACTGACTGCAACACAATGGGCTCCATAGTGGAGACATTTGCGAACTCCACTTCAGGTATGTAGAGAGCGCACACCACATGGGCCCAGCCTGCAAACACAAGAGAGGGACCAACGACTTTTTAGCACAAAAAAGGGAAATAAAGATCTCCCCAAAGGGTCTAGACCTAGCATTAACATGCCAATCGTGGTTTTGACACCGCCACATATTGCTCATAAATATCTCGAGTTCAACTTTTCAACCCTGGAGTCGTAAAACGCTTTAATTTGTAAATTGTAGTTAATCTACCTAAGTAGTTGTTTATTGAGGCCTAACACACACACAGCTGCCTGTCAGGAAAGACATACTGGGGGCGGTCGAGTGACAGCGGGGCACGGCAAAGTGGCAAGAGAATTGACGACGCGCCGAGGAGGAGTCCGCGGAGGTGAACCGGAGGTCAGCTCCTGCCTGGCCTGAGGTGTCTGTTTTTCCCCCATAGCGGAAACAAAAACAGGCTTAAACTTACAGTTGAACCCGTGGCCTGCCTTTGACCTGGTGAACGGGACGATGGGAGGAGGGCAGAGGGCGGGACAGAGGGGAGGGAGCGAGTGTGAAATGGGGGCATGTTGTTGTTTTGAAGGTCCTCCAAGAATCTGGAGGAGGCCTATAAAACAGGACTATAAAAGTGGCAAAGGCTTCCTACTCAAATCGAGCATTCACGCTTTTAACCCTACAAGCATTAGGCCTCCACGTGACCTTTCCATGATCTAAATGAGCCTGAATCATTAACATACAGACCAAAGTATGACAATATACACTCCTGTACTAATCTCTGCACCGTCATTTGGTTATGCAGGTTTAAGTTTAACCATCTGCCTATTATACAGCCAAACACAACCTACAGTACCTGAACAAATGGCTTGACTTTTCCGATTATTTATCTTTAACCATGAAGAATGCAAGTGGGGTTTTTCTACTTCAAAGAGCTGGAAACATACCACAAAGATGTTGGAAATTGTTTGCAGCTCTTAACAGCATCTTGACAAGAATTTGGGGTGATGTATGTCAATCCAACATAAAATATGGTCCTTAGATGTCAGAAGCGTTTAGTGTAGCCGCATCAACGGTAACAAACCAGCTCATTCAATTTAACATTCCTTAATAATACTCTTTATACTAAACAAGGTGTTGTGTTGCTTATTAGCACAGTGAATCGAATAGGTTTATATGTTTGCACTCTTTCATATGATTTAGTTTGTTATAACTAGCTATAACTAATTAAAACAAGAAGCCTGGTTTGTCTTTGAACTTTCTCATGGTATTCACGGACATTGGTTCCCAACTTTCGATCCATCTCAGCGCTACAAGTCTGAACGCAAGATCAAATGCCCGTTTTCCAACTAATCCCATTGCTCAACTTTATTACTGTCCCACCTGAAACAACAGACACTACCACACAGATCAACAAGTGAAGGGAAAACTGCCATGAACTCAGGGCGCAGGGGCAGGAGGAGCGAGATGGTGATAGAGGGATGGGGAGGTAGAAAGGCAGGAGCGAGGGAGAGCGGGGTCATGGGAAGGGTAAAGTAAAAGAGAAAGTAGTAAAACGGTGTGTGTTAGTCTTGTCCTGATGCCTCCCTGCAGGCCTGGACACAATCCCACAGCTGTGCTTCCCTCGCACACACATACGCACAGAATATTTACAGTCTCCACTGAGCTGACCTCGCGCTGAACCCTTAGAGACGACTCCTCACAGGCCGCGCACTATACCCATCCCGAGACCGCCCCCTCATAAACATACACTCACACACACTCGTAAAACAAGGGCCGGTCAGACCAGGACGGTGCGGTGAGGCAGTGGGAGAGGCGGCGGAGCTCACACGCCGCAGAAAGGACATAATGAGAAAACAGGCCACAATGATCAAACGTTAGGCCCGACACAACAATCACTGCGTCAGCATGGGAACAATTTGGTAACTTGCGGTCTCACTAACAATAGAATGGCGACATAATCATTAATCAACACTCAGTGAATTGTGTTTGAGCGTGCTTCGATTTTATTGCAGCTCAATACCTGCATTTAAAATATTGTTCAGTGCACTTAGAAAAAGCACTTGCGGCTTTAGGGCCATCTGAGAGAATCATTGAGACGTCTTCAGCAGAAATAAATCCCTCAGAAAGCAACATCGTGTGTGTGTAGAGAATACCTCCGTTGTCTGTCCTCTTGAGGGCTCCATCCTTGTGCGGACACAGCTCACATCTCTGCGGGTAGAGGAGGTGAAGTTAGCACAGAGCGATGACAAATATGCCTCGGCGGGGGATTGAGAATGCAGGTTGTGAAGAACTGGGCACAAAGCCAGAAGGAAACCTCGAAAAACACCTCTGCTGCAGGAAAACCTGATGTCATTAGTCCTGCAGCGATGGCTTTTTACGATCTAACCAACATCCTTAAACTGCTCTTTAGTTGCTGTTGCACAACACAGTTACACAGGGCTCTTCTAGAGAACACAAATTATTATTTACAGCTTAACATTCTTTTAAGTGCATTTATTACCTCAGCCAGGGAGGTCAAGGCTTTACAAGGATTATTGTTATACAAAGAACAAAAAAGCAATGATCACACTTTGATGAAGCTCTATAGCGGCGTTTGATTTAGTGTCATTATAGAGAAACATTTTGGACTGTGAGTAATCTAGAGTAGTGGATTTTAATCATTTGTGAAACGTAATGTCAAACAGAAGAATACAGGAGTCTCAAATTGAACTAGGCCACCCATAAAACAACTCCACACAGGCCCAGTGAGGCCACTTTTGAATTACATTTATTAGGGCTCCGTTTCAAAAAATAATAATATGTTTCCAGGAAGTGCAAGCAAACTATCTTATTTTGAGGCCTCACCTTTCAGGCTGGAAAAAAAAAAAAAAAGGTTCACACTTAATATTTAAGGGTTATTGTGCAACCTTTTATATGGGGAAAAAAAATTGATATTAGTAGGGCTGAAACAACTAATAAATTATTGAAATAGTTGACAACTATTTTAGTAAATAGATTGATCGTTTTCTAGTAAACACAGATTCAATAAGAGCAAAAATTCACATGAAAATTATACATTTAAAAAAAATATATACTTTGTTTTTAAAGTTAGGGTCCGTATTGTTTTGTTCATTGTAAATTTCATAAATATCTGTCTGTGTCTCATCCAATCAGAAGCAGAATTAGCACAAAGAGTCTCCTACAAACGTTCTTTATGTGGTAGAATTTTTAAAAAAAAATACTGTTTCCATGCTCCTTTCACAGCCACGTGATAAATCATAAAAATAATTGGCAATCGATTACAAAAATAATCGTTAGTTGCAGCCCTAGATATTTGTATGTATTTGACCTTTCAGTGACCCGGCAGCTGTATGGGTGGCATCAGCATGGGGCCTTTGCTTTCCTCTACGGTGGCCACTATGTCGCACCAGGACCAATTTTATTTCCGTTTTTCCGGGTTTCTGGTGGGTTCTCTATGTGGAGCGTATGCAACCATGGACACAGATACATCAGCGTTGAAAACCCTCCAGAAACCCTACTACATGGGAGTCGTGTGCTTTTAAGGGACGCTTTACATGGGGGAAAAACATAAAAAAAATTGTAATGCTTATGACAATACCCAGCTGCATTACATTTGTTACACGTTTGTGGTCACAGTGTATTTTGAAGCAATTATTGCAACGCTCCAAAAAATATGTTTAAAAAAAAAGTTTTGTAAATTATCATCATATCATTAAGAAAGCAGGCTCTATATTTTTGTGAAATCCTTAACTTCCCACACTGTGCATCTTCGAGCGCTGCATTTTCTTTCCAAAGTGACCGGCAGAAGGCTTTACCCTCTCGTGACCAGTGCAAAAAATCTGACACAGTTGGCCCCGCACTAACGCAGCATCCGTGATCATCTTACACAGAGCTTTTCAATCAGGATTAGAATCCATTTGGTTGGAAAGGCGGTGGAAAGTGGTACAAAGCGTGTCCTGAGCTCGCGGCCCGGGCGGGGGCTGGAGGGAGGGGGGGGCAGCGGCGGGGACAGAAATGATGCGAGTGCAGGCAGTTGTGAAAATCTGTGAAAGGCTGTGAAAACTGGCAGTGCTGTGTGTTTGACATGAAGCCTCTTGGTCACAATTCATTTGATACAGCGGCTTGTGCCAGGGCCGGGCTGAAACGTGACACAATGAAATGGACACGGTGAGATCGTCAGCGTAAGCCCAGCGCAGCTTAAGTAATAGGTTTGACGATGATCGTGCAGTTGGGACCAGTCGGGCTGCACGATTATGGAAGACCTTCCACCACCATCAACCCCCAATCGCTCAAAGATTTTCACACAAGCTCCAAAATAAAACTTTCCACATACACACAGACACATGAGCACTAACCTACCCAGCTGTAAGACCTACTCAGTGTATCCTGCATAGACAAAGTGTGGCACTGCTTGGTTTGGAGGTATGTTGAAGGCGGGACAAAGAGGTGTAGAGTGAACCAATCAGGGAAATGTGACCAGAATTGCTTCAAAATCCACTACAATGACCAACACCATCGGCAAGTCGGGTTTATTTTAAGAGCACATTTTGCACTCGGAGCAATTCACAGTGATTACATTTAAAAGGCAAAAAAAATAAAAAATAAAACACAATCCGCATGATCAACTGAATCCAAAAGCCAAGAGTTTAGTTGCTTTAAGGCCAGCACACAACAGAAAGCAGCGAGCCCAAAAATGTGATTTAGACATTTATCATTCATAGGGGTGAAGCTATCGGATCGGACTTGAATCGCAATGTGCTGCAAAACCATGCATCGATACTTTATCAGGTATTGCAATACTTTCAATACTGCATTTTTTCCACACACTCCTTTGTTTTCCAGTAACGGTTACACAGCACTTTGTTACTTTTTATGTTAATGCACTTTTCAATCTAAACACTTCAGTAAATGTCAAATGGCATTTGGTTTACAACTTTAGACACATGACTTTTTACACAATTTAAGGCCAACATATCACTTATCAAAATCGGGTCGGCCCCTGAATATCGTGATACGTATCGGATCGTGACAAAAGTGGATCATCCCAGCCCTAGTATTTATAATCTCAGAATAAAATTGGCAATGCTTTCTAATTTTTCAAAGCTTGCCTGTGGGCTCATAAAAAACCAAACAAATTGTAGTGCTCTAAAGTAAATAAAAATGAAAATTAATTAAAAAGCAGCGCAGTGTAGGCCATGTCAGTTTCAGTTTCGCTTTCCATACACAAGGGCAGCGAAAACACTCACAGCAGCGCGTTTGGTTTGAGGCTTGTGTCTGGGCTGCTTCTGCTTGGACTTTTTTGGAAATAAGGCTTTTAAGGCTTGATTATGACCAGGATTGGATCTTACGCATTTGTCTGAGCCTCTGACACTGCGCAGTGCACTTTCATTCAGCGCAGCCTGGCCATCAGCAGGAGAACCCATTACTAAGCCACGCAGGTTTCATGTGTTTTTGGAGGATGGAGCTTTGCAGGTCTGGAGTGTCTACAGCCTTCAGTTTAGCGGTAAGTCATGCTGACACTATGCGCTCTGTTTGGATGCGCGTATGACACGTGCTCCAGAGCTTACATTTTGAGGAATATAGACTAAAACATGCACTGTCACTGTAGTACGGTGCATATCGTCAGATTTTTGCACCGCGGTGCACAGTGGCACTGTTGCAAGAACCATGTGCTTCCTACGTGGCGCCACATCTGAATTCAGCAGATCCGAATTGTGGCACGAGGTTGGGCATTGCCGCGTGTCTCAGCAACCTCGGAGTGCGTTCTCTCACAGAAAATAATAACGGCAGCTTTTTTGGCGCGCCTCAAAGCGTCTCGGTGGCATTTCCTGCAAGATTTGAACCATAGGGCTGCAGCTAACAATTATTGTCACATTTGAGTAGTCAACAATAAAACACAGTATTTACAGTCATTTGTCAGTGACACTGTCTAATTTTCCAAAGGAATAAAATAGGACAGAAAGTCGTTTTAGTAAAACCAGCACTAGCCACAGGCTCCAATAGTCATGATTGATTGATTAGTTGTTGCAGCCATGGGCGTTGTGTTTGTATTTACCTACATTTTTTAATTGAACTTTAAAGAGACAAGATGTAAGTTGGTCATTTTATACTCACTACTGCCACCTCAGGTCTTACGCGTAACTGCAGCTTCTATATTAAGCTCGTGTATGACGGCACTTCAGACCCGAAGTAACAACTTTTTGAGTGACAGTGCAGGATTTTAGAGGCAGTTGTGGTGAACAGGTCTGGGCTCATTCTACACATTAGGACATGGCTGGAACATGTAGGGGGAGGAAAATACTTCATTTTAACATTTTTAAACTCTGTATAGTCCCTTTGAGATAAAAATGTGACACTTCAGTTACACAGTGTTTACTTGTAGCATAATAACGCTCATGTAAAAGTGCTGAGTTGTGTGCATGACTCACCACTCGAGCCGCTCTCTCCTGAGATTCACACTTTCTGCAGAACCATGGACCGGTGGGCACCGACACAATGCCGTAACACGCTGCAGAGAAACAATCTGTCATCAGCTTAACCACATCTGACTACGTGACACCTGAAAACTCCCTCACACCTAACTAAGCAGCTTCATTTCAGAGTCTTCAAAAAACATTTTGTCATTTGCATTTTCGACAGTCTTTAACAAGACAATGACACCACCAAACCGGCATTTGTCATTTTAGGAGAAACCTTTACGGTGTGAATATCATAGCAGGATTTTTTACAACTTAGAAGTCTTTTCAAAAACAAGTGGTGTCTATTTGTTTATTTGCGTCCGCTTTCAAAACAAAAACTTTATACTCAAACAATTGGCGGCTCTCCAATATCACATCGATAGTGGGACACTACTATCTCTTCTATCAAAGTCAATAGCTAACACAAAATAGTGAAATGTATTGTACACTTCATGTGATGATACAGAAAAAGTTATTTTGTTCATGAACGGGAGTTGTTTATATTATTTCATGAATGGGAAAAAAATATTTCATTTGATCCTTTTTCATAAAAAAAAAAAATGATACTCCCTCAGCTAAAGTATTGTAATGATCTGGATGTAGGATGGGAGTGAGGCTCAGGCCTTGAGTTGCAGCTCAGCAGCTCTCGGTAAATAGCCTACCTCTTCACATTTTCAGATTATGTCTGATCTGACCAGAGCTCATAATCCATTGGAATAAACAGTTATAATCCACAGTTCAGAGAACAAAATACTCCGGTTACTGAGTTCAGAAGAAGAAACTGACCCCCAAATTACAAAGCACCTGATAAATAACTAAACCAGAAAATGTTATTAACACCAAATGTTTATCAGCTTGATCAGTTTGTTATCAAGTTATGATATACATATACAGTGGGGAAAAAAAGTATTTGGTCAGTTTCACATAGACATTGTATTGGATTTTGGCCAAATACTTTTTTTCCCCACTGTATATTAATATATAAAGCTAATGCTCAAATCTTTGAAGCATTGTATTGTTACATCAGCTCATATGATTGCTAGGCTAGGCTAGGCTAGGCTACACTAGACTACACTAGACTACACTAGACTACACTAGCCTACACTAGCCTACACTAGCCTACACTAGACTACACTAGACTACACTAGACTACACTAGACTACACTAGACTACACTAGACTACACTAGACTACACTAGACTACACTAGACTGCCCAAAACCACACTGCTGGAACCCACTAGTAAACATGAGAAAATAATGCTGTAAAAATCTTTTGATACGTTATAACACGGAACCTAAATATAAACGTCTTCTCCCAATTTTCCTGCTCTGAACTCATTATTCTGTTGTGCCCTTCATCCGCCCCATCACTTCATGTTGCAGCATGATAATGGATCTGTAAAACATCCCAGTACTTTCATTGCCAGCACAGTCACCGACTATGTCACCCACTGAGCATGTTTTGGATGCTCTGGATTGGTGTATACGACAGCATGTTCCAGTTCCTCCTACTATCCAGCAACTTTGCACAGCCATTGAAGAAGAGTGGACCAAAAATCCACAGGCCACAATTAACCTGATAACAGGGCAGTGAAATCCATTGAAATTCAATTTCGATTACTACACGATAGCAAAAATAACATAATCGAAACAAAAGAGCAGACCGAGTCTTCGTCCCAGAAAAATCTTCTAATCTATGATTTGATCAGATTCTTTTCCCCCTTTCTTCAAAATAACTGCTGGCTAATTTAGATATGTATATATTAATTGTTTTTAGTTAAAGGTACTCTATACAACTTTTAAAAAACAGTGACCCAGTGGCTGTATGGGTGGTTAGCATAGCGCCTTTACTTACCATTCCCGGTGGCCAGTAGGACACTTCAGGAGTAACTGTTTTTTAGGTTTCTAGTAAGTTTTCACTTCTGATTGAACCGTCTCCATGGTTATGTATACATTCCATTCAGAAAACCTACCAGAAACCCTAAAAACCTTCAAGTAAAATTGATCCTGAAGCATCACGGTGACCCCTGTGATGGAAAGTAAAGGTGCTAAGCTAACCACCACTACAGCCGCTGGGTCACTGAAAGGTCAAATATGCACTAATAACAACTTTTAATTTTTACATAAAAAGTTGCATAGTGCACCTTTAAAGTGCTTCAACAAACCCAAAAATAGCAAAGGCAATCAGTGTAAAAAACTGAAAAGTCACTGATTTGCAAACATTAGTGTCTCCAAAATATCGTGTTATTAACGAGTAAAACGGAAATCAATCTTAACGGCGTCAATTTTTTTTTGTGCGCGATTAATTAGTCTCAATTTGCCAACACACATTAAAAAGCCGCTGCGTGAGCCGGTCTGCAACAGCGGTCACTCAAACGGCAGCGTGTCACGTGACCGCGAGTTTACAGGAGAAATATGCAGTATTTATGTTGCTACTACCGCTGAGGACACCTGTGAAATCACTGATGTCAAACAAAACGAAGTTTGGAACTATTGGAGCAGCCGATCGACCTGACGCTACGAAGAGAAGCTGATCTCCTCAGGGCAGTGAGAAGTTGTCGTCTTGTTATTTTAGCTTCGCCTTTGCTTCTTCCTTGCATTATCTTCATCACATGAGCCTGTCACGCATGTGCTTGGGCACTGCTGCTGTTGTGCATTTGGAGCAGAAGAGCTATAGCACAGGTGGGCAAACTGGGGGCAAAACCAATTTGTCAAGCCCTCAACTTTCTCTCCATGCTTGATATGATTTTTTCTGCTTGTTCCACACCGAACTGCGTATATACCACCGCCAGAGTGGGCTCAAATGCCTCTATACATTTTTTATTGTATGTATTACAGTCAAAAGTGACTATATATCAAAACTGCTAAGTCAATGCAGTTTGAATTCAAAGGAGGATCTTATGATCTGCCCCTTTGATAACGTTCTGTTGTTTTGTCTTTTTTAATATTATGATTTTAATTCAATATTTAAAATTACAAACAAGCGAGTTCCAGACATGATTTATGCATTTTGCAATGGGAGAAACTTGGGCAGAATTAAGTCCAAGTTATTGTTGGTGCAGCCCTCTTATTCTATTCAGGGACTCATTTGGCTCCCTATGAAAATCAATTGCCCACCCCCGAGCTATAGGCTCTGTTCGCTAAACTCTTTTCTTTAAACTGAAGAAAACAAAACATACTAAATACTAATACGGAAAAAATAAATGAATAAAATCCCCAAAATTAAATTTTATGAAAATATGAATCGATTTGATTTAACAACTCGATTTTTCAATCAAATCGATTTTTAGCCCAGCCCTACGATAGTGCGGCATGAAGCACAACTACAAGCGATCACAAGGATGCAGCTGTATTTGTGGGCATTTAAATTTTAATACATCTTTATTGGTGGGTTGCAGGTTCTAGAATATGATGATGTCATCGGACCCAGCGGGGGGCAGGAGCCTGTTTTTCCCATTAACAACATTACACTTTCACAAGTCGTAGCTAAAAAAAATAAATGAAAAAATAAATAAATAAATAATAAATAATGTAAAATACATGAATTTAAAAAGTTATCATTAATATCAGTCACTGGGTCCATGATCTCTCTGGACAAGACCAAAAATGTCCTCAAAAACAAAATAATATTTCCTCTATATAATAGTATAGGCCTTTAGAATGCTGTGATGTCACCTGCAACCCAGCAATAGGTCACTCTTGTGATAACGCCACTGATCCATGCTCTTCTTCACTGATCCATGCTCATCTTCTTTCAGACTGCAGCAGAAGTTTTGAAGCCTCTTATATCCTGTGCCCTGACTGCTCCTTGTGTAGATTCATCCAAAATTCAACAGAGGAGCATTTCACCAACGCGGATCAAAGAAAACTCACATCATTTCATGCCGCTGGGATTATTGTTTCTACACATTTAATGTGCGACTACTACTTTAACTAATAGTCTGACATGAGGCAACACACGGCGCTCCTTGATTACATCATCATCATGGGTGCAGGCCCACAGGAAGCAGGAGTGAGGGCACAGAGGATTTGTTTACAAAGTGAACACATTTGATATACTTTGCACTTTTCAAAATTTCAAAATTTTATATTTGGCGCCGTTTAAAAAAAAGGATAGAAAATGAATTAGCCAAAAAATAATCTTTTAATTTTTTTTGCTCTATTATCGAGCAGGCCTACCTGATCAACTCTACGTGAACGAGACGCGAACTGCGTGAGGCAAATGGTGGTCACACCAGATACTGACTGGTTTTCTGAACCCGCCCAAATAAAGCAAAACGTGTCCTTTTATTGTAGACAGCCTCAGGCACCTGTGCAATATAATATATAATTTATGCGGTCTAATCAGCATCGTATATGCCACACCTGTGAGGTGGGATGGATTATCTCAGCAAAGGAGAAGTTTTAGACAGATTTGTCAACGATAGAGAAAATGTTTCATGGCGGTGCGGTAGTGCAACGGTTAGCGCCTACCAGGGACGGGGCCTTTCTGTGTTTGCATGTTCTCCCCGTGTCTGTATAGGGTTCCTCCGGGTACTCCGGTTTCCCCTACCACTAAAAACATGTACAATAGGCCAGGATGAATGAGAGTGTGTTTGAGAGAGCAGGTGGGGACGACGGATGTCCCGACCAAATAAACCAATAAATATAAAAAATTCATGTCCGAGGAGTTCAGTACATGGAAAGATTAGAGCAAACACAAGTGTTGCGTTCATATTTTTCTTCAGTGTCCTTAGATCAACTGTTAAAATAGTTACATTCTGCTGAAAAATGGCAGAGAATTTTATGTCAAGATTTTTTATGAATTTCATCCTCAAATATAACTTGTGTAGGCCACAGTATTCTCAGCCCCATTAGTTTATTTAAAAATGTATCTCAAATATACTTTACCTTTGGGGGCTACGAGCACAACATTGATTGCTCCTATCCATCAATAGAGGGAAAAATACAGATATAGGAACTGCACTTGTTAGTTTGGTCTTTTTAGGCTGGAGAATGTCTCC
Source organism: Gobius niger (assembly GCF_951799975.1). NCBI lineage: Eukaryota > Metazoa > Chordata > Actinopteri > Gobiiformes > Gobiidae > Gobius > Gobius niger. The sequence goes on from NC_136869.1 coordinate 14,492,506, forward strand.
AAAAGTGCCATCATCAGTCGTCAGCCTTATGATGAAGGTGGTGAACAGAAAATACAAACATGGCATCATTGATATTACAGTGCAATATCACAATATTATATATATTATATATATTACACAATATTATTGCGGTATTTCACTAAACCAATTAAAAAGGAAATGTTCCTTTCTAATTTAACACAAATTGTACGATAGTTGTACGAACTAGTTTGCAGCATTGTGTCAATTGTGTCAAAAGAAGACATCAAACACTACATCAAGACTAAAACAAGACTAAAATTGAACTAAATTAGGACATGTTTAACTAACACTGAACTTCCACACTTTCAGTGCTGCATTTTTTGGTTTTGGTTGAATTTGCAAAAAAGTGTCCGGAACTCAGTCCAATGACGGCTTTAGTGATGCTGCGATGTTTTGTGGCTCATGCGTTATGGATATTTCATCACCTAATATCTCGATATAATATATTTTGCGAAATATTGTGCAGTCCTAGTTTGAAGTAATGGAATCTAATGGGGTTGTGGGGGGTCAGATAAAAGAAAAACGAAGACTTGGCTTTAAACGCCTCACCTAGTTTTGGTATAAACAAAGAAATGGCACTTGGGAAAAGACCTCATACCCAGAGTCAAACATGGCATGGGCCGTTTGTGTTGGGGCTGCTTTATAGAGACATTTCCTTCGTGATTAAGAGGGTAATAGACTTCACTATATCTTAAACACCAGCTTGCTTCAGACAAAAAGCTGACATTGGGACGTTTTTGGATGTTCCAACAGGGTAGTAATCTAAAACATAGGCTGCCTCACAAATAAACATTTTGACCTGTCCATTCACCTGATCTATATCCTGAAAACGTGTGAGTCTAAAGATGTCACCTTGAATTTCACATGAACATGTTTAAAGTAAGATTCTAAAACAAGTCCAGCAAGACGTGTTACTCGTATGGTTTGGATATTCTGCTTTTCATCCGAGAGGCTTTTGAGGCTCTTCAGTCCAGGAAACTTGATTTAAGATAAAATATGTTTAAAATACCCCGGTCAGGATGACTACTCTCTACTGTTTGGAAAACTAACTGCTCTGATGGAGCGCGCCTGGACAACTTAGGAGTTTATCAAAAATACATAAGGTAAAATGTTGTGCAGTTTATGAATTCCTTCAAATGAAACAGTTTTATCATTCGGTGCTAGTATAAAAGCATCCAGTAAGTTTCAATTGTACTGGTGATATAAAAGTAGGTCACCAGGTCAAAACATAATATGGTAAAAAAAAAAATCACTGAAAAAGTCTCTTAAAAGCGCAGTGTTTACAAATACATTTAGGTGCATCTGTATATGAAATGTAGCACAATATAATAATAATATAAATGTAAGCGTCAGACACTATTGCTAAGCTAAAAGCCTTCTAGCATCACAGTCTGACATGCACTTGACTTGGAGACTGTCCATATGTGCAGTGACACTTCACAAGCGTTTGTAAACACGGACATAATGACAACACTGTCGTTACACTCGTCAAAGCCTGGCAACTGTTTCCTACAGTCATATTTAAAGATTTAGAGTATTGTATTCTCGTTGAACACTTCATTCATTGTCTGCGTAAATAATAGGCTACCAAAGGAATGCATGTGTATCGTGTATCTCTGCACGGTCGTCTCCTGCGCACACGTGCATGCATGAGCAGAACAAACATGTCACATTGTGCAGGACTCCTGGTCGCGGCCTGGCCTCGCTGAGGGCAGGCGAAGGCTGCAGAGCTCCGCGTAACCTTGCAGCCACACAGCGCCAAGTAGCCTCTGAGCTAACAGCTAATCCGAGCGGAGCTAACACCCAAACATCTTACCTTGGTGTACGGCGACGTTGCAGCCATGGCCGTCGCAATAAACGAGAGGGTTTTCCGCCCAGCCTCTCTCATCTGAGCATACGCAGCACCCGCCAATCATCTCCTTCATGTTACTCGTCAAGAACTCGTCGTCCACCGCCAGACAACGCTCGCTGGAGACCATCTACGAAGAAAGCGGACATGCGGAGGGAAACGATGTCAAGATTACCTAAATCACTGGATTAACACGAGCGTCCTTCCGATGCGACGCGGCTTTAAGCTCCGCGCGGCCGAAATGTCATTTTTTTGAACGTGTTTACATCCCATCCAGCGCGATATTTTACACCAAAACATCCACTTCTCAGCTACAGCAGGAGAGGGGGACGTCGTAGAGAACAGGAAGTGCGTAATGACGAAAGGCGCGTCGGGTACGTGCGCCCTCACAGGAAGTGCAGGGCTGGCTTATGAATTCACATCGTTTGCACCATAGGTTTGCACATGGCCGAAAAGCATTGCTGGCGTAAGCTGGCTTGCAAAAATATGTATATAAAAATGCTTTCTTTTATTGTGTTAAGATGATAAAGAGTTGTAGCCTGCTGACGGGAAACATGCTCATGCTGAAGGGACTCCTGTCATGACTTTGTTTTAAATAATCAGATTGCAAGACAAGATACAGTTTTGTTATTGTTGTTGTGGTGGTTGTTTTTTCTACTAAAAGTGTCAAGGGGTCCCACTGATACATTGGTGTGTTAAAGTCTTACAATCAGCAAACATTAGAAAAGTCACTGAGATTGGCTATCACTGGCAACAACCTATAGATTTGTGCTTGACTGATGCTACAATGGAAATTCTAAAACAGCACAATTTCAATTTCTGAAAGAGAACCTTCTCTGTTGCATCTGCCCTTTTGCTTCTGTATCAGTTCCTCTATCTTTCAGGGTATACTCCAGGGTTCAGTCTTGAGTAAATTTTGTTTGGTCTGTATGTTTTGCTCCTTGGTAGGATCATTCAAAGATTCACTCATTCTCATTATTTCTATCACAGATGTTGACAACCTTCAGGTATAATTTGTGATCTTAATGTGTTGCTGCGTCTGGAAGCCATTAGGATCAGGTTAGTCAACTATCTACACCTAAACTCAGACAAAACTGAGGAACTTGGCGTCTCCTTTAACAAAAACAAACATCAAAACATCATCTTTGGTTCCGGGCAGTTGCTTTATTATAAATGTAGGTGTTGGCCTACTTTTGATGCTTCAATGTGTATTAAAGGTCATATTCTTTCAATGACCAGTAGACTTACTTTTTCAAACCACCTGAGAAACTTTGGGAAGCTTATAAGAAGTAGGCTTTGCTGTTCCATATTGAACTGGACATGGTCCACGCCTTATTTGTTTCATCAAGGTTAGACTGTCGTAAATATCTGTTCATTGGTCAGACCAAGTCACCGTTCCAATTAAAAATTAATTATGTTGCCAGATTGCTAACAAAATCCAGGAAGTACAGCCACATTTACCCCTGTTCGGACAAATCTGCCGGTTGTGCACAGGATTTTTTTCAAAATGTTGGTGCTCCCTCACAGTCGAGCTCCATAATACTTCTTAAATGACACACACACACATTTTAAAGATTTAGATCCAGACTTTCCTTGAGTTTTTGTAAAGAATTACATCGTTTTGCCTTATCACTTAGGCCAATACATACATTTTTCCTGTATTTTATGATTGTATTTACTGCATGTTTGCATTCTATTTATTGTTTTTGCATTACAAATAAAATACTTGCTTCCTTACACTTGCTTACCACTAGCCTATATCGTCTGAGATGTTTGCCAGATCCTTCAAAATCTTTCCCAGGTTCTTTACCCAAAAAATATCAGAGAAAAAGGAAAGAGGGATTGTGGAAATGGAAGAAAAAGAGTTTAGTGTAAATGAAGCCACTCAAATAGCTAGTTGTAATAATAAGTCAACTTAATGTAAGCAGTAATAATATGAACACCAACAACAACATTATTATTATTATTATTATTATTATTATTAGTAGTAGTAGTAGTAGTAGTAGTAGTAGTAGTAGTATTATTATTATTATTATTATTATTATTATTATTATTATTATTATTATTATTATTATTATTATTATTATTATTATTATTATTATTATTATTATTATTACAACAACAACAACTCTGGACTTTCAGTCAAAGGGCATGCTCTGAAAAATGAGAGATACAGAGATGGTTTTGTTGGTGAACATAGCGGACCGAATCCTCTGTTTACAAGGATGCTTCTGAGTGCGCCTACAGTACATGCTATTCCAAGCACTCAGCTGCTGCTTGCATCACCGGTCCGTCTGAGCAAGCTCCCGCTCTTGGTTTCCAGAGAAACGTAATGACTTGCCAATAATGCGCAAGAGCACACGAGCGTCCTCCGCGTAATATGGTGAGCGAGAGGTCTCTGGGAGTGCCTGCCCATTGTTTGCTTTAATTTCAAATTGCTCAAATGCTGCAGTCGACACCGGGCACTGCACTAAAAGGGGGTGTGGGGGGATGGGATGCTGAAAAAGAAAAAAGTGATTCGTGTGTGGCAGGGGAAAACCTATTAGAGCTGGAGAGAACAAAGGGAGGCAAAGGAGGGGGCCTTCGTTCTGTAGGGGCCTATACTGAATCATTGAAAATGGGAAATAATTTTTACAACTTGCACTTGATTAAGTCCAAGTCTGCACGAACCATGTAGCCTATGCTTCCAGCTTGTCTGAAGCTTCTTTCTTTCTCTTCAACCAGATTAGTGAAAACTATGTCAACAATGACGGGTGTCCTCAAAGCGCATGAAGCCTGGTGCTTTTTAGAAGTAATTATTAATCTAGAAAATCATTTAAGTGCTAATGTGTAGTCTTTCCACATCATTTAGTCAAAGGGTAAAGGGAAGAAAAATGAATAACCCCAACAGTGTTATATACACCCGATATGGTGTGTGTGTGTGTGTGTGTGTGTGTGTGTGTGTGTGTGTGTGTGTGTGTGTGTGTGTGTGTGTGTGTGTGTGTGTGTGTGTGCGTGTGCGTGTGCGTGTGCGTGTGCGTGTGCGTGTGCGTGTGCGTGTGCGTGTGTGTGTGTGTGTGTGTGTGTGTGTGTGTGTGTGTGTGTGTGTGCGTGCGTGCGTGCGCGCGTGTGTGTGTTCATCGTCTTTTTCTCAAGAGTGGCAGATTTTGACTTGTGTCCTTGCATCGGTTATAGTTATAGATCATCTGCATACTTTGCTGAAAATACGACGTTGGGAAGAGGGAAAAGAAGAATCATGAGGGATCTTTACGCACGCATTATTTGCTGTTCCACTTTTTCAAGATAATGTCTAATGGACTTTATATTTGTATTCTGTTTACATCACAGTCATTGCGGGAATTACTTTTGGTAACCTTTTAGGCGAGTTGCAGAGAGGTCCAAGAAGAAGAAAAAAATACAAACACTCTCTCAACACGATGGGGTCAAAGGTGGAGAAAGCCCTCCCCCACTCACTGTCCGCACACACTTCGGGCTCGGATTGCATGAAGAAGAAAAAAATCACACCCAAGGAGGCGGGGGTGGAGAGGAATTCATTGTTTTGGCATGAAGCAGTGCGTTTGTGTCATAAAAGTCTATGATTCTACAAGTGCTTGTGCCTCCTTGACCAAGTGTCTCTATAAAACTAGCAGCAGAACAAACTAGATGGCACATCTTTGACTGTCCAAATCCGCCAGGTTTAGTGGTGCACGCGGTATAGGAGGTTGAACTTCTGCGCAATGCCATTTCCATCTTCCCCGAGTTAGGCTGCACAGTCTACCCACGTGCCTAAACCAGTCTGACAGTCCCACCACACGTCAAGTCTAGAGGAAAATCAAATCGTTTTTAAAATCTTATAAGTTATCGCTCGTTCATAAAGTACAATTGTTTATTGTTTGTTTATTGTTTATTCATTTTGGAATCCCCATTAAACAAACAATAAACAATTGTACTTTATGAACGAGCGATAACTTTAAGATTTTAAATACGATTTGTTTTTCCTCTATTTAAAATCGTATAATTTGACCCATATGTTTTTACGTGGTATAGTTTCGGTGGAAAACCAAATGGAAACGTAGTCGTTTTACGCATAATTGCCCTCGGTCTACACAGACCTAACAACATTTCACATTGAATACGCAAGAAGTAGTGAACACGTGGTCAACAGATTTAGTCAATGAAAATAGTTATCTTAACTGCCTAAATTGGTGAGGCGCATAGACTTGGAGCGATATGAGGAAACACTCCCCTGCCCTGTGCGTCTCTCACGGCCACTCGCACAGTTCTTCACCCCTTGCAGATGGTCTCAGCATAAGGGGCTCGAAAAGTGGCACAAATCTACATGACAAAGAGCCCTTAGTATAGATTTACTTTTTATGATTGATCGTTAGTTAGAATAGGGTGTTGATTTATTTTAAATAGGCTACTTAAGTCAAAAGTCAGCCAATTTACACTTAAACTAAGCACTGGACAATATTTTCTCCTGGAAAAAAATACAACACACACACCGTATATAAAAACTATTAATATACTTTCATTTTATTATTTGAGCGCAAATGTAAAACTGCATTAAATATGAACATTTCAGGCTGCAAACACAGAGTCCTACATTTAAACCTGTTCACCCAATGCAAGCGCATAATTACTGATATCCAAAGAACGCTATGCAACTTTGCTCAAGCTGAAGGAAGTCGTGGCTGAAACAATGCAACTTTGGGCTCGAGTCGTAACAGATAAGACCGGCTCTTGGAGCGTGATGAGGTCGGATGTGGAACGACACAAGCCTCGCTGTGTGTCTCAGCTGTATCTCCCGAGCCCAGCACGCTGCTCCGCGGCGCTGGGATCAAGTTATTCCCCTGGGGACCAGTACCTCGAACAAACTGCCCCTCCTCTCCTTCACTCGAGTGTTCTGCCTCTGCAAAATGCCTGTTTCAGGTATTCTGTACGTTGGTACACACATTCTTCACTTGATCTAAATTATAATAGGCTGCTACTGGTAACATGACATATCCTGGACTTGAACACTATTTAAGTGAGGATTACTTGAGTTTTAGAGGAACGTATTAAGGTACATAGCCGTGACAAGGTCGATAGGTGTACATGCGTAAAACTAAGCTTCTGGCAAAATGCACAAAAACAAAACACACGAGTGAGACATTGTTATTGGCTATATTGAAAAAGTCATCACTTGAAAAAATAGACAATCTGTATGTAGACTAATAACGTTGTATGTTAGAGAAGTAGGCTAGCCTTAAGCCCAGCACGGTTTTCGCGTATTTTACGCACAAGATTGTTTTTGGTTGCATAGACCTGTCGAAGGTTTACCCACATATGAGCTAAATAAAAAAGTCAACGTCAGCAAAAACACAAGATACGATTTGACGGTGACAATGCCACATATAGATAAGGCTACTTCGTAAAAGATAATCTTGTTGCAGGTTAGACGGGCATTCTGAGATGAGCATGCCCAGTCTTGAGTTTAGCCCCTTGCGCGCAGCTTTGTTGAGGAACAGGCCACAAGGGATTCACGTGTTTAAGAGAAAACAAAGACCAACGTAAGGCACAAGGAAAATGGCTTAGGGCCACACAATAGTCAGCTATGCTGCCTTCGCTAGGCCTCGGGTCTTTCGAACAATTAGCCTCAAAAGCACAGTCATTTTAAATGGACCACGTTGTGGGTGTCTCCAAATTACAATGCTCTCCACACTGTGCACATCTGACAGTGCGCGTGTTGTCAAGGAAGTGATCGTGACAATATAGGTGATATTTCCAACAGAACCCATGCTTGTCATTGAGTGTTGAGTACGCTGTACGCTGAGTATGTAAGTATTTTAAGGAAATAAAATAATTAAATAAACTATACAATAATATAGAGCACCGTGCTGTCCGCTCACTAATTATTATATAAGGCCAGGAAAAGGCTATTTGTATAACAATAAATTGCCAAATAACGACACAGTTAAACACACTGTTAAATCATTTATTTGCAGACCCTCATGTGGCTATGCGTAAATGCGGCTATGCGTAAAAGCATTTTAGGCATGTCGACGTTTGAATATGCCTGGTCAGTGTCAGTGCGGACCAATAATCTATGTAGGTCATATCTAGTGAGAGCAAGAGAGAGCTGGTCATATGTAAGAAAAGCAAGAGGCAGAAGCTACACAAGGCAGAAACGCCGTGCTGTAGCTGTACCCGTGGCCAAAACGTGGCAGAGCCTAGAGGTTCAAAAGGTTAAAAATTGAATGGACTAAAAAAGTAGACGTGAGTTTTATTTAGCGAGACTTCACGTATGGATCTATAAACTCAGATTGGATCTGGTGACGTCTGTAAATGTTTTTTGCGCACACACACACACACACAAAAGAAAACTGTAAAAGATGTGTGCTTTATTCATTTCTTACTTGTGTTATTATACCACAACAACGTAATGGTTGTTAAATATTGTAATGTTGGAATATGTGAAGGGGTGGAGATGGAATATCCATTTTTGTTGCATCACCTGTCAGCGGCGTCCAATGGGCGTCCTTACCGCCGGCATTAATTGATGAAGGTGTCTCCAGACTCGCGCACCTCCCTCTCTGTCATTTTATTTGTGGCTCAAACAGCAGCAGGAATAGCAGCTGCATTTTAGCTCTTCTTCTCCTTCTGCTTCTCTCTCTCTCCCCCCCCCCCCTCTCTCTCTCTCTCTCTGCCTCTCCCTCCCTCCACCTACAGCCCCTCTCCTCTCTCTCCTCTCACTATTTCATCTCTGTGAGTGAAGCAGTGGTACACCTAGCCCTAGTCCTGCTGCCATAAGAGGGGAGTGGAGCCGGCAGACAGCGCCAGGTATATAGACAGCAGTCCTTGCTTCGTGGACGCATTCGTCTGCATTCCTCAGCCATGCCGGACCGATGCAGGAGGCGACGCATGGTTGCTGTCGGCCCATGAGACGCCGGTCGCTCCATTTAACTCTGCATGTTAAAGTTTGCAGTTTCATGACACAGCAACGGCAGAGTGGACACTTAAAGGTAGGAGGAGGATGCCATTCAAGGGCTTTTAAGACTGAACAGAACAGCTACATGGATTAACCGGGAATAAACTAAAGATGGGAGACTTGGAATGTGGCTTTGAGGAAATGCAAGGAGTCAGGTTGGGATACCTGCTCATCAAAGGCAAGCAAATGTTTGCTTTGTCGCAGGTCTTCACCGACCTTCTGAAGAACATACCTCGGACCACGGTGCACAAGCGCATGGACCACCTGAAGGTTAAAAAACACCACTGCGACTTGGAGGAGCTCAGGAAGCTCAAAGCAATAAACTCTATAGCTTTTCATGCAGCTAAATGCACACTTATCTCGCGTGAGGATGTGGAGGCTTTGTATGTCTCATGCAAAACGGAGCGCGTGTTAAAGTCCAACAAAAGGAAAGCGAAACCGGCATGTTCTTCTGAAGACAAGGACGCATCCCCGGATCTCCTCCGCGCAGACGATGAGCTGTGGAATCAAAAAGTTTGGTTTAGTTTGCAAGGAGTGCCAGAGACGCTCGTGCGTCATAACAAACCGGGGAGAAGGAAAGATCTCAGTCAATCCAAACTACCTCAATTTTACCACAAACCCACGGGGCGCGAACATCGGTTGAGTGCTCGGTCCAGTCATAAACACGTCAAAAACTATGAAAATGAGAAAATCGCAGGGAATCGTGTTACTTCAAGCCAAAGGCATGGATTTTACCGGAGCTCAGTGAGTCGGCAGCCGGTTTTGTTTCAGTCCGCCATGGCTGCTCAGTCCAGGCACTCGCGGATAGCCGGCGACCTATTTCACAAAAGGAAGAGGAGGCGTGAGGGGGGCGGCGGCAGAGACAGCGCGAGACAGCACTCGTGGAGTAGAAGCAAACACGCGCAACACGTTTCCCCAGTGCTTTTCCTTCACCCGAAATCCTCCGGCTCTTCATTTGGCGCTTTTCACATCAGCCCAGATTTTTACTTTGACCCAAGATCTCAGCATTACCACCATGATCCTCACGAGGGTTTTCCGGAGAGCTACAGCAGCGACACTGAGTCAAGCACCAACTCAGACCGGGACTACCAGGACTCCGACTTTGGCTCTGGGCTTTCCAGCACGAGCTGCTCCGAGGAGGAGGAGGACGAAGACGAGTTTGAAAGTTCAGAGGTCAGCACCGACGAGGAGGACAGCTCTTCTCAGTCAGACTCCAGCTCCGTGTCGAGCCGGGTGTCCGTTCAGAGCATTCGGTTCAGACGGGCCCGTGTCGGTTCTCTTGCCAAAACTCAAAACAAAGCACCCTTAGTCCTACAGCCAACCTTTCACTACAACAACAAGGAGAAACTGCAAAAGTTTGACTACGTTGCTCCGTCTCATGGCGACTTAACAAGCGTCCAGGCTAAAAAAGACTTTGGACCTCTACAACCACCAAAATTCAACCTACCCGTTCAGGGGTACACGTTTTTCACTGATTCCAAACAGGACAACGCACCAGACCGTAACAGGACAGCGGGCTGCTTGTTGAGGCCAGCTCAGACCAATGCATTTCAAGGCGTGAGTAAAACACAAGGACATTCACCTGGACTGAGTTCCCAAAGCGTCCAAGACAAGAGCCCCAAATGCAACGACCTTAAAGAGGGCTTGAAAACACAGTACGTAAAAGTGTCCGGCAGTCCGCCAAAGAAGATCAAAACAGAGACAGAGGAGCTTTTGGTGACGGCTGCCCCTGACACAGACAGTGGCTATACGAGCAGGACACCCCCCTTTAACATCCACAATGTGAAAATCAAAGAGGAAAGTTTTGATGACTATGAGTACCAGTGTAAGACAGAAAGCTTAAGGCAAGAAGTTTTCAAAACTTTAACCGAGGAAAGTCCTGATGTAGCCCCCCAGTCACCATGTGGCCCCCAGGAATGCAGAAGCACTCGGGACACACCAGAGGAGGGGGGACGCGTAAGGACGAGGAAGCTTAAAACTCTGGAGCTTGCAAAGAGACCTACACGATCCACTACAAAACAAAGCAGTCCCAAAAGGACTCCCTGCTCTTCTGTGTCGTCTTATTCGTCTTCTTCTTCTTCTTCTCGTTCGGAGGATACACAGACGCAGGAATTGCCGAGCAGACGTAAACGTAGCACCGCAAGTACTGAAGTAGCAACTCCAGCAAAAATGCTTTTCCGTCTCATGGAGAATTTCCCGTCCACGCCGTCTTTGGTTGTTGGCAGCGACGGCGATTTGTGTCCCGCTTACTCCATGAACTCGCTGAGGGGACTCCCCGGGCCTCCCCCTCAGTCCCACCCCGTGTGGAAGTGGCAGCCTGGCGGACACATTCTCCCTCCCCCACACGCTCACAGAATGAGGAAATAGTCAAAAACAAAAGCTTGAACCTTGGATATGTCCCCTAAGATTGTATTGCGTCTGTGCGTCACGAGCGGTTCATAACCGTGTAAATTACCCTATGTTTTCTTTATGTTTGGAGCTGTAAATGGATATACATTCCACTTCTAGTATTTTTTTAAACGAGGAAAAGCTACACTGCCCGCTTTGGAGCTTCAAAAACGCCAGACGACTGTGAGACAGAGATTTCTGCTTAGAACTTGTCTTAAAATGCTACCACCCTAAGCAATACGTTGGTTATTTCTATTATTGTATTGTTTACATGACTTGGTTTTCGAGCGCATGACCTGGAGGATTGTATAGTGCCAGATTTTACTGATGTGCTTTGTCTAAAGGGAAGCGATTAAGCGCCTGTGGGACAATAATATGAAATCAAAAAAGGTTGCCAATGTGTGCCACTATTTAGATTTTCAGAACAGTGTGTTTTCCATGAAGTTGTGGAAGGGTTAAATCGTATACGATTGAAGAAGGTCTCTCTGTGCAGAGCCTTCACGTAAAACGGTTGTAGGATTTGGTTTGTGCCTCTATAGACTGGGGTTTGTAGTTTTTCTGTTCCATGCAGTACCCAGGTTTGTAATAACACTGCATCGAGCCAGGTGTAGGCCTTATGTATGGACAATCAAAAATAATAATTCTATCATCAGGTTAGCTTTCATTTCAGACGCCAATCATTGCCCACGTTTCTAAATGCCATTTTTCGCGCTAAATTTGCGCGTAAAATTAGTGCCGTGGCGCATTCATTACGATGAAACGCAGCACAAAACAGCATGGAACGCCTTCTCAATAAATGTCCAAGCACATGCACCAGGGAGACTGGCATGCATTGCACTTTGTTGGGAATCTAGTTTCAGCTTTAGTGTTGTCAAGAATTATGTGCAAACACTGGACGATACTAGATCATTTGACTGTTCAATCACCCCATTCTAGCCTTAAACCACGCCTCGATATAAGGTGCTCTCTTAGCTTTCTAATATAGCAGCTCTATGAATGTACGTCCTTCCCACAAGTTAACAGCATCCTCAAGTATTGCACATATAGCGCACAGAATGACAGACTTACGCTGTGCTCATTGGCAGGCTTTTTCTGCCTCCACTATAAAGTGGCCCATATTGCAGCTATGGGCTGGATCACAAACCCAAAGCCCCTGATTATGACAGTTTATTATGAGGGCGCAGTCATTAAACCAGTTCATGTACATGTGAATCTGACATCTGTGGGTGCATAGTTCGCTCTATACACCCCTCCCTCACTGCAGACATGGTTTGATATTTCAAACTTGAGTTTTGATTTCAGCTTGTAAAAATCTCACATTTTGGTGCTATGGGGGCAGGCTTTTGCAGTAGGAGGTTGCACATGCAGGGTCGAGGGGGAGTCTCCGAGTTGCAGCCCTACTATACCTTTAATCCGCATGTCAAAAGCACAAGCTGCTCGGTATAGGAAGAGAGTCAAACCCGTTCGCACCATGACGCTCCAACCTATTCTCACGCACGACCCACAATGGCGCGTTCGAGGGATATGAGGTGGTACAACGGCCTGCTGGGAGGCCCTCGTTAAGACAAACTAAGTCTCTGGAATAGACGCTATCAATGTAAACAATTGCAGGGTATAGCAGCAACTCGGATCCCTGTCGACCCCTCTCCCCTGCCCTCCTCATTCACTCATTTTGAAAGGCCTACAATACTTGAGGTCAGGTTTTTGACATGGATTTTTAGTCACTGGTTGTTTATGAAAATCTGAATATTTATTATTTGTGATTCTTCTGGGCTTTATTGTTATGATTCTCGTTGTGAACTTATAAAAGATATCTGCACTCGTATGGAAACTTGAACCGTGATTTTTTTTTTCATGCACTTTCTTTTTTTTAAAGCGTTCATTAAACGAGACTGATTGTGATTCCTGCCTCATTGTTTATTGTTTGTATATAAGCCTATAAAATGTCAGCTTTGTCTGGGAACTTTTTGTTTGTTTGTTTTACATTTACGGAAGGCTACTGTTACTATGTTAACTTGCACAACTATAGGGATTTTATTGTTGCACATGCAGTGATGTTGACATTTTAAAGCTAATAACAATAGGCTACCGCTGCCCAAATACTCCAACCCAGTGATGGTAACACGTGTTTCTTATAGACGTCCTGATGGAGCTGACATGGGATGAACTGCAGACGTATTACGCAAACAGTGTTTCAGCGCGTGTTCTTATAGCAGCAACTGCGCAAACAAACAGGAAAGGGCTGCACCCCTTTGGAAGTACCATGTGTAAAGGATCGCCAATATGCGTAAAAAGTAGCAATAAAGTAGCCAACAAGATCAAATAGGCCTAAGCCCGGTGTAAAACAGGTATGAGGGAAAAAAGTTTGGCTCGGACCGTGGACCATGTTTGACGTTATGTCTCCCTGATTAATGACACCAACCGTTCTGGTCCACGCCAGAGCCCTGAGGTTGATAAGGGGAGCCGGGGCTGGCAGGCTGTCTGGCCCCGGCTTGACTGCTGGAGCCTGGAGGGGCCGGACTGGGAGCAGAGACAAGCCATTATTCTGCTGCTGGCGTTTCAGGGTTAAATTCCAGTGCGGATTGGAAACCAGTAGACTGTAACTTCTATAGAACCGCGACAGAAAGGATATGGGAAAATGACTGGCGTCGTTTAATATAACGCTCTGAAGTAACGTTTATTGAGCAGCGATAGTTTGGGAACCAAAATGATGGTTAATGCTGACGGACAAAGCGAGCGCGTTGAGGTCAGCACTTTGCATTGATCTCTGAGACAATCGCAAACACGGAGGCCGATAAAAGCTGTCATGAGGTTTTTATGTTTATTCTCTCAACTGTAAAACATTCACCCGTCACAGAAGGTCATTCCCGAGCTCACAACATTTGCGTTTCAAGTTTTCCAAATAAAACACACCGTGTGATGGGCCAAAGTCTTATAAATTGATGATGATCTCTGTGCGTACTGGAGTCTACATCAATGTGGCATACAGCACAAAAGTGTAGGATAGGATTAAGTCTATGACCTGCGTGTGTGTTTGGTGTGCAATGAAATAGAGGATAAAACTGTCGTCACATGGTCGTACTGGTTAGAAAAGTTGCACCCCGCGCGCACACTATATGTATTTTCTTGAATCATAAAAGTGTTTCTCTCTTCTGTCAAGAAACAACGTATAAAAAAAAAAAAAAAAAAAAAAAATCCAAAACATGAATTAATTTAGTGTTACATAATGTGCGTAAAAGTTGAAGACGCATTCGTAACAAAAAGCAATTGTATGTTTGGTGGTATGTGGAACAAATGAAGATGCAGACAGGGGATAAATATAAAGAGAAACTACACCAAACTATTGGAAGACCGTTGCCCTTTTTCTTTAACGCTGAAATAAAAGCTTTTTTTGTTTTCTCAGGGGAAACCCCGTGACTTGTTTGTAACGCTGTGACACAATTCTATGAAACATGTTCGATACGACCTTCATCAGATTGTGGCAATTTGTGGGGATTTTTAATTTTGTTTATTTAGCTTTAGTTCCATAGACCGAGCTCTTGTGTAACTTTGCCTTTTCGCGTCCCCCATCTCCCTTAATTAAAAATGAGTGTGAGGTCAGCGCCCCATATCATTAATATATTCATGCGATCCGTCATCCATTACGCACTGCGATTCGAAAAATCCACACCCGAGTGTTACATTTAAGTTGCAACTGTGTTGTTCAGTCAAACTCCTTCAAATAACAGAACTTTGCAAAACTGTCTTTCCCTCGGGTTTACCTTATAGCGTCGATGAAGGAGCGGACAGGGAAAGAGCGGTGCCTCTGCTAAGGATTACCCGGCACAGCCCAGCGCAAATCCGGGGTCAGCCTCCGACATGGGTCCGAGCAACACATCCCCCTGTTCCAAGAATAAAACATTGTTGAACAAATATGACCTTCCTGGTGTGTAAAAATGACCGAAATGTTGGGCTATGTGGCGCGTATTTCTGAAGGATTTTATTTGAATGAAGAGAAGATGTGGTGTTGTGTTTTCCAACAGCAGGAGTATGTGCATGTGCGACTTCAGAGCCCACGGAGCTGCAGTGTGCCGCGGTCTCCAAATCCCAGCACCAGCGCTGCGGCAGCCGAGGGGGAGGACAGAGGGAAAAGCAGCAGCGGAAGACTCGTGCTCTGTCACGGAGCTCTGCTGCATTTGTAATGGCTTTTCTGCGCAAGAAAGAGAGATATGTGCAGAGTAAATACAGGGTAAAAGTGAACAACAAAAAAACACAACTCAACATCAAATCTTGGTTTGTCTGATTATTCAACAATAATCAATGAAGAATGAGAAAAGGATAAAGTATTTACATATGAACTCTGGAGAGTTTCCTTTGGCCTCTGCGCAGCAGCTCTTATTGTGTTTGTACCGCCTCGGGCTCCAATTAAAGCTTTATTTAGGCTTATGAATAATTCATTGGTTCTTCCTAATTAAGTATCACTTATAAATTTTGTGCACTTTTCTGGTCGCATTTGAATGTTTACATTTTCAAAACGCATCAAATTTGAGAATAAGAGTGTAAAGTTTATTAAAGGTGTGTCCCTCAATGGCCAAAATGAAAAGCTACAGCTTATACACAAAAAATATGCCGATGTTAATTTTTCATATAAAATGTACAAACGCTGTCTATTTTTACTTTTTTATATAAATAACCACGGTCTTGGTGGTTATTTTTCCAACAATAGCGTCCTTGTATTCAGGTCAGTAATTCCCATGGGTGTTTATCTCATGTTATATAATAGGCTGCGCTCCATTCAGTTACAGTGTTACACAAATGTTTATTATTTTATTCCTAAAATGTTTCATAACTACATTTTTGTAGATTGATTGAACAATTTTGCCAGGGCATTTTTTCAATGTTGAAAACCAACAAAGGCAGCAACAACAACAAAAATATTCAAACAGGTAAAAATGACATATTCAATTATCAATATCTTATTTATAGCTATTGTCTCACTGGACACAAATAAAGAGGCTAAAATAAAATGCCAACAAATGAAGCTAAGACTGACCTGGAGTGTGTTTAGTGTGGTTTTCATATCTCTGTTTCATCATGATGATTAAAATGTCACAAAGTTTGAAACACATATCCGGATATGCACCGTTTTTAAAATGACAGGTCAGTTGAAAACATTACACACCATAGGGGGATTTGAACGCAGCCACAAGCAGCTGTGACCTTTGGCCTCTCATACCAGGGAGTTAGGAGCACAGGCAGCCTGGTCTGGAGCGAGGGATAAAAGCCACCAACACAGAAGCTCTTCAGACCCAGCCACTCACATTCATTTGTTTATGATACCAAAATATGAAGAGCAAACAGCTTTTTTAACTGGAAGTGTGTTTTCTGAACTTTCCTCCAGCTCAGAGACACAACAGTGTCTGGATGTCTTTATTCAGGCCGCGGCTTGTTGATTATTGATTGCAGTGTCAGGATGTCGGCCTATGAGTCGACAGATTCTTACCTACAGCCCTTCTTGTGCAGTTAGTGCTATATGTCAAAGTCAGACTAATGAAAACCACAGCCCGATGCCTTGCTGTAGGGCACGCAGGCAGTAGATATGATGTGCCAAAAGCAGGTCTGAGAGCTGCTCCTCCCTTCAGTTCTTCATGTGAACTTTCTTCAATTGGCAGAGTGAGAAATATAATAGGGCACTTTTTTGGCCTTTTCTGGTCTTTTGCCAGATAAAGTTACAAGCCCCACTTCTTTATATTGAGTATTCAGGATGTGGGACAAAGGGGAGAGCTGGGGACCCAAGCCTCATTGTAAGCAACTCATTTGGGCCAGACAGCCCTTATCTTTGGGATAAAAATAGAGGAACTTTGCTCTCTACAGAGCACCAGGTGTATGGCTCCATGGCATATGTAGCCCTCAATGATTTCTTTTGATTGGGACATTTGTTGAAGAACTGTGCATGTTGCTTTCCTTCCTGACAGCTCTGCCTTATATAAAAGAAAAAAAAGTATCTGGGTTATTACCAGTGCACAGCTATCATATAAACATGTAGGCTACAAAAAAATGATAATAATACCATGTTTTAGGAAGCTTTTTGTTGCATACACATCACATATTCTTAGTTTTTCCTCCTGGCAAAAATAAGTCAGAAGAGGGCTTGGCAAAAAAAAAGAAGAAGAAGAAGAAGAATGACTAGGCTTTTTTTTTTCTCTTGTTCTATTTGATATTTGGTAATGGTCCATTGAAACAAATGCCATAGCCTATTTATGTATATTTAATAATCCATTATTCATATATAGATATAGGCCTACTATTTACACTATTTACGTATTTATTCATTGTAACTTATGCTCACTGTGTAAACCTAAGGGGAAATTACAGCATGTCTTCCTGTGCTTGTATAGTTCAAACACACATTTCATGCAGACGTGTTGCAGTGATCCTATAATAATCCCGCTGAACACGTTTTGTGCTGCGATTTGTCTCATTAAACCCATTGCAGACAAATGACTGATAAGATCTGCGCCTTACAGCAGATCCTCCTTTATAATTTGGCCTGATTGAGACTTGTTTGGAGAGTAACCGGAGCCCCCGCGCTTTCCCTCACCTGCCCCCGGGGAGACGAGCGCCGAAGTGTCGTCAGGCGCTTTTAGTGAGAATAATTCACTTCGGTTTCAATCTCACAACCGAAAGAGACAACACGCTTAAGGAGCTCGCGACCTGAGCGGCGGATGATGAGGTGAGCCGCCATAAGCTCATGAATAGCAGATAAAGCAGTGCGTCACCCTGTAATAAACAAACAGCTCTATCTTCAGTTTCCTTGTTTACACAAATGTGGTTTATTAGATCACATTTTCATCTTCCGAGAGCCGATGTGTTTTTTTCAATCGGACTTATCTTGTTTTGAAAAATATAGGCTATGCCATCCAGATATAAACGAATTTATTGTGCGTAAATTCGCTTTTTTTCCTCCAAGCTTGAAGTGTTCGTGATCTTGCTTGATGTAATTTTGAAATGTTCTTTTGTCATCTCTTGTTTTGAGATGGTGTAAGCCTAGATCATCACCTGTTAACCCCTAAAAATATCGTGCGTAAAAGTAATGTTTGTTTTTCTTTCATCCAAAGTGTGGCTCTTGAGGCGGTCGTGATCAATAAAATAAACGGCTTTATAACGCTGCATTTTTGCCTTGAAGCCAACTCTATTTGAAGATAAAACATCTCCCAACCTCTATAATTTCGTGTATTAATGTTAAGCTCATTACTGTGGCTGTATGCTTTTTTAAAAGGTCTGAACATCAACACCATCACGACTTTTCTGCGCTGTTTCAATCGTACCAAATGAACGATTGCAGCGAAAAACTCATTCAAAAGAGATCCACAATAGGGCTTACGTGCTGTGATGATAGATGATGAAAAATAACTCAAATTATAGGTCGACTATGTCCAAAGAAGCACTTTTGAACCATCGGATGGAGATAAACGCAGGGAACAGTGAGTGTTTGTGAGCGTTATCATCAACTCGGTCACATTTCTTTCATCTGTTCTTTATTTACGACCACAGCGGATCATAACCATCTTCATAAAAATATTTAGACCATCTCCGTAGCTTTTTACTGGCACAAGATCTGTCGTGAGCCGCGCTGAAGAAGTTGCTTAACAGTGACTTTAACATGTTTTAAACTCTAACGCACAGCTGTCCAAACGAAGCAACTTCAATCGTTCGTTCGTTTATTTCACGCCTTGGTGATCTCTGTCGTTTATTGCTTTGATTTTATTTTTTTAATTTATTTTTTTACCACAGAACCGCGTCTCTTTTCCCCGTCCGCGCACGTCGCGGCAGAGCGCGCTGGTGCCGCGTGGCGCAGACCGGGGCGTTACATAATACGTTTACCTCACAGCACGAGCTTATTATTTAAGATTTCGTTGAGTTGGACTTGTGTTTAATGCGACGCCGCGCGCGCGCTGCCCTCAGACAAAGCACGCGTTTATCAAATTGAGCAGTTAATTCACTTGAGGCCCGCGAGAGGGTTTACGCAGCGTCACGAGCTCGCGGCTGCGTAATATGGGCTCTTGGCAAATAAATGGTCCACTCTGTGTGATCCAGGACCAGGGCTCTTCCCAGCTGTTCGAGAAGAGAGCCCCTCGATATTGAATTGACAGAGCAGGGGCAATTTTAACCCGTTTCAGCAGACGGTCACCACAGTCGTTTGCCCAGTGAAATGCACCACGTCTCAACACAGAACAAAAATCACAGGTGTGTTTTGTGCGCGGCTGACTTAAACAAAAGTAACAATGATTTTAAGCTGCACTGCATCGCTGTTCTAAGACTGCTTGGGACAGGCTGCTCGTGCGTAAAGTGGATTTCGGTTCGGCTTTAGGGCCGGGTGGCTCAGCCTGGGCTCTGATCACAAACACTGATCGAAGTTTCCCAGATATAAAAGTGGCAGTTTGTGTTGTGTTATTACCCTCACGGTGCCTCTCTCTGGCAGCAGCAGCGGGAGACACATGGAGCGGTCTGCGAGCGCCCTCTGTCGGGCAAGGAGGCAACTGCATAATCCCCTTAAAGGGGAGGTTTGAGGGATTTTTAAGGTGGACTGGCGGAGTTCGCTGCGAAATAAGAAATCGTGTTATTGAATAATGTGACAAAGTTGACACTAATAACTGTATCTCCACAGGTTTGTCTCGATAAGAGGGAGATTAACCAACAACTCCGAGTTAATGTGACACAACGATGGCCCGTCCTATTTTCAGGTTAAAAACACAAGGCTACAGCTACAATGACATGAATTAAAGGGATGTGTTTGGAGACGGGTAGACTCGGTATATTAAACCCTCTTTCCCCTAGTTACATTTACTTTGTTTAACATCCAGAATTTACTATGTCATAACATGGTGCTAATGCACACGCGCCATGGTGCCAAATGACATGCGCGCTCCCGTGTGATGGACAGCGCGAGGAGCTTCGTCCTTTTGGCAAAATCATTTTAGAGCCACATCTGACAGTCAAGTGAGGCGTGGGCTTCGTTCCAACAACTGTGTTGAAAATGATCAGAACCGGTTGGGCCAACATGATAATCAGAAGACCTATCAGCACGTTCATTTTTCACTTCATAGTGAAATGTATAGGCTAATGTTGGTCTGTAGCACTTGAACTCTTGCCACATGGGTGAGGGATAATCTCAAATCAGCTCTTACAAACAGGTCAGGAGCACTTTTTCATTTTCAACGAGCTGTCTAAAGGTTGGTGCTCGATCGTCGGCTCGAGGGACGGTCGGCTGTGAAAACGTGACATTTCATGACACAGATTAAGGTTAGGGCCAGAGATATGGTTCACCTTAAGCTTAGGATCAGGGTTATTTGTATTTTTAGACAAACCAACTCATAGATCTATACAAAATCACAGCAGACCGTCCCTCCCGAGCCGACAACCCTGTATAAACGTCCAACATTTTATTTTTTTCTATTTTCAGTTAACTATCACTTACCATCAACCATTATGTTTTTATTTCTTGTGTTTAGGACTATACAGGTACAAAAAAAATAATAAGAAAAAAGCCTACATTTCTTTGACCCCTGCACGCCCTCCTCGCGGCCCCTGCTTGATCTGCATACAGTCCCTGCGCAGAGTTTACATCAGGATATACATCAGGATATCCCCTGCCTCCCCAGCGCCGCTTCACTCTGAACTGTGACGCCGCTGCTGTGATCTCCGCGCGGCCTCTCTTAAACCTCTTTGCATCCATGTGTCCTCAGAGCGCACTCACCGAGCGGGGCTGTCTCTTCCTTCTCTTCAGTGCCGCGGTCTGTGCTCCCTCACAGCGCGGAGACGCCCGCTTCGTCCCGGGATGTGTCCGGAATCAGATCATAGAGCTCGGGAGCAGGGCTGACCTTGACCCGGTGCACTGCTCCGCGCGCTGCCACGGGACACGGTGAGTCGGGCTGATAAAGTATAACAAATACCGAGTTATTACATGAGAATGACGCGTTTTCTTATAAAAGTGGGCTGAAGGTTAATCCACTGTAATGTTGGCACTTTTTGTCTGTCCTTGCGTGAGTTGCGTGAGTCAAATGCTCGGAAGTCTTAAGGCCATTTGGTGCATAAATCTCCAGCTGTTTATTTTTATTTATTTATTTTTGCTTTGTGGGCTCAAGAAAAAGTAACAAAATGACTGCTGGTTGTAAAACGAGCGTAAGGCTAATAGCGTTGCGGTTTTTTATAATTTTTTTATTAGGCTATTATTTTACCTCTAAATTCTATAGTTTGGCTGTTGTGGCCACGAGGAGCGGTTACTGTGGCGACCAGAAGCCTCAGAGCTGTCCATCCTGTGACTGTCCCAGCCAGAGGTGGGCAGACGATGGTTTGATCAAATAACTACAAAATCCTTTGACTCAAGTAGAAGTACAAAGTAGTGACCCTGTTAGTTATTCAAGTAAGAGTAAAAAAAGTGGGCCTCTTTGGAGAAAATGCTGCTTAACTACTGTGTGTACGGAGGAATTATGTACAAGTCTTATCAGTGGAGGGATACAAAACATAAAATATGCCATGAAATCTAAAAAAAAATGAATAATTAAGAAGAACAAGAAAACTGAGCTATGTCTATTTTGAAGCTTTTGCCACTTAAAGATTTACTCACATTGTAGCAACTTATATATATATTTTTAAACTCAAGAGGAAGTAAAAACTACTGTGTGATTAATCTACTCAGTAAGTAAAGTTTAAAGTTGCCCAACACCTCTTTCACACTTGTTTTAGGACAGCGACGGTGCACATCTAAAAGCTCAACTTCTGGGAAAAAGTAATCCATTAAATTTGATGAAAAACTGGATTCCTTCACAGAATTCAAGCCATTTAATACAAAACTGCTTTGAATCTGACCATCAACAATAATGTTATATGTAAAACAAATACATATCATTTATTTTTTTTATTTTATAGGGGAAAAAAGCGTTGTTTTTAATCTCAGCAATTCCTTGTGTTTTTATTTAATTTAATTATTGCCCTTGTTGGTTGGACAGAGTGGTTCTGTTGCCCATTGAAGGGGGTGAAGGAAATGTGGCTCCGTGTGGACCCTTTTTGGAGACGATCAGTTTCTCTGTGTCTCCCGAGCAGCTCCCATCTGGGACGACGTTCATGATGAATGTTTTTCTCAAGATGGCTGCACCTCTGGACCACTTTACAGGTCAGTGATTGGTCCAAATATTTAAAAACAGATCTGTCAATTACAATTTTACTTTAATCTCTTTGTCTTGTGATATTTTTTTTTATTTGAATGACAAGTCACAGCTAAATAAAGTTTTTTTTGATTTGTTTGTTAGTTTACAATATACACAATCTATTTTTTACTATATGAAAAAGCATAAAAATTACAAAAAGAAATGTAAACATATAAGATCAATTTACTTTTTTTTTTTTTTTTGGACCATTATTTCCTTTCTACGATGTGTTTAAGTGAGTTATGAATATTTTAACCGGGGTTTATGCTTCATCAGGGATTTCGGGGCTCGGACGGCGGGACTTCTCTGATGTCACAGTGGAATTCCTGGGAATGACCCCGAAAGGTCAAAGCTCACTCCGAGTCAACATGCCGGATCTGTGCTCCTTTAATGTTTCATCCGACTGCAGTTCAGAGGCTCCGGGAACATACGAAATCAGTAAGTCACACACATCAAATCACAATCAATTACATTAGATAAACACTATAAAATTAGACAAGCTTTTTCTGTGATTTTATCTCATTTTAGGGGTCAACATGTCCAGTGTCCCATACAATCAGCGCTTCACCGTCTCGCAGCGTTTAGTGCTAGTTGGGCTTCTTGGGCCTGTGGCAGATCCTTCCTGTAACAGTCCCGGCGACGCTAAAGCGGACGGGGCAGCGGTGGGGCGCAGCTGGTGCCTCTGTCTCGGACCGGGACAGAAACAGGAGCCGAGCAACAGAACATCAACATGTCACGTCGAAATAATCAGCGTCGACAGCACTCGGGTAAGAGGACGTTTTAAATTAGTAGGAGAAGATTTTACCTCTTAACCCCCACCTAAAAGCTTCTTGAAAAAAAGTCTCAAAATGGATTAAAATGCAACAAAAAAGCGGCAAAAGAGCGGCAAAAACGTGCAGGAAAAGCAACAATAACACAATAAAAAAGGGTCAAAACACGAGTAAAGAGTGATGAAAAAGCAACATAAAAGTGACAAAAAAGTGAGGAAAAAAAAGCGATGAAAAAGCAACAACACCGTTTAAAAAATTTGATAAAAACGCAGAAAAATTAGGGTCAGTAATGCAGGGCTTAGATTTCAAATAAGCCCTTACTCTGGCCTATAGGCATTAAGAAGTTTTTAGATTTGGGTAAAGCTGCACGGGAGAAAATATGCTCGGTTAAAGGGGGGGAAGAGGTGATAAGAAAAATAAAAAAACATAGCAATGTGAAAAGAAAAAAATGGCTACCTTTATAGAAAAAAAAAACAACAACATTATTTCATACTGTGAGAGCACTGTGATAACTATCATAATACAAGTAGAGGTAGAAAAAAACTGTGTGATTAAACTACCCAAAGAAGTACAGTTACTTAAAAAAAAGTACTTCACCTCTAAGCTTTCAGGGAAGGAACAAGGCATAAAAACATGTATATTTGACTACAGATACACACAGAGTACAGACTTCAGATGCCTATTCTATAAAAGTACTAAACATTAGACGTTTTTACTGCTGCGGCTACTGCTTTGTGGCGATTGTTATTTGTGGATACCTGCATGTTGCACACGTTGATGCCCGTGACGTTATTTCTAACATATCGGAACATGCATTTGAGAACTGCATCACCTGACATTTGCAATACAATGAATGACCTACTTCCTCTCACAATCCGTCCGCGAGAAGAGAGTAACCACAACCGCCACCCACAGGACATGCTGCTGCTTCAGTTCATGTCATTCACAGCCGTTACAATGGCGTTAACGATTCTGGTCACACACATTTACAAATAATACCAGGCTGTTGCTGCTTTGTCGACTGTGTCAGTTTTAGCGCTGATTACATGCACACATTTATAGCTCTCATTGTAAAGATGTGGTTCACGAAACACATCGCTTTGCACCTTTTTTTTTATTACTTTCAGCTCCATCCGAAGACAGTCTCACCTTTAAGTCTTTAATCCTCTGTGTATGTCAAACCTTTTCTCAGTTTGTTTGCCCAAGCTTGTATTGTAAAGTAATATAGCTGTTCTTTTGCACTACGGCCTTATAAAAGGTGAAAGTCAGTGATGTCTCCAAATGATTGCAGGCTGAACTTCTTTCTTTTCTTTTCTTTTCTTTTCTTTTCTTTTCTTTTCTTTTCTTTTCTTTTCTTTTCTTTTCTTTTCTTTTCTTTTCTTTTCTTTTCTTTTCTTTTCTTTTCTTTTCTTTTCTTTTCTTTTCTTTTCTTTTCTTTCCTTATCTGTTCTTTTCTTTCGTTTCCTTTCCTTGCGTTTTCTTTAGTTTTCTTTTCTTTCCTTTTCTTTCCTTATCTTTTCTTTTCTTTCCTTTTCTTTCCTTTTCTTTCCTTATCTTTCCTTTCCTTTCCTTTTCTTTCCTTTCCTTTTCTTTCCTTTTCTTTTCTTTTCTTTCCTTTTCTTTCCTTTCCTTTCCTTTCCTTTTCTTTCCTTTTCTTTCCTTTCCTTTCCTTTCCTTTTCTTTTCTTTTCTTTTCTTTTCTTTCTTTTCTTTTCTTTTCTTTTCTTTTCTTTCCTTTCCTTATCTTTTCTTTTCTTTTGTTTCCTTTCCTTGCGTTTTCTTTAGTTTTCTTTTCTTTCCTTTTCTTTCCTTATCTTTTCTTTTCTTTTCTTTTCTTTCCTTTTCTTTCCTTATCTTTCCTTTCCTTTCCTTTTCTTTCCTTTCCTTTTCTTTCCTTTTCTTTTCTTTTCTTTTCTTTTCTTTCCTTTCCTTTCCTTTCCTTTTCTTTCCTTTTCTTTCCTTTTCTTTCCTTTCCTTTCCTTTCCTTTTCTTTTCTTTTCTTTTCTTTTCTTTCTTTTCTTTTCTTTTCTTTCCATTTCTTTCCTTTTCTTTTCTTTCTCTTTTTCATATTTTTGCCCAGCTCTTTTAACACACAAACTTTAACCTCGAAACAAATACATGTTCAAATCTTCCCAAAAGGATGTTTAAGGATTTCTTTCCTCCATTTCTATATAAAACACTTTTCACAAAATTCATCTTTATCACACTTTGCAGATAATCAAACAAATGATTTGTTGACAACTAATTCCTAGTCTGGTACTGATAGTTTTTTTCCCTTCCTTTTTACATAAACAAAAAAAATAGTTAATTAAAATACGTAAGCACTAATTAAGATATCCATAATATATAAGCAGTGCATCACCTTAAACTGAATGATGTTTAACCCAACAACACTGACATTAAGCTGTTTCCCTTCCTCAACAAACCTGTGTGTTTCAATGTAATAGTTAAGGCTGTTTAATTAAATAATATGGACCTCTATTTTGTACAGGGCCAAATTGGCAACTGAAATTACATTACTATCGAGTGAAGCCCAACAACAAATTAAAATGGTTCTGCAATTTAAGCCTCCGGCCAGTATGAAGCATCTCTATCGGCGGCACAAGAAGGTCTGTGATTAAACTCAGAGCTAAAAATATCACGTTTTTCACAGATTAAGAGGGCGACAATAAGGAAGGAGGAGGAGAGAGAGCCCACTCCAAATACTGATGGTAAGTCAACATTATTACTGTCAATAAAAACTAACTTAGTATACTTTAACATTGTGAACTATTTGTTTATTAATTTATTGTCTTGTACAATGGAAAGAGCATTTATTTATGAACATATTTTACCATTCAAGATGAATTATGTTTAGTAAAAATATCAACATATTTTAAATTGCACTTCTATATCTCCGGCAGTAAAAGCTCATGCACCAAAACAAGCCTATCCCACAAAGGCAGAAGTGCAGTTCTCCGCTCTGACCGACGTCCAGGGCGGTGCTGAGTTCCTCTGGCACTTTGGAGACTCCGCCCCTGCACGGACCACCCGGCGGACAATCACAAAAAGATATCGCAAACCCGGCAGGTACTTGAAAAAAAAAACACACCCACACACAATCTAAATGACAAATACACAGGTAAGAAAGATGTTATTTTCTTAAGGTACAATGTCACGGTTGTCATGGTGACCCCTGGGATGTCCGTCACCTCGGAGCCGTTCCCCGTCACGATCCAGAGAGCGGTGAAGGTGAACCGGCTCGTGCACCGGGCGTCTGTGCGGCAGAACCACGCGGTGACGCTGAGCTGCCGGGTCAACGCCGGGACCGAGCTCCTGTTTCTCTGGACATTTGGAGACGGGTCGATCAGACTGGGGCAGAGCGAAGAGGAGCATGTCTTTCAGAGGTAACGTCACCATTGAAATGCAAGGAGGGGTTAAGCTCTTACCCCCCGGCCTAAACAGAGAGCATTTTCTCTGGTTCAACTTTACCCAAATCTATGAGCATCTCGACTGGAGAGCAACAGTGTAACACCTCATTTGAAAGCTAAGGCCTACAAAACTGATAGTAAATCTTATGTCTCTTTGTCACAGCGTTTTTGTCATGTCTCTTTTTTGTGACTTTTTTGTCATGTTTTTGATGCTTTTTCATAGATTTTTTGTGTGGCTTTTTTGTCATGTTATCATCTCTTTTTTTGTCTCGTTTTTGTAGCGTTTTTGTCACATTTTGGAGTCACTTTTTTGTCATGTTTTTGTCACTTTTTTGTAGCTTTTCTTTGATTTATTTGTTGCTTCTTTTGTTGTATTTTTGTCTCTTTTTTGTTGTATTTTTGTTGCATTTTCATTGCTTTATTTGTTGCTTTTTTGTCATGTTTTCCTCACCTTTTGTGGCTTTTTTTTTCTTTTTCATTGCTTTATTTGTCGCTTTTTCGTCGTGTTTTCACCACGTTTTTGGTCTCATTTCTGTCGCTATTTTGATATTTTTTTTGAAAGAAGCTTTTAGATTTGGGTAAAGCCAAACTGGAGAAAATGTGCTCGGTTCAGGTGGGGGTTATGAGGTTTATGAATAAAAAAATAGACTGTAAGGCTAATAAAATAGGGCTACTAAAACATTTCAATACAGTTCCACAATGAATTTTTCTTCATTCTAACTTACCATGCACTGTAAGGCTGTGTTAGCAAAAAATAGCTCTTAGTCTGATGCAAGGCCTCAGTCACTTGCAATATATTGTGTAGCTCTACAGTGGTAATGAAAACCCCTTATTATTAATCTGAATTGTGTGTCCTAACGCGATTGCTCTTGCCGGTTGCAGTGTGGGCGAGTTCTTGGTGGAAGTGACAGTTTTCAACCTGGTCAGCAGCGCCTCTTTGAGAAGTCACATCTTTGTAGTGGACAAACCCTGTCGGCCTCCACCCGTGAAGAACATGGGGCCGCTCACCGTGAAGGTCTGTGCGGAGTTAAACCAAAAGTTTCACCATCTATTCATTTGTTTTTTTTCTCTCTTTCATAATAAAGTCGTTTTCTGTTTTGTGTTTTCTTGCAGGTGCCCAGATTCGAAGCCATCAGCGTCGGCGTGACATTCGAGTCTGAATTCGATTGTGACGTTTTCATTTCTGGAGGAATCCGCTACACCTGGACTCTGTACGATTCTACGGGGAAAAGCATTCGTTTACCGCACACTGAGACACACAGGCAAACCCTGACGCTCCCGAAGCATTTCCTCCAGTATGACACGTACACTGCCGTAGCTAAGGTAAGTGCTGAGTTACCGCTGTTACAAAGCATTAGTGATTGATGATGATAATGCTTCTAGGTGCAGGTCGTAGGCAGCGTGGTTTACAGCAACTACAGCGTCAAACTGCAGGTGGTGGAGTCGGCTCCTGTGGCCGTCGCTCGAGGCGGCACCAATGTTTTTATAAACAATAAAAACACTACTGTGGTCACACTGGACGGGACGGAATCCTATGATCCAGATTTCCCCCATAACACTGTCAGGTGCAGACACACAATGAATAATACTGAGCTTACATTAAGAATGAAGTATGTGCAATATGGGTGTAATAACTGCTACAGTGTAACACCTAAAACATCCAAATCAATGTTTTACGGTGTATTGATCTATTAAATGCAATGTTTTATTTTTATTTATCTGTTATTTAAGTTTCTCATTGGCAAACTGAGGAAGTCGCAATGAAATTCAGAATCTGTTTTTCTGGGGAGTCCTGGCAAAATATCAAAATAGAAAATGATTGATCAAAAATGACATCTCACCTTTTAACCCCTGCCTTAACCGAGTGCATTTTCTCCAGTTCAGCTTTATCCAAATCTAAAAGGTTGCAGCCTATGGGCCAGAGTAATGCCTCATTCGAAAAGCAAAACTCATCTAAATGGAGCTTTTACCTTGCGTTGTCGCCACTTTTTTTTATATTTTCTGTCACTTTTTTGTTACTCTTCTGTGGCTTTTTCGTCACTTTTTCATCACTTTCTTGTCACTTTTCTGTTGCTCTTCTTTGGCCTTTTTGTTGCATTTTTGTCACACATTACTGTCATTTTTTCAGCGCTTTTTCGTCTCGTTTCCGTTGCTATTTTAACCATTTTTACCTGGAACCTTTTAGATTTGTGTAGCGCCAAAGTGGAGAAAATGTGCTCAGTTCAGGCGGGTGTTAAGAGGTTAAGATTGACTAAATTATTGTCATTTATTGATTTATTTTATTTTGTTACACTTCGTTTAAGACGGTTTCCACAGTTTAAACCATATCATTACAAGCCTTTTTAGATTCTTGTAGCATTTGCCAACAGCATAGGAACAACAAATATCTCACGGACGTCCATTTAAATCTTTATCTATATTGTAATGTTCTTGTTTTACAGCTCGAGTTGGGCGTGTAAACCGCTCAGCATCGTCCCCAGCTCGTGCTTCGATCATGAAGTTCCCATGTCGT
The DNA here is from genome assembly GCF_951799975.1 of Gobius niger. Classification (NCBI taxonomy): domain Eukaryota; kingdom Metazoa; phylum Chordata; class Actinopteri; order Gobiiformes; family Gobiidae; genus Gobius; species Gobius niger. The sequence goes on from NC_136869.1 coordinate 14,521,590, forward strand.
CACCGGTGATCACTTTTCGGGCATCTTCCCTGAAACAAAGCTTTGACCAGTTTCGATTCACGCTCACCATAAAGAGTGCAGGACGCTCTGCCTCCACTGACGTCTTCCTCACTGTCAAAGCAGATCTACAGGGGTGAGGAATTCAAATGGAAGTCATGACATGTGCTTTTGTATGTGCAGTACTGTTTTATTTTCCCCTCCAAAGCCATAAAAGAGCTTAATATTACAAATGTGCTTGTTTGTGTAAAACTTACTGGATATGTCAAAGTCTGCATATAATGTTTGCGTTACAAATTCAGATTCAACTTTGCTTGATGTTCACACGTTTTGTTCGTCTAATATTCATTAGTTAACCTCTTAACCCCCACCCGAACAGAGCACATTTTCTCCAGTTTGGCATTACCCAAATCTGAAAGCTTCTTGGAAAAAGAAGCGTCAAAATAGCAACAAAAGAGCGGTGAAAAAGTGAGGAAAATGTGACGAAAAAATGAAAAAAATGTGACAAAAAAGGGACAAAAATGTGATGAAAAAGTGACAAAAATTCAACAAAAAAGTAACAAAAATTCAGCAAAAAATGACAAAAATCTGACAAAAAAAGTGACAAAAATTCTACAAAAAAGTGACAAAAATCTGACAAAACAGTGACAAAAATTCAACAAAAAAGTGACATAAACTAAACATAAATCTGACGAAAAAATGACAAAAAATGGATGAAAAAGTGACAAAAAAGTGACAAACTTTTACAACAAAGTGAAAAAAATCAGATGAAATCGTAACAAGAAAGCCACAAAAGAGCATCAGAAAAGTGACACTCAAATCTGTTTTAGGCAAGTGTCCATTGACTGCCCTCAGTGCCACAAAGACGTGGATTGGGACGAGCGCTTCACTGTCCGAGCCGTCTGTGAAAACTGTCAGATCCCTCCAGACTTAATCCAATACTCTTGGAGCTTGTACAGAGTCAATGCCTCTTCTAAACCCGTCCAGGAAGGTAAACACGTTTATTAATCAGCTTACATTTTCCTGTGCACATTATGCTTTATGCATTGATGTTGTGCCCTAGTTCCATTTTGTGACACAGTGGACCTCAGCGCCCCATCGGCCATAAAGGGCACAGGTTTAACTCTCGCTCCAAAGACAGTTATCAGTAATCCTTCCAACCACAGGAGAATATTAAAAAGACACAGAAGAGGTGAGTGACCACATTAGTATACCTAAAAACTGCTGGTAAGATGTTTCTCCCTTTATTACAAAAACATTTTCATGACTCCACTAAAAATGATTGTTTTTTGTTTTGTTTTATAGGAGACGACTTCTTTGATGGTTTTGAAGAAGATTTAGACCCATATTCCTCTGTATTGCCACCTGAATACAGCGGGGATCAGTATGAATCATCTTCTAACTGGGACTTTCCTTTTCCGATATCAGAGAAGGGAGACTTCCAAGATGGGCTCGGTACGTGAAAAGTAGCAATGTTCAAAGCGCTGGGATGATTTGGTTTATTACTATTATATCTGCTTTTAAGAGTGTTTCATTGTGCAAATGTCCTACCGTGACCAATCAATTTACCATTGGATAGAAATTATTTGGTTGTATCTTTCTAACGTTGGGATTTGTTGTCAATACCTAGACCTACATCTTGATGATTTCCTGAATGCAGAGGAAGGGGAGTCCGAAATATCACCAGGACGAACCACAGGTAAGAGATTGTAATGAGTGTGTGTCACTTTCACACACAATGATATGTACAGAAAGACGAGCACTGCCAACAGCCTATTACAGTATTTCATTATCAAAACAAAATGATAAATAAGATGTTATAAATCAAATCTTCTGCCTCAAAGGTGTTAATTAGAAAAAGATCAATTACAAGTACTATGTATCAGTAAAAACGACAATGTTGTGTGTTCAAAATGAGGCTAAAATGCTCTGAAATCCATGCATTTTAAAGCAGGAGTCACCCATTTAGAAAACTAATTACATTGTTTGAACTTTCGGATAGTACGTAGGTCCTTGCAAATACTATAATATGCTGCAATGTCTGTGATGAACTGCACTTACTGTTGGCATTTCCAGTTGAGGACGGAGAAAGCTTCAGACTTGGAGATGAGTTTGAGGCCGGATCCCACAGAGAAGAGGGCAGTAATCTCCTCGACGTCCGGCCTCCTGTCGTGAAGCAAGAGCAGACTTTACTCGATCTGTCCCGGGACCCTGTGGCCCAGCGGATCTTTGAGTCCTACACTTACACAGGTGAGCATTGAAATAACTAGGCTCTTTTTGTAGACGTGCTTACATTTTTTATTTCTCTGTAGGAATCATTTCTCCTCAGCTCAGCTTTAAGCCCTTTCGTCTGCAGCCCGGGAGCAGATTCATGCTTGAAGTCACAGCCTCTCACGGCAAGTCTCAACATGGCTTTGCAAACGGGTATTCAACATCCAATAAAAATGCTGATATCACATTTTTATGATGTGTGTGTGTGTGTTATAAACTCAGATTCACAAAAGCACTCTCTGGGCCGGACTCAGTTGTTCTTTCAAACTAAACCGGCTCCAAAGGGAGTGACGTGCCAAGTGCAGCCGAGCAACGGACTGGAGTTACTCACCGTCTTCAGCATCTTCTGTTCATCGGGCAAAGAGGTACCACTGTTTATGGTCTATTTTATTTATTGGTTTATTTGGTAGGGACAGTGCAAGTTAATGAACAAGCCACACCGGATTGTAGCCTTAGGCTAATTTTCATCCGTCGTCCCCCATGCGCACTCTCAAACACACTCTCATACATCCTGGCCTATTGTACATGTTTTTAGTGGTAGGGGAAACCGGAGTACCCGGAGGAAACCTACGCAGACACGGGGAGAACATGCAAACTCCACACAGAAAGGCCCCGTCCTTGGTGGGAATCGAACCCGGACCTTCTTGCTGTGAAGCACAAGCACTAACCGCTGTGCTACCGTGCCGCCTAGTGCAGGGGTAGGCACGTTTGCTCGGTCGGGGGCCGATTTTCTTCATTGTAAAAAGACCAAGGGTCGAACCTGACACTTTTAGCCAAAAGTAAAGCTCACAAATGCCAGTGCTGTGCATAATATATGACCTCATTTGCAAGCAATTGACAGTATTTTTCATGTTTTTCCAGTACTTAACCCCTTAAGCGAACACATTTTCTCCAGTTCGATCTTTCCCAAATCTTAAAAACTTCTTGGAAAAAAATGAATCAAAAGATCGACAAAAACTAGCGACAAACGCGACAAAAAAGTGAAGACAACGCAGCGGCAACCTGAGGAAAAATTGTAGATCAGTCTTAGCTTTCAAATGAAGTGTTACTCCTATAGGCTGTAAGCTCCAGTTGGCTTTTTAGATTTGGGTAAAGAAAAACTGGAGAAAATGTGCTCGGTTAAGGCAGGGGTTAAGAGGTTCAACTCTACAACGGTAAAAGTACCTCTGATTTGTATGAAGTTATTTCTCAAAATCATCTCGACGGTCAAAGGTTCCATGCTGGAGGGCCGGATTTGGCCCCCGGGCCTGACGTTGCCTACCCCTGGTCTAGTGTTATATGTATATACTGAATCTTAACTTTAGTGCTGGTCTAGCTTGCCACGGCGACTCCCAATTGGCATGGATTGCACGTTTTCTCGCTCACTGTAGGGCTGCAGCTAATTATTCAGGGAATGCAAGTGAACATAGCAGCAGCAGCAGCAGTGTGGCAACAAAACCAAAAGAGTGTCAAGTGTGCAGACGAGTGTTATTACCAGTACTTGTTTTAACCATCTATTATGCCAATATTTTCCCCATTTATTATCATCATGTTTGGCGGCCCTTGTGCACAGTGTGTCACAATGTGGTTGTTTTTGTCTCTGCAGGATTTATTGTACAAATACAGCTACAATGTTGGGAACAAACCTCCACGAGCTTTATACCAGGGCACAGACTTCGAGCACTACTTCAGTCTTCCTGCTGGAGAACCAAAGGAAGACTATGAAGGTCATTACGTCCACACATGTTTCACAAACTCATTTTTGCTGTTTTTATCATTTGAGTTACAGCGACGTCTTAACCCCCCGACCTGGACCGGTTTGGCTTCACCCAAATCGAAAAGCTTCTTTAAAAAAGTGTTCAAATAGAGATGAAAATGCACCGGAAAAGCAACAATAATACAATGAAAATCATGACTAAAAAGTGATGAAAAAGCGACAAAAACGGTCAAAAATACAGCAAAAAAACCTACGAAAACTCAACAAAAATGTGACAAAATGGCGTCAACAAAAGCAATAAAAAACACGACAATTAGCAACCAAAAAACACTGCATAAAAATGAAAATGAAACAAAAATGTGAGAAAAATGCTGCAACAAAAAGTTTAGATCAGTTTTGTAGGTCTTAGCTTTCAAACGAGGCTTAAATCTCCAGTCCAGAAGCCTTTAGATTTGGGTAATGCTGAACTATAGAAAATGTGCTGGCTTTTTGCATAACTGGGACGGATAAAAGCATATTTCAACACACAGAGATGAACAAAGTCTGCTGTGTTCATGATTTATAATGTGCTGCGTCGTTACAGTTACCGTTTCCATAGCGATCAGGAGCAGCGTTGATGGAGGAACCACACGACCCTGTCCCGTCACTGTCAGAGTTCAACCACAGTTTGTGAAAGACGCTTCATCCAATGATCCTGCACTGGAGCTGTAAGAAAATGTTGGATTTTAACAAAATTAAACCAAATGAAATTGATGTTATCGTGACATAGAGCTCAGGATTGTTTTGTTAAACCTGGCCTATTCCAATGTAAAATACAGGAGCGTCATTCTTTCTTCTCAGATCACAGATTGCTTTGAGAAACCTCTCCCATTTGGTTCGACTTGGAAACAGTGCAGAAATCCTTAGTTACGTGAGTATAGTGACAAACGTCCTCAACAGACTGGACCAGGAGCCTGAGGCCGACACACAGTCCCGGACATGTTTACGTAACGCACTTGTTTGCATCGTGTGTGGGATCGAAGCAACTCATCAGGTATTACTAATTATCAACGCCTTAACCAAGCGCATTGTCTCCAGTTCGGCTTTACCCAAATCTAAAAGCTTCTGGACTGGAGCTTACAGCCTGTAGGCCAGTGTAACGCCTCATTTGAAAGCAAAGACCCACAAAACTGACCTCAAGGGATATTTTTCATTGCGTTGCATTGTAGTCACTTTTTGATGTTCTTTTTCATCTATTTTGTTGAGTTTTTGTGGCTTTTTTATTGCGTTTTTGTCTAGTTTTTGACACTTTTTTGTTGAGTTATTGGCACTTTTTGCTGCACTTTCATCACTTCTTTTTACCTTTTTGCTCCTCTTTTGTCACTTGCTCTTGCGGGGCTTTTTCCTCACTTTTTTGTTCCTCTTTTGTGGCTTTTTTTAATTGCGTTTGGTCTGATTTCTGACACTTTTTTGCTGCACTTTCATCGCTTCTTTTTACCTTTTTGTTCCTCTTTTGTGGCTTCTTTGTCACTTTTAACACTTTTTTATCTGCTTTTAAGATGCTTTTTGTGGCTTTTTTATTGTGTTTTTGACACAATATTTTTGACACTTTTTATTGAGTTATTGAAGCTGTTTTGCTGCACTTTCATCTTTTTTTTGTGTTGCTTTTGGTGGCTCTTTTGTGGCTTTTTTGCTACATTTATATCCTCATTTTTGATGCTATTTTGATGCTTTTTCTCAAGAAGCTTTTAGATTTGAATAAAGCCAAACTGGAGACAATGTGTTCAGTTCAGGTGGGGGTTAAGAGATTAATATAAGAAGCCATTACTTTACTGGGACTTTTACTATACATGTCATGTTTTAGGTTTCCACTCTAGACACCATCCATACACTTGAAGACCTTTTACAAATCCCTGAACAAGTAAGTTCATCGCCACTTTTTCTTTTTTAACTTCAAAACCCATTCTTTTCTTTTGGGATTTTAATTTCCTTTATTTTCAGGTGACATTATCAAGTGTAAGGAAACTGACAGGCTTCGCTCAGGCCATGTCAGAGCAAGTGTTTCTGGACCAGCAGACACTGAGCCATATGATGTCGCTGCTTTCACTCAATCTGAAGGCTGTGTCGAGTTACAGCGATCAAAATGACCCGTCTTTTTACAATGCACTCGGCCATAATGGAGTTCCCGCTCTTAACGACTGCTTAACACACTCCACTGATGCTTTGAAAGGATCGAGTTTGGCGAAGCATCTTGTTGACAGTATTCTGCACACGGTCTCACTGATAACAATGGTAAGAAATACTATTATTACTTGTGCAACTGTGTCCATTGACGTTTCCCTTTCTTTTAGAGATTCATCTGGCTTCACAAAATGGAGGACTTTAAACTGAGCGGAGGCCTCTTGTCTGTGTTCGCCACGTACCCAAATCGAAGCGCGACGGTCCACGGTGCTTTGAGTGTCCTGGACCTGCCTCAGTCTTTTGTCCAGCGCTTGGACTCGTGTGTGGTCAGTGTAGTGACTGAGCTCAGCCAGAACCCCTTCACTTGGGCTGAAGCTTCAGGAGCGGTAAGTTCATACTGACAATGAAACTATGATGAAAACACAGCACTGACTTTTACTGAGTGCTAGATAAACTGGTAAATACAGTTGCCATGCATTTTCTTCTGACAGAACTCTATTTTAGCTTACATTACATTTAGCTTACATTCATATTATTGTATTTTAACAACAACCACATTCTCATTGAGCTTCACCCACATGAACAAAGCACACACTTGTTCCTTTGAATTTACTGTAGATGATATGAGGCTCTTTCAAACCCTGTCACCAGAAGTTTAGATGTTTTCTTTTAATTTTTACTTAGTCATTATTAGCTGACAAAGAAATATCTGGAGATTTTAGTCACAGTCAGACGAAATATTACGTCGACAAAATATTTTAGTTGACGAAATTATGCAAAATTGTGATCAGGAATTCTCTGTCTATTTTGTTTCTGACTGTATTTAGCTTCTTAACCCCCACCATAACCAAGTGCTTCTCTTCTCCAGCTTTACCCAAATCTAAAAGGCCACAGCTTATAGGTCAGAGTAATTTGAAAGCTAAGACAAATCTCATCTAAACAAATCTCTTTCCTTGCGTTGGTGCCGCGTTGTCATTTTTTTTTTTTTTTTTCCATTGTGCTTTTGTCTCACACTTTTTTTCACTTTTGTGTTTCGTTTTTGTTGTGTTTTGTGTCAGGCTTTTGTTGCTCTTTCGTTAAGTTTCCATCTTCCTTTTCGTGTCATTATTGTCCCTTTTTTGCCACATTTTTTGTCTTTTTTTTTTATCCCTTTTGTGTCACTTTTGTGCTGCTCTTTTGTGGCTTTTTTGTTGTGTTTTGTGTCACGTTTTCCTCGTTTTCGTCTCATTTTTGTTGCTTTTTTGACACTTTTTTGAATGAATAGTGCAATGTAAAGCGTCTTTGAGTGTCCAGAAAAGCGCTATATAAAACCAATGTATTATTATTATTATTATTATTTGGGCAAAGCCAAAGTGCTCGGTTCAGGCGGGGGTTAAGAGGTTAATGTGCCACGCTTTTTCCACTTTACTTAATATATTTAGTTTTTATGATATTGTATGTGTCATGTTCGGACACAATGGGAAATCTTGTGAAAAGTTCTAAAAATAGCGCTCATAACAGCAAAAGCATTGTGACTCATAACCTTGATAATTGACAATAATAGGTGGAATCACATTAACAATTCAGTGTTTTATTTCTGTTATTGTTTTGTTTCTTTTCTAGATTACTGGACCAGTCGTTGAACTAAGTTTGTTCAGATGCAGCACAAGAAGAAAGATGCCGGTCAGATTCCTCTCTCAGCCTTTTGACGTTGAACTCCAACAACCAACAAATGTACGTCTGTTTCAAAAGAATTAACTGCACAACAATTAACACAAATAAACTAATATTAATCTCTTTAGCAAAGCATCTCACCTGAGTACATTCTCCATCACAACAAGATCAACTACCACAGCTTCAACGTTTCCCATGAGCACTTGCAACAGGTCATTCGGCTACGTGTGCAGTTCACCTCTTCAGCCACCAGGGGGTTTCCTGTTACTCTTCTCTTCAGGTAAACAGATACAACACAGTTTTACCAAAGACACACAGTTAACACCCGCCTTAACTGAGCGCATTTTCTTCAGTTTGGCTTTACCCAAATCTAAAAAGAGCAACAAAACCGTGATAAAAATATGAAGTAAACTCAACAAAAAAGTGGGAAAAAAAGTGAAAAAGTGGCAAAAATGTGAAGAAGATAAAAGTGACAGCGACATGGCACCAACGCAAGGGATCCGTTTGGATAAGTTTTGCAGGTCTTAGCTTTCAAATGAGGCGTGACATTGGTCTAGAGGTTCCAGTCGAGAAACTTTTAGATTTGGGTAAAGTTGAACTAGAGAAAAGGTGAGGGTTAAGAGGTTAAGACCTACATCTAAACTGATCTCTTTCCTCGCCGTTTATTTGTCTTTTTTTTTTTCATTTTCATCAAATTTTTGCTACTTTTTCATCGCTTTTCGTCACTTTTTTGTTGCTCTTTTTTGGCTCTTTTGTCACACACTTTTTCATCACTTTTTTGCCATTTTTCTGCCTTTTTTGTCACATTTTGTCGCTCTTTTGTTGCATTTTCATCCTCATTTATGTCTTATTTTTGTTGCTATTTTGACTCTTTTTTCAGGAAGCTTTTGAATTTGGGTAAAACCAAATTGGAGAAAATGCGTTAAGCAACATCACTTTTCCAGGATCATTTGGACTCAGTTTAATCTGTGGATCTAGCTGTTGTAATGAATAAGTAATATTTATTTTTCATTTGATAGGACATTTGAAAAACCGACCCCCAGTGACTACCATTTACGCAAAATGCACAACTGGCCGAGACGTTCAATTCATGTGACGTTACCGTCAAACTTTTTCAATGGTGAGACTTTTGAAGAAGCAGCTAAAGAAGAAGAGAACCGTGAGCTAAGCAGAATTTGTTTTCCCTTTAGCCGATGGGGTGGTGCACCTCGCTCTCCTGAATGCGGACTTTGAAAACCCCCACAAATGGAGGGACGCTCGGGTCAGTTACGGAGTGAGAGTGGAAAGCAGCCAGTGTTTGTCCTGGGACGGTCCCAGAGGGGCTTGGACGCCACACGACTGCAAAACAAAGGCCGCAGACACGTCCTCTGCTGTCAACTGCAGGTGGGATGATAGTGAAGTGAAGCTCTATTGAGTCCCTCCACTTTACTGGTATGAATAATCATATTACATACAGTGTGGATGTATTTGTTTGGAACCTGATATGACATAGTGAAAAGCTACACCATTGACTGATCATTAGTGTATTGCATAGATTAACAAATTCTATGTGTTGTGTGTTTTGTAGTTGTCACCTTTTGCACCCAGTGACTGTGAGGCAGCAACAGATTTCAACCAGTTTTATTAGAGGAGAAATAGACCCATTTGTGAGGTGAACTATTATGTTTTTTTTTCACTTAAATGGATGCTATTCCATAATTTGGTCTCTTATCTGTCTGTAGTATCCAGTTAAATATTCAAAGAAGCTGCAAAGCACATTTATTTTTTGTACATTAGGTATATTTCTCTTTCTTTCCATCAGTGTGTCGTACAACTGGACAGTGGTCGTCGTGCTGGCGCTGACCCTGAGCCTCTACATCGGAGCGCTGGTTTTGAGTGGAAGCACTAACATCGTCTCTGGGGAAAGAAGAGTTCACTACCTGTCTGATAATTTACCCTGTGAGCCGTGTCTTTATGCCGTCACCGTCCACACCGGCCTCTGCTCTGCGGCTGAGATGAGCGCTAAGGTAAGACGTGTTTTTAATGCCGTTATTTATATAGGCAGCTCATGAAATGTACTGGCATGATTTGACATCTCGGCTTCACAGAAAATGAGGCTCTGTTTAAAATGATCTATATATGTTTTCAATTTGATAACTGTGATGAATTACATAGTACACAATAATTACATCGTAGCCACAATTATGAGAAACTGATGAGTTCTACTATTGTTAGTAGTTACAAAAAAGAAAGACATAAGTGCCATCAGCGTCATTTATTTAGTGTGGCAGTTACAGAGGAAAAATCAGAAATCCACTGAAGACTGTACGGTTCAATTGATCATCATAAACATAAAATCCTGAATCTAGGACCAAGTACACGACATCCCCCTTCTCCAACTCAAGAGCAAACCCAGTTGAAACACTGACAAATTTGTAATCAGTGGCACCGACGGGCCAGCTCACTATCTTGTCATTGTGGTAGAGGAAAAGTCCAAACGGCGCATGAGTTACAGCGCTAAATCCTGTGAATCTGAAGTAGTAGACCCCACGTACTGGAGCCGTGAAGACGCCTGTATCAGAGTAACAGCTGATCAGTACAATCTCTAGTGCAAATATTTACTTACAGCTTGACAGACTCTGTGTAAACATACTGCACCTGTATCTGTGTCGTAGGCCTTTCCAAAATTAGTTAGGACTTTACTAAATTTCAGGGTAATGTCAGTGTCGAAGTTACCGATTTCACCGGCGTCTGTCAGAGCAACGGAGAACGCCACCTTTGGAGTCTCTGCATGAATTAAACAGCAAAACATTCAGTTCTCTGTTTTTTGATTTGAAGCAATTGTTTCTTTTTGTGCGACCTGTGATCTGCCTTTTGAGCTCTTCAACCTCAGCATTCAACACTGTCAACAGGTTTAGCAATTTATTCCTGTGCAACTTAATTGACTTCATGTTTACATCTGTGAATATTGCGACTTACGTGCGACTTTATTTTCATTTGCTGTAGTAAACACAAAGAAAACACAACTTTTTCATATATATTCAATCTTAAGACAAAGCAGCAACTCTTTAGTTTATATTCATCACCTGATTTTTCTTGCTCCAGCTTCTCAATCTTGCTTTTGCTGTTGCTGATGTCAATATTTTGCTGGATCACCATGTCTCTCAGCTCTGCCCAGAGATCTGCTGTGATGTTGATTTCACCATTGTCTTTCTTCATCGTCTTCGTCTCAGCCCATGTTTGACTGAGAAAGAGCAGCAAGAACACACAAATCCTCACAGTTGCCATGTCTTGAGAAAATAGTAACTTCTGCTGTTTTTTCATCTCAGCTGTCTGTATTTATAGAGCTGAATCAAGGACGTGAGAAATAAACCGGGTGTTTTTGATGGAAAATTACCCAAGGATTAGTCAACATTTCACTGAATGAAGAAACACACCTTGATACGTAGATCAAAAATATTATAAACTCAAACGTTTTCCGACCATTTCAAGCTCTTCCTCCTCTGCCCATGTTTGAATATGAGCATCTATATCACAGATGTTTGTATTTATAGAGCTGAAGGTTTGCTGTGTTGGTGGAATATTTACCATAGCATTAGTAAACAAACCTTGGAGGGACATTTCTGTATATTAGGAGACAGTGGTGCTTTGTGTGTGGGGTTGTGTTGTTATAATTTATGTTGCTCAGAGGCTTTATTTTTGATCAATGCAGTTTCATTCTGACCATGTTCAAGCCCATTTGTGTCCATGCTCAGGAAAACAGTGACAGCTGCAGGTCACAGCTTGGATCCAGTGTCTCTGTCGGGCTATAATAGTGAATTGTACAAATCTACAGGCCAGGACTGAGTTAAGGAATAAAGTTTTCAGGAAGATGCTGACACTGGGAGGCTGCATGTCTGCGGTTTATACTGTTGTTACTTTTCATTTATTAGGTTTTCATTGTTCGAGTAGTTCAAGAGATTTATGCGAAAAGAAGCTCAAATGTGCAGATGAGACTTTACAGCTGTTTTTGGCCCATTTTAAAAGGATCACTGATGCAAAAAAACAAAAGTCATTAAAGAGTGAAAGAAATATGATATATCTTCAGACATCCAGAACTCAAAGATGCAACACAAATAATAATGAACAAAAATATATAAATTGACCCTGATAATTGAGCCGTGTCTCTTTGCCGTCACCGTCCACACCGGCCTCTGCTCTGTGGCTGAGATGAGGCAAAGGTAAGACATGTTTTTAATGTCGTTCTTTATATGGGAAGCTCATGAAATGTACTGGCATGATATGATTGATCTGTTTAAAATGATCATGTGAATGTTAAGCTTTGATGTTTTCAATTTGATAACTGGGATGAATTAAACTGCCAAGTACAAAATAATTACAGCATAAACAGAATTATGAGAAACTGATGAGATCTACAATGATTAGTGTTTAAATTAAAAAAAAATATATATATACAGTAACATTGTTTTCTTTGCAAGCTACATAACCACTCAGCCTGGTTAAATGCAGAAACCTGATGCTGTATTTTGATTGTGTGCATATTGTGCAGTCTGTAAATAAATACATCTACAGTCTCAGATAATATTTCGATTTAGTGATATGCCGTTTTTTTCCGCCTAATCAGAAGAAAGACGTAAGCGTCATGAGCATCATTTATTTAGTGTGGCAGTTACAGAGGAAAAATCAAAAATCCACTGAAGACTGTACGGTTATAAGAATTATCATATATATAACGATTTGAAGGTAGGACCAAGCGCACGACATCCCCCGTCTCCAACTCAAGAACCAACCCATTTGAAACACTGGAATAACCCATACCATAGTTGTGATCATCGTTCCTGCACACTCTCCTGTCATTGTGGTAGAGGAAAACCCCTACATAATGATCTGTTGTTATGCCAACTCCTGTAAATCTGAAGTAGTAAACCCCTCGTAATGGAGCCGTGAAGAGCCCTGTAACAGAGTAACAGCTGATCAGTACAATCTCTAGTGCAGATATTTACTTAAAGCTTGAGTGTAAATTTACTGTACCTGTATGTGTGTTATAGGCTTTTCCAATATTAGTGAAGACTTTACTAAATTTCAGGGTAATTTCAGTGTTGAATGAACCGATTTCTCCTGCGTCTGTCAGACCAACGGAGAACGCCACCTTTGGAGTCTCTGCATAAATACAACAAAACACTCAGTTCTCTCTTTTTTGAAACTTTAAATTATTGTTTATTTTTGTACGACCTGTTATCTGCCTTTTGAGCTCTTCAACCTCAGATTCACTGGCGCTCAAACTAGCATCCAACACTGTAAACAGGTTTCAAGTGTTATCAGTTTGTTCCTGTTTAACCTAATTGGTCTCATGTTTACATCTGTGAACTTACTAACTTACTTACATGCAACTTTATTTTCATTTATGGTCATCCTAGATATCAATTCTGCAGTAAACACAAAGAAAACACAACACTTACAAATATGCAGTCTTAAGACAAAGCAACAACTCTTTAGTTTGTATTCATCACCTGATTTCTCTTCCTCCAGCTTTTCAATCTTGCTTTTGCTGGTGATCACCATGTCTCTCAGCTCTGCCCAGAGATCCGCTGTGACGTTGATTTCACCATTGTCTTTCTTCATCGTCTTCGTCTCAGCCCATGTTTGACTGAGAAAGAGCAGCAAGAAAACACAAATCCTCACAGTTGCCATGTCTCGAGAAAATAGTAACTTCTGCTGTTTTTTCATCTCAGCTGTTTGTATTTATAGAGCTGAATCAAGGACGTGAGAAATAAACCAGGTGTTTTTGATGGAAAATGACCCAAGGATCAGTCAACATTTCACTGAATGAAGAAACACACCTTGATACGTAGATCAATAATATTATAAACATTTTCGTGCTCTTAGAATGATTAGTCTGTGATCGGCTTTTATTTTAACCACAGTTATGAGAGAGTGATGATGTTGGCGTCAGGTATTAATAAGATATTCATTTCACTGCCAACTTTCAAATGGAATGAAACCTGATAGAGTGTTTACACATTTTATAAAAATAGGTATAGTTAATCCATCCATCTGCAGTCTTTTTGCTAATATTGAGCATTCTTCTTAAATATTAGAGTACGGTCCGGCTCTTCCTCCTCTGCCCATGTTTGACTGAGAAAGAGCAGCAAGAAAAAACTAATCCTCTGTAGACTCATCTCTACAGAAATTATTGAATATGAGCATCTGTATCACAGATGTTTGTATTTGTAGAGCTGAAGGTTTTCTGTCTTGGTGGAATATTTACCATAGCATTAGTAAACCAACCTTGGCGGGACATTTCTGTATATTAGGAGACAGTGGTGCTTTGTGTGTGGAGTTGTGTTGGTATAATTTATGTTGCTCTGTATTGATTGTGATTGAGTTTTGTTTTTGATCAATCCAGTTTCATTCTGACCATATTCAAGCCCGTTTGTGTCCATGCTCAGGACAACAGTGACGGCTCAGGTCACATCTTGGATCCAGTGTCTCTGTCAGACGATTATAGTGAATTGTACAAATCTATAGGTTATGTTGTTACTTTTCATTGATTAGGTTTTCATTGTTGGAGTTGTTCAAACTTTAGTTTGTTTGTTAAGTTTGAGACTTATGTGAAAATAAGCTTAAATCTGCAAATGAGACTTTACAGCTGTTTTTGGCCCATTTTTAAACACAAGAATCACTGATGGAAAACAAAAGCCATTAAAGAGTGAAAGAAATATAAGATTTCTGCAGACGTCCAGCCCTCAAAGATGCAACACACTCAAAATTATCATAAACAAAAAATATATACATTATATAAATGGACACGAGATGACAAAGGAACTGCAACTACTTTTCAATATTTCTTTTTTTATATAGTATAATAATATTGTGTCTGAATAACAACAAACATTTAATTAATTTTGCTAAACATTATTACCATAATTTTGAAAGAGAGATGGTAAGTAGTTTAAATATATTTGTATTTACACATGAAGTATCAGTAATCAGCCTGGGTTAGTGCTGTAACCTGATGCAGAACTTGCATTGTAGACACATTGTATAAAACAGAAGGCACAATATGTAAATCAATTAATCTATTGTCTGCCAATGTGATGCTATGCGAAAAGCATTTTTTTCTTGTGGGAAAGAAAGGCTCAGTAGAATTTATTATGGAAGTGTTGCAGTTACAGAGGAAAAATCAGAAATCCACTGAAGACTGTATAGTTGTCAGAAGAATCATATACACCGTAACCTGAGGGCAAGACCAAGTACACTACATCCCCCTTTTCCATCTCAAGAACAAACCCATTTGAAACTAAGTCATAACGTGTATCGTTTATATCAAAGTTCCTGCTCACTCTCTTGTCATTGTGGTAGAGGTCAATTGCTATGGACTGATGACTTGCAGCGACAAATCCTGTGTATCTGAAGAAGTAGACTCCACGAAATGGAGCAGTGAAGACGCCTGCAACAGAGTAACTTCTAATTAGTGCAATCTCAAGGGATATAGATGTTCAAGATCAAGATATAGTTATTTATAGGCTAACATAATGGTCTGTACAAACCTGTATGTGTGTTGTAGGCTTGGCCATAATTAGTTAGGACTTTAGTAAATTTCAGGGTAATGTCAGTGTTAAATGGACCGATATGACCTGCGTCTGACAGACCAAGTGAAAACGCCACCTTTGGAGTCTCTGCAGGAATTAAACAGCAAAACACTTTCAGCTCTTTGCTCACTCTTTCTCAGCATGGCAATATTCTGTATATTCATTTTGATGACCTGTAATCTGCCTTTTGAGCTCTGCAACCTCAGATTCACTGGCGCTCAATCTCGCATCCAACACTGTAATCACATCATATTAAATGTATTCTTGTTTAATCATACCTGCAACCAACCGGAAACATTTCTATTGCATGTTACAATATCCAAGTTTTGTGCGTCACCTGATTTTTGTTCCTCCAGTTTCTCAATCTTGCTTTTGCTGTTGCTCAGGTCAAACTTTTGGTCGATCACCATGTCTCTCAGCTCCTTCAGCTCTTCCCAAACATTTACTGTGATGTTGATTTCACCATTGTCTTGTCTCACGTCTTGCTTCATGTCGACCATTTGAAGCTCCTCCGTCTCAGCCCATGTTTGACTGAGAAAGAGCAGCAAGAAAACACAAATCCTCACAGTTGCCATGTCTCGAGAAAATCGTAAATTCTGCTGTTTTTTCATCTCAGCTGTCTGTATTTATAGAGCTGAATCCAGGACATGAGAAATAAACCAGATGTTTTTGATGGAAAATTACCCAAGGATCAGTCAACATTTTACTGAATGAAGAAACACACCTTGATACGTAGATCAATAATATTACAAACTCAAACATTTTCTTGCACTAAGAATGATTAGTCTGTGATCGGCCTTTATTTTAACCACAGTTATGAGAGAGTGATGATGTTGGCGTCTAATTTACAGCATCAAGTATTAATAAGATATTGATTTCACTGCCAACTTCTCAGCCTCGTTTAATGGAATGAAACCTGATAAAGAATGTTTTATTTTATAACATTTTTATAAAATAGGTATAGTTAATCTATCCATCTGCAGTCTTTTTAGCTAATATTGAGCATTCTAGGGAGTACAGTCCGGCTCTTCCTCCTCTGCCCATGTTTGACTGAGAAACAGCAGCAAGAAAACACTAATCCTCACAGTTGTCATCTCTAGAGAAATTATTGAATATGAGCATCTATATCACAGATGTTTGTATTTATAGAGCTGAAGGTTTGCTGTGTTGGTGGAATATTTACCATAGCATTAGTAAACCAACCTTGGCCGGACATTTCTGTATATTAGGAGACAGTGGTGCTTTGTGTGTGGGGTTGTGTTGTTATAATTTATGTTGCTCAGTATTGATTGTGATCGAGGTTTTATTTTTGATCAATGCAGTTGCATTCTGACCATATTCAAGCCTGTTTGTGTCCATGCTCAGGACAACAGTGACGGCTGCAGGTCACATCTTGGATCCAGTGTCTCTGTCGGACAATTATAGTGAATTGTACAAATCTACAGGCCAGGACTGAGTTGAGGAATAAAGTTTTCAGGAAGCTGCTGACACTGGGAGGCTGCATGTCTGTGTGTTTATGCTGTTGTTACTTTTCATTGATTAGGTTTTTATTGTTCGAGTAGTTCAAGAGACTAGTATCACTTTTTAGGTTCGTTTTGTCAGACACTAAGGTTAGAGATGCTGAAGATCTTTTACCTTCAACATCTCTAACCTTAGTGTCTGACAAAACAACCCTAAAAAGTGATACTAGAACACAAGTAGACACAATGAACGTTACGAAGTTTAGTTCAAGAGACTTATGCGAAAAGAAGCTAAAATCTGCATATGAGACTTTACAGCTGTTTTTGGCCCATTTTAAAAGGATCACTGATGGAAAACAAAAGTCAAAGAGTGAAAGAAATATGATATATCTTCAGACATCCAGACCTCAAAGATGCAACACAAATAATCCTGAATAAAAATATATAAATTGACCCTCTGAGCCGTGTCTCTTTGCCGTCACCGTCCACACCGGCCTCTGCTCTGTGGCTGAGATGAGGCAAAGGTAAGACATGTTTTTGATGTCGTTATTTATATGGGAAGCTCATGAAATGTACTGGCATGATTTGATTGATCTGTTTAAAATGATCATGTGAATGTTAAGCTTTGATGTTTTCAATTTGATAACTGGGATGAATTAAACTGTCAAGTACAAAATAATTACAGCATAAACAGAATTATGAGAAACTGATGAGATCTACAATGGTTAGTGTTTAAATAAAAAAAACAATGTATATACAGTATATTGTTTTCACTGTGAACTATAACAACTCAGCCTGGTTAAATGCAGAAACCTGATGCTGTATTTTGATTGTGTGCATATTGTGCAGTGTGTAAGTAAATGCATCTACAGCCTCAGATAGTATTTCTATTTAGTGATATGCCGTTTTTTTCTGCCTAATCAGAAGAAAGACATAAGCGTCATCAGCATCATTTATTTAGTGTGGCAGTTACAGAGGAAAAATCAGAAATCCACTGAAGACTGTACGGTTATCTGAATCATCGTATATAACATGACCTGAAGCTAGGGCCAAGTACACGACATCCCCCTTCTCCAACTCAAGAACCAATCCACTTGAAACATTGGCATGACCCGCACCATCTTTGTAATCATTGTTCCAGTTCACTCTCTTGTTATTGTGGTAGAGGAAAACTCCTAACCAATGATTAGTTCTAATGCTAAATCCTGTGAATCTGAAGTAGTAAACCCCACGTAATGGAGCCATGAAGACGCCTGCAACAGAGTAACAGCTGATCAGTACAATCTCTAGTGCAGATATTTACTTATTTCCTGTACCTGCATGTGTGTTATAGCCTTGTCCATAATTAGTGAAGACTTTACTAAATTTCAGGGTAATTTCAGTGTTGACTGGACCAATATCACCTGCGTCTGTCAGACCAACGGAGAACGCCACCTTTGGAGTCTCTGCATAAATTAAACAGCAAAACACTCAGTTCTGTCTTTTTTGAGACTTTAAATTATTGTTTCTTTTTGTGCAACCTGTGATCTGCCTTTTGAGCTCTTCAGTCTCAGCGTCCAACACTGTAAACAGGTTTCAAGTATTAGCAATTTGTTCCATATTTGTTTCATGTTTACGTCTGTGAATATTGCGACTTACCTGCAACTTTATTTTCATTTGTGATCAACCTAGATAATAATTCTGCAGTAAACACAAAGAAAACACAACACTTACATATATATTCAATTCTTAAGACAAGGCAACAACTCTTTAGTTTGTATTCATCACCTGATTTTTCTTCCTCCAGCTTTTCAATCTTGCATTTGCTGGTGATCAGGTCAATCTTTTGCTCGATCACCATGTCTCTCAGCTCCTTCAGCTCTGCCCAAACATTTACTGTGATCATTTGAAGCTCCTCCGTCTCAGCCCATGTTTGACTGAGAAAGAACAGCAGAAAAACACTAATCCTCACAGTTGCCATGTCTCGAGAAAATCGTAAATTCTGCTGTTTTTTCATCTCAGCTGTTTGTATTTATAGAGCTGAATCCAGGACATGAGAAATAAACCAGGTGGTCTCTAGTACAGATATTTACTTAAAGCTTGTTTACATACTGTACCTGTATCTGTGTTGTAGGCCTGTCCAAAATTAGTTAAGACTTTACTAAATTTCAGGGTAATATCAATGTTAAATGGACCAATTTGACCTACGTTTGTCAGACCAATGGAGAACGCCACCTTTGGAGTCTCTGCATGAAGCAGAACACTTTAAACACTTTGAACTCTCAGTTCTCTGTTTCTCAATATCATAAAATTGTGATTCTTACTTCTTACTTAATCTGGCTTTTGAGGGCTTCAACCTCAGCATTCAACACTGCACATTATTGTAAATTGATTCCTGTCTGAACGTACATGTTCCCAGAAACATTTCTCTTGCATTGTTGTCTAAGTTTTGCTTCATTTGGTTTTTCTTCCTCCAATTTCTCAATCTTGATTTTGCTGTTGCTCAGGTCAGTTTTTTGCTCGATCAACATGTCTCTCAGCTCCTTCAGCTTCTGCCCTTAGATCCACTGTGATGTTGGTTTTGTCTTGTCCTTTCTGTTGCTTCATGTCGACCATTTCCTGCTCTTTATTCTGTTGCTGCTTTTCATTTATTAGGCTTTCATTGTTTGAGTAGTTCAAGAGACTTATGCGAAAAGAAGCTAAAATGAGACTTTACAGCTGTTTTTGGCCCATTTTTAAACATAAGAATCACTGATGAAAAACAAAAGCCATTAAAGAGTGAAAAAATATACGATTTCTGCAGACGTCCAGCCCTCAAAGCTGCAACACAAATAATCATGAATAAAAATATATATAAATTTACCTGATTATGCTGTATTTTGATTGTGTGCATATTGTGCAGTGTGTAAATAAGTGCATCTACAGTCTTTGATAATATTTCTATTTAGTGATATACAGTTTTTTCTACCTGTACAAAAGAAAGACGTAAGTGCCATCAGGATCATTTATTTAGTGTTGCAGTTACAGAACAAAAATCAGAAATCCACTGAACACTGTACGGTTAGTTGAATTATCATAAATAACTTGATTTGAATGTAGGGCCAAGTACACCACATCCCCCTTCTCCAACTCAAGAACAAACCCATTTGAAATACTAGCATAACCCACATCATCGTTGTGATCACCGTTAAAGCTCACTCTCTTGTTATTGTGGTAGAGGAAAACTCCTAACCAATGATTAGGTTTTACGCTATAGCCTGTGAATCTGAAGTAGTAGACCCCTCGTAATGGAGCCGTGAAGAGCCCTGCAACAGAGTAACAGCTGATCAGTACAATCACTAGTGCAGATATTTACTTAAAGCTTTATAGACTCAGCATACTGTACCTGTATCTGTGTTATAGGCTTGTCCAAAATTAGTGAAGACTTTACTAAATTTCAGGGTAATTTCAGCATTGACTGGACCGATTTGACCTGCGTCTGTCAGACCAACGGAGAACGCCACCTTTGGAGTCTCTGCATGAATGAAACAGCAAAACACTCAGTTCTTTTTTTTTTTTACTTGAAATTATTGTTTCCCTTTGTACGACCTGTGATCTGCCTTTTGAGCTCTTCAACCTCAGCATCCAACACTGTAAACAGGTTTCAAGTATCATCAATTTGTTCCTGTTTAGCCATATTTGTTGCATGTTTACAATATTGCGACTTACGTGCGTCTTTATTTTCATTAGTGGTCATTCTAGATAATAATTCTGCAGTAAACACAAAGAAAACACAACATTTTCATATATTTTCATTCTTAAGACAAAGCAATTGCTGTTTTGATTATATTTACCAGATTTTTCTTCCTCCAGCTTTTCAATTTTGTTGCTGAAGTCAGTCTTTTGCTGGATCACCATGTCTCTCAGCTCCTTCAGCTCTGCCCAGAGATCCGCTGTGATGTTGCATTTACTGTTGTCTCGTCCCACGTCTTCCTTCATGTCGACCATTTGAAGCTCCTCCGTCTCAGCCCATGTTTGACTGAGAAAGAGCAGCAAGAAAACACTAATCCTCACAGTTGCCATGTCTGGAGAAAATAATACATTCTGCTGTATTTTCATCTCTGTCTGTATTTATAGAGCTGAATCCAGGACATGGGAAATTAACCAGCTGTTTTTGTTTTGATGGAAAACACACAAGCTTTTTCAGTTACTGCAATGTGTGGTCCATACTGTACCTGTATCTGTATCTGTGTTGTAGGCTTGTCCATAAATAGTGAAGACTTTACTAAATTTCAGGGCAATGTCAATGTTAAATGGACCGATTTGACCTGCGTCTGTCAGACCAACGGAGAACGCCACCTTTAGGTTTTCTGCACGAGGCAAAACACTTTCAATTCTCAGTTCTCTGTTTCTCAATATAACAAGATTCTGATTCTTACTTCTTACTTAATCTGGCTTTTGAGGGCTTCAACCTCAGCATTCAACTCTGCACATTATTGTAAATTGATTCCTGTCTAAACGTACATGTTCCCAGAAACATGTCTCTTGCATTGTTGTCTAAGTTTTGCTTCACCTGATTTTCTTTCTTCCAGTTTCTCAATCTTGCTTTTGCTGTTGCTCAGTTCAATCTTTTGCTCGATCACCATTTGAAGCTCCTCCGTCTCAGCCCATGTTTAACTGAGAAAGAGCAGCAAAAAAACACTAATCCTCACAGTTGCCATGTCTGGAGAAAATATTGAATATCTGTATAGCAGATGTCTGTATTTATAGAGCTGAAGGTTTGCTGTGTTGGTGGAACATTTACCATAGCATTAGTAAACCAACCTTGGCAGGATATTTGTGTATATTAGGAGACAGTGGTGCTTTTTATGTGGGGTTGTGTTATTAATTTATGTTGCTCGGTATTGATTGGGATTGAAGTTTGAGGTTTTATTTTTCGGTTTTCATTCTGACAATGCAGGCCTGTTTGTGTCTATGTAGTGAACCGAGCTATACAATTAGCTTTTATTAATAAAAATGCCCAAAGGTTAGGGATGGGCGGATTGATACCAAAGTATCGATATATCGATACCAAAACGGCTACTTTTTAAGTATCGATATTGGGCAAAAAGTATCAATATTAATTTGCATATGTAAAAAGAAGGCGGGGCAGCAATTATCAACACAAAAGGATGATTTATTTCTTTGTTCTGAGCCAAAACAGTCCACAACAGCAAAGGATTGAGCTGAGCCAGGCATATCACTCTGGTTTAGGTTCTGTTTGTCATTTAAGTATTAATTTAAAATGTTGTTGATGTATTTAATTTCACATTAGTATGGTTTAATTAACCAGTTAAGTAATATAATTATAATTGACCAGTTAATTATATAAAATAACTCGTTTTAGAAATGTATATTGATTGAAATACATTCACCCATATGAAATGACCAGTGGACCAGTATCGGTATCAACAAAAATGACCCCAAAAGTATCGGTATCGTATCGATTCCAAAAAATGTGGTATCGCCCATCCCTACCAAAAGCAGTATAATTCCACATAAGGACACACAGATAAGGCATTAGGAAAGAGGACAACAGGTTCCAACAATATAAACAGTCATTTAATGACTATAAGTTATTTTCTTTGGCTGTTGTTTTTGTTTTAAAATGTTCAAGAAAACAAATTACAAACAGTACACCAACGACCGATATGTCAACATGAGATGGTTCATTGTGACCCAAATGTAACCCTTTTGACGTTTTATATACATAGGGGCAGAGTGTAGAGCGGGTCGTCGGTTCGAATCCCGCAGGTGCACACTGTCGTTGTGTCCTTGGGCAAGACACTTCACCCTCTTGCCTCCAGTGTCTGTGTACAATGGTGTATGAATGAGAGTGTGAATGGGTGAGTGGTTCCTTGGTGTAAAGAGGGCCTAAAGCAGGTAGAAAGGCGCTATATAAATGTGACCATTTACCGTTATTTACCATATGTCCACTTTCACGGGACCAAAGGTAGGACCGGGTAGGACAAAAGACGTTGGTGGCATCTGTGCTGGTAGTGGGCTCAGGCAGGACTACTTACAAATGGCGGCTTCAGTTACCACCTACATCCCATGTCAAACCCAGTACATTACAATTTGGGACACATACCACTCCCAAGAAACCGTAGAAGGGATACCTATTTCAGCTATTTCAGCACTGGGTCATCTGGACTTGACACTATAGACTGTTAAAAAGAATAGACGACTCCCCCTCACTCCTCCCCATTTGCCACAATGACTACGCTCGAGGGAGAAATCATGGCAGGTTTACAGACTCCCCCTCCCCAGCTCTGACGAAGCATGTTCCTAAAAAGGGACAGTCGGACCCTCATTAGTACGAGATTTTTTTTTTTTTACAAAAGCCGGCCTGGTTTCTTTAATTGTAGCTAACCCAGCGTTATCACAGGAGGAATATCTAACTGTAGAAAGAAAATCAGAAACCAGGCTTTAAAATTGTTTTTAACGTGTCTAAAGCGCAAAGCATTCCAATGGGGTACTAGTGTCAATATGGAGGTACTACAGCAGTGGGGGCCCCTAGTGTTGTCGTCACGAAGCAGAGCAGCCAGCGGCCATTGCTTGACACACCCAATCTACAGTCAATGTCAAAGTAGCCATGACGCGTTTCCCTGAATCCCGAGTGAAAGCGAAACAAATGCTGGGTTGAAGACTAAATCAAGTTGAGCTTAAACAGAAATTTGAGTTTCTCCTGCGCCCACAAAGCACCACTTTCAACAAGGTGAAGCCAGGAAATGCAAGGGGTCAGAGTGCGAACAATGAAAGACAGGGGTTTTTATAGAGTGGGATCTAGCACACCTACGTAGCGGGTGGAATTAACAACCCAAAACACTCGATCTGATACACTCAATATAACGGTGATGACTGCAGGTCACAGCTTGGATCCAGTGTCTCTGTCGGACTATGATAGTGAATTGTACAAATCTACAGGCCAGGACTGAATTAAGGAGTGAAGTTTTCAGGAAGCTGCTGACACAGGGAGGCTGCATGTCTGTATGTTTTGATGTTATTGCTTTTCATTGATTAGGTTTTCATTGTTGGAATTGTTCAAGGGACTTATGTGAAAAGAAGCTGAAAGCTGCATAAGAGACTTTACAGCTGTTTTTGGTCCATTTTTAAACATAAGGATCAATGATGGAAAACAAAAGTCATTGAAGAGTCTGTGTCTGTGTGTTGTGCTGTTGTTACTTTTCATTGATTAGGTTTTCATTGTTCGAGTAGTTCAAGAGACTTATGTGAAAAGAAGGTAAAATGAGACTTTACAGCTGTTTTTGGCCCATTTTTAAACATAAGAAACACTGATGGAAAACAAAAGCCATTAAAGAGTGAAAAAATGTATAGTATGAGTAAACGTCCAGGCCTCAAAGATGCAACACAAATAATTAATAATACATATATATAAATGGACACAAGAAGACAAACAGAACTACAACTACTTTTCATTATTTCATTTATTATTTAGTATAATAATATAGTATTTTCACCACAAACACATTAAGCGCACTTGGACCAAAGTGTTTTCTACTGTATGTTTTGTTTATTGTGTAAGTGTTGCAGTTACTGGGGAAATATCAGAAACCCGCTGAAGACTGAGCGGGTAGTTGGATCATCGTATAAAACAAAATTCGTAGGCAGGGCCAAGTAAACTGCATCCCCCTGCTCCAACTCCAGGACAAACCCATTTGAAACTGTGGCATAACCCACATCATGATTGTTGTGATTGGTGATCCAGCCCACCTTCTTGCTATTGTGGTAGAGGATTGCTCCCATCCCACGATTTGCAGTATTGCTGAATGCTGTGAATCGGAAGTAGTAAACCCCACGGACCGGAGCCAGGAAGACACCTGCAAGGTCAATCACTGATCAGTATAATCTTCTCAAGTTCTCAAACATTTTTGATTTGAACTTAAAGCTTAACAGTGTACATACCTCTATCTGTGTGATAGGCTTGGCCAACATTACTGAGCACTTTACTAAATCTCAGGGTCATGTCTGCTGGAATTGGACCAACAGTTCCAGCGTTAGACAGTCCAACTGAAAATGCCACTTTTGGATTCTCTGCGTGAACAGTTAAACAACAAAACTAATGAATCACAAATGTTCTGCACATTCATTTTTATGAAATTACGTTTGTTTCAGTAATATTTGTGCAATGAGGAAAAGGCTCTGCTGAACGTCTAACCTGTATCCAGAAACATGCAGTATCTATTGCATGTGTGCATCTATGACTGTCACCTGTTCTTTCTTTCTCCAGCTTCTCAATCTTGTTTTTGCTGATGCTCAGGTCAATCTTTTGCTGGGTCACCATGTCCCTGAGCTCCTTCAGCTCCGCCCAAACATCTGTCATGACGCTGATTTTACTGTCGTCTCGTCCCACGTCTTGCTTCATGTCGACCGTTTCAAGCTCATCCTCCTCAGCCCATGTTTGACTGAGAAAGAACAGAAAGCAAACACAAAACCTTACAGCTTTCATGTTCAGAGAAAGTAATAAATTCTGCTGTATCTACATCCCCGCTGTGTGTATTTATGGAGCTGAGTCAAGGACATGAGAAAAGAAGCAAATGTGATGGAAAAAGGATCAGTAAACACTAAACCAAATGACAAAACACACCTCGATACCTGCATCAAATATTCAAAACATTTTTATTTTTGTTGTTGTAGTAAAATCATGTTTCTTTTTATAGGTGTATTTAGTGCTTTGTGGAGAACGTGGATTTTCTCAGACAAAAGAACTACAAGTGTCTGGGTGCTCAGTTTTTAGGAGAAACTCTCAAGACACTTTCATCGTCAGGTACGATCCAACGTTTCTGGACACACATTGACCTCTTAACCCCCGCCCGAACCGAGCACATTTTCTCCAGTTTGGCTTCACCCAAATCTAAAAAGCTTCTTGAAAAGAAGAGCAATAAAAACGAGGAGGTAAAACACAACAAAAATATGACAGAAAAAGTGACAAAAATGAGACAAAAAAGCGACATAAACACAACAACAAAAACATGACTAAAATGCTTAAAACAAATAAAGTTAGGATCAGTTAAGGACTCGGTTAAGGCCGGAGGTAAGAGGTTTTAAGCGTGTGATGCCAGACACTACATTCCTTTGAGGGTTAAACAAGTATGAGTTAGGTATATTATTTGCTTGGCCATCACATCGTTTTATTAATCGCCCTTGCATTGTGTAGCTCTTATTTCTAAATGGATATTATGTGTTTTGAAAAATGTAGCGTTGTCTATTTTTTAACACTGTTTATTTTCCAGTGCGACTGAAAGTCTGGGATCACTGTGTGGGATTCACATCTGGCACGACAACTGTGGACCCTCCCCAACTTGGTACCTTAAACATGTGGAAGTGTGTGAGGTAAATACTGCCCTTAGGTTTTAGTATTAGTGTCTATGGAAGTAGATGAACTAATTTGTTTGTCATTAATAGCTGAACAAGGATCATCAGGTTAAAGGACGCACTTGGCTTTTTGTCGGTCAGTGCTGGCTGGCTGTGGACAAGAGTGACGGCCGAGTCGAGCGAATGCTGAGAGTTTACGAGGAGAAAATGGCCTTTGCAAAAGTAAGATGTTCAGGCTATTATTTTGTTGCCTTTATTGCATTTCAACGTAAACCAATGTGACTCTGTGGTCATTTCGCACCTGTTTGGTCGTAGGTGTTGAGGTTCAAAGTGTGGGACTTCATGGCAGACTTCCACATCTGGATATCAGCCCACAGCTGCCCAAACCCGAGCTCTTTCACACGCTGCCAAAGACTGAGCGTGTGTGTTTTACTGCTGCTGGGCTTCGCCTGCGTCAGCACTGTTCTCATATCGCAAAACGATGACGAGGTTAGTATCAGGACTGAGCAGTGAAATATGTAATTGCAATTTCTCTGACTAGTGTGAATTTGTTTGAAAACCTTCACAGAGCTAAACTAATCCATAAATCACATGCATTTAAGAACATGTGTATAGAGGTCTTTAAGGGGCTAGATGCAAGTTGGCAATTTTATACTCACTACTGCCACCCCAGGTCATATGTGTAACTGCACCTTCTTCATTAAGCTTGTGCATTACGGACCGAAGTAACAACTTTTTTTTAGTGACAGTGCAGGATTTTAGAGGCAGTTGTGGTGAACAGGTCTGGGCTCATTCTACACATTAGGACATTGCTGGAACATGTAGGGGGAGGAAAATACATAATTTTAACTATACTTGTCAGAGCCGTGGGAAGATATTATAGCTAGGGGGTGCTGAGGGACAAAATTGACCCAAAAAACGCTTTTTCCGTGCATATTTCCTATTAATTCATACTGCCTGCAGTTTGCAAATTATCCACCAGGGGGTTCTGCAGCTCCCTCAGCACCCTGGGTTCCCACGGCCTTGGCTTGATACTCGTATAGTCCCTTTAACAACAGGGTTAGCAGTATTTTTACATAATCGTAACAATATATTTTATTCTCTGCCATTGACAAAGCTTTACCTCAGTAACTTCAGACAAAATGTGACTTGGGAATTTGCGATTTCTATTCATTTGTAGTTAATTGACCAGGTGCCAGATGCCCTTCTTGTCTCCCACATTTATTATAACTAGACTGTGCAATGTGGGGGACATGTCCTGCCACGGGACACAACAATAGCCCTCTGCGAACCTACCCACAACACACCTAGCACATTAACAAATGCAGAGGATGCTTTCATTTTAGCAGTTTCTTTGATCCTCTTTTCTATATGTCTCTGTGTTGCAGCTGTATTCAGAGTTGGATATTAGTAATTTCTCAGTGATCGGCGTCACAACAGGCATTTTCAGTGTTGTGTTCGTGCTGCCAGCAGCGACACTGGTGTCTCTCCTGTTTCGACTCAGTGAAGTAAAAGTGTTGAGACCTGAAATCAGATGCAGCGGCGAAGCAAGGACCGAAAATGTCTGTTTTAATGGTAAGATTCGATGCAATTAATATTCACAAAGTTTAAATAACACACAGGTTTACTGCATAGCTATGGGCATTTATATGCAAATCAGTTTGTCATGATGTGTGAACCCCCTTTTCTAAGACAGACACGAGACATTAAAGCACATATAAACTCTCCTGTGTACAGTACATTTTGTCTTTTCCATATAATTGATTGATTCAAGCCAAAACTATTGATGAAATGTGTGAATTTACTTTGTAACCAATTGATGCACATTATTTAGTTTTCATCTTGCCAACTGTAAAATTGCTGTTTTCTTGGCGCTTTAAGATGTAATTAAGCTGTAATAGGGTTTGGCTTTAGAGAAGTTTCACTTCAGCCAAAACCCTTTTCAGTCAGTGTTTCATTGTTTTGCGTTTTGTAGTTAATTGTGTCTGACCACTACTACTACTACTACTGCTACTACTACTACTACTACTACTACTACTAAGGCTGCACTAAATTAGAGGAAGTCTAAATTACTTTGCAAACCATGACATTTATTCTGTAAGTTTGTCAAGAATATGAAAAACGTTCCAAAACACAATGAATTAGTGCATATTTTCTGTCTTGTGTCTGACTTAACGATAACCATCCTCATAATGAACCTCTTAACCCCCACCTTAACCGAGTACATTTTCTCTAGTTCGGCTTTTCGAAAAAAAAAAGTAAGTGTTGAAGAACTGACAAAAAAGCCACAAAAGAGCAACAGAAAATTGTCAAAAAGTGACAAAAATGTGATGAAAAAGTGAGAAAAATGTGACCAAAAAGTGATAGAAAAAAGAAACACTCAAAAGATGACAACAACACAGCAACAACAAAAGGAAAAAGATCAGGCATGACACGGGCCTATGGGCTGTAAGCTCCAGTCCAGAAACTTTTAAATTTGGGTAAAGCCGAACTGGAGAAAGGGGGATTAAGAGGTTAAGCTATTTCATCGTCTGTGTGGCTGTTTTAATAGTTTGGCTTTTGTTTTTGTTTTCTACATTTGCCTGGTTCACAGATGCTCTTTCACTGACCAACCACAAACACCAGGTTTGCCCTTGATACATTTAGCCATTGGGTTTATTCAGAAACACTAAGTAATGATGATATTGTATGTTTAGGACACAGATCTTTCCTCCGTCTCCAGTTGGCACCTTGATGATGGAGACCAAAGTAATGCAGCCATAAATAAAGAAGATGTCATTGTGATAGCTGGTGTGGACGAGACACAGGAGTCATGTTTGTTCACGAATGAGAAAAATAACGATAAATCACAAAACAAGGCCGAGGAGAAAGTGGGTCTGAAACTTTCCCAGTGGTGTAATTATGCGGCTTGGATCCTGTGGCTGTTGCTCTGCATGTCCTGCCTTTCCGCCTCTGCCGTTCTTGGAGTGAGGTAGAGTTGAACGAGTTTGTGTATAATTCACTTTTATTTCATTAGCTTTGTGTCTATTAAATGGCAGTAATTGTTACCATGTGTGTGTTTTCGATCAGGTTCAACAGCAAAGAGGCAGCGCTTTGGATGCAGTCACTTTTCTTCTCTCTTTTGTTTTGCATTTTCCTCATTCATCCACTTCTGGTAAACAGGAACAGCATTAACACGATCAAATATCATGCAAAAAATGTGATTAAATCCTGTTGGGGCTTTCATTTTAGGTTTTTACAATGGCACTGGGAGTTTCCATGCGGCACCAGAGCGGAAAAACACCAGATAATCCAACTTTTTCAACTCATTTGCTTCAAAGTATTCAGGAGGCCATCCAGAAATGTACTTTGCATCACAGAGTCAGCCCAAGCCTCCAGCAGGTAATGATTAAAGTGGTTTATAATAATGATGAGGCTGATGCACTCATTTATACAGCACCTTAATTGTTGTTCTTCCTAGATTGTTTTGTTTCTGTCCTTCATAATTCCTGTCACATCTCCTGTAGTTACTCGAGGCTCGACAACGGATTCGCTTCCTGCGTCTCGTGCGCCCCCCAGGTTCGACAGAGCTCAGGAAATCTCGCTGCAAAAGGAAAAGAGACAATCTCATTCACCGAACAGTGTGGTGAGCACAGATTGATTCGAGTTCTTAACAAAAAGCCCAGTAAAAGGTGGTGTAATGGTTTTACTGTATATTATTTTAGGGATGGGTGTGTCTTCACTTCTATGCTTTTCCTGATGCTGTGTATAACATATGGCAGCTCTTCAAGTGACTGTAATAACATCAATAGAGCTGTCAGGAAACACTTCATCAGGTATTTGAAATGCAGTATATTTCAGGCTACTTTTACTTATACTAAACTATATACTTTTACAGCAGTTTTATGTCTATTCGATCGTATGAAGACTGGTGGATTTGGGCACAGACCAGTTTGCTTAAGGCACTGTATAAGAACAGCACAGCTAATGAAAGGCGTGAACAGGTAAATATATTGTTGCATTATTACTCATTAATTTACTAAAGCTTTGTTTTTATCTAGTTTGCAGCCTTCCAAGAATCACATATCTTAATTGGAGAACCTGTGCTATGGAAAACAGACGTCAGGTGCCCTGAGGTACTTCACAAACTAAAAGTGGTGTAAAAAAAAAATGGGTATAACTTCATTTTACAGTACATTGATACATTGTACCTAACTAGTACAATGTAAGGAGCTTTTTAACAATCTGAAATAACTTGTACCTATGGGTTAGAAACACAATGGAATAACTTGTATTAGTACTTTGAAGGGACATAATGTAGTAGGGCATGAGACTAAGGTTAGAGTTAGGGCTTAAGGTTATGTCGTCTTATTACATGATGCACCTACAAATACATATCATTCCAGTGTGTATCTAACCCATAGGTACAAGTTATTACACATTGTTACAGAGCAGATTACATTGTACTTAATTTAGTTAGGTACAATGTATCAAGGTGCTGTAAAATAAAGTGTTACTAAAAAATGTTATAAAGTCACTGTTCTGATATTAATCTCTTACCCCCCGCCTGAACCGAGTGTATTTTCTCTATAGTTCGGCTTTACCCAAATCTAAAAGCGTCTTGACTGGAGAGCAACACTGTGACGCCTCATTTGAAAGCCAAGACCTACAAAAGTGATCGTAACTTTGTTTTGAAGTGCTTTTGTTTTCATCTCTTTTTGTTGCTTTTCATAGATTTTTTGTTGATTTATTGTTATGTTTTTGACACATTTTTGTCATTTTTTTGTGGCTTTTTTGTTGCTTTTTCATCGCTTTTATGTCATGTTTTCGCCTCATTTTTGTCACTTATTTTGTTGAATATTTGTTGCTTTTCTGGCACATTTTTTTGTCCCTCTTTTCTCACGTCTTTGCTGCATTTTCATCACTTTTTTGATGCGTTTTTGTCTCTTCTTTGCTGCGTTCTCATCTTCGCTTTCGTCGCTATTTTTATGCTGTTTTTTAAAGCCTTTAGATTTGGGTAAAGCCAAACTGGAGAAAATGTGCTCGGTTCAGGGCGGGGGTTACGAGGGTTAACCTATAATTCAAATATAAGATGTTTGATGTTTTTTGTTATTGTTGTTTTCTTTGGCACCTGATATTCTAGGCTTTCAACTCAACTTTACCACCAAATTGTTTCCCCCAATTTTACTCTTCTGCAAATTTTGAGCGGCCAAAAATAGCAACAGCTGAAGCTAAATTTAGTTTGGGGCTCACAAGGTAAGGTCTTGGCTTTTTCCCCTACTCTTCTACTGTTCACCATTTATACTTTTTGCTTTGTTTCAGAACACTTGCTGAATCTAAACTCAAACACTTACAGCAGGGGATAGGCAGAAGTACGGTGGCCCTGAAGGTTCATTTTGCCTTGTACAGTCCAGCTGCAAACGTGTTCACCAGCGTTACACTAAACATAAAACAGAATCCCTTTGGGGTCCTGCAGCCCTCGGCCAACGTCCAATTTGTGACTGTGTTTCATCCGGCCTCTCAGTGGGACTGTGTTGTTTTGACTTGTAAGGTACAAGTGTGGTGTTTTTATGAAGATTTTTAATAATTAAGGTGCAGTATATTTAATTGTATGTTTTTGTTCAGATGCTTTTCCTGGTCCTGTTATTCCTGCGACTGTGCCATCAGATTTTTGCTATTAGCGAAAAAGGACTGATCCAATTCTGCCAGATACCACGTAACTGGCTGGAAGTGAGTCACAGATGCATCAATTCATTTAAAAGTGCACAAAATCTAATAAAACTAACCACATTGTGCCTCTTAACAGGTTGCTCTGTCAGTAGTGGCCACTGTCTACTATATTTACACCACTTATCGATCGGTCCTGGTCAGAGAAATCGCCGAGACGCTGCAGAGGCAAAACTACGAGGCACATATTGATTTCACTTCATTAGCTGCATGGGATCAGGTGAGAGGATATCAGTGGAAAAGTTCAAAATGAACGTGTTTACTATTTATAAACCTCTTAACCCCCGCCTGAACCAAGCACATTTTCCCCAGTTTGGCTTTACCCAAATCTAAAAGCTTCTTGGAAGAAGTGTCAAAAATGTGATGAAAAAGTGACGAAAATGTGATGAAAAAATGACAAAAAAATGATGAAGTGACGAAAATATGATGAAAAAGTGACAAAAAAGTGATGAAGTAGTGACGAAAAAGTGATAAAAAAGTGATGAAAAAGTGACACAAAAGTGATGAAAAAGTGACGAAAATGGGATGAAAAGGTGATGAAAAAGTGATGAAAAAGTGACAAAAATGTGACACAAAAGTGATGAAAAAGTGACAAAAATGTGATGAAAAAGTGACAAAAATGTGATGAAAAAGGTGACGAAAATATGATGAAAAAGTGACAAAAAAGTGATGAAGTGATGAATTAGTGACGAAAAAGTGATTAAAAAAGTGATGAAAAAGTGACAAAAATGTGACAAAAATGTGATGAAAAAGTGACGAAAAATTGACAAAAAAGTGACGAAAATGGGAGGAAAAGGTTATGAAAAAGTGACAAAAATGGGATGAAAAAGTGACGAAAATGGGATGAAAAAATAATGAAAAAGTGACAAAAATGTGATGAAAAAGTGATGAAAAAGTGATGAATTAGTGACAAAAAAGTGATAAAAAAAAGTGATGAAAAAGTGATAAAAAAAGTGATGAAAAAGTGACAAAATGTGATGAAAAAGTGATGGAAATTTAACTAAAACGCCCAAAAAAAGCGACAGAAAAGTGACAAAAAAGTGATTAAAAATGACAGAAAAGTGATGAAAATGTAAGAAAAAAGTGACAAAAATATGTGACAAAAATATGATGATAACATAGCTCTATCCACAATGTCTTCTTCTACCTTCCTTAGACTATACGAAGCCTCGGTGCCACATTGCTCTTCCTTCTCACCTTGAGGTGCATGAGTTCAGTCAGAAAGACCGCTCTCCCGCCTCGCTCAGTCTGCAGCATCTCCTGGATTTTGGTAAATAGATACAGTGGGGCAAAAAAGTATTTGGCCAAAATCCAATAGAATGTCTATGTGAAACTAACCAAATACTTTTTTCCCCCACTGTAAATCATAAAAATCATCCTTATTGACAACATCATTAACATTTATTTTGTCACAGCTCGCAGGTCTCATTGGATATTATTCACATTTCCAAAACTCTAGAGTCAAACCAATAAATTCAACAAGAAATGTGCTTCATCACGGCGTGGCCTTCGTGCTGAGCAGACTGCTGTGGACAGCCTTGGTATGTTTTGCAAATAACCGGAGTATTGTCAATAACACGAGATAACGTAGAGGAGGAGTAAAATACACGAGCACAAAATTAGATCTTGTTTTGCCTCCATTAGGTTATGAATGTTGTGTCCTCATCTGCAAAATGCGTCTGGAGAAGGAGGGATATGTTCACCACCACTGACTTTGTGCAATATATAAAAGAAAGGCTGTTTTCGAGATGGGCCCGATCAACGCACACTGACCACAACATGGAGAGAAAAGTGAGAAAGTATTTTGATACATTTTATACCTGCCTTTTTCCCCCCCCTCTTAAATTTCCTTTTCAGACATATTACTTTGAGCAGTTTGAAAGTGTTTTAGACGAACTGCTGCTCAGGCTTGATGCAATTACTGACCAAACACTGCCCTCTGAAGTCTATCGCTACGAACAGGACAGTCCCATCTCATCCAAGCGGGAAAACTCAAAAACAGAGGCACTGGTGAGTCAGGTGTATTCAAACTAACAAACAAATTTAGACTTGTTTAACTAAAGATTCTTTCAGGATTATCCACAGACTAATATGCCGGAACCACTGGCCTTCTTTCATTCAGAAATGTAAGAAAACATTTCAGTTTTTGGATAAGATCTGAAAACTTGTGTCCCATTCACCGTTTTATATCCCTAGGTCTGCTGAGTTCAATTATCTCCAGTCAAAAGACCAAACAAGACGCAACATATCAAAAAGGATTATGCTGCCCCATAAAGTACATGAGGATGAGACTAAATGTGATAAAAACTCAGCACAAAGGCAAGTGGAAAAGTCAAAGGGACATTGCACTCTGGCATCACTCCAGCCTGTGTCTGCAGAGGTGGTTGTGGAAGTGCTGATCCATGAAGAACAAGATCTTCAGCACAATGTTACAAGCAATAACTTCCTAAATCAATAAACCTATTTAGTGTCAATCAATTATTTTACCCAATGTGCTGTGTGCATGGTGTTTAACCTCTTAACACCCGCCTGAACTGAGCACATTTCCTACAGTTTGGCTTTCCCCAAATATAAAAGCTTCTTGGAAAAAAGTGACAAAATAGCAACAAAAAAGTGTCAAAAAAGGAATGAAAAAGTGACGAAAACGTGACAAAAAAGGCACAAAAGAGCAACAAAAAAATTATAATAGAGCAAGAAAAGGTGACGAACCCAACAAACAAATGAAAAAAAAATAATAGATGATAATGTGGTAAAATTCTGATGAAACCCCCCCAAAAAAATCTATGGGAAAAAAATGTCCAAAAAGTGATGACCACGTGAGGAAAAAGATCCATTAAGATGAGTTTAATCGGTCTTAGCTTTCAACTGAGGCGTTACGCTGGCATGTAGGTTGTGACTTTATTGATTTAGGTAAAGCTAAACTGTAGAAAATGCACTCGGTTAAGACGGGAGTTTAGAGGTTAAGAAAAAAAAAAAAATCCCAGTTAAGTAAACAAAGCATTTCTTCAGACTGTTGAAAAATAAAATCTTTGTCGTAATGCTTCAAAACCACTCAGTTTCAATGATGTATTTAACTTCTAACAAGCACCTCATCCTGTTTGACTTTGGCATTTAAACATGTTTTAATGTGAATGGATCAGGTAATCACAATAATGAATGAAAGGCCCAATAGTATCCCACAACGTCTCCCAGTGAGGGCTGGAGTGGCGGGCTGTGATTGGCTGCGCGCGGCGGCTCTGCACCAATCAGAACGTGGCAAGTCAGACAAGTTTGAGACACGGGAGGCTGGGCTGGTCATCAGTTTGTATGAGACCAAAGCTGTCCGCACACCAGCAGCAGTATTGATCCGTGCCACGGGTCTGAATCACCGACTGAAATCTGATGATATTCATCGTTTAATGGTTTATTAATCCGCTTTCTGAGAAGAAGCAGCCGGTTAACGGAAAGTATCTTCAGGAGACAATGAAGAGGCTCGCGCTGCTGTTGATTCTGCTGCTGGGCATTGCACATTTTGCAACTGTCAGTAAATGTGAAGAAGGTAAGGCTCATAAATTATAAAAAGCTATACCTGAGCAGTGCATGTGTGAAAGACGATTCCAAGCTTGAACATTGTGTTTCTATTTAAAGCGCTGTTATAATTCGCTTGCGTTAGCCAAGTTAGCATGAAAGCTAACAGTAGTGCTGCAGCAGGGCTAATGTCAACAATGCTGCCCCACCACATTTTTCCACATATTTGGTCTTTTTCTCTTGGCATTCTGTGTATCACTTTAACTGTGTATTGTATTTCCTGATAAACAATGTCTCCATCAGACTTTGTAAAGTGTTAATTTGCACTCCTGACATTTTCTATTTGTATTATTTGCATTCATTGTGTATAGAGTTAGGGAATATCCACAGTAACCATGGAGATCCGCCATCTTCGCAGCTATTAGCATGCATTTCCATTGACTAACATTAGCTAAAACAGTATATAAAGTGGAGAAAAAAAGCTGTGGAACAACTCCATTAGCTACTGAGTTACTGCTGGAAAATACATCTAAATCACTGTGGTGTCCAAGTGTTTTAATGTGTACAATAACTTTAAAAATCTCCTTTAGTTTACAATTGCTACTAATCCCATAATGCTTAGCGATATGACATCACATTCCCAAACTCTATAAGATACACTTACTTACTTTTTTATTGATGCACATTTTCTGTCTTTTATTGCACACCCTGAGTGTTTCCTAAGTGAATTCCTCCATTGTGAGATCAATAAAGGATTATCTTATCTTAATCTGTGTCTTCAGATGCTGTGGCAGAGGAGGAGACAGAGGACAGTGACAGTGACAGTGAGGATGAAGGAGAAGAAGACACAGAGGTGAAGGAGGAGAATGGAGTCCTGGTCCTGAACGACAACAACTTTGACGCCTTCATGGAGGATAAAGACACGGTGTTAGTGGAGTTTTACGCTCCGTGGTAAGTTTCTTCACTCACAGATTTGTAAAAGTCTCATTCTACAGCGCCTTTTTAAGTATTTGCATTACAACAAGGATTTGATTATCTTTTCTAGGTGTGGCCACTGCAAACAGTTTGTTCCCGAGTATGAGAAAATTGCACAGACTTTGAAGGAGAATGACCCACCTATCCCTGTGGCAAAAGTAGATGCTACCGTGGCAACTGCTGTGGCGAGCAGGTTTGAGGTGTCCGGATACCCCACCATCAAGATCCTGAAAAAAGGAGAGCCAGTGGAGTACGATGGAGCCAGGACGGAGAGTGGTATGAATGCTAAACACTTGTTACAATTGATTATGCTCGAATGCTAGAATGAAAGTAACATATTTTTTTGGTTTGTGTTAGCTATTGTTGAACGGGTCAAAGAGATCGCACAGCCAGACTGGAAACCCCCACCTGAGGCAACGCTGGTTCTGACCCAAGACAACTTTGACGACACAGTTAACAATGCGGACATCATCCTGGTGGAGTTTTACGCCCCTTGGTGAGTCCTTTACCATCATTACACCCTCCAGCAAAGCAACATGGCACTGAACTGTCAAATATCCCTCCAGGTGTGGACACTGTAAGCGCCTGGCTCCAGAATACGAAAAGGCGGCTCAAGAACTGAGCAAGCGCACGCCCCCCATCCCCCTCGCCAAAGTTGATGCCACTGTCGATAATGAGCTGGCCACCCGTTTTGGAGTAACGGGCTATCCCACTCTTAAGATCTTCAGAAAGGGCAAGGTCTTCGAGTACAACGGACCCAGAGAAAATTATGGTAGGTTGAATTCTGTGTTGGTAAGGCTTTAAAATGCTTAGTGTTTCCTGCTTTTTTAAAAAACTTTTGTTGTGATATTGCCTCGAAGGTATTGTTGACTACATGAGCGAGCAGTCGGGCCCTCCATCCAAGCAGGTTCAGGCTGTTAAGCAGGTACAGGAGCTGATTAAAGACGGGGATGATGCCGTGATCGTGGGTGTGTTCTCCAACGAGGAAGACGCTGCTTTTGAGATCTACAACGAGGCCTGTGAGTTGCACTTAGGCTTGGTGGTGATTTGCATATTAGAAATACGGATATTTGAATCCTCATTTGATATGCTTTTACTCGGCAGGTAATGCACTGAGAGAGGACTTCACTTTCAGACACACCTTTAGCTCCGAAGTGGCTAAAATGCTGAAAGCTTCGCCCGGTCAGGTCGTCATTGCTCACCCTGAGAAATTCCGCTCTAAATATGAGCCTGGCCAGCACGCACTAACAATGAAGGTATTTTTTAACCCACTTGGTCATTTCTGTTTTCTTCTATAATCACTAAACCCCTAAACTCATTTTATACAGGATTCTACAACCGTTTCAGAGGTGCAAGACTTCTTCAAGAAACACGTTGTGCCTCTGGTGGGGCACAGGAAGCCCAGCAATGATGCCAAACGCTACACGAAAAGGCCTCTGGTCGTCGTTTACTATGGAGTGGACTTCAGCTTTGACTACAGAAAGGGTAAGTTCCCAAGAACATGCAGTACTACTTCTGCAGTCATACTTCTCTTTTATTAAAATTATGTGTTTCACCTTGAAGCTTTTATGAATGTTCAAAAACTGCACATTTACTGAGATGATCTGATTTATTTTTTATTTTTTTTTATTTTTTTTTCGGTTTACAAACAATAACAGAGCACATACATTTTTAGATTGTTATTTGGCGTCCAAGCTCATTTACTAACACATTTATATCTTCTATATTCTTCACAATGTTTTCAAGATACTGAAGGAAAAAAATCTAGTACAGGGCCATAAAGTTATAAAATTCAGCATTCCTAGTTACAATTTCAATGATTACTGAAGGCTTAATTAGTGTTTTCATGGATTGTTTTATGTTTTCACTGTTGGATTGTTTTCTAAAAGAAGAAAATATGTGTTTTAAGTCTATTTTATTATTATAATATGATTGATTTCCCCTAAACCATCTTTCAGCCACACAGTTCTGGAGGTCCAAAGTGCTGGAAGTGGCGAAGGACTTCCCCGAGTACCTGTTTGCCATCGCT
Organism: Gobius niger; assembly: GCF_951799975.1. NCBI lineage: Eukaryota > Metazoa > Chordata > Actinopteri > Gobiiformes > Gobiidae > Gobius > Gobius niger. Next base: position 14,559,948 of record NC_136869.1, read on the forward strand.
GATGAGGAGGATTACGCCGACGAGCTGAAGACTCTGGGCCTCAGCGATAGTGGCGAGGAAGTGAATGCCGGCATTTTGGCTGACGGTGGCAAGAAGTACGCCATGGAGCCGGAGGAAATGGACGCAGATGTGCTGCGTGACTTTGTCGTGGCTTTCAAGAAGGGTGAGTGTTCGAGTGTATGTTACTCAGTAAAATACAGACTGAAGGGGTTTAAGAGTCTATTCATGGGTTTCATTCACTTTCTATTATGAACTCTGTTTAAGGACTTTTGACCTCGATTGTGATAGCACTTATTTTATCTCACTTGAAACACATGAATAGATTAAATAATCCAACAAATGATGATTTTAAGTTCTACTGTATGCTCCCAGATGTAGCAAGTGTTCAAAGTAGTAAACTGGACTGGGTTGTTTAGTTAGTAATTGGGTAAATCCTGTACTCTAACAACCCTGTCTAGTTGACTACGTTGTACTATCTTAAGTGCTCTTACACAATTGTTCCTCTAGGTGGCAGCAACAATGTATAACCATTCATTACAGTTGTGCGTAGCTTTGTAGAGCCACTAAACTTGTTTTTCATGCATGTCTTTGTCAACAGGAAAGCTGAAGCCTATAATTAAATCTCAGCCTGTGCCAAAAAACAAGGGACCAGTGAAAGTTGTGGTGGGGAAGACGTTTGATGAGATTGTAATGGACACTGAGAAGGACGTCCTCATTGAGTTTTACGCTCCCTGGTGCGGTCACTGCAAAAAGCTGGAGCCGGATTACCAGGCTCTGGGAAAGAAGTACAAGGGAGAGAAGAACCTGGTCATCGCCAAGATGGACGCCACAGCCAACGACGTGCCAAATGACAGCTACAAAGTGGAAGGCTTCCCAACGATATACTTCGCTCTGAGCAATAACAAGCAGAACCCAGTCAAGTTTGAAGGTGGAGACAGGACTCTGGAGGGGTTCAGCAAGTTCATAGAAGAACACAGTACAAAGCTGTCACAGAAAGATGAACTCTAAAGTTTCTCTGCGCGTTACTACGAACTTATTGTGCTCTGGCAGAGGCACAAGGCCTTTAAAAGGTGAAGGGAACACTGGTGAGTGCGGTGTGTTACTGCGATGATTGTCATCATTTTAGTTTCTGTTCAAAATCCATTCCAAGAGATTCAGCTTTCCTCTGTTCATAAAGGCATGTATGCACTGAAGAAGTCTTTTTAATAAAATGATGTGGCTACTTTGAAGGCCTTCACTCAAATCTCATTTTCTTATTGTCTTATAAAATGATGACACCGCATTATGATTTCAACCATGTTTATTTTGGCATTGAAGAAAAACTTTATTAGTAAAAACATTCTGAGGTGACTGTGCACTCTTTACCGACAGCTGAATTCAGTTCATTGTCCACAACGCTCTTCTGTAAAGAGATGCACCTCAGAACGGCAGCTTATCTACAATAAAAACGGTTCCTACGACCTCCATAGATGCTCCACACTGAGCAAAACATTGTAATAAAAGTGCATTGTGTGATTGTTACATTTGATGTATCAAAGGCTTGAAGGAAACAATTTGAGAATACCATAATACTTTGAACGAGGGCAGTTTGTGATAATACTGTCATTCAAAGGCACTTGACTATTGTTTCATTAAAACTGGACCGAGTTGTTGCTCTGGATTAGGAGAATTCTTTCGTAAAACGCAGGTGAAAGTTTTTGATCTTCTCCAAAACAATCTTGAGTTTTTCAGCGGGAGGCAAGATGGTCATCCTGTTCACGGAACAATCATTGTGTCAGTGAAGACCTAAACTTAACCAGTATGACTTTAACTGACCTGAAGTGGTAAGTGCCGTCTCTTTGTCCGAAGCCGCTCCCAGGCACCAGGCAGATCCCCTCCTCCTCCAACAGCCGCATACAGTAATACATGTCCGGGACCTTACCCTCCTCCTATGGGGCAGACACATGGTGCTTGTACGGATAAGGAGGGACATCTCCAAATACTGTGGAACTGACCTTGGCTTTGTCGATGGCCTTTGGAGGCAGTGAAATTCGTGGGAAGGTGTACATCGCCCCCTGGACGGGGTTACAGGTGAATCCAGGTATAGTGTTAAACATCTCTTCTGTCATTCTGGCCTTTTCTGCTAAAGCTGCTAATACTGCTGTTCGCTCCTGTAACAGGGGAAATATACATCTTAAAATCAAAGTTATTGTATCAGAAAAGTCTAAAGGTGTCATTATTGACGGTTAAGGTCATTACTGGCGTCTCACGGCTGGTCACAGAGATAAGGTATCAACACAAAAGCATGTGGTTCAAATGGAGTTATACAACACATGTTTGTAGAGCAGTGGCAAGGCAAGTTTATTTGTAGAGCACAATTCATACACAAGGCAATTCAAAGTGCTTCACAGTTGAAAACAAATAGAAAAACATCAACATAAAATTAATCAATCAATTACAGTAAAAGGCGAGAGTGCAGATAAAATACTTTCAGTCATATGCATTGGTAAAAAGAACTGTTTTCAGCCTGGATTTGAACATTGTCGGAGTTGAGGCTTGTCTCACATCCTCGTGACGACTGTTACAGATTTTAGCTGCATGAAACTGAAACGCAGCCTCACCGTGTTTATTATTGACTCTGGGAACCACCAGGAGGCCCCTCCCTGAAGTTCTCAGGGCCCAAGATGGTTCATACGGCTCTAACATGTCAGAGATGTACTTTGGAGCTAAACCATGAAAAGACTTGTAGACAAGCAGAGCTGTTTTAAAGTCTATTCTCTGAGTGACAGGAAGCCAGTGCAGAGACCGGAGCACTGGACTAATATGGTCGTATTTCCTGGTTCTTGTCAGGACTCGAGCAGCAGCGTTCTGGATGTACTGTAGCTGTCTGATAGCTCGTTTAGAGAGGCCAGTGAGTAGGCCGTTACAGTAGTCTAACCTGCTGGAGACAACTGCATGGATAAGTCTCTCTAAGTCTGGTTTTGACACTATTCCTCTGATCTTAGCAATGTTTTTCAGATGGTAAAAAGCTGCTGATGTTATTGCTTTGATGTGGCTGTTGACATGTAAACACTCAAGTGTGGACAAGGAGTGAGGGCAAAGTCAAAGTGTTGGTTCTAACCTTCATAAACGTAGTGTACGATGGTTCGTCAGGCTGTGGAGGGTTGACCACCAGGTCTAAAAGAGCCTGTCCCGGGACAGGGGGGCACAATCGAACTGACACCAGTTTTGTGAGCTGGGCCTTGACTTCAGGGTCCAGGTTTAAAATCTCCATGTATCCTCCTCTAAAGCCACACCTGTTCAAGTAAGTGAAGATTACGTGTACTGCACAAAGCGCCCGCAGGTTAGAGATACTGCAGGGTGTCCTGAACTCACTCGCCCATGTAGCATTTGGAGGTGGAATGAAACGAGGCCATCTCCAGAGTACTCGAGTATTCAGGTCCCATCTCAAATAATACCTTTTTGAAAGAGTGGAATTTGCAGCCCTCTGCATATACATTGTCCTGGTAAACCTAGAGGAATATAAATAAATATATGAGGAGGATGGTGTTAAAAAGCTAGATTAATTCATTCTTTCACTGAGGTTTGAAGCCAGTGAAATGTAATGACCTCATCAGCCATAAGGAAGAGTTTTTCTTCTTTAGCAAATCGAATCACATCCTCGATGCACTCTCTGCTCTGCACTTGACCTGTGTCACACAAAGTCTGGTTAAGATAGTAAAAAGCTGTGTGTTAAGAGACAAGGTGAAGCAATAACTTGATCAAGCAGACCTGTGGGGTTGCCAGGGTTAATGATGCACAGGACGCGTGGGTTACAGTGCTGTCTGGCCTCAGCAATGGCTCTCTTTAACTCTTTGACGTCCATACTCCAGCACTTGTCCTCATCGAGGTAATAGTTGATCTGAACTGCGCCCAGGTCTGCCAGAGCCGCGGAGTAAAGGGGGTACTGCGGGATCGAGATCATGACCCCAGTTCTGCCATGACCTTCCCCACACACCAACAACTTCAGCATGGTCTGCAATAGGAGAGACAATACATCATCTATAAAGCATTTTGATGCCCTGATAAATACACAGATGGCGTGATGCATTGACAGCAAAAGATAAATAATTACTCAGTTGATCGAGAGTGACAATGTTTGTCCGGTCACACCCAGTAGAGCACACACTGCCAGCTCGCATTAGCCTTGGTGCAGGGGCGGTTTTATTGTGTCAAACTGGAGCCACGTATGACAGTAAACGCTTGAACTTTGAGAGACTGGAGAAACTGTTGCCTTTATTGTTTTATATGACGGGTCAATAAAGATGGTCTGTCCAATTAAAATTTGATGTGGCCTGATTGTGATGCAAGTGCAACTTACAACTATCAATGAGGTCAGAGAGTGCAGCGCGAGAGTCAATGCATTACTTGGCAGCGGGTTTTAAATGGAAGTGCAAGTGAAACCAAGGCATTAGCAGCAGTGTTCACTTTGAAACCCCATAGGAGGAGGAGAAGGAGAAGAAGAAGAAGAAGGAGGAGAAGGAGAAGAGGAAGGAGGAGAAGGAGAAGAAGAAGGAGAAGAGGAAGGAGAAGAAGAAGGAGAAGAGAGGAAGGAGGAGGAGAATGAGGAGAAGGAGAAGGAGAAGAGGAAGGAGGAGAAGGAGAAGAGGAAGGAGAAGAGGAAGGAGGAGAAGGAGGAGAAGCGAGGAAGGAGGAGAAGAAGAAGAAAGAGGAGAAGGAGAAGAAGGAGGAGAAGAAGAAGAAGGAGGAGAAGAAGAAGAAGAAGAAGAAAGAGAAGAAAGAAAGTAGAAGGAGTATAAGAAGAAGAAGACAGAGAAGAAGAAGAAGAAGAAGAAGAAGAAGAAGGGAGAGGCGGAATTAGCAGAAGGAGAAGGAGCAGAAGGAGAAGAAGAAGGAGGAGGAGAAGAAGAGAAAGGAGGAGAAGAAGAAGAAAGAGGAGAAGGAGAAGAAGAAGGAGGAGAAGAAGAAGGAAGAGAAGAAGAAGAAGAAGAAGAAGAAGAAGAAGAAGAAGAAGGGAGAGGCGGAATTAGCAGAAGAAGGAGCAGAAGAAGGAGAAGAAGGAGAAGAAGGCGAAGGAGAAGAAGAAGGAGGAGGAGGAGAAGAAGGGAGAAGAAGGAGAAAGAGCAGAAGGAGGAGAAGAAGGTAGAAGAAGGAGAAAGAGCAGAAGGAGGAGAAGGACAAGAAGGCGAAGAAGGAGAAGAAGGAGAAGGAGAAGAAGAAGGAGAAGAAGAAGAAGGAGAACGAGGAGAAGAAGAGGGGGAAGAAGTCATTAACTTTTAATTATGGGCTTTTAGATGTTACTGACTTCATATTTCCATGTGGGGGTAAGAGCCAGCTTTTTATCTTGTCATTAGAAATACCATCCACAAGCTGTTGCCTCAAAAAGGCGGAAGATATTTTTTGTTCATTGTGTTTAAAAAGACAGAAAACGCTTTGTTCAAAAAGTATTAAAGCTGACGTGACAAACATCTGTCATGTCATTGAAAGAAATCAGTCAGTCCATTGTGTCTCAAAGTTCTCTGCGCTTCACGGTGCAGATGAACAAAGCACGGTCGAGTATAACATTAACTCAAAGTGAATAAAAAGATTAAAAATTACACAGTCTGTTGCTCATTCTCAGTTCTGAAACTCCTGTCACAGACCCTCAGTAACCTGTGTCTCGTACCACAATGGCGTCACTGGCCCCGGTGGAGAGGTAGATGTTGTCTGGGTCGGATGGGATTCCTCCATCTCTCTTCTCGATGTAGCGCGCCACATCCTGACGAATGCACTCGATGCCCGGGCTGGCACTGTACGCTCCTGCGACACAGACAGTGCACTTTGATTGAAACAACAAGAGCTCTGTTCGTAAAGGTAATTATTAGTCACTGGACCAACAGCGGCCGATGCTGGTGAATGGAAAACCAAACGCGATTGGGGGATTTAAGGGGCGTTTTCTGACCTATGCTTTGGCCGCCACACGCCGCCAGGATCCGCCTCGCTCTCTGCTTGGCGTCTTCTGGGAATTTGTTGTCCTCCAGGAGGTCAGGGTACGTGCACAGGGCAAGGACCTGGGAAAGTGACGTCGCAGCTTTAATAAAGGGGTTGTATGGGGTAAATGACGTCTGTTTTTTCTGGTTTAGACACTGTTTAAGCACAAATAATAAGAACAAAAGCCGTTTTCAAACCTGTCTCAGAAACGTTATTGGCTTCTGACCCATGGCATGAGCATCTCCGATATTCGCCCTGATGACTTCTGTGAAAGGCTTCTTCGCCCCCTAAAAAGAACAAAAACAAAATGTATTTAAAATGTGAACAATCCTATGCATTTCACCCTATAGTGTTACTATTTAAAAAGCTTGATTTCCTGGTTCAGTAAATCCCCTGTCCTGGTTGTAGACTGAGACTCTGAGTAAGTAAACGTTTTGAAAGCCAGACCCTCTCGCATTCACGTCACACACAGACACTCCGACTGTCCCACCAGGCGTCCCCCTCGCTCATTAGCGCGCTTTGTTGGGACGGTTTGACGAGGCACAGAGGCACAGAGCTCGAGGCAGGCAGAGCGGAGGCCTGGAGAAGCTTGACCAAACAATCTCACTGGATGGGCAATTACATAATACAATCAAATAAAGTCTTCTTTAGTCCAAAACAAATCTTCTCTGGAATCTTTTTGGGTCACACAAGCTCCTATCCCATCCAGTACTATCCAAAACAATATTCTAAACTCTCATTTTCTAAAGGTCTAATGTCCTACAACTAAACTATCATCAATAGGCCCAATTTGTTAGTCCGGAAGTAATATGAAGCATGTAATGTGAAAATGCATGTCCACACAGAATACTTTGATCATAGTACAAGAACAGGCTTATTAAATGCATTCTAGTAGTTATGCCTAATGGCTACAAATGTGAAGCTCAGCACTCCATAGAGGAGAGCCAAAAGTTTAAAAAAAGAAAAGTATATGCATAGCTTGAAGCTTCACAACATGCAGGGTTAGTTTCGTGTGGTATTGATCGTCATTGCACGAGTCTAAGCCTGTCCCGGTTTATTGGATTTACTTGTACAGAGATATGAATAGGTTAGAAGTAATTAGAGGCAGCTTTCCCCATTTCCTTTTCATTCCTTGCTCTTGCTGGCGATCACAAAACAAAGAGGCTGCTGTTCTGCTGCTACAGAGAGCGGCGTGAAGGGGACTCCTGCTCAGGCTGCACCAGGCACAGGCGGCGACAAACTACAACAGCCCTGAAATCAAATATTCACTTAAGGAGAAGCTGGAGAACTGGAACTACTGTGAACTGTTCTGGCAAAGTATGGAACACGTTGTTACTCTGACTTGTGACCCTGGAATCTTCAACCTTTGTGCAACAGTAACATCTTGAGTAAATAGATGCTTGTGTGATACAGTTTGTTGTTTCTCCACATTGATTTCTCAGTAACATTTTGCAGGTTCAGAAAGGTCATGAGGGGCATGTCCAGACATTTTCATTGGTGCAGCTCAGTGGTGGCACATAGTGATGGACGACTGGCACCAGGGTCAGCCCAAAGTCACAATTATAATCAATCTAATTGTTTATTCACATATTTATAATGGTTTGGTCCTCCGGGATGTCACCCTGGAAAAGGATAATCCCATCGACTGTCGGTGATTCTGTTACACTTAAAAAAACAAAACGCTCTCATCTGTGCTTTGATGAAATAAACAATAGCATGAAAGGCCATGACACTGCATCTCTTCCTTCAGCTGAGGTTGAGGCTCGGGTTACTCCTGGCTCACAGCAGAGCATAGCTACACCAGATGTCTGTGCAAGGATTCTCACAGGAAGTCACAAGAGTTTCCACAAAGTCGAGAGGTAAGGGTAAAACAATATCCAAATAACAACTACAACAAACAGCAGCAGCTGCAGCCCACAGGTCTCTTCTTGTAAGTACCAGAGTGCATATGGATAATGACTTGTGCTGCAATACACAGGTCACCAGCGTCTGTGCAAAGGTTCACCTGCAGCTTCACTTTCTTCTGCGTCTCAGAGAGAAGGCAGTGTGCAAGAACATCAATGGTGCTCTTCTATAGAGGTGAGGGTTCATCCTGGGTTATGGTAATACCTGTTCATTTGGGGACCTAGGGGTGAAATCCAGATCTCTACTTGCCAAGCTGGTCAAAACAGCTGGGAAAATCCTAGACATGTTTGTTATCTTCCCAGCAGCTGTGTGAAGAATCCACCAGCAGCCAGGGAGATAATAAAGGAAACTAACTAACTAACTGCAAGTTTTCAGTGGGGAAAAGCCGAAAACAACGGCCATAGTCCAAACACACACACAGAGTCTGAATGTGCTGAGCAGAGCTCCTAAAGTGCCAGAGAAGAGACAGGAAGTGAAGGGCCAGATGACTCTGCTTTAGACATCAATGCTGACATGAGTGTATTTGATCCAAGAGAAAAAGGGACATTTGCAGAAATAATTGCACACTTGGGGATGTTGTGTTGAAAATAGAGCCAATAGTTTGTAAACATCCCAAATAATAAGACCTTTATTCATAGCATTAAAATCTACACTCCCTAAAAAATTTATATAATTTTAATAATCCAATACAAAAAGGTGCAGCGTCTTTATAAACCTGAATCAAAAGATATAATTTGAACATTTTCAGCCTCAGACTTCAACCACATTATATAGTGGGCGATGAACACTCCCTGATCCCACTGCAAGTCCTTAAAAACAGTGTTTTGTAATGATCTTTCAAGCTGGGAGTGGCCTCACAGCAGTAGAATAGTCCAATAAACTCACTCCCCACAGAGAAACAAAATACAGAGGACTGGAGACACTTATTGTGCAATAACCCTCCTCCACAGACTCTTCTCCCGCAAGTCCCGAAACCTAAAATGACAAGCGCTCACAACCAAAATGATCGGTCTCTTTCTGCTTCTGTCCTGCCCTAGACAACCCAGTCTGACCTGCTTAATGACTGCACACAAGTCTGAGTAAATACAAGTTTTGTATATCAAGTCATAAACGACGCCCTGTACAAGCTGATACATGGTCTGTCCACTGGCACCTTGTCAGTTAAACTTTCCTCAGAGCATCCAGGGCTGCCCACTTCCTTCCATGTTGTTTTAGCATATCTTATGGAAACGGGGCCATTTGAGCATTTTAAATTGTTTAAAGAATGTCCAGGCATCCATTCAGGCCTTGTTCATACTTTTATGTAACGACACGCTGGCAATGGAGCACAAAGTAGGCTAATAGTGGTAAGATAAAGCTGCTTATGTGGACTTTGTGATTTTCCTTTGTTGCAATAATCCACAAGTCTATTGAATGGCATTTCAGAGAAGTGAAGCTGAAATAATGGAAAGTCTAATCCTTAGATCACTCTTGTGAGTGACACAAAAACATGTGTCAATGGACTGTGCCACTGAGTTTTAAACTATCTGGATAATCGATCATCTTTGACTCGCCTTCTTATAGTATTAAGTGGAAGTAGTTGTGCAGGTCAGTTACTATAGGAACGCTCAATAAGCACCTCAGCCGTTTCAACATTGTTACAGGTTAGACCTAGGATTTGTTGAACTTTTAAAGTATTCTTTAGTTCAAACTACTGCTGTGGATTTCCCCATTTGACGAATCAGTCCTGTTATTATTTATGCTCTCATGTTAGTGCATCAACCACGCTGTGTCTGTAACAGTTTTGCCTTAAACGTGTGCGTCTCGGTGCGTAACAGCTGCTCCAGTCCTCTTATAAAAGCACTTGTTTCAACACTTTAGTCTGTGCTTTCACTCTTTCTTTACCTCTCTCAGTTCCTTCTCCAGCTGCACCGCTCTCTGCACTATCGGTCCACGGACAGCGTACTCGACCTTCTTCACGTTGGGGTTCATGGTTTCCAGAGTCAACACTTTGCCTTTCGGCAAAACGCCGTTTACAGCTTGGTTCTGGGACATTTCCACGTTTTTCACCCGCCTCGGTCACAGAGAGAAGAAGTTGTCTACAAAAGAAAGACAAAAACAATGAGGAGATGCATAACTTCGTGCGTAACAGCGATCTGTCAACAGACTTACCCGCGGGGAGGCTGCTGTGGGCACAGATCCTCAGAGCTTGTCCACAGCTGCGCTCAGCTCTGACTGACACTTGATATTCTACTTCTTCATTTTATCACCAGCGCCACGCCTTCCACCAGCTCTACTGTCGATTGGCTGATCTTTAGTGAGTCTTTACGCAAGAGGCTGAAAGTAACCACGCTCAGTCCGCGTTGTGCTGCTGCTGCTGTGTCCACTGCGGCTCAATCAGGGGTGACTTTACACGTGGAGGGGGGAAAGGGGGCAAACACAGGCTCAGCCTTTTCACGGGAAGAAATGATGGTGAATTCTGAGCTGGTTAGGGTCGTCAACGTTGATCGTTATCAAGGCGTGTTATGGCCTACCAGAAAAACTACATTTTTCGGCTTTCTGTTCCTTACACTTACAGAAATATTTAGGCCTTTTCGCGGTAAGTGGAACTAACAACAGGCACTTGGATTTTCCAGAACAACAAACATCCCACACAAGACATTAAGGCGTTACAACATGCCCTGCTGCAAAGGGAATAGACTCATATTATCGCAGATAGAAAGGTTTTATCTTTTGAAAAATGGAGATTACTAATGACAGGGTGGAACTTCCAGAAGCTGCACGCCTGCTTTTGGAAAAGGGAATTTGCATATCTTTTGTTTGGGCTGCTACACGAGTTTGTGAAGGAAGGGGACAGAATGTGTGCTTGGAAAACAACCCAGATGTCTGTGGGGAACTTTGGAAAGACATTTGATATCCCAAACTAAAAGGGTCCAGAATTCAGCATGTGACAGCCACCGTACATGTGAACATAGTTAAGGCAGTCAGGAGACAGTTTGTCCTATTACACTAGTGCCCTATTTATAAGCTCTGGGTTTGGACCAGATACATCATGTAATATAGAAATCGGACTAACTTTAGATTAAGGTAAATACCAGCTATTAAAGGAGGCAGCTCACAATGATATAGGGCTGGGACGATACACACGGATCACATTAGGGCCGATCCATTGTTGAGATACAGTAAGTAATAGGGCTGGGACGATCCACTTTTGTCACGATCCGATACATATCACGATACTCCGGGGCCGATACTTGCGTTACAGTAAGTTATTATAGTAAGAAATATGTTTACCTTTAAATGTGTAAAAAGAAAACACTCATCTGTCCAAAGTTTAGAAACCAAATGCCATTTGACATTTTATTAAGTGTTAAAGGGGCTGGATGCAAGTTGGCCATTTTATACTCACTACTGCCACCTCAGGTCACACGTGTAACTGCACCTTCTATATTAAGCTCGTGCATGACGGCGACACCTTTTTAAGTGACAGTGCAGGATTATAGAGGCAGTTGTGGTGAACAGGTCTGGGCTCATTCTACACATTAGGACATGGCTGGAACATGTAGGGGGAGGAAAATACATAATTTTAACATGTTTAAACTCCCTATAGTCCCCACAAAGGAGTGATAAAAATGCCTCTAAACCTCAGCACTTGTTTCAACACTTTAGTCTGTGCTTTCACTCTCTCTTTACCTCTCTCAGTTCCTTCTCCAGCTGCACCGCTCTCTGCACTATCGGTCCAAGTATTGAAAGTATTATGATACTTGTTATTGAAGCAAAAAGTATTCCGATCTGATGTTTTATCCCAGCCCTAATAGTTACACATACAGGGTTTCAATTTTTAAAACACAGCTGATGGTGTCTGCAAAAAGAAAGCAGGGACTGGGTTGTTATAACTTACTCTTGTCAGCAAAGTTATCATGAAGAAGAATCACAAACATTTTTACTGATATATTCTTGCAATAAACCCACAGCAAGATGCCCACGTGAAAGATGTAACCTCGTGTAACCTATTTGGAATTGGAGGAGCACAAACATGACCAGAGAGGGGGCTGCATAAGTTGCAGTTGCTCGCGGATACCACAAGAGGGAGACAAAAGACAAGTGAGTGAATGAGACCAGTCTACTCTGAAAACAAAGCAGTTTTATCATAATTTTCTCTGAATCAGGGTTTAAGTAAAAATGATTCAAATGGATACAGCGTGTACAGATATAGTTCAGCCTGGTGGGGTGCTCATGAGGGACACAGTGCAAGAAGTGCAAACCAGTTTTCATTTCACAAAAGGCACCGACTTCACCATAAACTTCATTGGTCAGTCAAAGCCTGGCCAAACACATGTGTTTAAAAATGCTACTGAACAAATAAGAGTGCAGTGTTCATGGGCTGAAAAAAAAATAAATCCAAAATGATACAAATATAGCAAGAAAAAAAAGCTTTAGACCATTTTGATAACAAAACCGTGATCATCTTTACAATCAAACATTATTGCTCTTTATAAATAGAAACATCATTCTTCTTATAAATAAAACTGATTGTCCGAATATGAAAAATAAACTATTTCTGAGAAAATAGATTTCATGATTGAGTCTGTAAATTGTTATCTTAAAATACTAATAATGCAAGTGAAAAATGTAAAAGGTACTAAATACAGGTGCACCTCAAAAAAATGGAAAAAAAATTGTGCATTTAATATATATATTCATTATAACTATCCATAAATACATAGCTTAGCCTTTGCGTTATAAGATAGATGTACTTGTGCTGATCCATGACGACATACTGACCTTATTGTTTTTGAATTGAAAAATTGAAATGCACCTGTACAATCTGCTCATCAGTGAAATGGTTTGGAGATCCAACTTTACTTGGCATGTGGCCACCGGCGTCGGAGCCACTTTGAAGCTTTGTCTAAATGTCTTCATCTACATGAGTCCGCAGCACGGCTCCTTGTTTTTGGACTGTTCCTCCTCCGGGGCTCGTAGTTTCAGCAGAGGAGGGTCTCCGCTGGCGGGGGTAAAGTACACTTGACTAAGGGGGGCGACCTGCTCTATCGCCGCCGTCTCTGTGGGCTCTTCCTGGGGCTGGTGGGTCGACGCCTCCACGGGAAGCACGGCGGGCTCCTCTTCCAGCGGAGGGGGCAGAGGGGGCTGAGGCGCCGGGTACTTGTTGAGCTTGGCCGCTGCTCTTTGGCGTTTCAGGTCGGCTAACGTGTGGTGGGATCTCTCTCGGCTGATATTGTCCACTCCCTCAGCGTCTGCGGACCCTAAATCGGACTCAGGGGGGGCGCTGAGCTGGTAAGAGGCGCTACGGTCCATAATCCCTCCCCCGGTCCACAGCTCTCCCGGGACAGAGGAGGCTAAAGATACAGAGGTCTCCCCGTTCTCTCCTCCAGGCATGATCTTTCTGTCCGCGGCCTCGAGCTCCTCGAGACGTGAGGTGGCTCCAGTGGCCATCTGCAACGCACAAAAAGCAGCAGTTTTACTTCATTGATCTTACGAAAGTAAAGAGATTCACTCAGAGTCACTTCAAATGTTTAGCCACTTTTGTCTCCTTTGCAAAACAGTTTGTTTCCCCTCAATGTCGCCTTGTAGTTTGTTTGCTTTTAATGTTACCTGTTGCTGCTCAGTAAATGTCTGTCATTTTATGGTGTGTACTTATTTAGAACATGTTAGGTCCTCCAGGCTATTGACTGAGCAAACAAATGAGCCTTCACGTTGGTCATGGCCTTGTTAGTTCAGACTTTTTTCCTTTACGTCTCAGAGAGCATTCGAATATTGTAGTATAGTGATTAATTCATCCCATTATAACAATATCAACAGCATTACAACCAATCACAGAGCACAGAACAGTTCTCCCAATGCATTGTGTTTCACCATGGCTTGTAGATGCAGCTCGTTGTCCGTCTGTCTGTCCTCGTCGTCGTCTTGAGGCTCGAGCGTCCGGCCGCGCTCCTGCCACACCATGGCCTCTTTCCGATGCTCTCGCCGGTACAGGCTGGAGCGCTCGTTCACACTCACGCGCCGCACCACCTTCCTACGGGCACAAACGCAGTGGCCGACAGTGAGCACATGAGCTTTAATAAAGGACTTCTCCATGTGTTCGCTCTTGCTCTCTCACCCCCGGCTGCCCGTGCTGGAGACCCTCCTCTGCAGAGTGCCCTTCTGTCGGTCCTGGCTCTTCACAATGGCATCGTGTTTGTGCTTGAGGTCCATGAGTTTGGCTCGGACCTCCTCGTCCATACAGACATCTGCAAGACGTGGTAAAGGTGATTATAGAGTTGACTTTGGAGCAATGGAAAGGCCAAAACAGAATGCATTGAAACTTTTTAGATGTAGAAGGAGCCGAAGCTTCTTGTTACTTACCCAACGGCGTTTCATCCAGGGACGACTTGGCATTTAAATCAGCCCCGTGAGCAACTAGCAGCTCCACCATTTGGATCTAGAACAAACAAATTAATAAATGTAAATCACTTTTAACCTCTTAACCGAGCACATTTACTCCAGTTTGGCTTTGACCTAATCTAAAAGCTCCTTGAAAAAAGTGTCAAAACAGCAACAAAAACGTGACGTAAATGAGGAAAAGTGCAGAAAAAAACATCAAAAGACAAAGCAAAACAGGCAACAAAAATGTGATGAAAAAAACATAAAAATGCGTAGCACAAGTAAGATCAATGTGACGAAAATGCAAGGAGAAATCTTTTTCAAGTTTTGTAGGTCTTAGCTTTCAAATGAGGCGTTACACTGGCCTAGAGGCTGTAACCTTTTAGATTTGGATATAGCTGAACTGGAGAAAATGCGCTCAGTTTAAGCGAGGGTTAAGAGGTTAAGGTGTGAGGAGTATGGCTGTGATTGTGTTGTGACTGACTTGTCCCCAGCAGGAAGCAGCATGGAGTGGCGTCCAGCCGTCCGAGTCCTTCACCTCAATCTGCGGGCTTTGCTCCAGCAGCTGCTCCGCCACAGACACGTAGCCGTTGGCAGACGCGATATGAAGCTAGAAAGTATCGCGTGGATTAGTATCGTGATTTTTACAGGCTGTTTTGTAGACAGTGTCCAGTGTCTTACCAGTGCTGTGCCATTATCGTCCTGAGCATTTAAATCTGCTCCATTTTGAATCATGGCATTGAGATCGGCCAACATGGTCTTCTCTTTTGCGCCTCTGCATTCGTCGATACGGTCCTGAGTTATACCTATAGGACGCAGACACAATCAGGAAGTGCTCTGTACAGCGACATACTCATTTAACAAAGCAGCTTGTTTCTTGCTAATTCAGCGGTCGTGTGGGACTGACCCTGTTCAGCCATAGCCATCTCCAGCAGCTCCAGAGTGGCCTCATCTTCACAGAGGTCATAAGGCATGTTTCCATCAGCGTTCACCCCCAGAAGGTCTGCTCCACTACGAAAAGACAACGCCACAGTAAATCAAAGGAGCTGGATAGCGAGGGAAGTGACAAAGAAGGACTTAACTCACGCCTGAATGAGGATCTGCACTAGCCCGGTGTGCCCACAGGTGGCAGCAGCGTGCAGCGGGGTCCACAGCTCACTGTCACAGGCGTTCACACAGGCACCAGCGTCCAGCAGGCACTGCACCACGTCCACAAAGTCATCTATGCAGCACTGAAATAACAGGGGGTTTAATAAATGAGTTACATTTTCAAACATGTGGGTCATCAAGTAAAACTATACAACTTCTTTAATGAGTTAAAAGGATCAGAGCCAACTGGTAAAAGCAAACTGTTGACCATTACTTTAGTGAACATAATCTCTGCACTGAAAGGTCCTCTGAAGTAGTTTATTTAGCAGATAAACACTGGAGGGGGAGATGCTGCAACATGACGACAGAAATGAATTATGCTGTGGTACAGCTCACCTGGTGTAAGGCAGTGAGTCCATCCTCATTGTACAGATCTGGACTCACACCTTTGTTCAGCAGCTCCCTCACTACAAAACAACACAATATTATTATTACAGTTAAAATATACTATAATACTTGGTAATGCTTAGATGCTATTTCCCCATGAACTGAAACATCCTGTTGGTTTGAGTTTAACCCACACAAGAGCTTCACAATGAACTTAAAAGATTTGCTTTTATGATAAGCCTTGATCCAGAGAACAAAAAGCTATTGAAGGCTAAGAGCCGAGCCCATTATAGTTATCATGTGACCTTTTCAGACTGAATTACCGTGAATCACTTGTTAGGGAGAACAACAGCTGTGAATGGTTAGAACAATGTTTTGTGATGCACAGCGAGACTGGATCAACACCTACATGACAGATATTGTGCGTATCCATTATGTTAGGTTTACTCTACCTTCTTGTACGTCGTTTCGAGCAGCTGCATCCAGCAGGGTCACAGCACTAGGAAAAGTGACTTTCGAGGTGCGAGTCTTTTTCTTATCAGCTTTGGCTCTGGACCCTCTCACTGCATCCTTCTCCATCTGAGTCCAGGCTTTGAGCTGCTGCGCCCGGCGCTTCTGGGCATGTTTCAGCCGCTCGGTGGCACTTAGACGGCCGATCGTGGCCATCTCCGCCACCAGCTCATTGTGATCCGCTGCCATGCTGTTAGCAGTGGCAGATTTCTGTCCCGATATAAAATATATCCAGCTCTGCCAAGCCTTTTGTGTCTTTGAAACGGCCCTAAGTCCAGGCCAAGTGGGCCTGAAACGGCTTCAGTAGTTCACAGGTTTATGTATAAAAATGTATACGGTCCATAAACAGTTTGCAAGAGGTACAAGAAAGACCAAAGGGGAACTCATGTAACATAAACTCTACGTCCCATCTTTAAGACATGATCCTTTATCTTTCCAAAGGGAATGCATCAGAGGAGGGCTGAACCACAGACACAGTGGTTTGAAACAGTCTGTCAGTCTTCCCATCCATTTCAATAGGCCACAATCCACAGACAGGCACCATAAGTCTGAATCAGGATGCCATCTTTAGTCCACAGTCTGGGAAACACAGCGGTGGAGGAACTGGTCCTTGAGGATCCATTTAGGAAATGTAGAGAGAGAAATCTTTAACTTGATGGATTCAAACCAGGACCGTCAAACTATGAAGTAATAATGGGCTTTGTGCAAGTTGTAACACAGTGTTAGCTCCAATAAAATAATTCATCGTCTGAAATCTGCTGATTGCAACAGTGGAAGACTTCCCATTAGAGACTGAGGGGAAAGGTCGGAGGACTGGTCGCAGACAGCCAGGTCTGACGCTCCTAATTGTCGGTCTGCATCTGTAAGCAGAAGGAGAGAGGGACACATGTAAATGAAAAGTGCAATGTTACTGCATAATGCACACATGATGCTCCTGTTATCTTTAACCCTATGAGCTCTGCCTGCTCCCTCCTGTCCCACTCCTCACCCGGGGAAATCCGAGACGCAGCCAAGCTTTTCATTAATGATTGACACAGTGGCAGCGCTCACACTTGGAAGTAGCTAGCACAGACTGTAACATCCAAAAGTCTGCTTCTAGTCGTCAATAGTAGCACTCATCTGGTTAACCGAAGGCAGGAGCTCCGGTCTCGTTCCCTTTTATTCACTTCCCAGGTGCGTTCGGAGGCTTTCACACTCGACTCCTTCCAGGCTACTCATTCAATATTTAGGGCCAGGCCAGCGAGCGCTCAGGGGAAGGTCAACTAGAGGCACTCAGCGAAATAGCAAGTGAGCGACAAGAGCGGAGTCCCAGTCACACAAGCATTACCGTAACCCCCAGTGTCTCCATCAACTCTAATGTCTGACACACTGTTTGTTCAGTGTGGTCCAAGACTGTGCACAAAAGCTTTATGGATCGGCGTTGGGTTTCACTACGTATCTATTCTGGGATACATGACCTTTCGACCTTTGATGAGACAACAATGTCAGGATTTCCTTAGCACTCCCGTGACCAATCGACTGCATAAATCCAAAGAGCACTTTTTAGGAGGAATGCACTTTATTAATCCACAGAAACTGCCACAGTCCAAAAGTGAATGGGAAGCCTGTACGAGGACTCAGAGTGCTGTTTTGTTGTATGTGTCAAAATCCATTTATCATGTTATTTCACCTAATCTTTTAAAATTATAATCCTAAATAGGGCTGCAATATATTGGCGCACTATCACAATATAATGAAAGGTTTGCAGAAGAAAAGCATAGTTAGAACTTCACTTCACATCCAGACTGAGCTTCCCCTGTGATTATGTGCTATATTCTGCAGAGAATCCTGAAGCCACAGAGACCTCAGTGGTGACCAGTGCCTCAGATCTGAGTCAAAGTCAATTAGTGGACAGCATCAGGGGAAGAGGCTGAAGCTCCGTCACAGACACTATGGTGTTTACTCCTGTTTGGAGCGGGTAAACAAACAGCTCAAGGTGTCATGACCCACGAACCATCTCCTTATGAAAGAAGGAATGTACAACAGTAGGAGAAAATATAATAGTTATTCTAAGACTTGAAACAGCAACACATACTGTACAATATCTGTGTTTTTAAGCAACCGTGCTCTTACAGGTCAACTTTTCCACCTGTGAGTGAAAAGGAAGCTCACAGCCTCTGCACTCAGCCTCTGACGTGAATAGACTTCTATGAACAGCACACACAGGTTAAGTGTTCATCGAGAGGGCGGGTCAGAAACCAAACAGAACCGCAGTGACTAAACCTCTACTTTAGGATAATATGTACACGTGACATGTACAACAACATTTCATTGTCGTAATTAAGTCAGTTTGACCCCACCCAAGCGAAATGATGTTCTCTTAACTTCATGCTGTTGAAATCCCTTTCATTTCATATTCAACATTACCCACAGTGTGGCCAATAATGTGACCAAAACACTGTATCATTTATGTCGCAAGTTAAAAGGGACTATACAGAGTTTAAGAATGTTAAAATTATGTATTTTCCTCCCCCTACATCAGGGATCTTCTACCAGTAGCTCGCCAAAGACTTTCTACATCTCTATACGCATGACAACTCAACTTTTAGATGCATTTTCTGTTTGTTCTGAACATGCTGAACACAATCTGTGAACAGTTGGGTCAATATTGTAAAGTATAAGCACTAAACTCAAGTCATTTTCTTTGAAATTCAATCTTGGCAACTAATTCTCCAGGGTGTAGTCCACCTAAGTTGCATTTTAGTGTTGTTGAAGCACGAGTAGCTCTCCGACGTTCTGGTTGTGTAAAAGTAGCTCGCCGGGTGAAAAAGGTAGGAGACCCCTGCCCTACATGTTCCAGCCATGTCCTAAAGTGTAGAATGAGCCCAGACCTGTTCACCACAACTGCCTCTAAAATCCTGCACTGTCACTCAAAAAGTTGTTGCTTCGGGTCTGAATTGCTCCTTTAAAGTTGTATCCAAAGCTTCATATACATAATGTGTCCGCACTTTGCCAGAAATCAATAAAAGCCATATTGAATTACCTATGGCTGGCTGCATAAATGTTTTGCAATTTAATTAAAATTGTGATTTCAACAAAGACCTGCTACAACCTGCTAACCCTGTAGTTCAAACCTTTACAAACCAGCCCTGAAATGCATGTTTTTGTTTAGCTGTTCATATTTTAGGCTCCTCCCAAATGTGCATCTTGATTTGAATCACAAATATAGTTGCAATTAGATACTGTTTTGTTATTGCACAGGCCTGCGTGGATCAATGAAAGATTCAGCATTATGAGTAACAGGCCACAGCATGTTGTAATCAGGCTATAAATAAATGTGGCCTATATATGATGGTGCAGGAAAACGTCATAAACATCCACGCTCATTAAACTACAGCCTGTGCATAACACACTGTCGTCACGGTCAGCTTTGGAGCGATTAGAAGTTGTTGCTGACTCACTTCATCTGGGCGATTCTGCGTGACCTGGGTCGGTATGCGAGAGCTGCTGCCAATGATTTGCTTCCAAACTATGCAAATATTGTAACTCTGATTGAGCAGGGCGGGAGAAAAAGAGAGGAAAATTAGAAGGAGAGAGAGCAAGGGAGTTGGCCACAGTAAGTCGTGTCATGTGTAAAGCTTTGAGCGGCTTATACACAGTAGCAGTCATAAATGGGTGAGGCCAAAGCAGTGGAAAGTTGTAAACGTGTTCAGCTCAATCACAACCAGCAGTTTGTTGTCTTAAGTAGAACAAATATCTAATGTTTTAATGGAGGGGAAAAGCTCTTATTAAAGAATGCCTGGCTCTAATCCAACACCTTTTGCTTTTGTTTACCATTATACTGTAGATCTAGAGCTGTAACCATACAGTACATTGTTACCCTTTAATACTGACATGAGCCTTACTGTGATTCAGAGTCTCTCGTATGATTTGTATCAAAGAGCAGGATGTAGTCAGAGCACTAAGGATTCAGAGCGAAATAATATTGAAACAAGGAATGTCAGGGAGAGGAAACATGAAGATAAGCCCCTTCTCTCAAGTGGGTTTGGCAGCAGAACGAAGACGAAGAAATGGAGAAACATCCTCCCCACGAGCATCTCTGTACGTCATGTTGTACTTGGACACCTTCATGTAGAATTTCACACTGGATCATGCGCTGTTGTTTTACTGCAAAATGGGGATGTTTTCTGTAACTACATCTCAATAAAAAAAACATGTAGAACTGATTCTTTCCGGTTACAGATCATACTTAAAGGGAAAATGTCATGTTTTTAAACATTGTAAAGTTACTATGCAAATATGATGTGTACTTTGAACAAACAAAGCCCTTGGTAGGAAGTCTGGTCTTCCCAGAATAAAGTTTTATCAGTATTTAAGCCAAAATACAGGCTTCATGGTGTGGATGCATACAATCCCAGACAACCCACGACAAAGTTTGTGTCTTGGCCGAGGGTCAGTAGATCAGTAATGCAGTAATATTACACTAAAGTTTAAGGCTACACTGAACCCATGAGCTTTAGCCAGGACTGTAAATGTTTCCAACAGACAGATAACACTTGTACTTTGACTCGTAAATTATAACAAAAGTAATAAATTATGTGTTTTCTATAACCTCACGCTTAGTTTACATTTATGGCTGAGCATAGTCATGTATATCAGGGTCATACAGAGCCTGTCATCGCACGAACATTTCTGCGCACCTCGGTCCATGATGATGGATTACCTGTAGCTGCTGCTTAGCTTAACCTAGCGGGTCAGCTCAACAGGTGCTTGTCCAGCAGGTAACACGCTGTGACCAATCCACTGCCACTCTCATGAAATCCCGTCTTTCATCACATCAAATTACACAAAAGTAACTTAACTGTAACAACTTTGCGCATATCGATGTAGACACCTGTAGGTCCGTTAGCACTGCCGCCGCCGTAGCCCCAGGTTAGCTTCTTCCTCCTCCAGGCTGCAACCAGAGCCGCACCGGTAATTTACATGTTACGTTGCGTCGTTGTAAAACATTAACTTAAATTCTCTGGAGATCACTGGCATAAACCAATCAAAACTACATTATGCTACAATCTTAAAGCGGTGGTGAGTTGTTCTTACCTGTTGATCATAGAGTCCCGTAAGAGACTGAATGAGCCGCTGTCCCACAGTCTCGAGCCGCGACCAGAGCCAGTCCCCATAACAACCGCTCACCCCTGCACCTTCACACAGCGGCCACTGGGGGGCGGCAGTCTGCAGAAACGTCTCTGATGTGCCTGATTAAAGCACTTGAATGGAATTGTTCATTAAGCCTTTATCATTTGAGAAAAGTAGCCTACAGATTTACATAACATGTGTTGTGATTTGATCTAAATGTCATTTAAAACGTTATCCGAGTTAGTTTACTGCAGATGAACAAGAACCTATAGTTAGTTTGTTAGTCTGTTGCGATTCTGTTTTTTAAAATCTATTCATTTTGTCAAACACATAATTGCAAATTTATTATAGCAATAATATCAATAAAATACAAGTCCAATATTTAACTTACACACATTAAATTGACACTGAGGAAACACTGCACAAGTACAAACATGTCTTGGTGTATCATTATTGACTCTTGTTTGTTGACTCATTGTGATTTGTGACTGAACCAGATCGACCATCCACTCCATGTTGGTTAATCCAAAGCTCCTTGTAGCTTTGCCTTTGGGAACCAGTGGCTAATATCCAAAAACAGACTTGCACTGATGAGCTCTGAGATCAGCTGCCTCCTGCTGTGAGCGAGCCACACAATATACTCAGGATATCAACAAGAAACAACACAGGGGCACTGAGTATTATTGGACATTTGGGTTATGTTATGACACATTTTCTTTAATGACTATATAAAATCATAATGATGCTCATGGTGATTTGCACCAACAATTCTGTTCAATTATAACATACTGCAATTCAACTATTGAACTTCTTTGCATTACCTTTCCTCTGATGATGCATGCCTTTGCATGTTATAGACTGGTACAAATGACATTTTCTTAAACAACAAAATATAATCATAATTGTATGGGGTTCAACAAATCTATTCCATTGTTCAGGGATTAAATGTTTTGATAACTTTTACTTTTTGATGATGCCTGTGCATGTTTTGGCTTGGCCTAAGGGAACAAAGAGGGATTCATACGTACATAAAAAACAATATAAAAAGATATTGCAAAGTCACAATTAAAGCAAAATGTAACTTTTTTCTTCTCTATCCGAGTGTGGGTGACTCTTGGGCCAGCTTAGATGGGATTTGTCCAGACACAGTCGGCCCAATGTGAACAGCCTTGTTGTGGAAAGCATCCTATTCATACGGCTCTCTATTCTTCTCATGCTAATCCAGGGAAAACCTGTTAGGCCGCTCTCCAGCAGGAAGAGATGGATTGACACTTAGTATTTAAATGAGCCCTCCTACAGAAAAATGGATATCTCTGATCACTGAGCATGTGACTGGTTTACCTGTACATGTGTCAGACAACAAAAGGCATATTAAATACATCTACAAACCAGCACCTGGAGACAACTTCAACTTGGTAGAAAATGGTCATTATTATCTTAACTTGTTTTTTTGTCTTTTGTGATATTTTTAATTTTTATTATTATTAATTTTACATTTCAATCCACAATGATAAAGTTTAGATTTGTATGTTTTGGATGAAACCACTAGAGGGGGACAGTTCGCGCATGGGCCGTGTGTGCGCACTAATTGATGCAGGTGTTGCTGAATGTGAGTCGCCGAAAACTTTGAAATGAGTGGGTAAGTGTGGTCTAAATAAACTGAAGGGGATACATAAAAATAAAACAAACAAAAACAAAGCTGTGGGAAATGAAACAAGGGGCCAAATGCGCCAACATTGACCTGACAAAGACAAAAGTAGATTTGCAGACACAGCTTTTTAATCTTTTTATATCTGGTGTGACAAACGATCATACTTAAATAAAAGTCACAATGAAGCGGCGCGTGTAGGCTGATAGTTGGCCTATGGGAAACGTATTGTATTTTGTTGATTCTTGTGCTTAATAACTGGTTTTATTGAAACTCTGTAGAATATTCCATTCCCCCAAAACACGATTGTCCAGGTATGAGGTGTGAATGGTTTAGGTTGTAAGCGCCTGAATTCACACCGGTGCTTTGTATTTCCTCACATGCAAAGTAGGTTCTTTGCAAAAGGAACAGGCCCTGCATTTTGCCAACGGGGTTTCTTCTAATCCAACTTGTTTTCACGGTCTTGCTGGGAAGCGAGAGCTTGCACATTAGCACTACGTTAAGTTTGGACAAAAGACACGCATTCCCGAAACTTTAGGATTTAAGGTGTGAATGGATTTGTGCGCAGGGAGAGAGCGACGCTGCGCGCAAAACGGCGCCGCGCCATTGGCCTAAAATTAAACTCAGGATAGATCTGCTCTCGAATAAGTCAGGCTACAAAGTATGACAAGTGAGTCAAACAACTGTATTTCAAGCGTTCGTTTTTTTTGCAGTAGCCTAATAGTCTGTAGATTTTATTTCTATGTGTTTTTCTGTAAAGAAAGAAAGAAAAAGACTAATGTGTGTTGCGTCTTTCTTCCTACTTGTTTATTTGCCAATTCTTTTGTATATTCTGTTAGAAAGTGTTGATTGCACATTAAATTAAATACTCAACCCATTGTGTGGATTTTTATTTCTAATTGACCTACAATCCAAAGCATTTAAGCATTCAACCACCCGCTCTGTTCCATTCACGCACACGTTTTTCCTTAATGGTTTAGAAGTGAAAAAACCCACAACGCTCCCTGACGATCTGTTGTGCTTAATTTAAAAAAATAACACTAATAATTCTACAATAAATGTAGTAATAAGTTCTAGTCGAATTGCAACATGTTGGATATTTTCCGCGCGTTTACTTTCGGTTTTCTGTGCGTAAAACTATAACTGCACAAAGATGATAGTCCTTGTACTGCTTGTATGTACATACATGCCCAATAAGTTGTATTTGCATGTGTATTGTTGCCCCCACTTTGTACAAATCCCCTCCCCACCCCCCGCGGTGATCACTCTTTCTGTTCACAGATAACGCCTCGATTACGCTGCGGGATTTACATGAAACTGTTAATTGTTTGCTCTTCAAATAGAGCCAGCCTGGAGCCAACAGTCTGTCAGAAGTTAAGGACCGGCCCTGCAGTGCCACCCCCTGCCCCCTCTTCCACGGCTGCACTATTGCGAGCGAGCACCGCTGATCAGCATGACAAAACACTGGCCAGAGCCCAGCCTCTTGGCACCACCCGCTCTGCTCCACCTGGGAGATCGTCAAGACCATCAACTTGACATCCCCAGACATGCTCATCACACAGCGCGTCCTCACCACGGGCTCGCACGGATAGCTCCTGCCCAGCACTGGTCGTCTTCTCACCGGCCTCACGCGTGTCAACCTCGGCTGCAGGACGGTCACCCGCCTCGCTCTCAGCACCTTCCTTCAACTTTCATGGAGAGCGCGGTGGCCCCGGAGTCGCTGTACCCACAACCCGACGATGTGGACTTTAAAAAGGACACAATTAAACGGGATCCGTGGAATAATGAACAGAAGAAGAGCAGCAAAGGCGCAGGAAAGAAGAAGAACTATCAGAGATACCCGAAGCCTCCGTACTCCTATCTGGCTATGATTGCGATGGTAATCCAGCGCTCCCCAGAGAAGAAACTTACGCTTTCTGAGGTAAACGAGTTTGACAGTTTTCATTATTAAATGTCTTTTCTTTTCAAAGCTCATTTGAATGGCGCACAACTTTACGCACATTTTTTCCTGTCCACGCGCAAGGCTTTGGTTTGCTTTGTGTCAAATTACCCTGAGCTCTGTGTACAGTTACAGTGACACTAAACAGTTACATCGCACTGACACTTGCCTGCCATCATTATCAGCTTTGTTTTGATAAGGTTTCTCTCTGGTGAAACCAGGCCCTGAATCTATCAGAACAAAGATAAGATAAAGATCCAGCATGTATACTTTCAATTATTGTTTTATCTCACTTTAATTCATTCATTAGAAAAATATTTAGTTTTTAAAATAATCATAAATGTACTAATTTACCCTCAGATCTTGAAGGAGATCAGCACACTTTTCCCATTTTTCAAAGGAAATTACAAGGGATGGCGGGACTCTGTGCGACACAACCTGTCTTCATATGACTGCTTTGTCAAGGTTTGTATATTTATTCTCTTAGCATCTTTTTTATAATGATTTCATACACATTTTATAGATATCATCTCATTTTCTCTGCTCACAGGTCCTGAAGGACCCAGCTAAGCCTCAGGGTAAAGGAAACTTTTGGGCTGTGGAGTTAAGTCGAATTCCTTTGGAGCTTCTGAAGAGGCAGAATACGGCCGTCTCTCGACAGGATGAGACCATCTTTGCTCAGGACCTGGCCCCGTACATCCTGCAGGGGCAGAAGATTGAACCGATGGTGACGCCCCCTGAGCATGTCACCTCACTACCCGCTATGCGCTCCAGAAACCTCTCCCCGCCCCAGGATGACATGTTTCGGCCCAAACTGGACTCGTCCTTTGCCATAGACTCCCTTCTGCACAGCTTCAGGCCGTCTAGTGCCACAGGAGAGGTGGAAGTGTCTAAAGAGTGTTGGGGCGATGTGGAGCGCTCCCGAGGCTCCCCACCACGCCCACGATATGCCTCCTCTGCCCGCAGTGCCTCTGCCAGCTCTGCCAGTCCCGCATCCTCCTCCTCTGAGGATGAGTGGAGGGGGGTGTCCCTCCCGGGGAAACGTGTTCAAGATGAAGCTGAATCAGACTGTTACGAGGAGTACAAACCAGCGCACAAATCTGCCCGAAGGGAAACAGTGGCACCTCCATGGGAGCTGCCAACCTCCTATGCCAAATATGCTCCTCCAAACGCTGTGGCCCCGCCCAGTATGCGTTTCAATGGGGGTCCACTCATGCCTCTTCATGGTGGGCTCCCTATTTATGGTTATGGCAGCTCGCCTGTTGCACCAGGACACTTCCTGGGGCACACATACTGGCCAATACTTCCCAACGGACGGGTGTCTGTTCAAGCCCCTCCGCTCATCATGGACCTGGACAATATGCTCCAATCTGTGCCTCCAAACAAGAGTGTGTTTGACGTCCTGGTGCCGCCAAACCAGAACTCACACCATCAGCCGCCCGGTCACTACACGCTGCAAAACGGACCGTCACTGAACAGATATCCTCAATATTGACCCCTGAGACCGGCAGAGAAGCTTTATGGACCAACCCTTTAACTGTAATACAGTCTGATATTCAGATGTGAAATACATGCTTTTAATGCATCATTATTTACTGTATAACCAAACATGGAACTACCTCAGTCTGAAACGACCAGCATGTATTTCCACAGACTCTTTGCACTGCCAGGTTACCTGCACTGTTTTTAATGTCGTTTGCCAGTTGTGACTCTTGTTGTTGGTCCTATGGATGTCAGTGACAGTGAGCAGTGTTATTTATTGTATTGTAAATTGTAGCAAAAAACAAAACACTACCTCATCTTTTATAATGAACTTTAATTGCTGATCTCTTTGCACTATTCTGATGTGATTTTCAACGTCAAACCTCAGCAGGTGAATGTAATGATTTTCTTCTTTTTGTGCCTTTTTTTAAATGGTGTTTAAAAGTGTTGTAATCTGCTTGTTCAGAAGAAAAAAGATTTTACATAAATGCTGTTTATTTTTAACGTGTTTGACTGTTTTTTTTTAAAGATTGTAAATTCAACCACACTTTAGACCAGGGGTCACCAACCTTTTTTCAGCTGAGGGCTACTTTAGGAGCATTAAGTTGTCCGAGGGCTACCAGTAAAAAATAAATCCTAAATACTTAAATGTACACTGTTCACTTATAGGATATTGATCCCATATTATATTAAAATAGCTTTATTTTAAACTCATACTGAGTCACAAGAACAGAAATAACTGTAATTTTAAGAATCAGATTCAAGAAACTGAAGTGTTTTACACCTCAGAAAAAGTCCCAAGGGCTACTGGGCATGCCTCAAAGGGCCCCTTGGTGCCCGCGGGCCCCACGTTGGTGACCCCTGCTTTAGACAATCAGATCCATGTTTAGAGCAAATAGATTTTCATTAGAGCCTAATTCTAATCTAGAAAAGCAAGGAGCGAGACAACTTCAATTTAGCAGGTTTCCTAAATTCAAGATAATGAACCAATGCACTCAAAAAGTTGACTGCCAGGATATTTTGCATATTTTGTGGCCAAATCAAAAGAACTGTATTTTGAACCTTTGTGATGGAATGACACAACACACACCCATCTGATTTACAATTACATGGACTATCTGCGGCCATCAGCCTCCTGCTGCTCTCATTGCATATCTCTTTATCTGAGCCTACGCATGCCTGCCCTGCCTCATCATCCTTCCTCTGCTCGTTCCGGAGTTGTTGGGAGGAGGGGACGTCACTTTTCAGCAGCACCCCCCCCTCCTCAAACATGCGAAAGTGTCCTATATAAAAGCTGAACTGGTGAATATCAGTGTTGTTCTTATCTTATCTGAAATACTTTGGCAATACTAAACTAAACATGACACCGCACTATGTATAAACTTAATACTTGCAGCATTGTCTAATAATAGGAAGAACTCGACAATATAAACATCTCCATCCACTTAAACACATGCAGTTGGCTTTGCACAGTTTGTAGTTTATTAAAAAGGTACAAATCCAGTTTTATGATTCTTGTTTAGAGGTATTTTAGTTCATTTATTTCTACAGTTAAAGTGTGCGTTAGGTTTGTCACAGTATAAAGACGTCCTCCCATGATGCACAAACTCCACTCTGTCCCCCCCCCCCTTGTTGCTGACTGGTCATCTTACCCCGTCGTTTCACACTCCCTCTTGTGCCATACGGTATTCAAAGACACTGCCCCTCTCTGGAAATGTTTCATTCAAACGGCGCCGCTTAGTTTGGGGTTTTCCGTTCGCCTCCTCCCCTCTTCCGTAACCCCCTCCTCCGGGTGTGTACAGGCAGAACATGTCCTGCAAGCAGAGGGACAACTCCATATAGTGATACAACTGTGGACACTTTTTTAACCTCTTAACCCCCGCCTTAACCAGTTTGGTTCTACCCAAATCTAAAATGTTACAGCCTACAGGCCAGAGTAAGGCCTCATTTAAAAGCTAACTCTTTTTCATCACACTGCATTTTTGTGGCTTTTTCTGTTGCATTTTCTGAGCTTTTTTTTTCACTCTCAATCACTCTTTTATTGCATTGTCATCCTCGTTTTCGTCTCATTTCGTTGCCATTTCGACACTTTTTTCAAGAAGCCTTTAGATTTGGGTAAAGCCAAACTGG
Source organism: Gobius niger (assembly GCF_951799975.1). Lineage (NCBI taxonomy): Eukaryota > Metazoa > Chordata > Actinopteri > Gobiiformes > Gobiidae > Gobius > Gobius niger. The sequence goes on from NC_136869.1 coordinate 14,588,459, forward strand.
GGAACATGTGCTCGGTTCAGGTGGGGGTTAAGAGGTTAAAAAGGCATAAGAAACGATCATACCCCTGGTTGAAGAGTGACACTCGTCTTCGCTCCGAGATTGAGGAGTCGGCCATCTTGTCTCTTAAGAAGGTTCAGTCCTGCAGCTCCATCCTCACCACCTGAGCATCAGATTAGAATTTTAAGAAATGCAAATGTTAAATCCTACACTATGTCATTTAAAATCTTATTGGACATTCAAAACTGGCAGTGAAGAGCTAAAAACAATTTCTGCCAGACACTGAAGGCGATTTGAACGTTGAAATTATCAGTCTAGCTGATAATTTCAAGCTTCAAAACACAGGTGGGCACCAAATCAGCAGGTGTGTTTTGAGACTAAATCTGCAAAATGCTTTTTTTTTTTACATAATTTACCATCGAGACCATAGGGGCGGAAGGAGCGTCTTTCCGTCAGCACCGACAGCACCACCTCGTTTCTGAACAGGAGTTTTCGGATCACACCATCTCCTCCTAAATATTTCCCTTCACCTCCAGAGTTGGGACGTAAGGAAAACTGCTCCAAGATCACTGGATATCTAGAGAGGGGACAATCATGCTCACTTAAATAAATATTAGAGGCAGTGAACAATAGCAGAAATAGGTATATATATTATGTAATGTTAGGGCTCCATTGAAAGAGTAAAATCTGACGGGACAATCCTGGTTAAGTAACAGGAAAAAGTAGAGGATGATCTCGTCACCTCTTTTCCAGTATTTCCGGGTCAGTGATGCGGGTGTTGGTCATGTGACTGTGGACTCCGCTGCGCCCGTTCCAGCCTGGCCCTGCCCCTGCTCCCCCAGCGACAGTCTCGTAGTAGCCAACCTTCTCACTGCCAAAGGAGATGTTATTCATGCAGCCCTGGTAAAAAATAAAAATAAAAATTGGCAAATCACTTTGAATCATTTCTATCGTATTATGAATATGAATTACTACTGTGGTATATTTAAGCTTTTTTATGTTACCTGTGATGCGGAGCAAACTTCAAATGCTTTAAATATGACGTCGACAACTCTTTGGGACGTGAGCACATTTCCGCCAACCACGGCCGCGTATTGAGACGGCTGCAGGATTGAGCCCGGAGGGATGATGACTTTGATGGGGGCTAGACAACCCTGGAGAAAATATAAAAATTTAAAGTCAACCATTTACTATACGTTTACTACGAAATGCTCCGAACTGTCACCTGATTCAGTGGGATGTCCTGTCCAACCATGCAGCGTAGACAGTAGATGAGGGCTGAGAGAGTAATGGCTCGAGGAGCATTACAATTACCCCAAACTTCTGTCCCCGTCCCGGTGAAGTCAAACACTGCGCTTCCCTGGAACAATATGTAGTACACTTATGCTAATTAAAGGTACGGAATGTAGGAGCTCATTTATTTATTATCTAGGTCTATTGCCCCACACCTCTTCTTCGTTAATTTGGACTCGTAATCTGATTGGCGTCCCGTCATCCATGAAATCCTCCGACTCCACCTCCAAAGAGCCCGTCTGCTGTCGTCTGCGCTGTGCGAAGTCTCTGAGCATGTCCCTCACAGCCAGCTCTGCATTGCTCTAAAACACATGCAATAAAAGCACCCCCGTAAATGTACTATCACTACTGCATTATCAGCACGTGCAACATCTATATCACAGGAAACAAAAACACTGTTGTAATAATGTTATGTAAAAAATATTCTTCTATATCTGCCATTTACCTGAATGTATCCCATGTACGCCTGCACCACGTCCAGACCGTAGCAGTCGATCAGTTCTCCCACGAGCTGGCTGCCTCTCTGATTGGCCGCCACCTGAGCCCGCAGGTCTGACAGGTTGTCATGGAGATTGCGAGTCCCGGAGCATCCTGGATAGTCCGCCGGAGCCATGAGAGCTTCAGTTACAGCTAAAGTTGACAAAATGCAGAAGTTAGGGCCGAATGTAAACCCCCTTACCGCCTGTGAGTACGTTATCTCCAGTTCAGCTTTACCCAAATCTAAAAGCTTCTGGACTGGACCTTACAGCCTATAGGCCAGTGTCACGCGTCATTTGAAAGCTAAGACCTACAAAACTGACCTAAACATATCTTTTTCCTTGCGTTGTTGCCGTGACTTTTTTCACTCTCTTTTTCACTTCACGTTTGCCACTATTTTGCTGAATTTTCCAGATTTTTTTATGGCTTTTTTTAATTGCGTATTTGTCACATTTTTTCTGCACTTTTGAGGGGTTTTTGTTGCGTTTTCATCCTCGTTTTCTTCTCGTTTTTCGTCGCTATTTTGAAGCTTTCAGGTGGGGGTTAGGAAGAAATATGAGTAAAACAGTGTGTTTATTATATGATGCCTTCTCTTCCAAATACAGTGGGTCCTATCAGTATTATATGAATAGTGTAAGTTCAAGAAAATACATGCTAAAAAAAAACATACAAACAATATTTAGCTCCACCGCTGTTTGTAGCTAACATAATTCATCTTTGGCTTCATTGCAATATTTTACTTAACAATTTCAACAAAGTAAATTAAGCAATTGTATCAAATAACTAAAGCAAAATGTGTCCCTAAACAAGGCTAAAAATGGAAGTAAATGACAAAATATGAATACTGCATCACATAGCAGTGCGATAACAATAATTTTTCGATATCTTGTGTAGCTCTATTATTGTACCTTCTTCTTGAAAGACCCCAGCAGTGACCAGTTTAAAGGAGGTGAAAACAGCGCCCTCTTGCAGTAGGGATGTGGAGTGTGGAGGCATCGATCCTGGAGTGATTCCTCCTATGTCAGCATGGTGCCCTCTGCTGGCCACGAAGAACACAGGCCGACTCACGCTCTTTCTGAACACCTGCAAAGAAATAACAATTGACACAAAATTAGGGAAGTAACATTAAAAAAAAGTGAATAAAAAGAGATTAGGGATCTTTATGATACAATAAACTTACTGGAGTGATGACAGTGAGATCTGGGAGGTGGCTTCCTCCAGCACATGGGTGATTACTAAGAATGACATCGCCTTCTTTCAGGCTATTGCCCAAAGCTCTGATCTGCAATAAAAACCAAGAGTGAGGCACTTGTATATTTACGCTAAAGAAGGCAGTCCTGAAAACACACTTGATACTGGACAGTCTCCTGCATGGCCCCCAGGTGGACAGGAATGTGGGGTGCGTTGGACACCAAACCTCCGTCCGGCCCAAAGACAGCACAAGAGAAGTCCAGGCGCTCTTTGATGTTGGTGGAGATGGACGTTCTCTGGAGGACCCTGCCCATTTGCTCTGAGGGGAGAATAATCAAAACACAGCTGATACTTTGACCCACATTTCTTTGATCGTTCGTGTGTTCGTCTTTTGTACCCGCTATGCTCATGAAGCGATGGGAGAAGATGGAGAGCTGCACGCTGTTCAGCTCAGTTCCCAGGAGACAGTGAGGGTCGGAGCCAACATCAATACACACGTCGCCCCCTTCTGTCAGCTTGGCCACACAGCACGGCTCCACCAGGATAGTGCTGAGGAACAGAACGTGCATATTTACTTTCTGAACTGTGGTGCTGTGAACAAACACCCAATAAAACGAATAAAATACCTGCTGCTTACCTGTTCTTATCAATAATGATTGCTGGACCCTGAATGCTGTAGCCACACGGCAGCTCCTCCCATAGATAGACATTCGTGTCCAGGTATCCACCCTCAAAGTAGCACTTAGTGACCTACAAAATAAAAGTTTACTGCACTTTCAAACACCTCACCTTTTCTGAATTGTGCGATACACACTGTAACAGGCTTTGCTGCTTTTTGTTTATCCGACTTCTTAAAAATAGATTTGATTCCAGATTTTCCGCACCCCCGGACTCTGATGTCATCCACCACAATGGGCCTTCCTGAGATTGTGAAGCCGAACTCCTTCAAGTAACTACGAGAGAGAGAATACGTGACTAGTATTGCCAGTAACTCCAAAAAATACTGCATTTGACACCAAAACATCAAGACACAATGTTGGCAAAACAGTCAAACAAACATGCATGCAGAGGTGGGAACAGGTTTTTGTAAGTCGATGGCCTCACTTTGTAGACCTCTTATTCTTCGTATCCTATTTTCCTTTCATTTTCTGCATTGGAGATTGTTTGGCTGGTTTGTGAGTCCAGTGCAGGACAATAAGATGTTGTTCATGTCATTGTGAGTTAAAGGAATTGTTTAGACAAGATGTATTTTTTGAGAAGAAGCATCAAGATCTTTCACGACATGAAATCGAATCACAAATCCATTTAGTCAAGTCTTGCAACTCGACTTGCATGTCCACATCTCTGCATACATGCCTCGACATCAATAAATGCAATAATGTAATGAAAAAAACGCTATAATACCGTTTGGTGAAGGCACTACGGAAGTCTCCAGCTTTACAGGATTGTGCATTAGGAGGAAATCCAGCAGCTGTGACCATGAGAGCACAATCAGTCCCCTCGTAACGCAGGTGCAAGAAAACCTCTGTTGTTATCTGCCCACTGGGGAGAACACAAAGCAAACTCATTCTTTTGCTAACATGAGATAATAGTGAGGGATTTGCAAATTAAAGAGAGAGAAAGCAGGTCAAGCATCAACTGCCTCCTGACCTGGTGAAGCCGCGCGAGCACAGCGTGTCATGGCAGCGTTTCGAGAGATTGTCCACTCTTCGATTCAGCTCTGGGTAAGACTCTTCTTCGTATTTCAGTGAACAAGGCTCCTGCACTTCTTCAACCACATCAGCCAGGGCTAGACCATAGGCAGACAACACGCCACTGTATCTGAAGATTACATAAGGGCACGAATACATGATCTCGTAATAATAATAAGATTGTTATATCTGTTACGGCTGACAGTGTTGGGCAAGTTACTTAAAAAGTGTAATATATTCTATATAAGAGTTTATAGCTATATTATACTATTAACTATATAAAATGTAATATGTTTGTATTACATATTACTGTTTCAGTTCAAATGTAGCTGAGTTACACTACTTTGAGTTACTTTTGGCAAAATACAAAAGGAAAATAATAAGTAATAAAGGCACGGAGCAAAAATGCAGTCAGAGATTTCCTTTTCCATCGCTTTCCCCCATTCTCTCGTGTTTTGTTTTGACGACATTAACTACAGACTGCAGATCTTATACACCAATGTCCAATTTGGGCAGAGTTTGGCATTTTTATGTTCATACATTTAAATACACTTGTAACTCAAGTCACTTGAATTGTAATGACTAATATATTCCTGTATATTGTTTAAGTAATAGGTTATATTCCTTAGTTACTGAAAAAAACTAATGTATTTTTGTAACTTGCTAGTTTTGTAATACGTTACCCCCAACACTGCGGCTGATTATGCTTACTTATGAATGAAGACGCTCTTCATTCCCAAGGCTCTTGCGATGGCACAAGCGTGTTGCCCTCCGGCGCCCCCAAAACAGGCCAGCACATGTTGAGACGTATCATGCCCCTTAGCCTGAAGCAAAACTAATGATGAGTGTCCAATACATGACATTTGTGTATTCAAACTGGTCATTTTCAGGTTTTAAATATAATATGACATTAAGTGTCTTTACAGAAGGTATTATATAACCCAGGTCGACTTAAATAAATGCTCGTACCTGAGTCAGCGCTCTGATTGGTCGACACATGGCCTCATTTGCAACACGTATAAATCCCATGGCGACTTCCTCCATGCTCATCTCCGAATCGTTGCTTGGTACTTTACTGTTTTGCATGTGGTTGACTGAAGACTATAAATGTACAAATTATGAAGTGTTACAGAAGTGAAATTTTTAAAAAAAACTGGTCAATGTGGCTTTACTTGTGATTGGTTAGACGACAGGAAAGCATTGATGTCTTGGGTGAGCTGCTGGAAGTGCTTCGTTGTTTCCTCTAAAGAAAGCGGCTCATCCTCCCCGGGTCCAAAGATTTTGGGGAAAAAGGACGGCAGGAGGCGACCAAGAGCTAAGTTAGCGTCCGTGACGGTGAGGGGACCGCCTAGAACACGCAAATCACACTCACTGACATGAAGTACGTCAAAACGGTCTTGTGCAATTGCAGTGGCTTGTGTTATGACAAACAGATGTGTAACTCTCTTATTGGCTGAAAATACTGCAATATTAACATGTGGTTTGATAGTTTTGCATTTAAAGAAATCCAAGAAATGTATGAAATTTGACTGATAAATCAAAAATCCGATTATACTGTGATCCGCCTCCAAAGACATAAACAGAGAGAACATCTTGGGGCAACTGTACTACTTTGAGTTACATAATGTGCTGGACCTTTGCCAGAATTCAATACTGTGTTACGCCTGAAAGAGTTGACCAATCGGTGGTGTCGATTTTGGCTTGAGCCTTTAGGGAGGAGCGTTACCAGATACATGAGACACTCATGAGAAACCAGTGGGAAAAGGAATAACGTGAGACACATGGGAACGCTAGAAGAAAAACAGACAAAGCACACTTCTTGTACCTTTTCTGTAGCAGGCTGGTCCCGGGTGGGCTCCTGCAGACTCTGGACCAACCACAAACATCCCCGATCTTAAAGGGCAAGTCAACAGTCATGAAATGTCCCGTACACAGACGGTACAACATCATACAGTATTGCACTTCTGATTCACTGAGCCTGACCTGAAGAAGAGCCTGGATCCTCCGCCAGCCGCCACTGTGTTGATGTCCAGTTGAGGGGCCTGAAGAGTGACCCCGGCTGTTGTAGCCTCAAAGACGTGCTCGTACTGTCCCGCATATCGGCTCACGTCAGTCGAGGTCCCTGAAAGATTGAAAGATATAGATTTACTTGGGTATTTTACATCCCTGTTCATATTCTGTGCATTTTTGGGTATACCAAACTTAAAAGTGCGTTACCTCCCATGTCAAAGCCAATCACGGGTTTCTTCTCCATTTGGCTGTACGAGGTGATTGCATACCCCACGACTCCCCCTGCAGGCCCAGACAGAACAGCTCGTGACCCACAGAACTGCCCCATTGGAGTCAGTCCACCGTCCGACTGCATGAACAGCACATCCACATCCTGCAACGACGTACAGAGTCACTAAAAAGTTGGTGAATTAATTGAAAAGTGTCGATTTAGACCTTGAGGGCGTCCTTGAAACCAGCCGTGAAGCCTTTTAAATACTGCCGTATCTTGGGGGTGAGGTAGGCGTCAGCACAGACAGTGTAGCCCCGAGGAACTGCTCTGACCATGGGCATGACCTCGCTGGACAGAGACACCTGTGTGAAGCCGAGGCGCCGTGCCAGCGAGCCCACTGCCTTCTCATGATCTGACCATCTGAAGAAGAAACAAACAAAAGACAATGTTATTACTCAGTCACTATTACTTATGTGCACCTGCTATCATTATAACTATTTACTCACTTCCTTTACAGCTCAATAATAGCATCGTGATAGTAGGATGGAAATGGCTTCACCAAAAGTGTAATAACATGTCATTTATAGTAATAACGAGGACAAAAGACACACATCTAATTTATGGCATGGTAATATGGCTCGTCATACCCCTTACCCTTTGCCTCACCCAGTACAAAGACTTTAAATGACCAGGAACATGGTTAGTATTTTCTTGGTAATAACAGGGCAGCAAAATGCATTATCCCTTGTTTGCCTTAGTTACAGTGCTGCTTCCATCCTATTACAATGTTATTACTACGACGTAAAGTAAAGTACAATAAATACGCAATGCTGCTTTCAGAATGCAGAGAACTAGTTTTCATGAGAAGCCTTTCAAACCATTACTAATTAAAGCAAACTATGTCTTGAGGTCACATCTCTTAAGCACACATCCCACAAACATGTAAATCCAATCAGACCAGTGTCTTTGAATGCTTGAAGGATATGACCTTTACCATTGCACATCATCACAAAGTCACCGATAATTAATGAAATCTAAAAAGTTCCTAAGCTACAGAAGTAACAGCAGCCAGCAGTACTGACGTGTATGAGTGCAGCAGCAGGACGGCGAGACTGCTGATGCCCCGGGACAAGACCCCTTTGAGGTCCTTCTCTACTTGCTCCAAATCCAGTTCTTTCCACACTTCCAGAGAGTCACCCGTGCTGCCTGCCACAAAAAACACACAAACAAATAATTGTTTCAGGTTAACACAGAGCAATAAAGGCCTGCAAAATATCTGTGCCTGTGGTGCATGTTTTAGCTAGGCATGTGGTACTCAGTTAGCTGCAATCTTAGACTTTTTCACTTTAATTAGAGGTAATGTAATGTATGCATTAGTAACACAAGTTGTTGGGTGTTTCCCACCTATTACATCCAGTTAAGGGTCTAGGTCTATTTTAGAGCCTTGTTAGTCCTGGTTTACTAATGGTTTAATCTTGATTTGGCCTGGTGGTGTTTGGAAGGTCAAATATATCATGAGGTGGTGGTTGGGGTGAAAATTGAAGGCCACTGGTTTAGATTATTCAGCCGACACAAGTGAAAGACAGCAAAGTGACAAGCTGGGTGGCAGATGGTGTTTCAATAATGTCAGAATATGATTTAAACAAAGTCAGTGTTCTGCTAAAACACACCTGTGACACAGCGCTTGGCGTCACCTCTGGGCAGCTGACAGCCATCTTGTCTGAGAACCACTCGCTCATCCACCTCGATCACCTCCTCATAAAGCACTTCTGGTACAGCAACCTCCTTTGTGGACACATGAAAAGTTATCCCATTAAAAGAGAGAACGTTAACTTCAAACTCCAGATACAGATATGAGATAGAAGTAACCTTAAGCGCTTGCAGGCCAAGAAAAACTGTACATTGTAATCTTGCTGATAACCTTAAAGTCCGATGGATTGTGAATTGCAGCTTCCACTGTTGAGTGACCACTTGCGCCACTGATTTTACAGCATTTGAGGCCAATTAACAAGGCTTACAGATGTCACTGTCACAAATTGAAATGCAAAAGTAAAATCTGGGACATCCTAAAAAAAATTGGGCAGTGCATTCAGTTGAAAAGTGGACTCTTGCACAAGCTGCCTTTTTCTGCAAACATGTTAACTGGTAACTTATTGCACAGAGACAATTGTAAACATTAACAACAAGAGGCATGAAGTTACAAACCAAATCAAACAGCTTTGGCCGGGCCTGTGTGCCGATATGCAGCAGGTCTTTGAAGCCCTTGGTGACCAGGAGCGCCGTCCTCTCGCCCTCCCTCTCCAAAAGCGCGTTGGTCGCTACAGTCGTGCCCATTCGAATCCAACCGATCAGTGAGGTGTCCACAGGCTGGTCACGGGGGTAAGGCCTCCCGGTTTCCTGAAAAACACTTACATTTACAGAGAAACTCCAGGAAACCAAGACAAATGAGCGTTCCTTGTTTGTGTGAGCCTTCATGAACAAAGAGTGAGGTTTGTGTTTACATAAGGGTCAGGTAATACCGGCCTCTCGAATTCTTTCAATGGATCACATGTAATTTAAATTCTAATCTACTTAAGGAACATGCGTTTTTTCCAAACATACAATGGGTCACTTTGCTACACTGTGATTGGAGGCGTAATTTCCAGACAAATAGCATCAAATTGTTTAGACTACATTCTAAAACGCTTGTCTTACCTCCTCCAATACTCTTCGGATGCCCTCTGTGGGTGCATCTTTGTAGTTCTGAGGGTCCCAGGACAGCAGCTTCAGGACCCTCTCGCGTCCATCGGGCATCCGGGCAAACACATCAGTGAAGGTGCCCCCTCTGTCAATGGCAAAGTCAAATCTCCCTTTGGTCTCGGCCATTGTCTCGGAGGAGGCAACTTCTACTGGGCCAGCTGGTTAGACTGTAAAGCCAGAGCAGAGGAATCACGAGATAAGTAACATCTGTTAAGAGGAATAGGAGACCTGTGCAGGTGCAGGAAAGCACGAGGGAGGGAGGGGCAGTTCTGAAGTTTACGCACGCAGCGATGTGTCAAAGCAATACAAAAACGTGAGCCATTCACGTGGGACAAAGGCGCGCTTTATCAGTTCTTATGTTCGCTTTCACCATCTCTACTCGATGAATGATTTATGGCTTTCTTAAAACTAGCCTGTAGCTGCATAGGCGAGAATGCTGCTGTGGCCAGTTTTGACCATTTTCCCGAACGCATTCAGACAAACGGCTATTTACGCAAGCGCTAAACGTCACTTACTTTGGCTCTATCGCTTTAATCTTTGATAATCCCCTCACTGGCGGGTTCTCCTCGCGAAGCACCGTCCACAGGATCCAGTCGCGTGTCTGTACTGTCTGTACTCCACCCTGCGAGAAACTCGAGCCGCTCCGCTCAATGCGCCCCCAGAGCTGGAGCAGGGGAGACCGGGGGGAATGTGAACGCTGCTACAGGAGCGAATATCGCCGCGGCTTTATTTAAAGGACCCGCAGCATCATAAAACTGACACGTTTTTGACGTGGTTAAATCTATGATGTTCTCAGAAGATTGGGTTACGAAGTTTGTCCTTCTCAGGCTTCTGTACGGGACACAGTTGAAATGGGTGTTTTGCAAAAATGTAAACAACGGAGCGAACATATCATTTCTTCTGCATCAGTATGAAAGAAAAGTGAAGCAGTTATTTGCATTTTCAGACATTTTATTCGGGCCTGTAACAGCAGCCCCGGCGCCTTATTCAGCATCTTTGTAAGGATGTCACAGATAAGCCTGTGCACACAGTAAACGTAAAGTGTTCATAACATAAATAAAACCCATTGGAGCACATATTCTCTGTCACATAAACCCTATTGCATTACCATGATCAATAACTTCCCTGGCTACAAACATTTCTCCAATGATTCCATAAATCCACACAAATAAAGCGGATCACAAAATAATGCCATAGCCTGCTGATGAACACATCCATATATTTGACAACTGTGCACACGTCACAAACAATAATAACAGGAGAAAGTGAAAACCCAACAATAAGGCACAAAGAGTCACATTGTGGCACAAAAGTGTAACAGTCGTCTGTGCAGTAAGGCCTTTCTATGAGTCTGTTGTCATAAACACCCTGCTACTGTGATAGGTAAGTGCACTTCAGGTTAATGTGTTCAGGTATACTGTATGTTGTGCAAAGCATTGACTGCAGGTTAACTACGTTTGCTCTCAGTCATCCAGGAATTTGTCATTGTAGTCGAGGCTACTGCAGGTTTACTACTTCCTCATAAATATCCTGCTCAGTACTGTCAACATTCAGTGAAATGCGAAAGTGTTTTTCAGTGTCATAAATAACAACTATTAGTGAAGGCGGATGTGCTAAGATACACAGGGTTAACATCCCTTTAATACGACTGTTACAAAATACATTAATTTAGGTACCGTGGCTCCCTTCTCTGATCTATTCAGTCCTGTAATCTCAGTGGCAGTTCTGGCATCTTGGATGACACTTTTGGTTGTTAACATTGCAGCGACATCCTCCACTTGTGTCTCCAGGACCCTAAGGGGAAATCACACACAGAGTATTAGACTTTCCATTTTTCATATTTTTTACTTTTTTAAAAAAAACTTTTCTTATCGTGTTATATATATAGTTTTTTGTAGTTTTGCATTACTGCACGGTGCACCTGTACAGCACTTTGGGGCAGAGATGACAATGTTTTTGTAAATGTGCTTCATAAGTAAACTTGACCTTGACCACTGATTGACCAGAGAAAGCAATGGTACAATAGAAATGTATATGTTCAGTCTAAAATGTTGGGCTAATCCTAAACGTGTTCCCATTGTACACTGTATCAAAATGTGTTACCTTGGGTCCCCAGCGAGGCCCTCTGGTCACCCAGCAGATCTCTGTGTGGCAGACAGTGCAGCGTAGCCAATCACAGCCATCTCTCTTCTGGACTATGATACTACACTGAGGACAGTGCATTGCCTCACCGGACTGCACAAGCGTCTACAAAAGAGCACTGACCGGTCAGAAAACATGAGGTAAATGTTTCACTGACATATATGACATCCTGCTGAATGGACATTTAGCATTATAACTGCTACATACAGAGACTGCATGACTAACCCACCTGTAGCAGATGTGTTGTTCTTCTCGCAGCAGAGTCATTAATCGCACGAGCTGCAAGATCATCCTGATATTGCTTACAGTTCATTCCCTCATGAATAGCCTAAAAACGTAAAACCAAAGCTTTTTATGTCCACTTAAAATGAGCAACTCAAGGTAACATCATGTATAGTTAAAAAATATGAACTAAATAAGAGATCGATGATTTAGTATTGGTATTTTGTTAAATGGAGCATAGTACCTTACAGATGAGGCAGTTGTGTTTCCTACAGACAGGACAGTGAAACACATTGACAGTGTCCTCGTACACGCACCAGCCGGGACAGTCTGCAGTGGCACAATGATAACTGCCTTCACAACGAGACTCTGCCACAGCAAGACCTCTCTGCAGCCAGCGCTCATACTCCTCTGCGGAAACCAACTAAAGGGGAAACACTTTTTTAGATAAGTCTGTGTGGAGAACTAAGTCACTTTAAAAATATCTCAATGGCAGAAGTGACATTACTTAGAAAGGAAGGGTTCACTTATTGCTTTTGGTTTATACAATGTATGTTTAAATGTCACTATTTGGACAGTAACAAATTATATTTCAACCTTGATTAGAAAATGAGTACAATTTCCTCAAAATAAACTTATTTCACACACTCGCACATTATCTTACAATGACACTCTTGAAGGAGAGGAAGTCGAGGATATGTAGATCAACTCACAGCTCTGATTTCTCGCTCCTGCAGTGAGCAGGCACAGGCATATGTGTCGTCTCGGTAGGGGCAGGACACCTCCGGCTCCTCGCTCAGCATGATGACAGAGCGCAAGCAAGATCTGAAAATGCAGGCACAAAACACGGAAATAAACACCATTTGCATAGTTTCACCACTGTTGGTGAGAAGTCAAGATGTTTTACTGTCTTTACTTGCAAAAGCAGTGCAGGCACTCTCTGAGCAGGACCCCCTCCCCTGGCTGCAGCTCCCCATAGCAGATCCTACAGTCCACTGGTTCAGGGTTGGGCACCAAGTCCTGACCGTCCAACATCACTAGACGGGCGAAGTTCTCCCTGCGCTCCTCCTCTCTGGCCTGGGATCAGCGTTTGAGTCATTCCAAGTGTCAAAAAGCTCCATTACACATTTTGCAGTTCTGTGCTCATTCATGTATAAAGAAAGAGCATTTTACCACATAAAACAAAGGCATGAAAACACAAACCTTTTGTTTAACTTATATTTATTAAATGTATTATTGTCTGGAATTACAAAGTGCAGTTTTAATCCTATACATTCAGTACTGTTTGGCAGCAAAAATAAATAATACTATAATCTCCAAACTTGCATTATTTCTAGTATAAAAGTCCCCATGTGCACAATTATATTCAATTCTATGACCAGCTGCATGTGTGTATGCTCAGTAGTCCTGGTCCAAGTTTAGCAGAAGTGAGTTGTTTTGAACCCCAGCGCTCCTCAGCACCTCTCTTCTCCCTTTCTCCTTCAAAAAACAGAGACAAAAGAGAAGAGAGTCAGTCTGAGAGCCTTCACGGTTTGAAACGATTTGCAACGCATTTCTGGAAACTGCACTCTGCTTTGTTTGTTTGAAGGTGTGGTCGATTTGCTAAAGGTTGTTTGTGCACTGAAAAGTGTAAAACTCCTGTTCCCAACCTGCTGGTACTGCCGAATGGCCTCTTTCTCCTGTTGGATCCTCCTCAGCTCTGTTGCATCGGGTCGGTATCCTCCCGGGACCGCGTAGCTCTCCGGACGGTTTGTGCTGCACAGTTCACAGCCGGGACGGGTAGGTTTGTTGATGTAAGTGCAAGTAGGGCATGACCAGCCCTGCTAGAAATAAAATAAAGGAACTTCTATTAAACCTAGCAAATAAAAAGGAAACGCAGGGTAAAATGAGTGACGTTACCTGGTTAGCAGCTGTGTTAGGGCTCAGTGCTTCAGTCAGTTGTGGCATCTCAAGATTGACAAGATCCTTAATGTTACTAACGCGCCCTCTCTCGGATCCATCTGCAACATTTTGGAAGAATATGCAAACTCTACATGAATTGTGCAAAATTGTGTGTGTCAATCAATCTATTATTTGTTGTAAAAGCAGTCTTACTTATGTGGCAGCTTTTACTCAGTCTTGAAGGCAAGGTGTTGTAAGCGCGCTGGTTGTGAGACGAAGGACCGTTGGCAAAGGAAGACGAAGGACCCAGCAGGAGGACGCTCTCCTGGTCTCGTTGAAGGGTTTGGGGCGTCAGACGAGCGTGTCGGGCAGACAGCAGGTACAGGAAGGCAGTGTCGCCATCTTGTCGAACCCCATACGAGGCCAAAGAACGCAGGTCTGTGCACAAGCACTGTCCAATCACCCAGCGTTGAACCTTCGGGTGGAAGCCATACTCAAGAAACATCTGGAACAGAGAAAAAAGGGACATTGACTGAAATGTAGTAATTTAAAAAAAGGTGCATTATGGAAGTTTTTGTGTGAAAAAAACAACAACTTTTCATCAGAGCGTATTTGGCCTTTCAGTGACCCAGCGGCTGTATGAGTAACTAGCATGGCGCCTTTACTTTCAATCACAGAGGCTTCTATGACGCTCCAGGACCAGTTGTTTTTAGGGTTGCTGGTAGGTTTTCGCTGTTGATGGACCATCACAAGAAAATCTACAAAACAATTGATCCTGAAGCGTTCCAGAGGCCACCGTGATCAAAAGTAAAGGCGCCATGCTGACCACCCATACAGCCATTGAGTCACAAAAAGGTCAGTTATGCACCTTTAAGTTTCTCAATACAAAATTGATAAAAAGTCTTTAACCTGATGTTTGAGTGTTGCTGTTGTCATATGAGGGAAAACTCTCACAGTGACGCAGCAGGAAGAGGTGCAATCTTCAACCACAACAGTCAAACTGAAAAGCAGAGAGAAAACAAACTAAAATGTACAATTGGCCTAGGAAACATACATTACATTACTATAAACTACCTCTATATACACACAAACATTATAGACACATTCATGCCCTAAATTATATCACCCTACTTTAATTCTTTGTCCTCCAGGTCTCTGGCAGATGGCTGAATCTTGACTGTGGCATGTTGTCGTGCAAGAGTAGCAGCAAATGCTGAAGCAGCCTGAAGGTCACCTGCTTCAATGGCTCGGGTCAGCGCAATGCATGCGTCCTCTGATGGAGGATGGATGATACACATACAAAGAGTGAAAATGAGACAAACCAAACTCCAAGTGGCCACTGGGGGGGCTATGAAAACAACTATGGTGTGTCTGAATAAATTATGAATGAAAATAATGCAGATGACATAAAATAAATGTAAAACAGTATAAACATGTCAGACCTGTTTGCTGCAGGACGGTTGTGTGTGATGGAGCTGAAACTTGGAGAACGTCTTTACTGTTATCCTGAGATACAACTGAGAAAAGAAAAGAAAAGAAAATATATAAACATTTCACCTGCCTTGTCTCCCATGCCTGTCCAGTTTATGAAAGAGAGTGTGGTTCCCTGATGTAAAGCGACTTGTGAACACTGACTTAAGTCCGTGAAAAGAATGGACGCACTGTTTGCTTCAGCAAGGTTAATTTGTAAATCAAGTGTTTGCTCCAAGCAGTTAAAATGTTTATTTTCCAGAATAGCTAACAATGAAAATCAGTGTGTGATAACTGAGCTGTAAACGGGGCCACCACTATAGAAACACAGGATCCCTGTCTTGGTCTATTTTAGGCTGGTCACCTCTGATCCGTCCACAGGGACATTCCCAAAGATTAACATCAGCTACTTAAATGGCAAAGATTGAAAACTAGAAGGGGAGTGAAGGATATAATATATTATATTCAGACAGAGGTGAAACTCTGTAAACATTGAGCAAATTATTCTTCTCAGAAACTGTCTTCAGAGATGTGTAATCAAAGAGGTCTTTGTTTTAGCATTACATAACTTTAAACTTCATGCTTTTTTGAAACGTCACACACAACAAACCTCTGTGAGCTTCTCTTAAAGATGACAGCAGCACTGTGGCCCACTTCTGGGCCTCCTGCTCACAGCGAAAGTTAAAGCTGATTCGATCATGAGGTGGAGCTCTCAGACTCAGCTCATGACATTTAGGAGACTTCACTTCGTAATTCACAGCTCTCAGATCAAACATGGCAATTGTCTGAAAAGAGGAAGAGAAATGAGTGCATTAGTCAGAAGAATAATTGAAGTAAAATAGTCACTGCTTCTGACCATTAGTGTCTCAGTATTGCTCAGTACTGGTGTGACACAGTGCATTTGATCTGCATATTGTAATGCCACATGAACTGACTCTGCTGGACTTTCCAAACTAAAGGTCAGGGACATAAACATAGGCTGAAGTGACGACAGCCTCTTCACTTTCTCTTGGTAGATTATGTCAGTATCTGAAGTTCTGTGGGGATCTCCCCTCTCATTTACAATAACAACACTGTGGAGTGACCGCTCACCATACTACGGCCCGTCCCACTGCTCTCCTGGAGCGACAGGCGGAATTCCCCAAACTTCCCCGGGTCCATGCCGAGCTGCAGGCGGAGGGACTCGTCTCCTGCTCCGGGCAAACACAGCGGGCGAATACCAGAGTGACAAACCGACACTCGGACCGACATGAGCACGGTTTGGTCCCCGAATGGAGCCTCCGAGGCCCCATACTCCTCAGGTACAGCGGCGGCGGCGGCGGAGGCAGTCGTGTCCAGTGTCCAGCCGTCTGAACTTAGGGCCATCTCAAAATACACTCATGTAGGAGCAGCGCTAGCCACCCACTACAGCGCGGGGATAGAGCTGTTTACCTCCAGCCCCTTGCATCTCCAAGGCGTTTAAAGCGGCCCCCTTGCATCGCGGGGTCCGATTGACACTTTAGCCCCAAAAAGACGATGACAACAAAAACAACAACAACAGGAGGAAGAAGCAAGTGCGTGAACTCCTCTTATATGCGCGTAAAGACTCCAGTCCCAGGTCACGGTATCATTACAAGCTCGTTTCAGACAAAGTTAGGACATCCCCCCGAAGGTTTAAGGAAATCTCCAGCGCTTTCTAAAACAGTTTGTCCGCCAATGATCTGCTGATGTTGATGAATGTTGTTGGTTTCGTTTCTTCTCGCGCATGCGCAGTTTGTAGAATGACGTATGATTTTTGTCGACCTCATGTGTTTTCCACAGTCTATGGCGTTAACCTTGTTCAGATCAAATGCACAGCTCAGACAGATATATTGTTATGGATTTCTCTATTAATTTAACTATTTAGTACCTTAGTTAAAATATCCAATATTAATTACTCGAAATCTTCAGCTGCGCAGTAAGACAGTAAAGCGTCCATGTAAAACCACTAGAGGCCAGCAAAGTACCTTTTAATATTTAATGAATGGCAAGTAGCCCAGGCCGACTGCTTTTTTTAGACTAAAGGTTCCTGAAGGATCTGACAAGTACAGTCTTACTTTAATTGTGTTAATTGTTGATGCTTTAAATAATGCAGCAACTAAATCATTTGATAGCCCCATCCAAGATTGTATTCTTACGTACAATTAATGTTATGATAAAGAGCCATATTTACAGGGGAATCCATTATTTTATTTTAGGTAATATTTACATGAAAAATTGAAAATGTTGGCATTATTTAGCTTTTAACCTCTTAACCCCGACCTCAACCGAGCACATTTTCTACAGTTTGGCCCAAATCTCAAAGAGTCTTGAAAAAAGTGTCAAAAATGCAACAAAAGAGCGGCAAAAACGTGGCAAAAAGGCAATGAAAAATTGTCCAAAATGTGTCACAAAAGAGCAACAGAATAATTACAAAAAGTAAGGAGAATGTGGCAAATGTGACGAAAACGCATTTAAAAAAAGCAATGGAGAAAAAAAAGTAAAACAACGCAAGAGAAATGATCCGTTTTGTAGATTTGAGCAAAGCTGAAGTGGAGAAAATACACTTGGGTTAAGGCGGCGGGTTAAAGGAACAGGCCACCGTTCTTCCATACTGAGATATGTTCTTACCTGAGCTTAGATGAGTTGATACGTACTTGTCTGGTCTTTGTGTGTGCCCGTGGAAGAGTGTGGTCGCTTCCAACTACCTTCCAACTCCTTGTTTGGAGCAATAGGAATATGCTGGGAGAGGCTAAATGCTGACAACATCTTTGGTCGTTTTGCGTGACTGAGGGCACGCAAAACGACCAAAGGCATTATTCATTCACTCCGCACTCGGTGGTGATAAGCTGTTAGTGAAGCCTCAGCCGCCCTGGGGCAGACTGTCCATTTACCACGTGGCTATATAATGTGTTGTTCATATCCTGAGCTTTTATTATGTCAGTGCCCTCTGCTGGACACGTGTGGAACTCTTTCCTTTTTTTAAATTTAATGCCCCCAAGTGGCCCGAGTGGTTTAACATACTCTGGAATTTATGCTCTACAGGGCAGGGGCCGGATCCTCTCAGGCCGTATGTTTGACACCCCTGGGTTAAATGCTTCAGAGTTGTGCTCGTCACAATCTTTACATTACAGTGGCACTCAATTTAACTAATTGCAATCTCACTATTGACTTTTCCTATTTGATAAATATTAAAGAACACATTGCATTTTGATTGTGTTCATTCACTGCTTCATCAGCATTCAGGCATTAGTTTACAAAACACAATTAATATTAACATTGTATACACAGTGTACCTCTCAGTGCAAAACAAACAGGAAGTACCTTGAAATACAGTTGCCAATGACGTGTTTTAAGAAAAGATTCAGCTGTGGTCACTGGAGGTGCCCACCTACACACACTGGTCACAGCACAAATTATGAGGCAATTAACAAAATATATACTGTAGCATGCCAGGTGACTGATTTAGGGTGAAACTGCTAATCATTGTGAATAAAGATCAATATTGTGACTATAGTAGAACGTAATAGGCATCATTTAAAGGTCGCAATGAATATCCAACTACAGCCTGTGCTTGCAACATAATTTACTTAAAGCAAAAAAAGAGCAACATTAGTCACCACAAGTTCGCATTCAGATGAAAAGGCCCTGCGAGGAGTGTCTCTTTCTGTCGTCACTTAATGCTGCGGTAAATCTCCATTCAGAAATGTGGATGACTCAGACTGGACACACAGCTACGATGAGCCGGTGATGACATGATTTCGTGAAGTTTGGTCACATCATGTCTTTTCGTGAATCTGAATAACCTAAAACATGTAGATGTGAAATCAAGATGCCAGATATCATAACATAAGTAGTTGCCTTAATTTGTGTCTGACAAATCTCTGTTTACAACGTCAGATCTTCCAAAGCTTGAGGGCTCTTCCGAATAAATCAAGTAAAAGCTGGTTATTAAAGGTAGCGTTGTGATTACACCTCCCGAGGTAGCTCTTTTCTCATTTCCACAGCCAAGCCCTATCCCTGCCATCTGATCCCACTCCAAAAGACAAAATTATGTCTATTACAAAATGATATCCACACTAAAGCAGCAAAGTGTCTCCTTGGGGTCCAATAACCATATTAAGTTTCCTGACGTCCGTGTAGAGTACACCATGGGGAAAATTATCTTTATTCTGCACCCCTATAACTTCTACACCTGAAACCTTTTTCATGGGTTGATTCTTTATTCAAGCTTTTCGCACTTTTGATGGTTTTAGGTCTTTCCTTAAAGGGACTATATAGAATTTAAAAATGTTAAAATGATTTTCCTCCCCTACATGTTCCAGCCATGTCCTAATGTGTAGAATGAGCCCAGACCTGTTCACCACAACTGCCTCTAAAATCCTGCGCTGTCACTCAAAAAGTTGCAGGTGCAGTTACACGCATGGCCTCAGGTGGCAGTAGTGAGTATAAAATGGCCAACTTGTATCTAGCCCCTTTAAAGCTGCATTATGCAACTTTTCATGCAGCAAAAAAGTTGATATTTGTGTGTATTTTACCTTGTAGTGACCCAGTGGCTGTGTGAGTGTTCAGCATGGCGCCTTTACTTTCGATCACGGTGGTCTCTACAACGCTCAAGGATCCATTGTTTTGTAGGTTTTCTGGTGAGGGGGTCCATCAGCAGAGAAAACCGTCCTAACAATTGATCCTGGAGCGTCCTAAAGACCACTGTGATTGAAAACAAAGGTGCCAAGTTGACCACTCATACAGCTGCTGGGTCACTACAAGGTAAAATACACACAAATATCAACTTTTTTCCCCACATAAAAAGTTGCATAATGCATCTTTACAGAAAATTGGTGAGAGAGAGCAGTGAGAACAGACTGGATCCATTTGTGATCTTCAATTATATATCTTTGGATTTGATTCCAGTCTTGTCTCAAATTTGTTAGGTCAGTACAACGCTCTTCAATGTGGAATGGCAATTTTTCTAAAAACCTATAAGTTAAAATACCCACACTTTGCAGAGCCACTTTGAAAGAACGCAATGAATATAGTGCTGACTGCATCGTCTCTTTCTCCGTGATCAGCCTGATTGATGAAGGGCTCGTCGGAAACACCCACTGGGCTCGGGGCCAGTGTCCGTGGGTCCCCCCCGTCACAGATTTAAAGTTGTGCTGTTGTCAGAGGCCCCTGATGGACGGCTGTGCGACGTGTGAGAGAGGGAGGGAGGAGGGAGCCGCCCGGAGTGTCTGTGTGCGGCTGACGCTCTTGAATCATCATCTCAGCCCAATGTGGAGCGAGCCACAGGTATAAAAGCTTTACACACCTGCTCAGCAATATCGTCTTCACAGCTCCAACGCCGGACCTCACACCAACAAGTGGACGTGGTAAGTTCATTTTCAATTTAATTTCTGTTATTTCTCTGTAAAAGATGGGGAGACAGGTTCAGGAGATTTTGATCTTGGCTCTATGTATTTTTTTTTTTATATATACATCGTTAATCATCATTTTACCACTATGTGAATAACATTTTAAGTTGTGCAAAGAAGTAAGCAACCTGTATGTAGTACACTTAAATAGTACACTTAAAATTGTTGTAGAAATGAGAAACGATACAATAAAAGATTTGATTAATAGTTTCTCATGCTACTATCTTTTTTTCCAAGGATATTTTTTACACAGTTGACCTGTGTGCTCAAACTTTCCATGACAAAAACACAGAATCTAATCAAGTAGTAAATGCTAAAGAAGCCAGACTTAACCTACTCCCTGCACGTCTTCTTCTTATCAGTTCCACTTCCGTGCATGTCAAATGGTCCTCACAGCTGTGCCTTGTTGTTTCCAGTGCCTTGAGTGAGTGCACACAGTATGCTGCCTCAGAGAGCGGCTGATGTTCGGCAGAGTGTCTTGACGAGCCGCTGGTTGCCTGTTGCTCTAGTGCTGCTGCTCCTGCTCTCTGTACAACTCAGCGGCGCGCACAGCACCACCGTGGAGCATGACTTCCACATAGTGCACAACGTAGACAACAGGAGTAAGTGAGACCTTGCACTTTCAACTGCTAGTCAGACAAAGCTCGTTTTGTTTTGAGGAAGCCTTAAAGGTGCATTATGCAACTTTTTTATGTGTGAAATAAAAGTTGATATTTGTGTGCATTTGACCTTGTAGTGACCCAGCAGCTGTATCAGTGGTCAACATGGCACCTTTATTTTCAATCCCAGGACGCTCCAGGATCAATTGTTAGGAAGGTTTTCTCCGCTGTTTTCTCCCCAGAAAACCTACAAAACAATTGATGCTGGGGCATTGTAGAGACCACTGTGATCGAAAGTAAAGGCATGAAAAGTTGCATAATGCACCTTTAACTAAACTAAAATATGCACATCAAAATGAAAGGTGCAAAGCAAGTTGATTTTATTTTATTATATTTATTTATTTTTTATTCTTATATTGCCGATTTTATGTGCAGCACTTTGGAAACACTTGTTTATAAAATGTGCTATATAAATAAAGTGGATTGGATTGGATTGAAGTTCTGACAAAAATATATGGGAATAAATATGATCGTATTTCTCATGACAAGATGGTTTGGCCAACACCAGTCAGTCAAAACCATTACTTTTAAGACTTTTTTTCTGAAAAACACAGTCTTTTATTATGTGTTATATAAAGTCCTTGCTTTTCTTGCCTTATATCATCAACATACACTCTGTGGGTCATTTATCAAGCGTTCGCTCGTATGCAAAGCGAGCAGCAGCAGAGTCAATAATGCTTTTTTTACTCACGCAGCATAGTCTAACACTGTAATACAGGCAACATTAAATGGTAAATTAAGTGCAACATGCCAATAAAACGCACCTGCTATTTACCACATGACCCCCTTATGTATATCTCGTTCCTGTGAGCTTCTAATATATGAATTAATATGTCCTCAGGTCCAGAGATTGACCCGTTCTGGTACGTGGGGCGGGGAGTCAGACCTATCGGCCGGTTCGGGAAGAGGCAGAGTGTGGAGGTGGCGCTGGGCAGCCGGGACATGCAGCCTGTGCTCCAGACTTTAGTACTGCTCCTGAACAGTCTCAAAACCAAGGAACGACTCAGCAAAGTCTCAATGGAAGACCAGGACTGGCTGCCATGACAACACACAGACCACTGAGTAATTTGTATATTTCTTTGGCCTTAACTTTTTTTTTTCTCTCTCTGTTGCTTGTAATAAACATGTACATAAAATCTATCTATATTGATTAATAAACTACAAAGCTAATTGTGTTTGTCACTTATACAGATCACATCACACGTTCTCATAAGCTTGCAAATTTTATTAATTTTCTCTCGGAGTACTGTGGCACATAGTATTTTTTGCTTGTTGATAATTCCCCACATGTCGTATGAACAATTGCACATAAAATTGAATGGCTCTGCATTCGACAGTCAAAGTCATCAATAAAGTCAGTCTCACTGGACTCAAACAGGACATTTCCAAATCCTGTGTGAACCCAAACGTCAAGACAATTATACTTAGGACGATCTCTTGCTCACAACACTGTAGGATTAGTCAATATGATTGGCATACGTACACTATTTAACATCATATCCATCGTTTTCACACATATACATATATTAACAAACTTCTTATAGCTTTTCTTTTATAAAAATACTGGACACTGATGATTGGACCCTTGTGCCTCTCATTTGACACTTTGTACACAAATTTGAAACATGCTAACTAATGTACATCTACACTTTTAAAAACGGGACAACCCTGGAGAAATGCTCAGTGGGAGATGCTTCATGAGGTGGATGTGATATGACCAAATATTAAGAAATTTGGTAAGTTCCCAAAATACACCATTGTACTTGTTTTGAGTCATTGCACATAGATATTACAGAGATGGCTCCTTTTGGGAAATATGAAGCCATGAAGCATTTGCAACAGTAATTATTCATGTTAATATTTTTATCATATTGCATAAAAACAGCGTAAGGTACAAAAATAAATTGCTTCTAACAAAATCATGGTTAATATGGCGTTTGATATAAAGATTTCTCTATGTATTTTACACAATGGCTAAAGATATGAAAAAATACTTTGTTAAAATAAAAGGCCTCAACGTTGTGATGAAATCGGGAGGATTTGGTTCAAGAAAACTGGCCAAGAACGGACATGAATCTGACAGAACAATCTCTGATGAGCTCATCGTTTGGTTAAGATTAGAAACAATTAAAACAAAAACTGCATTGAAATGAAGGTAGATATCTTCTAATACAACTCCTAGATTTGTGTGAAATGTAGTCTATATTAAGTATGCCTGCATCACGGAAATATATTTTTGTCAACACTGTGCTTTTGCCCTTATATCTTTATAGGAATTTGAATAATCTAAAATACTTACTGCATGTGTTTGAAATTAATTTGATGAATATGGCTGAAAACATTTTGTATAAAACACCATAGGGCTCTTTCAGGGCGTGGGATCACATTTTCATTGCACATTTAATCACAATACTCTTGTAAACAGAGGGGGAAATGCTCACTTGCTTTCTGTACAGTTTTAGGATCGCAGATTTTAAGGCAGACGCCAAACGTCCAGTCGTATCCGCGTTAGAAACAGTCTTTATGAACTGAGAGGACTGACTCTGTGTCTGTGGTGATGAGAGGCTGTTCTTCTGTTAGGCTGGACTCTGAGTACAGTCTAAGGTCTGAAGGGCGGCGGGCATGAAGGTCTGGAGGTCTAAGAAGAGGTTGAGTCAAGGCACTGGAGGAGTCCCTGTCTCTGGGCTGTGCTTTCACTGTGGAGCAAACACTTCCTGCTCTGGCTCTGATTTATCTGAAACACAGAAACAGTCATGAGAAATACCCTGGATTAACTTTAAGGGCCTTTTCACACCTAAACGTCTGTACCGAGATTCAGAAGTTTGGAGAAGGTTGGCATGACAACGAGGGGAGTAATTTTAAAGTTGAATATTTATCTATTATAAACAAACTGACATTAATATGATAAATAAAATCCCCCCCCTCTCCCTCTCCTTCTTCTTAAAACCAAACAGAAAGTCCAAAAGTCTGAACAAATCAGTGCAAGTCAGAAAGTGTCCTGATAGTGCAGTGTATGTCATCTCGTGATAAAGTTTTTATAGACAATAAAATTTGACCCATTCTCTATCTCGAAGATAAATCTCTAGCTCAGGGATATACTGTATGTGGCAAAAGGGAAAGAAAATAAATAAAATCACCTTCCAATATAGATTAACTTTTATCAGTTACTTGTGTTGAGAGTTAAGTAAGGAAGTAAGTGCTTTATTGTCATTGTACAAGCGTACAACAAAATAGTGTTCAGGTGTCCATCCTGGGCTGCTGCGGCTAAGCCGGGCTGCCACTGTGTGTCAACATGACCCACATGACCTTGGAGGTCGGGAAAACCTGGCTGGCTGCCCTGTGTCGCCTCTGATCCTCTGAAATTGTGCACCGCCTCTTGGGTTTGTCCCTGTTTCAGTGGTGTCCTGCACTGGTCAGCTCCTCCACCTTCTCCTTCCTCTTCCTCCTGCACAGCTCCCTCCGTTCCACAACATTCACCATCTCCTCGTTTGTCCCTTTTTTGTTTCTTGTAGCTCCTCTTGTGATGCCTGCTCTGTGCTGCCGATGTGGGGGCTCTTGGTGCCTCTTCAGTGTCTCAGAAGAAGAAATGTGTAGGTCTCAAATGGGTTTAGCCGATAAACTAGCATTTGTTTACTTTTAAAAAGCTGCTTCTTCAGGATCATTTTGGAGTAGAAACTTACTTTCTGGCTACATTTACACTATAAAACACGGCTTTCTGTCCATCAAAGTCTTGTAATGTTAAAGCAACAAGGCTAACGGACCAACAGAAGTTAATAACAAGTAAGAAACTTGCACCCTTCATTATGATATGTTCGGGCATCATCTCCACCTTAAATATAATGCTGATCACCGTTGTGATTACATGTCTTGGCCACTGATTTGGTGCCATTGTCCAGTTTGTCGTCTGCCTTTGAGCTGCTCTAAAAAGCCTCCTGAATCAGAGGCATTGTGCAGGACGTGGCTTTGGGATAAAGATATAAAAAGAAAATAAAGAAGGCTCCAACGGAACAGTACTATTCATGGCTATGAAAGGAAGAGACTGCTTGTTGATTGATAAAGCCTTAGCCCCTGTGTACTCTGTGTGTCCATTTAGCAGCTTTACATCTAATGGAGCTTTTTAGCCCATTTCTCGCAGATGTATTCACTTTCATCATCTATTCACTGTCTTGTTTTAGGACAAAGACAAAAATGTTGACTAAAATATGAATAAAAATAGTCCCCTTTCAGCTTTTGCTGTCTTAGTCTTGGACACCAATAGCAGGCATTTAGGTGTGATAAGAGTATAATTAGCAAAGGCTACACGAGGATCTCTTGTTTAAACAAATAAGACCAAAAATATTGGTCTTATTTATTTAAACAAGACACCAAGAAACATAGTATTCTGTACCTTTGAGTGGAGGGGCAGGCAGCTTCCTTCTCTGATGACGAGATGAATCAAGAGTTTGAGGCTGTAAAAAAACTGGGTTATCATATCATATAATAGTTTCATCAAGGGTACATTTATTTTATAGACAAATCTATAATAGGCTTTCATGATATTAAAAATGAACAATAAGTTAATATCTAATTAATTGCAACTTCTAAACCTATTAAGTGACTAGTAACATGTGAGAAAGATGAGCCACATTGACCAATGAGAAAAACCTTTATGTCGAGCCTTGATCAGGATTAATGCCCACAGTTTTATCGATTGCTTTTCTTATTTGACTGACACATAATTCAGTAATAAAGACAAACCTTAGGTCTTGGCTTGTACTTTGAGAAGCGATTACAGACAGTCACATTCAGCCCCGCTGTTTTCAGTGCTGATATTCTGGCTTCAATATTTGAGATCTGTGAATAAACATATTCATGTAACCAACTGTGTTAGTTAATAAAGTTGATTGATGGATGTGTTTTCCAGATGTTTTTACCTGAAGCTCAGACTGCTGGACCTGAGCTGCTGCTGTTGCCACTTGATCTTCCAGAAAAGCCAGTTCAGTGTCTGATGTCCCACTGCTGATGTCACGGGCACAATGCTCCAGGTCTCCCAGCGCCCCCTCCAGGCTGTACACCGCCCCTGCAGCCAGGTACACCTGCACACAGCACAACAGGTCTAAAGGTCGTTCTTTACTCTGTTGTGAAAGAGCAGGACAACAGTGGAATCAAAGAGGTAAATTATAATGAAAAATGTAAGATCTTGAAGTTAAATTTTGTGTAGAAAGAAGAGATGGGAATCCCCACAAATTAAATATGTTTATAAAACACAATAATTCTGTATTATCCTTGTGATTTTTGAGCTTGATTCAGTTTCTCCATTTTCGCATTTTAATCCAACAAATAAAGTTTGCAGTCCGTACGTTCTCCTCCATCTTGGTGAGCCTCTGGTCCAGCCGGCGCGTCTCTGAGCAGCTGGAGATCGGTGACGCAGACTCGGTGGGAGTGTAGCTCTCTCCTCCTGCCTCTCCGATCAGTTCCTCTGTGGCGTTCAGAACTTTCAGGACCTCCGTGGTGATGCTGCACAGGGAGGCTGCTGAGTATTTCTGTTAGAACACACATAACGCAGTCAGACACGTGGATCCATAACAGCTTCAAATACAATATGAACTACAGTATACAACAGGAGGTGAGTGTAGCGTGATGATTTGTTATTTATTCACAAACTAATTCCAAAGTATGCACAATTATGCCATTACAAAGTCATTAGGCAGAAAGAAAACAAATCCGTCTCCTCAAAAGTCTCAAGCGCTTCGATCCCACTGAGAAAATATTGCTCAAGTGACACAAGCCGCACTATCTCTCATGTCTAATCAGCCGTGATGTGAACATGAACATCGGAGCGTTGTTGACCTGCCACAAGTGATGCACAACAAACAACGACGTGCAAAACCCCAGCAGGGAAACAAGGACTTCGAGTAAAGACAACACTCGTGAATTATTCAAAGATGGGAAAAAAAAGATAAAAGCAGATGGAGCAGTGGCACAAAAGATGTCAGAAGCAGCGGTAGTGGCAGCGAGTAGGTGTAGTATTTGGAAGAAGATAGCAGAAATAACTGTGCTTGTATTAGTAAAAGTAGTATGAGCAGTAATAGTAGTACAAGCCGCAATAGACATTAGGGCCAGACCGATATATCGTGCCGATATCAGTTGATGAAAAGGCTGATATCTCCGGAACAGAAAGTCATAGCTTTCAAAATATTGTCCACCTATTTTATATGTTGTAGACCTTCTTATAATTTCTGAATCATAAGAGACTTTTTGTTTTGGAATCTACCGATTTTTGACAAGCTCCATCTGAAGTACCTACTAAACATGAATATCCTGAATAATTTAGAATGTTACCTCTCATACAGCGCCCCCTGCTGTCACAGTTCAGCACTGACACATTTAGAAGCATCATACAAAAATATCAGCGGTGCATATCGGCCTCAGCCTTAAAGAAACCCATATCGGTCAATAGATTTATTTCTATACATTTCTATGATTGAAATCTTTACTATAATAATAAATGTTTAACTAAAGACTATTTGAGAGACAATAAACAAAAAAAAAACGAAGAAAGAAAATAAAAATATCGGCCTATATATCAGCTACCATATGGGTCGGGCCTAATAGTCATAGTAGAGCAGTGGTAATTAGTAACTGCGCCCTTTTTTTCCAGAGACCATCATCTGCACCGGGTAGTTTTAGAATAGTGGACACCGTTTCTGCTCGAGTACAACCTGCCGCTGGAGATGACAAGTTGCTGATGAAGCCCCTTTTCCTCCTCTCAATGTTTGTAACCACATAGTGAGATCAGCCTGTGGTTTCTCTCATTAACTTTTGGAAGTTGCCAGGGGAAACCGTTCCTGCCACCAGCAAATTTTTCTGTCTAAGCTGTACATTACTGTTGCTCAAAATATTTCTGTATTGTAAAATGTTGTGTCTTAACTTACTCCGGTTACCCTGGATAAAATGAACAAAAACTGACTAGACACCACATATAATGAGAATAACTGTGATTAAAGGCTTTGGAGACGCATTGATCGCTGTCTGCATGAATGTGGTGGATCGGTGTGACATAAATCAGGGAGTGAGGAGGAGGAGCACTTGGGTTAAGATGAAATGCACTATTAAGATGGAGATGAAAGCGTGCAAAACAAAACTCTTCAACTTGTTAAAGTAACTTAATGGCAACGAGGCAAATATGAAACTCAGGCGGATATTGACTCAGGCGGATCGATCACGTTAGAGTCTGCCCTTCAAAAGAGCCATGAATCCAGAACAAGCTGTCGGAAGCCATTGATTCTAAAGGTAAGATATGGTAAGGAAAGGAACATTATGAGGTGACTTATAGATTTAGACAGTTTAGGGATCTTTCCTAAGGACGGCAGATCTTTTGTTACTCGTGCTGTTGGAAATCAGTCTCTTCTCTCATTTTCTTTTTGCTTGTTGAAACATTTACGTAAAGATTATATAAAAGCATAAAGATTAAGACAGAAAAATCATCTTGTGTTGAAATATCTACTAACTCTCAACCAAAAGAGACACACACGTCTCTCTCCAAAGGCTAAGCAGTTTTTGTTATTTGTGCTAAAAATAGCTCACGGGAGTTTGTAGGTCTAGAAGCTATAAATTGTCAAACTTAACACAGATCAACAAATATTATGTAGGACTGGGTCATTAAACCAAATAAGACTGTGGTGATTATGTGGTTCCCAAAGAATGTGTGTCTGTAAAAATAAACAGGAATGTGAATTATGGAGCAGTAGCACGTGTCTCACAGAGAGGATTACTCATAGTCGCCCTTTATATGAATAGAGCTTATTAATGACGGACAGGGCCCACACATGTTACATCAGGTGACCTCACACAGAAAGGACATGATGTGGAGCTGTGTGACTTCAGACAGACACGACGATGACGAGCCGACAGATTTAACTATGTCAGTGAATTGTGGGAAGAACATCATTTTGACCCAATGATCTACTTCAAGTTTCTCATCAATATAACCCAACATTTGTATCATACAGATTGTGTGCTACTACTAATGTACAAACTGCTGTGTGTCTATTTAGATAAGAATTGTTTTTGCAGACACTTACTTTGTGCAGTCTTTGAGTCCAACGTAGAGACTATGCAGAGTTTAACAAATTTTAAATGATGTATTTTCCTCCCCCTATATGTCCTAATGTGTAGAATGAGCCCAGAGCCCCACAAGCTTAATATAGAAGATGCAGTTACACATATGACCTGAGGTGGCAGTAGTGAGTATAAAATGGCCAACTTGCATCTAGTCCCTTTAATTGAAACAGCAATTTTAAAAGTTGAAATTAGCAAATTGCATTTATTTAATTATTTATTGTTTATAATATTTTCAGCTGGTTTATTATGGTATGTTTGGATACTATATTTTGATGTTATCAAGAAGCAAAATCCTGATTTAGGGTACCTAACATGTTGTCTCCACTGGGTTCATTTTATAAAACATGTAGTTTCAAATTACACAACCATGCTCACAAACATGATTCTTGTATTTTTTTTTTGTGCTGTTTCATTGAAGTGTCAGTCATTCTCTTTATGAGCTTTTGTCCCAGTTGAAGGACGGCAGGTCTTTTGTTACTCGTGCGGTTTGAAATCACTCTCTACACTCTCTGGTTTTCAGTTCATATTTCAGACACAAAGATCTCCCCAAAGTTAGTTAACGATGTATCTTGGCTTATTTACATGTAGGTTTTATTACTGCACATTTTATGTTTACCCTTTAAAATCGACTACACACTATCAAGCCGTGAAATATTTATAAAGCCTTTATACAGCGAGGTGCAGTATTTAGTCGTAACTCTTGCCACAGTAATACTTTGGTGCTTTGCCATAGTAACACTCAACACAGCATCACTATTATTGTGCTTGTAAGTGAATTAATGTTTCATGAATGCTTTTATAAGGTATGATTAAAGCAATACTAAGTAACTCTTGCCCCTAGAGGCCATAAGTGCAACTGCAGGTGTTGTGGCAAGTTGCGTTTTCTTTTTACTTATTACTTGTCCTGAGAGTAAATACTACGCTGACAGAAAAGGCGAAGGGAGAGAGGGATATTGTACATCCAATTACAAAATGGAAATATTTTTTTCACTCAAACTTGGCTGTAAATACTGTTTAAAGTGCCTGTTAGCTTCTTCTTCGTGATTCCATTAGTGTGTAATGGTTGCCACATGCAGTCAAGTTGCAGTTGTGGTTTTCTGGCCAGAGACACCAGGGAGAGATGAAAGACCCCCCCCAATCATCCCATTAACACTTGCATTACCCCCAGAGGGACTACGGAAAGGATTTATTGAGGTAAATAAGTTACTTAGTATTGCTTTAAAGGCACACTATGCAACATTTTGGACTATATTGTTACCATCAGAACAAAACATGCTCCTAATGACCAGCTCAACACAGAAAATGCTATTTCTGCAGTGAGTAGTCAAAGAATGGATTTGAGTGAGAGCCTAACCTGTGCAAATGTCAAACACTGATGACTTTAGTCGACATCTCCATGGAGATGAGCTGGAGACGTACCCACTCCGGGTAAAGTTACAGTCATGTCTTAGGAGAGCTGAGCCGCTCACAGCAAAGGCACATGTTTTTTTCTACATTTATGAGGTTTTTTTCAATGATGAAAATATCTGTCATAAAATAAATGCTTCTATTTCAATTGTATTTATTGGGTAAACTCTACACAGTGTGTAAAGGCTGAATAGTGTGTAGTTTTCTATGCAGTATAACATTTGACTTGTTGTATTTTATTTCATCCTCCTCGTTTCTTGTTCCTCTTTAAAACAAGAACGATGACGTTATAACAGATGACACACACGTATGGGTTAGTTCGTTCTTCAGAAATGAGATGACTTCACGCCACCACTCTACATTGCCCAATAATGCATTCTGGCTGTTTTCATCTCACCTGATGTAAGAGCGAGTTGAGCAACTGAAGCCTCTGTTGTGTTTCCGAGTCAAACTGTCCCTCCTGACAAAGACAGATAGACGGACACGGACACAGAGCGCAGGCAAAAGGAAGAAGGAAACAGTACAGAGAAACACGCATGAGGCACACAGGGAAAAGCATAAAGTGGACCGACCAGCAATGAAGCGGTTATACAAGCCAGAGACACAGAAGCAGCACATAAAGTGGGTTCAGACAGTTTTCAGATCTCTTTTGATTATTCATGTTTTCTTGAAAACCTAGAGAAATAATGAAATAAAATTAATTCCTTTTCAATCTGTAAAAAAATCTACACTGATTACCCTACAGAACTACAATGGGAAACTAACACTCAATTCCACAAAGAGAAAGATGCATCCTGAGGGTAGTTTTTTTTATAGAATATAATAAAGAGAGGGGTGTGAATACTTGAACCCACTGTATCTACTTTATGCATAAGAGAGCAAAGCACATCGCCCACCTGACTGCCTGACAGCGCCCCCTCCTGGGAAGTTGGAGACACAGCCGCCGAACTGGCACTAGATCCGCTCTTCTTGGCTGCGGCTGCTCTGTGTCCCGTCTCCTTGTCCTGGTCCCCGTCACGTTTATGCTGCCTCTTGCTTTGCCTGCTTCCTTCTCTTTTCACCTTATGCTCCTGAACGTCCTCAAAGCCTCGGTCTCTGTCCAACCGCGAGCCCACTTTTGCGTCCTCTTCAAAAGACATGCTCTTTAACAGTTTTTCACTCGCTTCCAGCGCTATCGCTTCTTGTCCATTGACGAAATCCCAAATGTCACCCGCCGTGTCCTGAGCGCCAACTTTCTCCCGTTGCTTTTCAGCGTCACTTTGTCTTTGCCTTTCCTTCTCTGTTGACCACTTTGCGCTCTCCTCTTCTTTGCTGTTTGCGCGCCTGACCATCTGGCTCAGTCGGGACCGTAGCTCTTCCTCGATGGGATCTACCGTCTTGGGCGAGAGGGGCACGGCTGACGTGATGAAGGTGGGGGGAGGGCTGGGGATGGCCGAGTTGGGAGCCACAGTGTCGGGGTCTTCGGGCTCCGGGGTCATGGCGTCTGACCTGAAGACGTCCGGTGCTGCGGTGGACACAGGTGAATACTCAGGGGTAGGAAGCTCCTCGCTCAGGCCACGCTTCAGGAGGGCGTTGAGGAGAATTCCGCTGTTCTCCTAAGAGGGAAAAATGGAAATTTAATATTCACCTCTTAACCCCCGCTTTAACCACTTTGTTGCCATTTTTCTATTACTCTTTGGCTGTGCTTTCGATGCCTTTTTGTCACATTTTTGTGTCATTCTCATGCAGCAGGTGTGCCAATGTTTGACAAAAATCAAACTTAAAGCTGGGGTACCTGACTTTTTGTTGTAAAGTAAATTTGTTTTTACCACCATGGAGTATGTTGAAAACACAGCAAAAAACATTGTTGCACGGTCTTCACCTAATTTTTTATTGAGCGAGAGAAAATAGAAGTTGAATCTAAATGAGTGAAATTCCCCCCTTCTTCACTTTGCCATCACTCAAAGCTGTACACGGGCTTGAAATGTGCATATAAAACAATTTGCTTGAACAACTTGTGTGCATATTATCAGGCCAAGATCACCAGGGTATGTCAACTTACCATTATGGATTAAACAAACTCAATTGTTTGACCATAAATAGCTTCACACAACAACTATGAGGGGGAAAAAAAACCTTAGAAAGCAATGTATTTATTTAGCTAGTATGAAAAGAATACACTTTTGTGTCACTATCACCACCTTGCTATCAATGCAACCTCCCTATGACTAACCAGTCACTTCATGCATTTTTTGCTAAACCTGGGTTGAGGCAGTGACTTGAGCGTCGGGCTGAAAACTCGGAGACCGTTTTAGAGTTTCTAGTGCTTACAATTACTACAAGTATATTTCATATGAACATGAAAAGTACTTGTGTTGATTGTAATGAGGAACCGCAGTGTTAAAATTGACATCCTCTCGGGGGTAAAGCATGCATACCTTTTTAATTTATGTTTATACAATTCTTAATAATATATCATTATATATATACTGTATTGACTGAAAAGTACAGCCCATAATATTGCAAGCGTTCTCTTCACAATAATAACATTATGCTCCTTAGCCGGAAAGGTTTGCCTTTAGATTATAATATGAACATGGCAATGCACTTGTGGTGATTGTAATGAGGAACCACAGTGTTAAAATTGAACAGTGTGTTCTGAGGAACTTGGTTATACAGGCTTGTAAAGCGCAATACAAGTGTAAGGCATTATTATTGTTATTATTAACCTGCCCCCAACCCAGTGACTCGAGCTGAGCTTCTAGCTAAGAACTCCAGGACCATTTTATTAACAGGGACAATGCAATCAGACATAGTTGGAAACGTTTGCAGCTTATGCAATGCACAAGAGCGGGAACAGCCAGGTGGTTCAACAATTTCAATATCTTGATTCAAACGTAACGTTCAAAGACCGTGTCAAGAAAACTTGGCAAACTTTAAACATATAAGGCCTTACTTGAAAGTAGAGTCAGCAAAGGTTTACATGCACACTATGTTATTTAGTCATATTCATTATTGCCACATGACTTGGTCCCATACATCTGAGAGCACTTTGAAGCTCTCGCGTCTCTGTCTCTGAAAACAGTTAAACCTTACATAGGAGGCCCTTGCATTATCATTACGGTAACATTGTAAGCAAATATAACATTTTAGATTTTGAGAGCTATCAGAAGTTGCTGGATGCTCGCTTTATTTTTAAAGTTCCTACTGGACTGGCTCCTCCACCCTTAATGGATTTTATATGTAAAAAAAACAATACTGGAGTAAGAACCAGAGCGCTAGCCTGGGGAGACTGCGGTGCATGTGCAAAGGCGCAGGACTAAATTCAGCCCAACATTATGGAATACTCTGGCAGAGCGCATACAAAACTGTGGGACCTTCCTAACATTTAAAGGGTCATTAAAAATTGTATGAAATCCAAACAGTCATGCTTTTCCTTGGACTTTCTCTTTCTCTTTTTTAAACTGTTTGTTCCTGTTAGCTTAGACGAGACAGTTTTATAATGAAAAGGAGAATTAATATAAAAGGTCCATTGAGGGAAAAAATAAGCAAACTTTTACTTAGACCTTTGTTTCATTTGTTCTCATTTTGTTTGTTTGCGTTTGTCCAGGAAGTATTTATTGTACTGAAGCTTATATTATCGACTGGACTGTCGACTTTTCGCTTCTTAGTTAGTTATTTACTTCTTGTAGTCAGATTGTCAACTAGAGCTACCTGTTGTCTACCTCTCTACTTGTTTTATAAAAAAATATGTAAAGTTTCATTACCGAAACATACAACATACTTTCTGTATCAAGCGTTTGTCTAACACGGTAATGAGTAGGGGTTACAGTGATGAACGATATTTAAAACTAGCATATAACACTTAATGCTAAGGTGACTCAGGATGTTCTTTTTTACTGACACTTTGTGGCTACTTTGTTATGTTAATCATTAAAGTGTCAAATTTTTACACTAACTGAAATACACATATATTACATGTTATGGTAATGATTTTCTTGCGTGGAAAGTCAAGATTTGTAGGTACAAATGATAACTTTAGAGCTTTAAAATATAAAAGAGATCTTTACTTCGTATCCATCCTGTATATTCTCTCCTGTGTGAGACAGTATGGGTTCAAAATAACTTTATTCATACGTTTTACAATAAATACAGCATTATTGGTTTAGACTGTTACGGTAATGAGAAAAATGAGTCTAGACATTTTTTTTCCTAAATACAGTTGTTTACAGCTGGAAACATCAAAATTAATTTTAAATGTACTTTAATTACTTTCTTTAATTATACAAGATAAATGTCTGTTCAAATAATCTTTTTTTTTTCTAAACAAAGAAAAACTTGTTGCAGTAATGAAATTCTGTCATTAAAATTTCAATAAAGTAATACTTTATTGAAAAGTATACATTTAAAATATTTCCTCACCAAATTATAAACTGGCCCATTTATATCTTATACAGTTATACAGTCACATGATGTTGTGAGATGTTGACCCTTTTGTCAATTCTTCATCCCTTTTTTGTCACTTTTACTGTTATCCTTTGGTTGCTTTTTCCACATTTCTGTCTGTTTTCATTGTGTTCTCATCCTCGTTTTCATCTCATTTTTGTCGCTAGTTTTTGCATGAAGCTTTTAGATTTAGGTAAAGCCAAACTGGATAAAATGTGCTTGGTCTAAGTGGGGGTTAAGACGTTAAAAACTACAGTTTAAGTGCTATATAGCGAGTATAAGAGTTCTCATCATTTTTTCAATACACTAAGGCTGTGTGTGAAAGTAAACATTATTTTAGGTGATAAATGCCTTCACAATAAACTACTAAACAAAAGACGCACTAACTAACCAATAGAATATGTCAATAGTGCAGTTGAAGCTGCTCACCTGTGCCAGTGGATAGATGGACTGTGTGTGGCTTTGGGCCCCGGCTCTCTGCTCTGAGGCCGGCTCTTTCTTGCTTCTCCTTCGCCGTCGGGACCTCTTGATGGGATCATTCTGTCTTTCATCGGCTTCACTGCTGTCCCCCATCACCTACGAATCAACAACTTTAAATGTATTACTTCAGTACATCGTCTTGTATGTAAAAACTGAGACTAGGCCCTGACTGGAGCTCACCTTCGGGTTGAAGTTGACATCCAGAGCGTCTGAAGGCAGTGAGTACGGGTTATGCTGCAGCTGTTGGTGGTACACAGAGGGGTGGTGCGGGTGCAGGTGGGTGTCCGCTGGGCCTCTCTTCTTCATCAAGTTGTGCGGTGGTTTCCGTGGATACGCCGACAGCACAGACGACGCCTCCGAGTCGGAGTTTAGCATCTCTGTGTTGGTGTACTGTCCCGATGACGGAGAGGTGATGGGGTGGTGGTGGGTGTAGGTCCACTCCGGGTCGTGCTGGGAGTCCGTGTAGTAAGTTTCATCGGAAAGTTTCCTCCTGAACTGTTGCAGCGCCGCGCCCCAGCCCCCCTCGTCGTCCACCTCGGAGTCAGAGCCCATCCCGTCGTACGCGGAGACCACTCCTGATTCCTTTTCCAAAACGCTGAACACCAGGCTCTTCCTCTTAGTGAGCAGACTGGGCCGGGACAGCTGGGAGCTGTGCAGGGCGATCCAATTCCCGTCCGGGCTTTGGAGGACTGAAGATGCACCTGGACAAACACAGAGATGAGTCAGATACTTTTCTGCTACAACTACCAGTACATACGGAATTATTCAATTCAATTATTCAATAATTAAAAGAAAAAGGTTTTAAGTCAGTGGTTCTTTTTCCACAAAACACCACCAAAGAAGAGCTTGGCTCTTTGCGTATCACTAGATCTACACCAGGTCCATGTCAGGATGCTGTTTCTCAATATTTGAGAGCTTTCCCTCTTCTTCTGCATCTCAAATAAGATTTTTTGTCATCTAACTAATCTCTTTTGATACTATAACAGAATTATAAATGGTCCTGTCCTGGATTGTCACCTGAAGCAGCCCAAGTATCACCACTGGTATTTATGCAACAGTTTAAGACTTTTTATAAAACTAACATTAGAATAATAAAATGTCTATTATGCCACATTAATGTAAAAGCATTCGAATTATTAAAACTTGTAAAACAGATACTTAATGATCACAAAACAGTCATTCATTGATTCAGACGTACTGGAGTTGTCCAGCCGGTCCACGCTCTTCCAGGTGGGTAAAGACGTGGCTTTGCCCTCCCTCTTCAAAGACGAGTAATCCTGCAGACCTGCCCCGACTCCTGCCCCTTCTTCCTCTGGACCCTTCTCTGGAGAGTCGTCACTGGTGAGAGAGAACGCTGACCGCGAGCGCTGAAAAACATGTCGGTAAACATAATTAATTACAGAAGTGTTTCGGTTAAACAAAGCTCTAAGTTATTTATTTATTCATTTGAACTCATTCCTGAAAGTGAAATGCTCTTTGGTATAAAACTGCAGATATTGTCTGTTCTCACTGGTATCCTATGCTTTATTGTGTTGTGCTACTTTTTACCAGCAGATGGTGCTATACAACCACATAAGAAAGCGCCAGTCAGCAGTGAGTTGTAGTTGAGAAGCAAAATCAACCCTTTGTGGCCTAACTAGTGCAAATAAAGCTCAATTTGGAACATTAAATTAAATAAATTGTTTCACATAAACAAAAAACTCCCTCAAATCACCACAGACACATTTTATAATTGAAATATCAATCTTTGTGTCATGAAAACCCTATTATTATTACACACACAATGCCCACTAATCCCACTCTCCAGCCCCACTTCACGGCCACTGTTTGTATGCGACTCCGCGTCCGGAGCATGTTTGCACAGAGCTGATAACGCGAGCCCGTCCCGCCGCTGCCGAGGGGATCCCAGTGTTTCTCATAGCACTTTGATCTTCACTGAGCGACGCATGGGAAGAGTGAATGGAGGGGCCCGGGGAGAACTGCTTTGATGCTTCACTCACATTCGGGATGATGACAAATCCGCACGACCCCCCGCGGAGCTCTAGTGTGAGCGTGCCAGGTAAAAACTACTGTGATACTCAATAACAGAGGAAGAGGGTGCATTGGTGTCCCGCCAAGCTGTGATCACATGTTACAAGTTGATGAAAAGAGCACCGCTTTGCTTATAACCTCATTGATTTCTCCTTGTCGGAACATTTTACAGAAAGCACTCTCGTCTCATCAGATTCATTTTCAAAAGTTGCGTTAATGTCAGTGGTTTCAGTCGTCGCTATAAACTATAATAGGATTTCTCTACTGCAAGGTGAGGTCTTTGCGAATAATAACTATGGATAAATTGCGTGAAAATTGTGTTAGCTCGACTCTAATCCAACCAAACATGAGATGCCTGAATGCTTTATTTACTTCATGTGGAAATGTCTGCCTTTTATGAGAGCAACTCAAAGCTTTCTCTGCAAAACCGTCTGATGTCATGTCTTCTGTTGTTGTGTTGTCTCTCTGTGCAAGGCAACTTTCTCCAAGGAACAACAATGTATTTACAATTCATTCAGGTGTTTAGCAAGACTCCATAGAGGGAAGACCGTTGGTGGCACAATCCTCAAAACTGTTTCACTGTGTCCACAATATAAAAACACAGAAGAGCAAAAAGTGGCCTGTGTTTTGACCAGAACCTGTGACCTAACTCTGCTGGAAAGTGACTTGGGGCCAAGCACAACATCACTGTGGTTTCCAAAGAGCCGGGGCCGTCCAGCGCACAGACAGAGCATAACACTGACTGTTACGAAAGAGGAACTGAGTCGGCAAACAACTATTTAAACATGTGCTGTTCCTATTTACACCCACTATCTACTGGAAAAACAAGACAAAAAAATACATTCTGCGGCATAATCATGAACTGTGTTTGGGGTAACACAAAAGTTAGTCACTCAGATTCCAGGAGTAACTAAGTTGTCATGTTTTGTTCAAGTAATCTAAAACTAGTCACTTTTTCTAAATTAGAGATGCACCGATCCAATTGATTTGAGTAAATGCCGATATCCGATATCAACCGATAGCAAGAGACTTTCTTAATAGTAGTTACTGTGAGTCTTTTTTTCTCCAGTGTGAGATCAATAAAGTCTCATTTTTTCTTGCAAACAAGATGTTATCTATTAATAAATTGTAATGGAAAAACATAAACCAAGAATAACTGGACTTTTCTACATTAAAAATAATACCAGAGCTATGTAGGTTAAATTAATATGAACAACTCACATAACTTAATCTGATCATTATAACCTTTGTGTAAAATGCTGTTATTCCTTAACAGCCTTTCATAAACTAAAATACAAACACTGATTTTATTTTATTAGGCTACTTTAGGTGATAAAGTCAGAGTTTCTGTTCCAGTACTTGCTAGCCGTGGCATTTTGTGCTGTGATCAAAAATTCTCCAGGTTCTGCCCTTCAAAATGACACACAGCATGCCTATATTCATGATTAGTTTTTTTGTTCCCACGTTTTGTTGTCTTGTCTCTGGTCTCCTCCTGTCTTTTACTTTGACATTCATTTGTCCTTGTGATTTTGCTTTAAGTTAAGTTAAGTTATGCTTTATTAATTTCTGTAGAGATATTTGTTCTCTGCATTTCACCCATCCTCAATGTCCTTAGGGCGACCTGTAGGAGGTGTGAGTTGCCAGCGTGGGCCGGCGCTCGGGGCCCATCTCCATGATGTGGAGCCAGGCTGATGGTCTGGGTTTAACCTATTGCGTCTGTTTTTACCACTAACCTACGCAGACAGATACGGGGAGAACATGCAAAATCCATACATAAAGGCCCCGTCCAGGTGGGAATCGACCCCAGGACCTTCAAATTGTCAGGCACGAGCGCTAACCACTGTGCCACCATGCTGCTACTTCCCTGTGTTAATTGCCTCCCCCGCCCTGATGTGTTTCACCAGTGCCCCGTCTCCTCATGTATTTATACCCCTGTGTTTCCCTTGTCCTTTGTCGTGTCATTGTTAGCGTCATTGTTCCTTTCAGTTTTGTTTCACTGTTTTTTCATCTGTGGATTTTGTTATTTTGGATTACTCGTCATTAAACATCACCGTTTTTTTGTTGCAGTCCTGCATTTTGGGTTTTATTTTCTTCGCACCACCTTCTATCATGACATTATTCACTTGGATTTAGTCTGTGAAAGTTGTGTTTTTAAAGTGGAGAGAGCCAACGCTGATATCAGTCAGCTCTTAATTTGTGACACAACGTGCTTTACTTAGTTTACCTGATGTTATTTTTCTTTATAGGAAACGCGAGGCATGTTTGTTAATAAGCTTTTATGGCCATTTCGTTAGTTTAATCAAACTAGAATGAACAAAACTACATGAGCAACAGGGATTTCTCAAATATGCGTAAATGAGTCCGGTAATAGTCATAAATGTTAGCACAAGCTGTTGAGACTAACCCAGAGAGAAAACGGCGTTCTGAGTGGGTCTTGTGATCCCTGTGCAGACGTTTGGGGCAGAGGGGGAGAGGGAAGCCCACTGTTTTGGATCAAAGACTGAGGCTGTGGCCATGCAGTGTCATACTCTGTCTGCATCTCTGAGCGCTTCCTCCTCTGAATGATCTGAAAGACACAACAACAAACGGAGAAATTACACAAATGATGTGTTAATGTGGCTGTTGTTACAAACTAAAATGTGAAAAAAAAAGAGATTGCAAATCGGCTGATGTGTCCCAATGCAATCTTGTTCGGAGGATGGATAATTTGCAGTAATGAAACTTTAAACTAATAAACCCATTCCCAATTGGGTTTTTATACAATATTCAGCAAGAAAAGTGCGGGTCAAAAGTACATTTTAGCAAACCAATGACGCCTACTGATAATTAAGGCTGGAAAGTAATCAAAGCATGAAAGCATTTGACTCTCCCAGCTTCAGCCAGCCTCCATTTGAAGACCAAAGACTGTACTTCCCCAAGACTTTGCGCTTGCTCAGAGACAATGCACTAATCTTCAAGGGAGCACAGAGGAAGTGTTGCCAAAAGACGATGATATTGGGGTCGACCTACTTTTTGTACAATGGTGGTGGCGAGTTCTTCTATGAGCTCTTCTTTGTGATCACGAAGGTAGCGAGCTTCATTCTGCTTTTCCTGCGCACACACAGGCACACACACACAAGCAAATTGTCAGCGGTTATTTAGGTAAAACAATATCCTGTGAAAATAGCAAAATAGATGACAAACAT
Organism: Gobius niger; assembly: GCF_951799975.1. Lineage (NCBI taxonomy): Eukaryota > Metazoa > Chordata > Actinopteri > Gobiiformes > Gobiidae > Gobius > Gobius niger. Next base: position 14,629,481 of record NC_136869.1, read on the forward strand.
GATTAGAGACTCACCAAACTGTCACCGAACTCCTCTGCTTTAGCGATGGCTTCCTCTATGGCCTCCTCAGCCACACGCAGGGCGACTGTGAGGGTCTCTGCCATGCTGTGTCCTGCACCACACAGAGCACAGATAAACAGGTAAGACGTTTCCTATGGACTCTGTTAAGCAGGAAATAAATAAGCAAACCCTCTTCATTGTCTAAAGGTCATGTACAACATTACAAGATATCTAAAATATGGGCTCTGTTAGTCCCACGAGGCTTTCTTACTAACTTCTGTCACGGCTTTGAGAAGGCCCTGCCTCAGACATTCACTCATCTGCTCATCTTCAAGGTCCTTTCCAAAATCAAATCAGCAAATAAAGAATGTCCTTGTTGCCGACGACAGTTTCCTTCACCTGTCACTGGCTGATTTATTAAGTTTCCAAACTCACAAGTCACAATAGGGATGAATGATGCACACGGCTCAGCCTGGCACAGATGAGAGTGGAATGTTACATTAGTTAATCAAATACAGTTTAGAACAGAGTGTTTACATTCTGAGAGGTGCATCATGGTTCGAAAGTGGAAATGGCCCACTGGGAAAATTAGACCCAAGCCTGAGTTGTTGTGTATTCTTTTTTATTTGGTCGCGATGCGAGACACTGCATGTTAGCCTCTTAACCCCGGCTTTAACCGAGCAGATTCTCCTCTCCAGTTTAGCATTACCGAAATAAAAGCCTCCAGAAAAGAGTGTCAAAATAGCCAAAAAGATGAGATTGAGAAATAAAAAGATGATAACGAAGATGCAAGCAACAAAAACAACAACAAAAGAGCAACAAAAAAGTGACAATAACATACTACAAAAAGTAAATAACAAGGAATGTCTTAAATTACTTGATTAAGCCAAATCAGCATTGTCAGTACGCATGCGTGGTAATGTTCCGGTCAAAGTTCACAACTACCCACGGTGTCAACAAAGCCCATTAAAACCACACTATCATAGTAGAACAACCGTCTATTTAGTGAATATTACGTCACTTAAAGTGGTTTTACGGCGATAGGCCAGGTTCGCATTTATTCTCCATTGCAGTGCGACTGTCCACTTAATCAATCTGTGGAAGAGTTTTGCTCTATTCACGAGTGCAATAAAGGAACCTCACAGCGTTGTATATGCGATGACATATAGCTCACTAGTAATGCTATTTGTAACCAATACGTCTATTTACTTAATACAACTGTTTTTAATTTATTTATTGGTTTAGCAAGGGCCACGACTTCTTTTTCTCTTCCCAGTAACACTGTGTTCCCGTTTCTTTAAAGAGGGAGTATTATGCTTTTTTCAATCACACAGCACCAGTCTGTAGCACACTACAATGATGACGAAACCTTCTGTTGGTCTGTAAATGCAGTAAATTAGAATAACTGCCTTGTATAAAATTGCTCTATCAAAATGGCTGTAGTGAATGTCTTGAAATAGGCCTCTGTCTCTTTAAGAACCTCTGACCCTTTCCGACACGCCCCCTCCACACGCTGTCTGTGGCATCAGTGGGGAGGGGGTTCTGCTGAGGAGCAGTGGTTGGTTACTCGGCTGGTGACGAAAGCTTGGAGGCGTCTCCAGGAGTTGGGGGCGTTCCTAGGAGGACTCAGGCAAACTTATCCTTAAAATAGCTGCCATCAGAGTTTTTACAGATTACTCAAAAATACGTGAATGTGCCAAGGCAACACTTCAGACATGTTTTTTAATGAGGGAATGACATAATAACATGATGTAAAGCTTGAAAAAGTTGATTTTGCATAATACCCCCCCTTTAAATTCTTTAAAACATCGATTTTCAACGCTCAAGATATTCAATATCTGTGTCATGTTATCAGTTTGGGATACGATCGGGGTAGTCCTGACCTTTAACCTGGACCAGCATGCTTTGCGCTCGGTGAGATTCCGAATCCGCTGACTGAGGAAACGTATCTTGTTTTGAGCGCTCGTCACCAATTTAGACTTTTTTCCTGATCCTGAGGTTTACTTTGCCAGTTTGATGACATTTCAGACTAGTTCTAAGGTAATCTCACTTAAAATAAGAAAGTAAAACTGCCAATGGGATAAGACCAATGTCCTTAACCCAGTGGCAAAGAAAATTACTTGAAATAAAGACGAAATGGATTCAAACGAGTCAGAAACATCTTGGAAGAAGTGAAATAATCTCTTAACGAGTCCAAACAACTCTTTGGATTATTATGCTCAAATTGAGGCATTTAAACTGATCTAGTCAATTACATTTTGCAGTGCAACGTGAGGAAAAAGATCTGTTTCGATCAGTTTTGCGGGGCTAAGCTTGACCTATAGGCTGTAAGAATCTTTTGGATATGGGCAAAGCGGAACTGGAGAGAATGTGCTCGGTTAAGGCGGGGGTTAAGAGGTCAATGGCCATCCATGACACTTATGCATGTAAACACGTGACGCTGGATTAAAGGCATTTGCATCCCAAAAACAGTCACACAGCAGTGCACACAGTGAAGGCAAGCCGGGAGAAGTGTCTTGCCAAAGGACATAACGACTGTACAAACACTGGATTTAATGATAATAGGTCAACATTAAATATATTGCTTCATCCGATCGCTGCCAAAGGGCCACACACAGACCGCGGCGCATTTGCATTTTGGCAGACACGTGAAGCACTGCTATTATCAGAGTGGCGGATCGGATCACTGTACTAACATAATTATCAGTGGGCAAATTGAATTAGACTTGTTTTTAAAGTGATGAAATCAATCTGTTTGCACGTGTAATTGTGGGCGAATCTGCAAACAGCAAAGGCATGACGTCCAAAAGAGGAGGGCGCCAGACCGGTGCTATTAAACACGAGAGCTTCCCTGCTTGTTATACCAGGCTATTAAACAGATATCGGCGTGTTTGCATTTTAATAAGCGTTTTAATGCCTCCCTCTAATTGCGAAGCTGCTCTTATCTACCGCACCTTTTGCACCTAGACTTGTTCTAACCTCAATTATAGGCGGCGAGCGCAAAAACCACCAAAACATGTCAAATAATGCACTTAAAAGACGGGAAAATACAAATGTCAAATGTAATTGTGGCAGAGATTACCCTGAATTCCTCTCTCACCTTCACTTTGTTTGTAGAAGGCGGCTTCACTGCCACAAATGCTGCCATCGTTCTCGTTGCTTCCCTCGTGAACGCTGCTTTCTGCAACAAAAGAGACAGGCAAATGACGACTTGAGACGAAAGCTTGTCACAAAAGTCAAAATACTCCTTGCATCATACAAAACAAAAAATGACATTATTATTCAATTGGAGACGAGTGTTACACCCTCTCTGTACCGCCATCCTTTGGGCTTAAATTGTCATCAAAAAGCTCATTGTTCGATCCATTTTTCCCCCAGTGCGCAAAACGGGAAATAACGAAACTCCGGCTCACTTATCAAGCTCCAATTTGTGACGCGCGGTGAGATGGGAACCGAACAACAACATCGACATGTAATATTTGGACAGGTTGACTTAAATAGAGCAAGAAAGAAGAAGATGAATGCTGGGAGTCTACGCCGCGGTATCCTGCATTATTCCCAATGTGGCCTATTAACGCTTTTCAAACTATGTTACCTGTGGTCGCCTATTTATTATAGCTTTCCCTTGTGCCTAGTAGTAAAACAGTAAAACAGTGAACAGTATGTAGTGTAGATCAATGCCAAGATTAATAAAGCCAATTGTGAATATCAATGCAAATGTTATTTCACCCACGCGTGTAATGACGGGAATATTATAGTTATTAAGTGGACAGCATGTTAGAGGCCTTGAACTCCATACACAAGCAAGATGAGTTAGAAAATAAAACTAGCCTCAAATAACAAAAAGCTAATAAAGCTAAAAGATGTTTTGAATTGTTCGATTGTACGTCTGTGCCTTTCAGGGGCGGCTGGTATCAATGGACTAGGTGGCTCCTCCTTTCATTTTTTGACAAGAGAAAGAAGAAAGAATAAGTTGTATTTTTCATTTATTATAGTTAATTGTATATCATAACTAATTGCTTTTATGTCATTACTCTGTATAATCATCGTATTTGTACACATCTGATCCCGATTTTTACCACAAGAAAAAAACAAGGGCTACTTCTGATTAGTCCCGAGACCGTGATATGAATATGACCGTGATCGATAGTATTCGATGGTAGTGCCGCAGGTCCCGCCTCCAGCACATACACACACATACACTTGGCTCTGGGACTGCGCCGGATTTAGCCCCTGACCCGATCGCAGAGCAGCAAACCACGCCGAAGACTCCTCATTGGTTACTTTCACTTAAGTTGCACGCGGTCTCTGTAAACACTATGGGTAAACTAGCTAATAATACCGGTGGATTACAGGGATATTGTTCACTAGCGACACAAGATGAAGTGAGGAAGATGTCATGTGTTTATGGAGTTTTAATGAGGCTAAACAGATTGTAAGGAGGACACGATGCTCCTCAATGCTATGGGTGAGTCCACCAGGGTTCACCTCTGTCCGGGTTTAGCTATTGTTAACTTTAGCAGGACATAAACGACTCCTTTATGCTCTCAAATGCACTGTTAAGTTATCTGCTGTTTAAATGATGTTTTGGAGCTGTTTGACTGCGGTGGCGTCTATAGAGTGAACTTTTGCCTTGTGATCGGTCTGATGCTCTGGGAATAAGAGTTGTTTGTAATGCTTATAGTGTTGTTTGTAATGCTTGTTCCGTGGGTATTTGCTGATATGTGGTTACATGCTTCTTTTTGTGGTAGCAGCGACTTTGAGTGTCTGGAAAAGCGATATACAAGACTACTGCATTATTATTATTATTAGTAGTACTAGTAGTAGTAAATGCGTTTAGTAGATCTGAAAAAATATATATTAAAAAAACACGAACACCTTGTGCACCTAAGAGTTTACATCAACAGTGCCTATAATAATATAATAAGCTAGAGACTAGTATTGCAGAATCAATCACAATGAAATTAAAATATAAGTGGACAATCGCATTAGTCAAAATAGGATACTGTCTTGCAAACAAAGCATAAACACATGACAAGATAAAGCTGGCTCCGTCCTCAAATACTCCTATCATTCTTATTCAGTAACACACAAACATCCAAATCTTGTTCTCAAATGTTTGCTTGATGTCCATAATGAACCCCCGTTGCTGACAAACCCCCCAAACTTCAAAGTTTATTTCCTCGCTTGACAGTTATTTCAGGCCATCTTTCTAGTTTTATTCGGCTGTTAGTGTTGCTTGAAAGAAAGCAATAAATCAAAGGATGCATTTACCTCAAAACACTCTATACACGCTTATATGTCCTTCTGTCTGTGTGAAGTAGTTTTAAATGCACATTGCTTCCCCTCCTGCGCCTCCACAGCAAATAGCACTGAGTTTCGATCCCTTATGAAATTGTTACATCCAGATGAAGTGCTGTTAATCCACAGTCTGTGACGTGGTGCGAGCGTGTGCCGCGGCCGCCGTCACTCACTCCCACAGCCTCAAAGTGACAAACTGTCTGTGACTCAACTACGCCATTCACACTGTTTTTCACTGAAACAACTAGTGCAGACATGGTTAGAAATTCAGTCTAATGTACAGTACTTTGCTAAGGCTTAACATGCTGGGGGTGCTTTCTTTGAAGTCACACTTTTTAATGAATAGAAGTATACGCGCTTCAGGTGATAACGGCATAACACGAATTTGTAACACGCTTGTCATTTTGCACCTCTGCGGTTCTAAAGTTGGTATTTACTCTTACAGCTGTAAATTAATTGTGTCTCTTTGACAAGTTTAACTATGCAATTCTTATCTTTTTACTTGTACACAAAAAATTTAAATGTTAATACTCATTGTTTGTGTGCAAATACGTCTCTTGAATCTTGAATTAATAAAAGAGACTAGATGCAGGTTGGTCTTATACTCACTACTGCCACCTCAGGTCATATGTGTAACTGCACCTTCTATATTAAGCTCGTGCATGACGGCAATTCTTACCCGAAGTAACACCTTTTTGAGTGACAGTGGAGGATTTTAGAGGCAGTTGTGGTCAATATGTCTGGGCTCATTCTACACCTTAGGACAGGGGTCACCAACGTGGGGCCCTTTGGGACATGCCCAGTAGCCCTTGGGACTTTTTCCAAAATGTAAAACACTTCATTTTCTTGAATCTGATTGTGAAAATTACAGTTATTTCTGTTCTTGTGACTCAGTATGAGTTTAAAATAAAGCTATTTTAATATAATATGGGGTCAATGTCCTAAAAGTGAACTGTGTATGTTCAAGTCTTTAGGATTTGTTTTTTAACTGGTAGCCCTCGAACAACTCAATGCTCTAAAAGTAGCCCTCAGCTGACAAAAGGTTGGTGACCCCTGCCTTAGGACATTGTTTTAATATGTAAGGGGAGGAAAATACAACATTTTAAAACTCCGTATAGTCCCTTTAATATATGCTTTTCGTGGTCCCTTTGGGGGTAATACAAGTGTTAATGGGATGATTGGGGGGTCTTTCAGCTCTCCCGTTGTCTCTGGCCAGAAAACCACACTTGTAGCTTTCCCCTATCCGACCCGGAAACCCCAATACACACTAATGGAATCACGAAGAAGAAGCAAACAGGCTAATGGGCAAAGCTACCTGTATATTTAGTATTTACAGCCAAGTTTGAGTGAAATAAATTATCTCCATTGTGTAATTGGATGTGCAATATCCCTCGAAAAAGATTCAATTTCCCCTAAGTTCTTGTTTTGATGATGGGAGAGAGTGATCACTGGGCAAAGGTTAGGTTAGGTTTTTTTTATTTTTTTTTATTTTATTTTTTTTTGTGCTCTTTTTGTTTCCCTTGACCTCTTGGCTCCCACCTTGGGCTAGTAACCCCCCCCCCCCCCCCCTTTTATTTTTACTTTTTGACATTTTTTGTATTGTCAATTTTTTTCATCTTTTTCATCAAGAGAAAAAACAAAACAAAAAAAACAAAAAAACAGAAGAAAACAAAAAACAAAAAACTAAACAAAAATAACAACAAAAAGGAAAAAAATCAAATAGTAATAATTTTTTTTTTTTTTTTTGGTGGCACATTCTTTTTGACACGTGCTGTCGTTTTGTGGCCCTTTTTTAATTTTTATTTTTTTATTTTTTATTTTTTGGGGGCATGGTGTCCCTGCCTAAGGGGGAGGTCGAGAGGTTACTGTTCTGTTTTTTTTTTGTTTTAAAAAAAAAATATTTTTCTTATTCTTTTATTTTATTTTATTTTATTTATTTATTTTTTCCGTTATGTATTGTTTCATCTTATTTATTTCATCTATCTCTGTTTTTATCTTTGCAGCATCAATTGTATGAATGGGGGGAGGGAGGGGTGGGATGGGTGGGATGGGTGGATGGGGTGGGAGGGGAGGGAGGGGTGGGATGGGTGGATGGGGTGGGAGGGGAGGGAGGGGAGGGGGGAGGTTTGTTTTGTTTTTTATGGTTTGCACCTCAATCTGTGACTTGTACGATTTATGTGATGCCTTGATTGAATTTTGACCTCACGGTCATATTGGTATAAAGAAAAAATCAATAAAAATATAAATCACAAAAAAAACAGGTGGTGATCATTTCAACACTTGAAAACAATAGCAGTCTTTTACAAACCACGCTGACTTACTGATAAATGAACAAAAGAAGAAGAAAAGTAAAATTAATTATGTGTGGAATTATGTATGATTATTATGATTATTATTATTGTGTAGTAATTTGTATTTGCCAAATGTACCACAACACTGTGATTAAATTCACCCATTATTTCTTACTACTGTTAAATCTCCCAATGAGTCACGCGACACGACAAAGCGTCTGAGCTACAGCGACTGGTGAGACAAAAGACAAAATAAAACAATGATGCATGCTTTTGTGCCCATGCCAAACATCTCCATGGCGATGATGAAAGGGGTGAGCGGTGCGCTGATAAGTCTGGTGTACTTTGGCTCAAGTGCGCCTCGCTCTCTGACCAGCGTCTAACCTTTGGACCGTGCGGCTCTTTGGGGGGGACGGGTTCGATATCACCGTGGCAACGTGCCGGACAACTTCCACCGGCTTCGTGGAGTCGATGCGCGGCACTACACCTGTGTCCACAAGCAGGCGAGGTGTGATCAATAAGACAAGCAAACAAGATGGACTGCAGGGATTTGCTCCGTCCAGTTTGGTGCATGTCCATTATTCATCCATTATACACTGCCCTGCCAAACAAAGTAAAGGTCACACAATCTGATATTTCGTTGGACTGCCTTTAGCTTTGATGCATGAATTTTTCAGTAAGATCGATGATGGGAGAGTTTGACTCCTCTGCAAAGCCTTCTCAAGCACATCCCAAAGATTCTCAATGGGGTTAGGAAGACATCATAGACTCTTTGTCACTCCTGCCCATTTACATTATTAACATGGAGTCAAGAGAGAAACCATGATGGTAGATCAGGCTCCTTCAACTGTTTCTAGGGCAGGGGCGATATCTTCGCTGTGAACTCTCCCATGGTGGGCAGAATGGAAACTGAAAAGTTCTGCCCGACTTGCCAATCAAAGCCTGACCTCATTACATGGTGCAAACATTAAAAATCTAAAGAGCATAAACCCGCGTCGTAAAGAAAAAATAATGACCTCCTTAGAGTTGCCATAAAAGGAAACTCTAGCTTTAAAAAACAGTAACATTATTTGGAACAAGGCTTTAATAACTCCTTACTTCCCGCCTTTAACCGAGCGCATTTTCTCCAGTTCGGCTTCACCCAGCGTTTTTGTTGCATTTTCGCGATTATGATCACTTTTTTGTCACTCTTTCGTGGCTTTCTGGTTGATTTTTTCTTGCTTCTTCATCCCTCTTTAGTCATGTGTTTTTGTCACTTTTTGTTGTTGTGTTATTGTTGCTTTTCCGACACGTTTTTGATGCGTTTGTCACATTTTGAAAGTGCTCTTGTTGCGTTCTCGTCTTTTTTAATCGCTTTGTCACTTTTTCCTTTAATTGTTGTCACTTTTTTGTTGCTTTTTCATCACTCTTTAGTCGTGTGTTTGTTGCTTTTTTAATTGTGTTATAGCTGCTTTTCCGGCACATGTTTTTTAATTTGGGTAAAGCCAAACTGGAGAAAAATGCGCTCGGTTCAGGCAGTTCAGGTTAAAGTTGTTTTTGACACATGTAAAGTCCCCATAGGATTCATTGCTCTGTGTCACTAGGGGGCAGTGTTGCACTGATGCCAGCATGACCCTTGTTTTCTTTTTCATCCGTTGGAGCTTTGCAAACACTAATGCTATAGGTGTTTTATACAAGCATTTCACAAGCCAGACATGCTACAAAAGTGATCCTATTTTGCAGTCTCTCTTCTTTCCATTCATCACGCCGCTCCAATGCCAACTCCGTGTAAACCTCTGAGATGGTGTCTGGCTCAGCACTTATTGGATCAATTCTGTGCCCATTCACTGTTCAGTCTCTCTCTCTCGCTCTCACACAAACTCTTTACAGATTTGCTCCAAGTTGTTGAACTTGCGTCCCCTGGGCCGATTTCTTTTTAATCTCAATAGTTAGAACTCGACCTTTCCGGGCAAAGGTTGTTTTCTTTGATAGCTACTTGAAGTGCGGTGGATAATTCTTTCCGTTTTTCATTACAGACCAGCAAAGTGTACTGATTCTTTGTAATATCATTTGATGGCATCATTTTCGCTTTACCTATTGGAGATCCCTAAAAATAGGGATGAGGGAAGATGAGGAGGGACACAAGAGATTGCAGAAAGTGCATTTCTCCAGCGGCAGAATGAGTCCAGACGGTTTCCTTTCAATTACAATGCAGCAGCTGGCAGCGCTCTCCTCACTGTGTCCTGGAAACAACTCGGCGGACAGAAAAAGTGTTCACAACATGTCAGTCGGTGAAGTAATGAGGAGCAAACCAACCAGTGGCCGGTAGCATTTCAGTGTAAGAGCTACAATTAATTAGAACGGCTCACTTTACTTAACTTCGCCGTCCACAGGAGATAAAAAACGAAATATTACCTATTTTGCAAAGCTCATCTCATGCACCCATCACACAATTTCTCCAGCATAGTCTATGGGCCAGGTCCAGCTGACTGAAGGACGCCTCATCCAGTTTATAAGCAGAAACCTGAACTCTCTCCTTTCCCTGCCCTTCCTTCTTCTGCTTCCACCTGCATTCCCGACCTGTGGTCCACTCAACCCCTCACCTTCCAAATCTGTGTATAGTGTGTACATATTTTAATGATTTTTTGCTACTGTTTGCACTGATATAGACAGTGGCAAGAAAAAACGAATTTCTCACATTTCTGCCTAAATTGGTCACTAAATGTGGTCTGATCTTCATCAAAATCATTCAAAACTGAGTAAACTGTGTCTGCTTAAACTAATACCACCCAAACATTTATATTTTATTATATTTTTATTGGCCGTGCACTGCCTGAATCTTGTTGATCCTGGTTTTGATGTTGATGTGCTGTTCTATTTGTCCTCCACGCACTACAGGCAAAATATTCAGTGGACTGTTGGATCCAAAGTTTAATTTTTTGAGAGGAACACACAACGTCATGTGTGTAGGAAAAATGGAACATGAGACATTCACAACAGCGTGGAATAAGTAAGTGATCCCTTGTATTAAAGCTGGCTGATCCTTCTTTTGCAGCAATAACTACTTTTTGTATTTGCAGATTAGACGCTCACAACGATCAGGATGAATCTTGGATCATTCCTCTTTACAAAACTGCTGCAGTTCAGTGAGATTCAGGCGGTGTACTCACTTATTCCTCCCTCTCCTGTGAATGTTTACATGCCATGGCCAATACAAATATGATCAAATGTAAATGTTTGGGTGGTCATAGTTTAATAAGACACTGTTAACTCATTCTTATGATTTTGATGAAGATCCGACCACATTTAGTGACCAATTTAGGCAGAAATGGGAGAAATTCTAAACAGTGTACTTACTTTTTCTTCCCACTGTATAGTTGAAATACAGTAGTTCTGTGAATACAATCTTGACAACAAAGCAGATTTCAGACCTCGCTGTGTGTGCAGATGGGTAATTGGCTGCAGGTCAATGATATTCTTGACAATTCATATCAAAAGAAAGAATGGCAAATGAAGGAGAAAATCCGAACACTAGGGCTCCATCTATTACCATAACATTATCATATATACATTGCAAAACAGAAGTGTCGCAGTCAGCCTTACTTGCTCAGGAGAGTGGAAATGTGTGAATTGCTACAAAAACAAAGTAATATTCATGGACAGGTATAGATTGTGCTTAAATTCCCTGCACTTTTCTCAGTTGCTTAGCTGTATGTTGCTACAAGCTCAAGCACCGACTTTGTTACCAGCGGTACTTCACTGATTCTTGTGACAGATATGCCTTTGAGCGGTTAACACTGCGCCCTTTGAAGCCTCCAGACACACAACTGTTTGAGCCCTGACTCTACCCAAAAACAGAAAAGCTCAACAAAGTCACAGCTACAGCCACATTTAAGGTCCAGTCTTTCAAGAAGCTACGACGCGCTGTACAAGTCCCTATAGGCAGCAGTACAGAGCCTTGTATACATTAACGGCTGCACTTTCCTTTCTGCACAAGGTCGAAACGCAGAGTTGTTGTGCAAACCGAATTTAATCTCCACTTGTATCTGGAGATAAGGACACGGTCTGCAACAAGACCGCAATTACCTTTAACTGTACTTAAGCAGCAAAAATAAGGGGAATTGAGTGGCGATAATATAATGAAGTGGTGGCATAGAGAGATCATACTGGCTGTTTGGAATAGCTTTCACTACAAAGGCTTTGCTTTCACTACATAACGATTTCAACAAGCCAATGCTCCAATTCGACTAAAAGCTTACAGAAAAAGGAAGAGATTTAACACAAAAAACATCACAGCACAAGAATCCTCAATGTGAATGCAACATCATACTGGGTTAATGCTTATTTTGTTTAACCTCTTACCCACCACATCAACCCAGTGCATTTTCTCCAGTTCGGCTTTACCCAGATCTTAAAGCTTCTCGATTCGAGAGCTCTAGGCCAGTGTAACGTTTCATTTAAAGCAGTACTAAGTAACTCATGCCCCTAGAGGCCATAAGCGCCACTGCAGGTGCCGTTGCATGTTGTGTTTATTTCTCATTAATTGTCCGTGAGAGTAAATACTATGGTGACAGAAAAGACAAAGGGAGAGAGGGATATTGCACGTCCAATTACACAAAGGAGATAATTGCTTTCACTCAAACTTGGCTGTAAACACTGTTGTAAGTGGTGCTCGCCCGCAGTTAGCTTTGCCCGTTAGCTTCTTCTTCATGATTCCATTATTGTGTATTGGGGCCTCTGGGTCGGTGAAGGGAAAACGTGCAATTGTGGTTTTCTGGCCAGAGACACCAGGGGGAGAGAAAGACCCTCCAATCATCCCATTAACACCCAAGAGGGACTACGGAAAGGATTTATTAAGGTAAACAATTTACTTAGTACTGCTTCTTAGTACTTTTCTGTTGCACTTTCACATTTTTGCTGTTCATTTGTGGCCTTTTGTCGCACTTTCATCAGTTCATTTTGACGCTTTTTTTAGTTGCATTTTCATCCTCGTTTTGTCGCCATTTTGATTCCAAGAAGCTTTTAGATTTGGGTAACACCAAACTGGAGAAAGTGTGCTTGTTCAGGTGGGGGTTAAAAGGTTAAATCTATAGGCTGACTCAAAATACACATTAGGCAAGTAGGTATGTGAACGTTAAAAGTAGACAAATGGAAAGTTAGGCTTGAATTAGGAAAACAAGGACTTATAGAGACTGAGCACTCTTCTCTTCGCTGATAGGATGACATTTTTGAAGGTGATAGTTTAATGGTTCTAGCTTGACCACCGCATTTATTTACAAGCACGTAAAAGTGTCAAAAAGACGACAACAACGGCATTCCCGAATGAATTAGAGTCAACTCAAGTGTAGAAAAGTACCTGTCATTTCATAACAGCGCCATCTGCTTCAGGTGGCGATTTTTTCCGAAGAGAAAAAGAGCGACAAAAGTAAATTGCTCTTAAATGGAGCCAGTCATTGTCAAAACAACTCACGGCAAGAGCCGAGAGGAGTAAAAACACGGGGAAGGAAAGGACATTAGTGCAATAGGGTATTCACGAAAAGAGATTTATGCGGTGACAAACAAATTAAGTTAATAAGAGCACAATAATACAACATCTGGGCTGCGAGAATAGGAAACTGAAATAAATTGAATACATAATATCATCTATAAATTGCTTTCTGTCCTTATCAAGCCAGTTGAACATTGGTTATTGATATAGCGCCATGAGAACCTTTCAAAACGATTACTGAAAGGGATGTGTTGACAATTTAACAAGTGCATGAATATTACCCTTGACCGAGGAGACAAGCAGATTTTCTTTTGTTGGATGTTTTTGACACAATTTCACCGCAGTTTTCGTAGCTTGTGCCTCAACTCATCATCTGCGCTCCTTTTGACTCTCATTTCTGTCAAAAGCATTAATTACTCAATTCAGCTTTACTTGGATCAGCGCTTGGCATCTGCCGATCCACTTTAATGAGCTACTTAGACGGGCTCTGAGAAGGGAGTTTAGTCATGTCAGGGAACAAATCGAACCGTTTCATTTCTAAGAAGAACTCACTTGTCGGTCGTTTCGAGGGAGATTCATCCGATGGTGTAACTCTCCAGCGGCCACATGAAGGCAATAGTGCGTGAGAATGAGGAGAAATGGTATCGGGTCGCACCGAGAGACCAACATGAATGTTCAATTGCTTTGCTCATTGAAGGTCACACCTTTTCTCCTGAGACGGAATGTAAAATGTCTGACACGTCGTCTGCTGCGAGGTTTGTTTAGCTGTAGGTTGTCTTTCCAATAGCATTTTGAAAGCACTGGCATTATAACTCCACATATAGTAGTCATCAGTTATAGGGCTCCGCGATGTGAAAATCCGTCTAGAGTATTGTTATAATGATATTGTTCTTTCAAGACATTAAACTTAAAGCTTAAAAAAAACATTGAAATAGCAACGAAAACAAGGATGAAAATGCAACAAAAATGTGGGGAAAATATCGCCAAAAAATGTGCCTGAAAAGCAACATAAAAGTGAGAAAAACGTGACGAAAACATGACAGAAAAGACAGACAAAAAAGCGACAAAAGAGCGACAAAAATGTGCTGTAAAAACATGATGAAAGAGCAACAAAAATGACAAAAACACGTCAAAAAAGATACAGAAAAGTGACAAAAATGTGACAAAAACATGACAAAACAGCAATGAAAAAAAGGCAATGAAAAAGCAGCAAAAAGTGACAAAAACATCACCCAAACACGACAAAATCATGACAAAAATGGAACTAATGCACAATCTCAGTCAGATAGAAGACCTCAGTGATTTTGCGATACGGATATTGCAAAATAATAACATTTGGCAAAAACATTGTTAGGCCCTAATCATCCCCTGTCATTTACTGGTGGCTATTGATGCTAAGTGCTACATCCCACTATCGGCAGGTGCAGGGCCATACACTTAATCTGTCAGTGGTCATAATGTTTTGCTTGCTCTGTGCACTCCTTAACAGATCAGCAAGTGGTTTACTCCGGCTGTGTTTCTATATTCTGCATAATAAAAGGATTTTGTCAGTAAGAGGCCGGTAATTTAATCTTTCTGTGTCTTGCTCTGCTTCGGAGCTTCAATAAAATCTCAATTATTGTCTCGAATTGGAAACGTCAGTGTCTTTATATTACGCAATTAGACACTATTACGCACTTGTCAAAATGTTATATTGAATTTGAGACGATTTCTTAAATTGATCCAGTGCGGGTTCAGCTGAAAATTGCGCCGGGAATATGAAACAATTGCTAACTATTAGAGGTAGCTGAGAATTGATGCCTCGGTTATCACTCTTGGCATAACAAATCAATAATTAGCCAGTTTCTGACAGCTACTTCAAGCATTTTCTTTCAGTTCAAAACAGTCTCCTGTAGTTTTTACCGCACAACAGCAGCAGTCCTCAAAACCTATCACTATTTTGAGGTTTGATCGTATTGTTTGAGGAAAAGTCACGTTTTCTCAGTAACATCCAGCGAACTCTTGGTAACCCAGCAGTTTTCAATTCAGATTCCTGCTGATTCCTTTCAGCTTCCAGTCTGAGGATGATGCTGTTTTGCGTTTCACTGCTTCTCTGTGTCTCGTTAACTATTCTCTTCTGGCTTGTCTATTAAACCTGATTATATTATACAGCAGCAGTCGGACACACTTTGCAGCGATAAAAATGGCTTCCTGTAAAGACACTGTAATGTTTATTGGAAAAAAATCAATGAGAAAAATATGGGCTAGTGTCTTTTTTCCTTCGTATGGTTGCAACCTCTATCCGGATTTGAAACAAGAGAGCACCCAAGTTACTTTATATTAAATTCAAATATGAAATATGGAAAAAAGCTGTACCCTGTCCTGTAATTTTAAACCACCACATTGTGATATTAAGCCAAAATAATATATGTATGTCGGGTCTGTCATGCCTAAATGCACTCAAAATCAAGTGATGATAATGACTGCTATTAATATTGTCAACATCACTCATGTTTATATCATCGGCTTAAAAGTCTGGAACAAAATAATTATATCCGCGGTCACAGTGAAATCCTCGGCATCCTTTTTTTTCTCCGCTGGACCTTTTCCAGTTCGGGTTTATCCCCTTCATCCACTTAATCCTGCACACCAGTTTTTGTCATGAGGCCTTGTGGTGAGGATGGACACAGAGCGATCATGTTTCCGCAGGGTCAAAACAATGTTACAGGAGCAGGGCATTCTGGGTAATAAAGCCCGGGCAAAGACACAGTAGGATTATGTTACACAATAGAGGTCTACAGTATGTCCAAAAATAACACCATGGTACTCCAAATGACATTGTTATGTATTTAAATGGGAGATTTCTTGTTAAAGCAAAAATAATCCTGTTGTCGGCCACAGCACTTTTGTTTTTTAAAAGTGTATTTTTACAAATCCAGTTTCTACAACCCACGGTCAGACAGATTGTAGCTTGATATGAATATTTTTGTAGGAATAAGCTTGGAGGTATTAGACCCAATTCCAACAACAAAGAGCCTCAAGCGAATTGCATCCTCATTTATCCTGAAGTGGGCAAACTGTGCATAATTGTAATTTCAGTATTGACTGTGCTGGTTTCTCAATGTGAAGTTGGAGCAGGCAGCAAAGGAATTTTAATGCTACAGTTATTACCGTATTTTCCGGACTATAAGTGGCACCAGCCAAAAAATGCATAATGAAGAAGAAAAAAAACATAGATAAGTCGCACCAGCCTGGGCATGGAGTAGGGATGCACCAATACCACTTTTTCTAAAAAGTACTTGCCAATACCGAATATTTTTTTAAATTTTCATTCAATATTATTTTTAATTTTTATTGCACTGTCCATCATAGACAGAACAGAGCATGTCCAAAAGTACCTCAATGCTTGTGCTTTATTCATTTATCTATTTTTATGTAACAATAGTATTGAGATGTTATTTGATACTGTAGCTAAATGGTCTCTTTTCACCTTTACTTCAGCTTCGTGTGGATTTTCTCGTGTGTTTATAACAATTTAGCAAGTTGCTACAGCATTTTGATTGTTTTGCTGCAGCTCATTTTCGCTCAATATGGACATGCTGTATCTCTTTATTTTGGATTTTCTGAGGACTTTTTAGTCGCTGGGTTAGTTTTTCAGATGAATAAGCTGGGCATAAAACGACGTACGAATCTTCAGAACTGTTAGCCGCGAGTTAGCGGCTAGTTAGCAACATTAGCCTGTATTTTGTAAACACTGCAGACTCCACGCTGCAGCACTAACAACATTTAGCTCTAGTTAAATCCAGCACAGACTTGGATTTAGGGAGTGTAGTCTGTAATAAAGTCAGCTCTATGTGGAAAATTGCATTTCCATTAAAGAATTCTCCAGTTTGTTGCTATTTTCTCTCCTCAGTGGAAAGCTGTGTCCCGTAGGAGCGCCATGTGTTCAAGCACCCATTTGCAAACTCGTTCCTCTAGCTTTTAGCCCGGGATTAGCTTTTTTTGTTCCCTCACAAGTTTCTCACTCACTCCAAACTTTTTTTCTGCTGCTCGACTACGTTTTTAAAATCTTCAGTGGTACAGAAGTAGCAGATACTGGAACAGATGCCTAGAGCGCCCTCTAGCAGCTGTCAGCGCGAAAATAGCAAACATTGTGAAATTATATATTTTGATTAAAAAGTTGTACCTACCACCCCCAGCCAAATTATGAAAAAAGTGCAATTTATAGTCTGGAAAATAATCAGTAATTTTTAGCTGACGGCATGCTAGCAAATTGATAACGCAATTATACCACAGATTGAACGCAGAACGGGTGAGAGCTTGTCCATTAATGGTTGGCCTTGTCATGATAACAACAATCAATGTATTGAGTCAAAAACATATTGTGATAAACTATATAATTGAATACTGGACATCACAGTATTTAGCATCTGTACAACCACAATATTACTTAAATTGTTCAAATATTACACAAATGGAATAAAAAATCTGTTAAAAATGCAGCCAAATGTACTTTCAATTAATATTGAGCCCAGAAATGTATTCATTGTATGTCATTTATTCAACTCTAAATCAATATAGTAATTACTGTGCCAAGCCTAGTAATGATTTAAAGGGACACAGTGCAGACAAAACTCAATTTGATCAGGTTTTGGACCAGCTAAACGTACATACTTTTACTTTGAGTTTGAATGAGGTGTTAAATTATTGCAGTGAGTCACTAGTCTCATACTCTGCCTACTGCCTGGACTTCAATGTAACCCTCGTCACTCCAGACAGCATCACTCTCCACTGAGCCCAAGTGATACATAAAACCTGGATAACCACATGGCTTATTCTGACCAATGCATGGACACATCATTATTGACCGTTAAGGACTAAATGAGCCAACAAATAGACGTTTTACGCAGCGGTGTAGCGGGTTCAAGGTCAGTCTAAGCAGCGGAGTTAGCCCCATGTGACCCTTACGAGAGTGAGCACACGGGAAGGAATAAATATTGTGCAATGATAATATGGAGCATTCAATTTTCCCAGTGACAGACTCTGGGGTGAACGCACATTCAAACATGCAAATTGCTGCTCCCCAAGATTTAATACACCAACACAATTCGAGTTTGCCCATGATGCAGAAGACGTTGTTGTTGTAGTCATTTGGTTCTGCTGCCACACCATCTATTTGCACACTATTTACACGCATTTGAACATAATGTGCTGCATTTCCCCGGAAGAATCAAATGATACTGTTGGCATTTTAGGAGAGGAGGTCAAATGGTCTTGCATAAATGGGTAAAAATTGCCAGATTGTTTAGACGCATTCAACTGTTTTGAATTTTGTTAAAGCAAGAGTTTACGAAACCATTTCAATTCCATTACAAAAATCGAAGTGAATTTGCAATATACACAAATTATCATGCAAATTGTATTTCAGTGCCATAAAGGTTAAAAAAAAAAGTTTTTCAATGAAACCCATTGATGGTATTGTGTCTCGGGGCACTTTGAATCACTGACATCAATCTCAGACGCCTGGGATAATTAGTTAAACCCAGTTAAGGGAAAAACTACTGAAAAAGGACGTTCTACATCATTAAGCAGACCATCATTTTCAGGCAATATGGGAAAGAAAAAGGATCTCTCTGCTGATGAAAAACCTGAAATAGTTGAATGCCTTGCCCTTGGTATGAAAACGTTCAATATTTCACGAAAGATCAAGCGTAATCATCGTACTGTTAAGAGATTTGTGACTGATTCAGACACACACGGGTTTGTGCAGATTAAGGCACAATGAGGACGGTTTCTGCCAGACAAACACATCAGATTAATAGAACAGGTACATACAGAACATACAGGTATTTGAAGCTACTGGTGCCTCTGGAGTCTCCCAAACATCAAGGTGTAGGACCCTCCAGAGGCTTGTTCATAAACCTTCTATCCAGCCTCCCCTAAACTATGAATTTAATGCTGACGAGCAGAAAAGGCTGTAGTGGCTCAGAAATACATGAAGACTCATTTTCAAACAGTCTTGTTCATTGATGCCGTGTAACCCTGGATGGTCAGATGGATGGAGTAGTGGATAGTTGGTGAATGGCCACCATGTCCCAACAAGGCAGTGATGTCAGCAAGGAGGGGGCGGAGTCATGTTTGGGGCCAGACTCATGAGGAGGGAGCTGGTCGGCAGTTTAAGACTTGAAAATTATGCTGACTGTCATTTGAGTTAATAATGTAGAAAATCTTAGAAAAATGTCATTTGCATAATAATTTGGAACGCGGTGTATTGTGGCTTCTTGTGATACTGATTATGCTTCAACTAATATTGCAATAATGATAATGTGCTGATATATTGTGCAGCTCTTTTCAGAAGGATGGGAAGACTCATAATCGTGCACCGCATATATTTAATACTATCTATGCCACTGTGCAGCTGTGAAGGCAATTAAACAAATCAGATAAAAAAAGGCGATAAAACACAGGGAGTGATTATCGTACAAAGCGAAGTAATGAGCAATCAGCGCGTCTGCCTGCGTCCACCTCGGCTTCTGTTCGCTACGTCACTTAATCCCAACATTAGCGATGGAGAGAGTAATGAGGGGGTAAAAATAACCTAAACGACTGCTGTGTAAAGACCTTGCGGAGTGGAAAAGATGCTGATGTTACCTGGGAGATCAGACAGGGCTCCACGCTCGATTATGTGCTTTCGGTACAGAGTCTTCAGGACCTTGGCGCTACCGAACCTCTTGAAACGGCTCTTCACATTGTTGTAATACCATTCGAGGGACTGGGTTCTCAATATCCTGAAAAAGAAAAAGCGAGGCGGCAATTTGTCAGAGAGATGAGTTCAGCCCAAAGTCATTGAATCAAAGCAGGAAAATAGCATCAAGCAACATTCTGCTTAGTCGAGTCCATAAAAGGTTGTGCAAGGGAATAGATGAGCTATTACTGTCACTTTTACTTCATTTAAACATAAAACAACACTTCTACTATTACTACAACAACTAATGACAACTACCAGGTTCTAGCAGTGTAAGAAGGGTAAATATAAGGGTTGATTTGCTGTTTATTAGGATGTTGGTTTGATCAGGGAGGTAAGAACTAAAAATCGTATCAATGCATGTGTTCAGTCATGTGACTATTTCCTGTTAAAGCAGAACTAAGTAACTTTTGCCCCTAGAGGCCATAAGCAGGACTGCAGGTGTCGTAGCATGTTGCGTTACTACACTGACAAAAAAGACAAAGGGAGAAAGGGATATTGTACATCTAGTTACACAATAAAGATTTTTCACTCAAACTTGGCTGTAAATACTGTTTAATTGGCACTAGGCCGCAGTTAGCTTTGACCATCAGTCTGTTGACCCCCCCAATCATCCCATCAACACTTGTATTACCCCCAGAGGGACTACGAAAAGGTTACTTAGTGCTGCTTTAAGTGCACCGTTTGGAGAACCTTTCATCGTTCAAAAATATTCTGTATTAAATTCTTAACCACTTAGCCTTAGCCAAGCGCGATGTCTCTAGTTTGACTTTACCCAAATCTAAAAGTTTGTCGATTGGAGCTTAAAGCGTTTTTGGTGTGTTTTCATCTCGTTTTGTTGTTGCTTTTTTGCTGTGTGATAACAGGTTTTTTGTTGCTTTTCTGTCGTGTTTTTGCTGTTTACTTTTTTGTTGTTGCTTGTTTATTGTGTTATTGTTGCTCTTTATTTTTGTGCTGTTCATCAATTTTAATCGTGCTTTTGTTGCTTGTTTATTGTGTTTTCGTCACAGTTTCGTTGCTTTTTTTGAAGAAGCTTTTAGATTTGGGGAAATGCCAAATTGGACAAAATAAGCTCGGTTCCTGTGGGGGTTAAAGAGGTTAATTGCTTTACACTATTGACAGGTCGGCATGGCAACAGTTTAAAATTGCTTGCCTACATCTATGTCACTTCCTGTATGTTTCCAATAAGGAAGTGAAACTATAAACATCACAATGGATCGATAATACAGAAGTATTTCAGCTGTGGTTTTATTAATACCATCACTCTTTCTACTATTCCGTTCCCCAACATCAAAAAGTGTTTTCGACAGCAGAAAATTATCCCGTTTCTGAACCTGAAGCTACGATCAAGCTTTATTCATTCCTGTGGTGTAGTTTCCCTTGAGCAGAGAGGCTTTCACTTTGCATTGAGCACAATATGAATTCAGTATAAACCTATTAATGCGTTTCCTTTTTGCCCACAGCTCAGCGCCTGAATCCCGACCGGTCCGAGAGAACAGATGATTACATAAGCAGTAATTCATAATGGAGCGTGTGATAAAAAAAAAAATCCTTCGGAAAATGCATCCCTTTAAGCGCCAGCGTATTGCAATGGATCGCATGAAATTTTGCCAACTTTGTGTTTAATCTCTCGGAGCCGTCCTGCCCGCCTTCTGCCTTTCATGCCACCGTCACACATTTAGCCGTGCGGGCAAAGATGGATTGCCAATTTTTTAACACTGACGGCGTCATATTGAGAAGAAGTTATTGCATTTTGACCTATTACATTCTTCACAGAATAACACTTTCTAAATGCCATCTGCGAAATAAAATCTGCCCTTTCAAATATATTTCAAGCCTATCAGTTGTTTTGATCGTGCAAATTACACACATTATACGCATTAAAGTGACAAGAAAAAGCGAGTAGTGTTGCAGAAATAAATCAAACAAAAATAAAAATACGCTTAGTAATAGATGTCATAATTCACTTTAAATACAGTACGGTATTTAAAGTGTATGTGACAGATTTAATGCTTTTGAAAACATGATTTATTTCGAAAGATACCATCAGTTGCATCATTATTATTTTATTTCAGTGAAGCTGCAATTTTCATGAAGAAATGTTGGGCAGAAAAGTTGTTTTCATTTGAATTTTTAAGCTGCTGACAGGAAGTGACATAGATAAGATAAGATAAGATAAGATAAGATAAGATGATACTTTATTGATCTCACAGATGGAGAAATTGCATGATGAAGGTAAAGTTCCAATAATAAGCTGTTAATAAACTGTTGAGAGTTCCATCGATAAACAGCAAAAAAAAAAACTTTATCTGAATCTCTTGCTGAAAAAACAACAGATAAAACAGCCAAAACTGTTTTACACCAAATTAGAATAACATATCTCACCATTTCTCCAGGAAAATTCAGATATTATATTTCAGTATTTAAAATAAGCTTTCATTATGTTAAAAAAAAGTGTAATTAATGCTAGAAAAGCATCACTAGAGGAAATACAGAGTAAATGTAATATCTAGGTGAGATCAGATGTTTAAAGGGACTATACAGAGTTTAAAAATGTTAAAATTAAGTATTTTCCTCCCAATACATTTTCAGCAATGTCCTAATGTGTAGAATGAGCTCAGACCTGTTCACCACAACTGCCTCTAAAATCCTGCACTGTCACTCAAAAAGTGGTTACTTCGGGTCCAAAGTGCCGTCAAGCACGAGCTTAATATAGAGACTGCAGTTACACATAAGACCAGAGGTGGCAGTAGTGAGCATAAAATGAGCAACTTGCATCTAGGCCCTTAAAAAGAGCCTTGTTGTCGGCTCTACAGCAGGTTAAAATCAGCAACATCCCATTGTAGTGAATGGACCCGGGACTTATGGTTGGCATGGCGACAGTTTCAAATTGTTTGCCTTCATCTATGCCACTTCCTGTCAGTGTCCAATAAGGAAGTGAAACTAAAAACATCACAAAAAATGACCAAACTAAAGAAAGCTGCATGGGTACAATCTTTAGCAAAAACTTACATATAATTGTGTTAACTATGATTTAGTAACAGTTGTGTCGAATGTGTCATATGCACTTTAAGCATAACACCCAACAACCTCCAGACGGTTGGTTTGTCAATTTCACATCTAAGCTCTACCTGTGCCACAAGACAACAAATGGTAAATGGTAAATCTCAAACTTATATAGCGCTTTTCCACCTACATTAGGCACTCAAAGCGCTTTACAGCAAGGATCCACTCACCCATTCATACTCCCATTCATACACCAATGTACGCAGACACTGGGGGCAATGTGGGTGAAGTGTCTTTCCCAAGGACACAACAGTGTACACTTCCCGGAGGAGGTGGGATTCGAACCCCAGACCTTCTGATCACGAGACGAGACATCTGCGCCACTGTCGCCCTGTCGAACAATATACTCACAAAACAAATGTTTACCTATTTGTAACCAAAACATGTCACAAACTGAAAAACGGATTACTTCCTTGTCCCATTACTGACCTTTCCACAATTGTAATAAATATTACCATTATTTTTTGTTGTTGAGGTAAATGAATAATGGAATAGTAGAGTCCACGCAGATGAAGTGTGACCTTTATAGGCTTCCCTGCTGCTTTGAATATTTAGTATAAGAATAATCAAGCAGCAATAAATTATTTTTCCGGCTTTTTTTGGATACAAACTGAACTTTTGCACATGTTAAAGGCTGTGTAATCAAAAGATGTGAAAATGCCAAGTCAGATAGAAGACCTTAGTAACATTGCAAAACATTGAGGCTTCTTCCGTTATGGTCATTGCCTCTGCTGCACTGAAAACCACAAGGGGCGTACGCTAATGTAAAACCATGGGTCAATAAACAGGGTGCTATTCCAGAGCCAGAATAGCCATGCTAATAAAGGGATAGTGAGCGCCCCTGAGGCCACCCCATCCATCCCACCTCCTTGTGCAATACTCCCTTGCTGTTGTCCCCCCGCTGTGTCATTCTCACTAGATTTATGACGCTCTATCAGCCCGCCCGCTCGATGGGCCTGCGCTTCTTAATTTCAAGCCACGGGTCAGACCGGAGTCTCTCTGATGGAGGAGCCGGGGAAGAGGTTGGCCTCCTTTTATCTGCCGTTTAAAATGGATGAGCGACGATGGCTCTTGACCAAGCAAGCAGGAATAAAAAAATTCAGCCCTATGCGGTGAAATGAGGTGGAGACGTGGAGAGGTGGGGGGGCTGCCTTTGAACCGACACTTGTACAAGACACATACGAGCGAGAGTATGAGGAGAATCTTTATTGCGTTTTTTTATGAGCATACAGAGCTTGGGTTGGTTTATTTTACATGCTCAATGCACTATACCACCGAAGTCCATGCTATAAATCAATATGTGTTGCTAAAAGAATGAAAATCTCCATCTCCAGGTTCATTGTCCAAGCTAAAACTACACCCTACTTCCTGCAACTGATTGGAAATTTCAGGCAAATGACGATGTCTCCAAATGCACGATACCAGATGTTAATGTGACTTTTGCTTTTACAGCCTCATCATAACACTTTCATCGAGGTTTAACTTTAATTTATGCCCAAACAGATGCCGATCAATTGCAGACTTAACTAAGCATCTGCTCCTCTCCAAACTTGTTGCGATCCCCCAGCCGTCTTAGTCCATCTTTTTAGGAAAATACAAAGACAGATTTAGGACAGAGAGCGAGAGAGAAGCGACTGATGAATGAAGCATGACACGACGTCCCCGGAGAGGCATGATCTAAAAAAGACAGAGGAGGGCGGAGAGAGGGGCGGATAAGTGTGGGCTTTCAAGTTAGATCTGCAGCGCCGCGTGAGCTTGCGCAAATACACTTCTCATAACGAGTTTGGGAGATTCCCAGATGCTGCCTGCTTCATGAATAAGCCAAAGAAGATTCGAGTTGATAGTCTCTTGATACCGGTCTATCCTCCAGCTCATAATGCACACTTCACAAGGGAATCTGCACATCGAAACCAAATACAACATATATAACGATAATGCGGACTTTGAGAGACTGACTTTCCATTTCCCCAAGTGAAAAGAATGCATTACCATAATTGACTTCCCGAGCGTTGTAATGAATTGGATAAGCTTGTGTTGGGCGTATACAGCAAGGAGAGAAAACAGTATAAGGAAAAAAGAAAGCCACACACATGCAATGTCTGGTTTATCAAAATGTAAAAAGGCCGTATGTTACATCAGTCTGGAGCGGCTCTCATTATATTCATTCGAGAAGAGGATTTTTAACTGAGCTTTTGCTGCAAATTGGCCTAAACGACATGAGCTAGTTCCGGTGAGAAGACATGTTCTTATGCACAAATTAGTTCTTAAGGCCTTTTTAGGAAGGTTTTTGGCACTCACAAAACTGAAAACGAGCTGAGGCTGAAAACGTTCCTCTGTAAGAACAAATCCTAAGAACAGTCTGGAGGACTCTTACGCACAAAGAAATCTCCAGTTCTGTTCACGATCTGCTCCTGATGGAACCCAACATTTTGAGTCATATGCATTTGTACATATTAAATCATGGATTAATTAAATCAATACTAAGCAACTTGTTAATCTTAATAAATCCTTTCCGTAGTCCCTCTGGGGGTAATACAAGTGTTAATGGGATGATTGGGGGGTCTTTCATCTCCCTTTGGTGTCTCTGGCCAGAAAACCATGCTTGCAACTTGACTCTGTCAGCGTAATATTTACTCTCACGGTCACGGACAATTAATAAGTAAAAAGACACAACATGCTACGACACCTGCAGTGGCGCTTATGGCCTCTAGGGAGCACAAGTTACTTAGTGCTGCTTTAATTCCAGAATGTAAATATAATTGTAATACATTTCAGATGCCTTTAGTCAGAAATAAGTTGGTAATATCACTTGTAGCCTACTTTTATTAATGGCAAGAAAAGTACCAATGTATTACTGCTAAAACTTTTGACTGCCGCCGTTCACAAACAATGGAGCATTAATCATATTTACTATCATATTTGATAAAGACGAACGTGGGTGAGTATGTGAACAAACAAATCTTGGAACAATCCAGTTTTCAGCACATGGTAGAAGAATCCCAACACATTTCCATTAACTTTTGCAATTACCTTTTATAAATCATCTATTTTTCCAGCTTCAGTTGCAAAAGAAAAATCATGATGAACCTAATAGTGTGCAGAATGCATTTCTCCATTAGCATTCCTTCACACTATTCTGAGCAGCTCCAAATATGAAACTCAAATTTGTTCTGAGCCCAAACCAATCCTGTTTCAACACAAACACTCGGAGCAGCACAGAGGAAATTAATATTGATTCATTTGTGTTTGGCGAACTGTGGAAAACAAAATTTTGTTGCCAGCTTCAGTTGTGAATTTGCTATTATAATGCAAGACTGCTTTTGGAGGAAACAGGGAGACAAGCTAACTAACAATGCCATGTTATGAAGCTAAGTAGAAAAGAAAGTTAGCTTTGTTTTGTCAGCTTATGCCGCTATCCTAAAGAGCACAGCACACTGAAGGTCAGAGATAAGGTCAAAAAAGATCAATTGCTCAATTGCTTTTGATATTTGGTGTGTCTAATCACAGCTGCACAGAGCTCTCTCAGCAGATAACCTTTAAACAGGGCAGCCTGGCAATATGTGAATGCTCTCAAGTTAAGCAGGTATTACAGTGTGAAAGGTTGATTATGCATAACAAAGCACTGAGAGAAGTGATTGTGGAGCTAGTTGTAAAAAATATTAAGGCTCAGTTAAATGCAATGAAAACCAATTTGTAAAAGTTTCAATACAATGTAGAAACTAACATGATAGAAAAGACAGAAATAATATTAGTTTTGTTTGTTTGGCGCCGCAGGTCAACTTAATTCTTAATACTTACTAGCTCTTTTGTCGGTTAAAAGGTTGCTTGCCGTATCTTATTTCTGCAAAACATTAACTCCTAATAGTCATTACCACAGCCTAATGATCTCAAATTACAACATGGGCAAAAACAACACACACTGTCTTTTCTAAAGCCTGGAGCTGTCCCGTTTCTCTCCCTGTCCTTCCTGTCCCTCTATTCATTGGGCCACTCTGAGTTTAGGCCTTCACGAGTTTAACGGATGATTGTGTCAGCAGCCGCGAGACCCGTCGGCGAAGTATAGAGGACCAGAAATGAGTTATACCTGGACAAAGCGCTCTCTGCCCGGTCCAGGATGGAGGGACCAAAGTGAATTACTGAGGTTTTTCATAGTTTGAAGTGACCTGAGGCATCCATGTTGGATTTTCAAGTTTTGTTGCTGTATGTTCACTTAAGAAAAAGGAGTTTGGAATTGAGGATCTAGAAGCGTTAGTATAGCCCTTTTGTTCTCCCCCCTTCGAGCATCGTGGCTGAAAATGATCCGACTCCCAGCCTGCAGTGATTTTCATATCTTTATTTCGATTGGAACTGGCACAAATTGTACCTGCATTAACTTGTGAATATCCAACATTGAGCTACAGTCTGCAATCAATATTTTATGGGTATGGCTAACTTTAACGTGTAGTCCAATAAACTGTAAATGGTTTTCTGAGACACTGTAGAGGCACCAAGGGCCCCAGCTACAGGAAACATACTACTACTTACTAGGAGGAGATGGAGGAGCTAAGCAGCGCAGGACACCACGCTCTGAAAACAGGGACAAACCCAGGAGGCGCTGCACCGTTTCAGAGGATCAAAGGAGACTGAAGGCAGCCAACCAGGCTTCCTCCGGGTCCTACGGTTTCAGGTCGGCCCACAGTGACGGCGCAGCTCAGTCGCAGCGGCTCAGGACTAACACCTGAACACTATTTTGTTGTATGCTTGTACAATGACAAATAAAGCACTTACTTTACTTACACTTTACTTTTCCACCAACATTAGGTACCAACAAAGCGCCTTTTCATCAAGACACCACTCACCCATTCACACACTCATTTATTAACCAGGGTATAAACAAAGTCTGGGATGAAATCAAGCTTTCCCAGCTGAGCTACTGCACAACCAATATCATGCAAAGCAAACTGATTCAGTTAAACAGAACCTATATAAATCAAATGAACTATAATTGTCTTGTGAGTCAATGAAATAAGGTCCAGACCTTTTTGATCCAATATAGCAAATAATCAATGTTTTCCCCATTAGCGGCACCTACATAATTTTCTATAAAATTCAATACAAATGCAGACCTGACACTGTCCTTTTGTTAATACAGTATTATACATTATCATACCACAGAGGTCATTTTAGGTTTTGGAGTGGTTGATGCTCTGGTTTCACAGCAACAAGGTCTTGAGTTTTGTTCCTGGACCATGTGGAGTTTACATGTTCTCCTCAGCCCCATGTCTGTTAAACCCAGACATGCACAATAGGATAATCCTCCAGCAGCACTGAAGTATGGGTCACATCCAGAGGACAAATTTACCAACAGATACAATAAAGTACAACTTGACCTTAAAGCAAAAGAGAGAGAAAGTCTAAAAGTGTCACAAGGGGGAACCAACGGGACAAATCTAATCTTATGTAAGAACAAGTATAAGATAATACTTTAGGCCATGACCTGTCTTTATCCTCTTTCTGCCCCCAAACACAGGAAATGAAAATCGACTGAAATAACAGGATTTAGAGACAAAAAGTACAGATTATAAACCGAATTTGTCAGTGGTTTGTGATCCTCTCCGCAGAGTCAAAGCATCACCCAGCTGGCATTAAAATATTTCCAAAATTTAACTTATGTAGGTCGTGAGGCCACTTGAGACACTGCTGCTATTCCAATGCATTTCATGACCCAGAAATATTATTCATGAATGCATACTGCTTCTGTTTCTTATGTAGATATTCAAAAGTTGCTTAATAACAATATTGTACTTAAGAGAGGTGCAAATGTATACTATGCAACAACACATGGTAGTAATACTATAAATATTAGTGTATACAAACTTGCATTACAGTTTGTTAATGATTGGACACTCCTTCCAATGTACAATATTGATCCAAAAATCCACATCTTTCACTTCTAGTCACTTCTAAACCTACTTAAAATTCAAATGTCTGCGTTCAGTGCCTATCCCAATGATGGCTTATTGATTTGCAATGCTGTAGCCCCGCACGAAATGCCCCTATAGGAAAAAGGCAGCGGCGGAGAGTGCGAGGGTCATTAAAAAGGTTTTTCGCTCTGGGAAGCTGTGCGCCCGTCACTGAGAGACAAGGACAAGCGGGACAATGGGGGAACAGCATGGTCCAATATACTCCCGTGTCAGTCTGAACAGGCTGTTAGGGGCGCAGGGAACCAGTCTGACAACACCAGCCCACGGACAGACGGCCTCCCACTGCACTGAGAGGAGCAGAGGGCAATGGCGGAAAAATGCTAAAAAGATAAATGACGAATGAGCAATTGCAAACACGAGAGAGAGCGGATAAGAAAGTAGATTGAGTGATTATTCAGTCTCCATTCAATGATCTGAATCTGAATATTTTACAGTTTACAGTGGCTTCAGAAAAACTAGATCCCCGTCTAGTGTATGTATATGGATTTCTTCATTTGGTGTTCTACAAAAGGACTTTTCTGATACAACCCTTGCCTCAAGTGGAGGAGTTCAAGTATCTCAGCGTCGTGTTCACGAGTGAGGGACAGATGGAGCATGAGACAGTCCTGTGGTCGGGGGCTTCCTACCCTCACCTATGGTCATGAGATTTGGGTCATGACCGAAAGGATGAGATTTCGATACAAGCGGCCGAAATTAGCTTCCTTATAGGGTGAGGAGCTCAGTTACCCGGGAGGAGCTCGGAGCAGAGTTGCTGCTCCTTCACGTCGAAAGGAGCCAGCTGAGGTGGTTCGGGTCCTGGTCATCCGAAACCAGGAGGCATCAGGAGGTGTTCCAGGCATGTCCTATTGGGAGGAGGCCTAGTGGAAGACCCAGGACACACTGTAGGGACTATGTCTCTGAGCTGGCCTGGTATCACCTCGGAGTCCCCCCAGAACAGCTGGAAGAGGTGTGCGTGGATCGGAAGTCTGGACATCTCTACCCTCTAAATGGATGGATGGATGGATACAACCCTGTTCAATAATCTAAGAATGGAAGTAACATAAATACTATTATTGAACGTGATAAGTGTTTAAAGCAGTTTACTTTTGTCACTTGATAAATGTAAAGGTTGTCCCAAAGACAAAAATGCTGCACCGTTTGTCAGAGCATTAGCTGTACTCTTGGAAGCCTATGATTTATTGTTACTTCCACAGGAGAAACCAAAAAAAAAATAGTATTCAAATGTCTGATATAAAGGTCACTGAATTCATTGGCTTCATATAACTGAGGCGTACAGAGCGTCCGTCCCCTTATGGCTATTTTTAGCCCTCTTCACTCTCCCCAATAAGATCCATGTGAATCAATCCCAAATGGCAGAATGGGAAAAAAGCTCCAAGACTTCCTTTGGCCGCTCTGGGTCTTTTGAGTTCAGTGTGAAATGGAGGTCCTCTCTCTGAGCCGGTCTGATAAGCTGGAAACTGTGAAAGAGCTTTTTACCTCAAACGGAGCCCTCTGAGCAATGGGAGAGTATCAAAAAAGATTACAGACACAGCCACAAATGCGAAAGTTTGACATTTACAGCGGCCGTTGCTCCATACAAAATGCTCCACAGTGAGTCATGAGACAGGTGGGGGGCGGGAGGTTCGATATACAGTACGCACTTAAGCAAAAGAAATGGCCGGCACAATAAATAGTCTACAGAGAACAGAAAGTGGTAAGGCATTGCAGATGATGGATTATGAAGTATTTGAACACAATGATTTATGCTTCACTGGCTATTATCTTCAATACAACACTATAAAATATATATTTTTCCAGTCACTACAGTCTTGTATAATAACTCTATTACTGCTTCACTTGTGACAGATGACAACCGGTCTACAAGGAATAACGGTACACAAATATATTCCTTCCAAGTATTTTTTTCTGGCATTCTATTGGTCAAGTTTGACAGAGGACGAAAGCTTTGGTAACCCCTGCTAACTGCCTCATTAAAACCATGTGCTAATACTATTGGATATAATTGGTCCAGTCCCTGTCACCTCAATTTCCCCTCTGCACCCATTAGAATAGCCTTCCCATTACTTAATTTAAGTGCGGGTATTTTCCACTGAAATTGAGCTGACCTCACGGCCACCCTTGGAGCTCCCTTGAGTGGTTGTGTTAAAGAAAAAAAAAACAGGACATTAAAGTTACCCATTTCACTGCACTCTCCCCAATTAGAGAACCTACGAACCGACAGCTCCCCAAATAAGCCCCCGGCCCGCCTCATCCGGGACCAGTTTACTCTCACGTTAGTCACGCTGCACAAAACAACACAACACCACTCTCTCCACAAACTGTGTCCGTGTCCTCTGCCTTGTCCCAGAGCGGCGGGATGTTGCTGTCTGTTGCCTTAATCGCTTCTCTCACTCTCCTGTCAAAACACGCTTTTCAAAACACTGTGCGCTCATCTGCCGGCTTCAAGAGCTGCAGTTAAACACACTGAATAGAGATCATTGAGAATGGAGATAAACAGCTTTTAATGTGTCAATACAGTTATGGGGTAAATGTTTTCACAGCTAAGACACAAATTAAGATTTAACTAACTGATATGATGTGGGGCTGCTGCAGTTTGGTCAGGTCTACGTTCAGCAACACTAAGAACGAGATCGGCAATGACCAGGTTATTCCAATAATGGATTTCCTCTTCCCTGATGGCACTGGCTTATTCCAAGTTCACAATGCCAGGATTCATTGGGCTCACATTGTGAAAGGGAGGTTCAGGGAGCATGAGACATAATTTCCACATGGATTAACCACCGCAGAGTCCAGATCTTAACCCCAGTGAGAATCTTTGGGATGTGCTGGAGAAGGCTTTGCGCATGGTCACACTCTCCCATCATTAAAGCAAGAACTTGGTGTGAAATGAAAGCAACACTGGATCTTTTGACATTACAAAAGCTTATTGAAACAATGCCAAAGGGAAGGAGGTACAAGGGAAATATAAGAGCATGTGATTTTTCTTTTATGGTGACTTTTTTGGGGGGGCCGTGTATCAGAGAAGACTGAAAAATGAACTGCAAAACAATCCCATGTATCTCAGAACAAGGTTCGAACAACAGAGCCAACAGAGAGTAGAGCTGCTTCTCCTTCACATCTAGTGGAGGATGTGGTGTTCTGGGCACGTCCCATTGGGATAAGGGCCCCAGGAAGATCCAGGACACGCTGAAGGGACTATGGGCCAGACTTTTTGCCTGGCGCAAAGGACATTCTAGGTCAAACCGCATTTTTGATCTTGCTTTTCGTCTATGCTTTCGCCAGTAGCCTGAGGGCGTCGCTTAGGGAGAAAAGTGGGGCGGCGGAGGACTATACTACAAGTAGCGCTGACTTCAACTCAAATCTGCTTTAAGGGAGCTCTCATACTTTCATGTCCATCCAAACCGTGCGGCACTGTTGCTCGATGTGCACACGCACAGATACAAGCAGCTGATATGAGCGGCTGCATTTGTTACACAAAGATCATATTTACAACATGTGTAAGCACCGCTGTGCTGCGTTTACCTCCTGCTGAGTGAGGAGAGCATCAGCGGTGGTCGTCGTAATAAGCCTCGTGTTTTCTTTTTGCATTGCTGCTGCTCATGTACAGCTCAGTCAAAAATTCAAGGAGCGCATTTCACAAACAGGGTGTTTAGAAAACTTTCATCAGTTCAGCCCCTCCAAGAATCCTGCAACTGTAGCTCAACTGTTCCAATAAGCTGCAATTCCCTTTGAACTACTGCAACTTTATTATTGCAATTCTCTTAAAGGAATAGTTCACTGTTTTTTACACACTGAGATATGTTCTTACCTGAGCTTAGACGAGTTGATACGTACCTGTCTTGTCTTTGTGTGTGCGCTCAGTCATGCAAAAAGACCAAAGATGTTATTAGCATTTGGCCTCTCCAGTGTATTCCTATAGCTCCAAACAGGGTGAGGTTAGAAGCGATCAAGCTCTTCCACGGGCACGCACACAGACCAGACAGATATGCATCAACTCGTCTAAGCTCAGGTAAGAATATATCTCAGTATGGAAAAACAGTGAACTATTCCTTTAAATCATAACAACTGATTTAGTCATGCATTTGCAACAGGTGATGTTTGTGCGGAGGGGAAGCCCACTGATACTAAGCAGGTGATCACACTGTCTTATTCTTTAGTCACACTTTTTCTATTGTTTTCCCACAATCTAAGGCATGGACACCGGACATGGATCCACATCAATCACAGTCACAACACACACCTTCAAATCCATCTCTACACACACATTTATCCCGCTCTCGCGCGTCTGTCCGCTCCCATTTGTTGAACATGTTTTTCTGTGTTGCCACGGCTGACGCTGCGGTGACAGAGACAGATGGAGGGATCGAGAGGGGAGCGGCTCCATAACAGATCCGCCTCTCACTTTGATCTGAAATAGCACCATAAGACACGCTTTGCTTTTGTTTGTCTGACCGCGGTGATAGATTTTGTGCTGGCGCTGATTTGCCGTTGTGTTTTTGTTGACCCAGCAGACAGGCCTATCTGTCAGTCAGAATCGTAAAGCTCTAGTACTTTACTATCTTGTAGTAAGGAACAGTTCTTTTTGTGTGTAGCCAACGCAGCAATTTGACCAGAGTGAGCTGTCGGATGATTACAGAGCATTTATATCTAACCTGGAAGAAAGAGTCGGTGTGTCAAAAGCTGGAGGAATAAACCCATCTGAGGAGAACATGACGCCAAACAGTGCAAACTTCAATAGCCTCCTCCTTTCAAGGTTTGATAATGGAAAAAAATGAGCACTGCCGCGTTACGGTTTTGCATGTTGGGTCTTTAATGAATCAGTAAATCTCTCTGACAGGTGGGGTATCATTTTGTGTGGGAGTAAGATACAAGTGGGACTGTGGGAGGTGAAATGCCATCAGTCTTCATCAGCGCCGAGCAGGACTTGTCATCATGCGACATGTGAGGAGGGAGCCCTGATAAATGTGGACATTGTGCTTGATGGTGGAAGATGCAGGAGGTTTCAATTGAACTGCTTTTCTCATTCAAGTCTAATGAGCTTATAATTGAAGGAGAATGACTGGCACGCATTCATGTACAAGAATCATTATCTTTTTACGACGGCAGGATCAACATAGCGCGTGGTTGGGTGGTTCGGAAGATGACTCAAAAGATAAAAGTGAATATTTGGTTCTAGGTAACACTAGTCATTGGTGTTGATTTGAATGTTGTTAAAATTAAGAAATCCTTTAAACATTTCATCACAACTGCTCCAATTGTAACCACCACAAATGACAGATTTGAGTGAATATTCTAATAAGAAATATAAGGGTTCACTTAAACTAATGATTTCAGATGCCAACGTATCAATGTCGATGGAGCTTTTACCCCTGAATTAGATCTCAGCTAACATTAGGATTGCAGGGCTTTGGACAAAGTTCTCCTCTATACTCTTACTTACGGGTTTACAGTAGAGGTCGACCTCTATTGTAAACCTATTGTCTTGTAAACCCATCGGCCTTGGGTTTTTCTAAGGCCGATTTTTGGGGATTTTTATTAGTCGATTCTGATATTGGACGATATTTTTGGCCAAAAGTTTTGGCCGATTTTCCAAATGTCTGGTCTATAATCCTGTAAAAATAAAAATACTTTTATTTTTTTACTTAAGGTGATTCAAACATAGTTTCTGTCCCAGCTTTGATTAGTTGCTGTTAGCATTAGCATGCTGCCATTAGCATTACAAAACTGTTACTAGACGTGGCATTTTGTGCGACGATCAAATTTCACAATCACAATTTCAGAGGTTAAAACTAACTTAGCAATTGAATTCTCCAGGTTCTGTGATTCAAAATTGTATTTAATTAACAAACTTGTAGCTAATCAATTTTAATTGCGATGTTTCTCTGTTCCCCTGAGGGCTAGGAAGTTGCTGGTTGACTCGTTTTAAAGCCCTGACTTCCTTCTTTCTACGTGAAGTCTCTCTTTTTCAGTCCTGGACATATCAGCGTTTATCGGCGCTAGCTCGGCCGATAGTAGATATCGTAAAATCCCCAAATATCGGCCGGCCGATACATCGGTCGACCTCTAGTTTACAACACATTTACTTATTAGATCCTTGATACAAGTCTAGGGGATTATTTCTGGCCAATGTAAGTATGGTCGAGTAGCAGCACTGAAGCCTCTCCAAATACATTCAGCTAAAACATGCAACTCCAGCTTCCAACTTGTGACCGTGTAATCAAATCCGAAGACATTTCGCAGTCCCAGAATGGAAGACGTGGCCTCTATTGCCTTTGTGCATGCCGTGGCCATGCTCAGCAGCTCCTGCATAATCACAGAGGAGATCAGAGCGTTGCAGGGGACTGAAGAGGGCCACGCGGCGGAATGGCAAAACGGAAAACGAGATGGCACGTGGAGACAGATGAGATGCGGCCCCATCCATCAAACAAAGCCACTCAGACACACCACTCCACACAATACATGACTTACAGGAATCGCCACAACAGGAACAAAACGCAACCTCGATTCTGTTTCATATAGCGAGACAATGAATTATTAGTGACTTTATCTGCAGCTACTTTTGGCTCATAATTAGCCACATTAGCAAAATTAGGGTGAAACATTCCTCCCGGCAAAAACAACCTCGAGCCAAAACTGGAGAGGCATTACTAATTCTTAACTACGCACATCTGAGCGCTACAACTAAAGCACATCAAATACATTTCATGACCAGTGTATAGGCTGCTTTTGACCACGCTTTGATCATTGACAAAAACCTTTGGCCTGCCTCATTAAGTCTATCCCATACTCCAGTCCACACCGTTGCATAATTGATAGCAACGCCATCACTGAGTAACTGGGGCCACAAAGCAGTGCTAGAGTGGCTTCAGACACCTCCTCTCTGGCGCGCGCTTGTTTTGATCATTATCTCCGACCTCTACAGCGATCGGTGGCTACTTCAAGGTGACGCGGGCCTTGGTAGGGGATGCCCGTACAGGGATCGTAAGTGGCGATGGTGATGGCAGAAGGAAAAGCTTCGATTGAACGTGAGGAGTGGAGCTTTTTGCCGGTTTCACCCACAGTCTGCAGAAAGGCTTGTGTTTGTCGGGGTAAGTGGAGGAGAGGGGTAAAGGGATTAGTGAGCGTGACAAGCCACCGCGTGTTATGCCGCTGTTTTCGATCATTTTGTATCTGAACATATGCGTCTTTGCGTTGTGTTGATGTCTTTGGATTGAGATAAAGAGATGCAGTCCCTTTGAAATATACTTGGCTGACTCCCTTATATATAAAAACAGGATCTGCATACTATTATGTAAAGAATTTAGATGAGAAAAGGGGAACTTAAATCAAATGAAAGCACACATGGATCCTCACAAAGGCTCCATCAACACTTGTATCAAACCATTAATTCTGGCTTACTGTGCCTTGATTTGTTGTTGTTTGGGACTTTTTTCAAAAATGAGGTACATTTTTTGACGTACTACCAGCCGAGAGAAGATCGATAAAACTTGCTAACAGAACAAGCCAACAAATCAGCGCTCTCAAAAAAAGTACTTCCTCGCCCGTGGTTGCGAAAACTTATTGAGTTTAGCGGCATGTTGCGCAGACGGTGATCAAATGAATCCAGCTAAACTCATTCTGGCTGGGGAAAAAGCTGTTTGCTGAAATCACAACACCCCACAGCCGTACATTTCCCAAAGTGTCGGAGTAAACAGAAATGAGGTGCACAAGCCTGCAGCTGTTTGACGGCATGAACCCGATGCCGTGAGATTCTCTGCCTCCACATGAGACCGTGAAAGTGACTGGAAGCAACTCCGATATCAGATCTGTGGGGCCCTTCATTCAAAATGCATGAAGCCAATAGTCAAATACGGGGTGTGCACACGGCTCACCTGCGAATTCCATTTTGATCAGCGGAAGTAAACAAAGAAACAGCACTGAATTAGAGATGCACAGCAATAACCCATATGGAGGGAAAGGTTTCTGCTGGCGAACAAACAACCAAAGCAAGACCCTTATTCTACAGCAGGAGTATTTCTGTATGTGCACAGTTTGCTTTGAAATGTTTCCCATTGGCAGTATTCATTTAGAGACAGGGCTTTGATCCTGTCTTGGATCACACAGCTCCTCGTGTGCTCCTTTTCCATAAGAACGGCACAAACACAGAAGAACAGAGGAACAGGGCATTGTCTCTTCAATTTGTATTGCTGCTGCGGGGCTTGTGTACGAACATTTGCACTAAATATACAATATTTTCTTTTGTGCTGCAGTCGATCTGAGCATAATTACTGCCTGTTCTGCTTCCTACTGTCACATTAGCGTTCTGTCCTTATTGATAAATGGAAGAATTAGTGTATTACTGAGCAGAGACTGGAGTCGAGCCACTGCTCTCCAACTTCAAGTGGAGGAAGACGTATGTGGCTGCTGATGCTGCAGCTACAACTTGTTTTCTTTTAATCTAGGTGAGGAATAGGGCTGGGCACCGGTAAACGATACCACCATGGTATCAACTGGAATCGAAAGAAGTTTTGGTTAAAGTAAAAAAAGAAAGAAAGAAATATTTGGGGGGAAAATGGGGTACATTTTGGGAAAAAATTGAAAAAAATTGAAGAAAATAAAAATTAATATTGGGGGGAAAAAATGTAAATGATGGAAAAACTAAGGGAAAAAAAAATATATTTTTGGGTACATTTGGGGAAATAATTGGGAAATAATTGGGAAAAAATTTGAAAAAAAAAGTAAGTAAGAAAAAAAATGTAACATTGGGGAAAAAAAATGAAAATTAGGGAAAATATTTGGTTAAAAAATCGGTTAGAAATGGGGGAAAAATAAGAAAAGTTTTTTTTTTTCTGATCTTTTGTGTTTAAAAAGACTATACAGAGTTTAAAAATGTTAAAATTATCCAGTTACATGTAGGACCTGAGGTGGCAGTAGTGAGTATAAAATGGCCAACTTGCATCTAGCCCCTTTAAAGGAATAGGCCACCGTTTTTACATACTGAGATATGCTCTTACCTCACTTTAGCCGAGGTAATATATCCCCGTCTGGTCTTTGTCCGTGCGCTCTGCCAGGCAAACGGAGCACATACGCAGCCTCTCCCACATGTCATATAGCTCCAAAAAAGCTCACGATAGAAGCTACCAAGCTCTTCCACGTGTTCCCTATTTAAATAAAGTTACGTGAAGTGTTTTCATGCGAAGTATATTTACACAGAAATGTAGCATGTCGATTTTATAAGCAAATAAAAAGGGGGACTATATTGTGAGGCGTAATGATACGAGGAGCAAAACGTCCGCGCAGTAACTCCTAAAGGTTATTGACGGAAGTGAGCGGGGGAAGTCTTTAGGAGTTACTGCGCGGACGTTTTGCTCCTCGTATCATTACGCCTCACAATATAGTCCCCCCTTTTTATTATGTAAAAACGGTGGCCTATTCCTTTAAATTAAGTTTCTTGGTTGTCTCGCCTCAAACGCCTGAAGAACAAGAAATTAAAGAAATTAAGTAGAAGGAAAAGGAATAAATTAAGATTGTTAATCTGTTTTATGGTTCTATATGACAAATGATTTCCCATAGGTAGCAAAAAAAGGAAGGTATCGGTGTCGAAAGCCAAGTATTGTTAAAGTACTGGCGTTACGGCACCCAGCCCTAGTGAGGAAAAAGCTTTGCCTCGCTGTTTGCCAGAGAATCTCACCTCTTTTATCTGTGTGATCTCCGACAGCAGAGCCCCGTTTGTCATCTGCAAACTCATGCAAGAAGTGACAACACTCTGCTACTACTGCCGCTAAAGTTACTACAGTATGCACATGTCCAACAGGTCTCCCGTCTGTTGCACACAGCACCTAATTCAGGAAGTTTCAGAACAGTTGCTCCATGTTATTACAGCGGGTGAAAGAGGATCGCGAGAGTTAAATCGGATTAACCTGCCTCAGTATCTGAAGCCCGCGAGGTACAGGCCTAATAACATCGGATGATTTTAGACAAATGAGATCAAACCGCTCTTTCCGCTCAGGTGGGAAATCACAGCTAAACAAGGTGAGACCGGTGCGGACAGCTCGGGAAATGAATCGGCCGCTAAGCCTCATTTAAACCATTGAAAAATGAGGGAGGATCCACGGCGAGACACAGACAGGCCTGAAGCTAAAGTGTAAAGCAGAGGCAACACACAAACGCACAAATTGAAGATATCGGGGGTCCCGGAGGTGCGGCCAGGACAGGGAAACTGGGATAGCGCCATTAGCATTGTTGGTTAATTAGTGCAGCTCACTAACAGCAGCTCTCTCTCCCAAAACATCAAAAGCACTGTGTTTTTGTGAGGGATGCGACAACTCTCCAAATATATAATTAAAGTGTTTCCAGAAAGGCATTAATATTTCAATACACAGATGATAACTTTGCAACAAGTTTCCACAAACATCTCTGAGCGCCCCCCGGTTCCAATACATAATAGATTAGATTAGGAAAGTGAAAATGAGCGTAATTATTGTAGAAAGGTAAAACATTGTAACATCGTCCTGATTCGACACATCATAAGTTTAGTTCCGAACTTCCAACTTAGGAATATCTGGGCTGCAAAATTATCTGCAAATTCTCGTTATATTAGTTGAAGCCTGAGACAATATCTATCTATTGTAAGAAGCCACAATACATCGCAAAATCATCTTTCATCTGACTGCGATTTATTTGCCAAGGTAGCAGAAAATGACTTGAAGTGTGTAAAGATTCAGTTAAAG
Organism: Gobius niger; assembly: GCF_951799975.1. Classification (NCBI taxonomy): domain Eukaryota; kingdom Metazoa; phylum Chordata; class Actinopteri; order Gobiiformes; family Gobiidae; genus Gobius; species Gobius niger. The sequence goes on from NC_136869.1 coordinate 14,669,002, forward strand.
TCAAGATTTTTTCTGGTAATACTTTATAATAACTACGTGGAAGTAGTCCTATGGTGTTATTACACCTTACAATATAGTTCCCCTCTTTATCCGCCTAGAAAATCGACATGTTTAATTTAGTGTGACTATACTGTAACCGTTTTTAAATAGGGAAAGCGTGGAAGAGCTTGGTCGCTTCTAACTTCATGCCCGTTTGCCCCCCCCCTTGGAAGTGAGGAGGAGAGGCTAAATGCGAACAACATCTTTGGTCTTTTTGCGTGACTGAGCGCACGCGTAAATGGAAAAACGTTGGCCTGTTCCTTTAATGCCTAACTTTTATATTCTATTATATTCAGATACAGTAGTAATTAAAGCAGCACTAAGTAACTCATGCCCCTAGAGGCCATAAGCGGCACTGCAAGTGTCGTAGCATGTTGCGTTTTTTTTTACTCATTAATTGTCCGTGAGAGTAAATACTCCGCTGACAGAAAAGACAAAGGGAGAGAGGGATACTGTACATCCAATTACCCAATGGAGATAATTTTTTTCACTCAAACTTGGCTGTAAATACTGTTGGCTGTTAGCTTCTTCTTTCTGATTCCATTAGTGTGTATTGCTCATCCGACCTGGTGGCAGCAAAGTTGCAATTGTGGTTTTCTGGCAAGAGACACCAGGCGGAGATGAAAGACCCCCCAATCATCCCATCAACACTTGTAGGGACTACTAAAAAGGATTTATTGAGGTAAACAAGTTACTTAGTACTGCTTTGAGCATGGGTCACACTTACTTCAAGATGAATTAAGTGTTAGTTCATGATGTATTAAGGCTAAATAAGCTGTAGATGCCTTTTTTCTTCTTCTTATTATTTTAACCCCATTTTGACACATTTTGTAGATAATCTAATGAAGCCCACTGTGTTGAAATGATCAGTATAATGATTGATTGCAATGTGCAGCCCGAGTGCTAATATATGGCACATTTATTTCCATCTTTCCTTGTAAAAGTGTTTTATAATGACCAACAACAACACACTGCCTTTACCACAAAATGTACATTTATTTGGGTAAGTCATTGGCTATATAAAATATCCAGCGTTTATCGTGAATCCACAGCTCATTATATCCACGTTGATAATATCCACAATTACTCCAGCAGCGAAAACTCAATAAAGATTAATACAGAGAGCGCGATGAATAAATTACAGATTAGCACTCATAGCTTCACTCGTGGGGGGAGTTCCCGAAGAGTAAGTTATATAAAATGTTGAGCACACAGTAAAAGTTAGGAAGTAATTCCTGCTCGTAGATCTGTATCCAGTAAACGCGCAGCGCCGTCCTCAGATCACTTACCCCGAAAACCAAGAGCGCGAACGGCCACGCTGACAAATCAGACGAAACCGCCGCTTTTCGCTCCGTTATATGTGGCTTCGGCGTTTGTCAGGCTGTGCGCACTCGCTGAACAAATATTTTCTCGCCGCTGTGTTTTATTTTGTTCATAGCTGAGTGACTTGACCGTGGCAGCCAATCTCAAGTGCCATCGTCTAAAAAGAAGCCGTGGAAGTTAAGCCAAGGGTGAAGGCAGGAGAGCAGAGATTACAAACTCTATCCCGCCGTACAGAGGTGCTGCTATTGCTCCCATAACAAATGTGAGTAAAGTTTGCGAATGTTGTTAAGGAAGCTACTTACAGGGAATTACCCATCACGCATCTGGCTTCCTCTCAGGATATGAGCCATGGCCAGTTGCGCAGAAGATAGTAAAGATAAACTGCATATTGGAGTCAGGAGGCCCGGCACGCTTACATTACAGTTCCTATTAGAGTGAATCAGAGGCAAGTGCTACGAGGCGAACAGGGGTTTTATTTGGTAAATGTTTGTAGATGAATCAAAGTGAGATGCGGGCGAGTGAAGTGAGTCGCTTCCTCACGCTGCAAATATCATCCCTAAGTCTCTTTGAGGCTTGTGAGAGAATATATTGAAGATCTGGGCGCGCAGTAGACAGAAATGTCAACTCCGCACGCCATATTTAGTCAAGAACTGACAAACACCGACAAGCGCTCGGTTGACACGGATTTTGGCTAAACGCGGAAATAAACGAGACTTTTTCCCAAACATTGTCGCATATGATCCGCGCAAAACTTTCAAAATGGAGGGAGGCTCTTGACCACACAGCGTCTGGGAGTCTGCAAATCAGAGGAGGTGCTGATTCAGCCTCCGAGCAATATTTTCACACACCGACATCTGAGGAGGACTGTACGATCAGAAAGTGCACGTACATATAACACAAAGTTGTCAGAGTTCACTTTACTGAATGACACAGCGATTGAATGGAGGCCAAGAAGTTTCTTTCGTTTCACAGTGGAAGAAAAAGGTCTGTGTGTTCCCAGAACCAAACACACACCTGCAGATTCCCTGGTGGTCTCTGCGTAGGCGAGCTGAGAGTCCCTCCAGCGCGCTCTAGGTTTATACAAGCCGGTTTCAAACCCTCCACAGGAATATTAAGAACAAACTGATTCAAGCTTTTGCATGTCTGACCCACAATTCACGGCCATATATTGTGTAAATATTTCTGCAGAATGTTTTAACTATATGAGTGACTGAAAAACAAATGTTGAAATTGCAGCTTATGCACAGAGTTGTAAAAATAGCCTAGAGGTGCTTTGTGCCTCTAGCCACAGATACAGAGTGATTTATTTACTACATGGGAGCATTGCATCTGTACATAAATCTGTCAAAGAAATCCCAATGTTGTTGTGAGCGAATTAAACCTTCAGGAGATTCAATTTAGTAATACAACATTTCGTGATTCGTTTATTTATACCATACTATACTGTATAACCTGAAGAGAAGTCTGCCACAGTCCAGAGTACTTTCTAACTCTTAACGCCACATAAAAGCTTCTATGATTGGGGGGAGATTGCAGGTTGTATGAGTAACGCGTGTGTCTACGTGTTCATGTTTACCTGCAGAGCTGTGATTTATGGCCTTTACTGCCGCCTGCTCCCTGTGGAGAAAAACACCGGCATGGAACAGAAGGGGTCGTGGACTGGGGCGCGCTCACCATGGAGGGATAGAAACATACAGTGGGCTCAGGGAGTATTCATACCTCTCTATTTATCCCCATGTTATTATGTCACAGAGGCTGAACCTGTTTTTTTGTTGTTTTTTTAACTTCAATCGGGGCTGAACCTTTTTACTGAAGCTCTGAAAAGACGTCCCTTTGAAATTGTAGTTTTCAGGATGGTACATTGTCAGTGTAGAATTTTGACTCAATACTAAAAAATGCATTTGTTTTGACTGTGAATAGAAATATGAAAAGACACCTGTATGTGCACGGCAGTCAAAACAGTGCTCATCATCAGTGACTTAAAGAAACTTGCACAGAAATAGCCTGCAGCAGCAATTACTGTCTGGAAAGTGTCTCCGAGAGCAGATTTTGACTTCTGATCATGGGCGAATCACACCTTTTAATTAATGAGGACGAGGGAGGTGTTTAAATCTTAAGATCTGATCCTTCAAATCACCGCGCGGCGCTTGTTTAATCCGGGCTTCCACTGTGCGGCGGGAAACGACCACTATACGTGAGAGAAGCACTGGAGAGCTCTTTTGCAGCGTTTGCAAGTTATGTCGCTCTCCGCATGTGTGTCCGCCTCGGCGCCTGACTCGAGCTCAAAGTGCAAATCACCGCTAAGAGTTACGATCGACTGGCCCGCGCCTGTGTCAGCTGCTTGGACGGGAGACAAGGCCACAAGGGAAGCAGACGAGGATGGAGGAAAGGAGGGAAGGACGGAAGGAAGGAAGGAAGGAGTGTTTGGTGGATGTCCTTTCTGAGTCCTCTGTGAGATTTAGAGCGCGGCTCCAAGGTAAGCTTGGGGCGCGTTTTATGAGCCTCTTATGGGACTATAATCGTTTAGAGTGTGATAAGAAGTGTATGTAATTATGTTTTCCAATTAAGATATTACCTTAATCCTATTAGACCTCAAAAAGAAGCAAGGAATGTTATGTTACTTGCTGAAAACACAGAATAGGGAAATGTGTCCTCTGCATTTGACCCGTCCTTCCATGATGTAACAACTGCACTGGAAGAAACGATCTGGTCAGGACTACACAGCAATTCTATGTAATAGTAGCGTCATTTAGTGCCTTGATATTGGTGTTTCTTCTTGCACGATGAAAATAGCCGAGAGGAGCATGTGCCTTCATTATTAAACCAATCAGGCAGAATTTTGTCTCCATTATTTCCTGCAATTTCAGAATACTGAAGAATTAGGAAACAGGAAATCCTCATTCTTTAATCATTACCTAATTTTACATCAGCTTTCTCACTGTAATCTAAGAAAAATGACTCAATAATAAGCCTTCAACTGATTTCCCTCTTAGCGTTGAGCAATTTAAAGGTATTGCACGTGTGTGATTGTTTGTAGATATTTCAAAATCCTGACTAATCCTGACTAATCCTGACATTTTTACACAGGCACTAATTAGGTTGACCCAAAGTGGCTCTCGATCAATCCAGCTGCAGCACTCTAGGCCGAACTCTGGGGCGGGGCAGGTGTGGTGTGAAGGTGTTGAGCGAAGAAAGGACTTATTTTGAATGAATACGTGAGTGCAGACTAAACTCACTCTCAAGTAAACTGGAGCAGCGTCGGCTCACGTGTGTGAAAACGACATGACTTTGTGTGTTGCCAGATTTGGGAACCAATTTTATCCATTAGCAATTCATTCAAACTGAATTTTTGCATTGTCTATCTCCTCCCAGCAACTGTGGACCTTAGTTGAGGGAAGTCATGTATTTTGGCTTGTGAACCCATACAAAGACATACAGTGACACACAACTCCTCATTCACTTACAATTTCTTTCCACCACCTTTGGGAAGAATAGAAGAAAGCACTCTACCTTCTTAAGATGCAGATAAGTGCGCCACCGAGCGCTCCTGTAAGACGTATTAATATAATTCCTGCTATCTCTGCCATACATTTCCATGCATTTATAAAGTATGGGCTCACGGCAGCGGGTATAAAAAGCCTAAGATTCAGGTCAATGGCAGAACAGCGTGAAGAAGAGCGCCACACATCACCTTTTCACCAAGCTTTCCCCCTTTCCTCCTGTGATTTAAAGGTTGATGCCTCTAACCTATAGCTCCACAGTGTGACAAATCGCTACAGGCTCCCTTTACGCATCCTCAATGCTTTTTCGACTTAAACCTTTAGATCTCTGTGCGGCACTGTTGAAATATCATAACAAGAGCACTTCTAACAAGCAGCAGCAGCAGTCGACGGGAGCGCACGCAGACATGTAAATGCCCAATTATTTTGAAAACATGAGTGCTGGTGTCTCGTGCGGTCCCTCGCTGTACGGCGCTCTCTCCCAATCATGACGGCTTCACTGTGAGACTATGATAAAAATACTACAGTGTGGCAGTTGGGACAAAAATGAGATCGCTTTGTGACTGTCTCCTATTGTGGCTGCAGGTGCATGTCTGTGAGCAGCGGGAGAGTTCACAGAGTTTATCTCGCTGGTGAAAGAAAGAAATATTCTATCTCAAGGTTAAATGCTCTTCATGAAGCTATAAAAAACTCCTATGTTCATTTCTGGGCCATGATAGTTAAAGTATTTTTTACAGATCTGCTACAGTGGTAACACATATATACAGTACTGTTCTTTGAAAATTCCTATAAGTCTTTCAGTCATATGATAATTAAGTCTTAACAAATGTAAAGATTAATTTAAATGTATTGAAATTGTAATCAAATTATTATATCGATCCCCAGCCGTACTCCGGTTTCCTCTACCACTAAAAACATGTACAATAGGCCAGAATGAATGAGATTGTGAGAGAGTGGTTGGTGGTGGACGGAGGCACAGATTGGCCACTTTCGCTTTTGTCAGTCCACCCCAGTGGTTCCCAACCTTTTTTGTCCCGCGTACCCCTTGAGTCCTTCGTTTCTACCCAAAGTCCCCCTAAACTCTAAGGTGCAGCCAAGTGCGCACCTGTGTTCCCCAGGTGAGATTTTTTTATTTCGTAGTTGAGTCAATACATCAACCAATCACAAGTTATGAGAGTGATACGTCATACATATGAATCATCTTAACCATGACCCTGACCTCGTCACTAACCTTAAGGATAGTGGGCTGGTGCCTAATCTTAATCAATAGAAGTGGGGGAATATTTAGAAAAATGATCCGCTACACTAAGATTCATTGGTATTGAGTTGTGTATTGCGTTAAAAACACACTGAAATTGAAGCATTTCACTGCAAATTTACTTTCAAAAAGAAGTTAAAAAAAAACATAATATTGAAATACTGGTCAGTTTTGCCTTTTAAAAAAAAATCTGAAATAGTTCCAAGTACCCACTGCTAGTGCTCGCGTACACCCTGGGGTCCCTGCACCCCTGGTTGGGGAACACAAGTCTGCACAGCCACCACTGTGGAGTGAATGAAAAACGACTACAGTGTGGCTCTTGGAGAAATTTGGAAACACAGGCTTGAAAAGTGCAATACAAGTGTAAGCCATTATTACTATATAACTCATTAATAAACCCAATTTCTCAACCCAGTACTTATAAATTCAACCATTACTTGTTTTCTCCACAACATGACTCACCTCCAGATCCTGGCTCACCACAGTCACCCACAGCTCATGACTAGGGCTGTTTTTTCACTAGTGCTTTATGCATACTTGGATAAACAATACTTTTTTCAATACTTATGTTACATTATTTGTGATTTCGACCGTAAAACCACACTATCATGTTCATTTAGTCCATAAAAAACTGTTTATTGCTTGTCTCAGGATCCACCAGACATCAACAGACATTTGGTGCCTTTTTCCTTATTCAATAGTAGTAACTTAGTAAACATTTTAAGACCGTACTGATATAATGGTTTCCCTCAGGCACTGGTTGAAACATGGGTCAAAAATGCTGAGGACAAATTTTCTTACAGGGATATTAAAGCATAAATCTACAACTTAAACCACCACGGTGCTAGCTGCCCTTTTCCACAAATCCAATCGCTTTCTGCACAAAAAATACTTAAACATCTAATCTCTCGGCGGGTGACACTTGTAACAATAAATCCTGGTGACATTTACGTGATATCTGTAAATGTAAATCACGGTCCAATATATACGGCAGGGCTTTTTACAAGCACCAGAAAGCGCCAGCATCCCCACTACGACAGACACGGACGCTTGTTAGTTCATGTCCTCGGGCTCTCTCCAGCCAATCAGCTCCCCCCGCTTGGCCTTTTGATGAGAGCAAAGAAATCATTAAATATGCATGTGTGTGGAAATCTGTAGCAGCTTCTCAGTGTTGCACCACCAGTAAGATGGAGAGAGCATTGTGGTTTTCTTGGAGTTAATTTAAAATCTGACAGTAAGTTAATGCAATACTGTAACTACTGAGGAGCCTTTTGGCTGAGAGTCACGCCACAATGAGCCTCCGATTAGGAAGATGCATCAGCCGTTTATATAACAATGTAAACCCTGTTAAAGGGCACACGCTCATGTATATTGTGCATTAGGGCTGGACAATTAATCACATTTTAAAGATTAGCAAAATACAAGGAGACTGTACAAAATACCCCGTCTCCATGGGTTCTTCTTTTGTTTGAACTCGCTAAGCTTGTTAAATATACATGTTCTGAAAAGCATGTGACTCCTCAGCAGTTCACAGATTTGATTTTAAAACAGAAATCTTGCAGTAACAGCGCTTTTACAAGGGTTAGGGTTGCAAAAATCCTGTAGCATTATGCAGGCATATTTCCATACGAGCACTTTTGTCAAGCAGATGTCATAAAGGAAAGAGCGCAGGCTTAAAAACATCTTCATGTGGTAAGGAGTGCACAGGCCAGTGAGGTTTATAAGGAGGGCGCATAGTCTGTTTTTTGCAGATTAAGCAAAGAGAGGCACCGCGGCTCATATGCTAATGCTGCCTTCATCAGGTAGAAGGAGGTGCCGAGTGACAAGTGAAATATATCGAGAGGAAGAGGCGAAAATGAGAGGAAAAGGGTGGGACGCAGCGGAAACAGAGTAATATCAGAGTCAGCAGGAGACATTATTCAAAGATACAACATAAACGCCTGATATTATTGTTGGACTGATTAGAAAAGTAGGTTGTCCTCGGTTTTCCTATTTTAAAGGGACTATATGGAGTTTAAAAATATTAAAATTATGTGTTTTCCTCCCCCTACATGTTCCAGCCATGTCCTAATGTGTAGAATAGCCCAGACCTGTTCACCACAACTGCCTCTAAAATCCTGCGCTGTCACTCAAAAAGGTGTTAATTCGAGTCCGAATTGCCGTCATGCATGAGCTTAATATAGAAACTGCAGTTATGTTTTACCCCTGAGGTGGCAGTAGTGAGTATAAAAATGACAACTTGCATCTAGTCCCTTTAACACTACATTTTATTTTACACTTGATAACCAGAAAGTCACACATGATGTGAAACTATTACTATACTACTACTATACTGTCACTCCGTTGCGCATACTGTAGAATTTTTATACAAGAACTGAAGAAAAGAAGAATGGTTTTTAAATGTCTTGGTCCTTCTTATCTTTCAGAACTGCTTTTACCTTATGAACCTTCGCGGCCCCTTCGCTCCTCTGGCAGGGGGTCTCCTAGTTGTTCCTAAAGTCTTTCCAATATTATGGCCGTCGCCTCTGGAATGACCTGAGGAGGAGCTCAGAGCTGCAGAGAGCGGCACGGTAGCACAGCGGTTAATGCTTGTGCTTCACAGCTAGAAGGTCCGGGTTCGATTCCCAACAGGGACGGGGCCTTTCTGTGTGGAGTCTGCATAGGTTTCCTCCGGGTTTTCCGGTTTCCCCTACCACTAAAAACATGTACAATAGGCCAGGATGAATGAGAGTGTATTTGAGAGTCGCATGGGGGGCGATGGATGGAAATTAGCCCAAGGCTACAATCCGGTGTGGCTTGTTCATTAACTTGCATTGTCCCTACCAAAATAAAACCAATAAATAAAAGAATGTTCATGTTTTTAAGAGCAGGCTCAAGACCCACCTTTTAAGCTTTTAACTGACATCTACCCACTCTGACCTATGGTCATGAGATTTGGGTAATGACCGAAAGGACAAGATCGCGAATACAAGCGGCCGAAATTAGTTTCCCTCGCAGGGTGGCTGGGCGCACCCTTTGAGATCGGGTGAGGAGCTCAGTAACCCGGGAGGAGCTCGGAGTAGAGTCGCTGCTCCTTCACGTCGAAAGGAGCCAGCTGAGGTGGCTAGGGCATCTGTTCCGGATGCCTCCTGGTCGCCTCCCGCGGGAGGTATTCCAGGCATGTCCTTGTGGGACAAGACCTCGTGGAAGGCCCAGGACACGCTGGTGGGACTATGTCTCCAAGCTGGCCTGGTGTCGCCTCGGGGTCCCCCCAGAACAGCTGGAGGAGGTGTGCGTGGATCGGGAAGTTTGGGCATGTCTGCTGAGACTGCTGCCCCCGCGACCCGGCCCCGGATAAAGCGGAAGAAAATGGATGGATGGATGGACTGACATCTATTTATTTAGTCCTAATATATAATATAAATGGGAGGGTGTGCCAGGGTGTTTTAAATGTTGTAATCTGTAAAGTACTTTGTGATACCTTTCGGTATGAAAAGCACTTTATAAATATAGTTTGATTGATTGATTGATTGAATGACAATGTTAGTTAATTGGTAATAACCATTAATACAGTAATACATTATGGCTCTGTTTGAAGCCTGCTGTGTTGAAAAACTGAAGCCCACTAAATTGTATTTTTTTTGGTCATTTTTTGTCAATAACACTAGCAACTACAAACTTTTATTTGTAGTTTCTAGGCCAAGATAAACAAATGCAACTAAAATTACAACGTTGTGTTTTCTATAGGCTTTCAAGCAAGGTATCTGAAAACAGTCAATTAAAACAACATTGTCAGAGCTTATTATCAATAAACCTGCACTACCCATATAGTGCCATATTCACGCCATAAAAGTGAGTCTAAACTATGACCTGCAGACACAACTAGCTTCTAGCTCTCACATTATCACAACAAATCAAATCAAGTTGTTTGTTTGTATAGCAACAGAGTTTCCTCTCAGATGCACAAAGATGAGATGGGTTGTTGAGATGGAAAGTTGCCCCAAGCGCCCCCTTTTTGACCCACCTTCACGGCAAGGGAAAACTCAAAAATCCAGTGGGACAAAAGAGGAACCTTGAGGAGAACCGCACTGAAGGAGAGATCCATCTCCCTTGGACAGACAGGGGTGGGAATTCTCTACTGCTACTACAAGACAATAAACCAGTTACCACAGCCCTATCACTGAGAGTTCCTGTGTAGAAACTCAAGATATTCCAAGTTTACCAATGGACCTAACTCTAGTCCTAAACCCTAAGACAACAACCATAAAGACCAGACAGATACGCATCAATTCGTCTAAGCTCAGGTAAAAAGTGGTGGCCTATTCCTTTAAACACCAATACGTTTGTTAAGTGTGACGTCACGACTTACGCGTCCTAGCAAACCGGCTACACTGGAAAAATTGCCATCTTATCTTAGAAAAATAGCTTGATTTGTAATTGAAATAAGACTTTTAATGCTGATTTTGACTAGGTTTAGACTCGTCTTGAAATAAGATTGCCAATGGAACAAGCATTAATTTGCTCAAAATAAGACAAATTAACTTGAACGCTTAAAATAAGACCAAAAAAACCTGAAATGAGACAAAATGGTCAAAGACAAGAAATATCTGTCTAGTTCCATTGGCAATCTTGTTTCAAGACGAGTCAAAACCGTATCAAAAGCAGCATTAAAAGTCTTATTTCAAGCACTTTTAAGTCATTTTTTCTCAGATAAGATTTCATTTTTTCCAATATGCGAGAAAAAACTCTTTAATACAACAATCAATATTTCAGAAACTCAACGTTTCTCACACATCTACGACCCCGGAAGTAGAGCTGTGACGTCACCACTTAACAAACGTGTAACACTGGGCGGCACTTTAGCGTTCGTGCTTCACAGCTTGAGAGTCCCGGGTTCGATTCCCACCCGGACGGGGCCTTTCTGTGTGGATTTTGCATGTTCTCCCCGTGTCTGCGTAGGTTTCCTCCGGGCACTCCGGTTTCCCCTACCACTAGAAACATGTACAACAGGTGAATCCTCCAGCCAAGTGATTGTAACCATCAGCATGGCTCCACATCGGGATCCCCGGGCGCATTACTGCTGCCACCCACTGCTCCGTACGCATCGTCCCAGCAGCGTCGAAGGATGGGTAAAATGCAGAGGACAAATTTCATTGTAAGGTTGTTATATAAGGACAAATAAAGCACCTTATCCTTATCTAACTCCTTAAAACCAGCATGACGACCAAAGGATCAACAAATGAATGTGATGAAGCTACTCAGATGACACAGCCCCGTCCTGATGACAGATATGAAAACCGTTACCCAGTCTAGCGGGTGCTGCAGAAGAATCTGGAGGAGCGGGTTGATGATCAGGCCCACACTCTTACCTTCATAATCTGATATTATAAAGTTAAGAGGGTTCCTTTTCTTTTCCTCACAGGAACTTAAGGAATTGAACTCAAAAACCTTAAGCCCCAGAAGATTGTGCTTAGAGAATTTAGCAGCTCAGGTCTACGTTGGGGTTAAGCTTCACAATCTCATCCGTTACTTTCTGGTTGATCTTGTGCATGCGCTCATGCTGTCTCATCAAGGTGAAGTTTAGAATCTCCTGGACTTCTCCTTTGTGCCCTTTGACAAACTCGTTCACAAACTTAAGCCGCAGGAACTCGTTGATTCGCATTAAGTTGTAATTCCCCTGCACCCACGCCTCGCAGTGGTCAACTAACGGCTCCCCTTGAACAGCCGACAGCTGCAACACCCTCTGACTCAGGTCGTTGTTTCTTTGCGAAAGCCACACCCGCTCAGCTCTCAGACTCGTCATTTGGACTTCGAGCATTTTCCTGTTTGCAATACCCTTGTTCAATTCCTCGATTTCTTCATACAATCGGCGGTTTTCTTCTCGCAATTCGTCCTGGCTCTTTCTTAAATCCTCATGAGCCTTCTCCACACACGGAAGCTTCTTGAGTTCATTCGTAAGCTTCTCCACTTTCTGTCTCAACTTCTTGTTCTTTGCCTTAACCTGAGTGTCATCTTTGGTGATCTGTTCATGCCTCTCCTGCTCAGCTTTGCTATTTCTAATGTCGCTCATCAAGTTATTGACATCGTGTTGGAGATGGTAATTCTCTCTCCCCAAATCGTCAATTTCATTGGCCATGAGCTTGTATTTGTACGTTGTGATCGCTTGTGCGTCGAATTCTTTTTGTAGCTTCTTTAATTTCTCTTTCAAAAGCCGATTTTCGCTTCCCATGACATTTTTTGACACCTTCATCACATCCAATTTTTGCTCCCAGCTTTTCTCGTGAGCAATTTTCCTGATCACGACGTTGATTTTTTGGCATATTGAATCGTTTTCTTCCATAATGCGATCTCTTTCTGCTTCCAACTCAAAACTGTGATCCATCACGGATACTTGTTGCTGCAGTTTGGCATTTTCATTCCGAAGCTCGTCCTGTAAATCAGCTGTGTGGCTTTTCAACTCCGCAATCTCGTTTGAAATGTCCTTAGCTTTTTCCAAACACTGATCCATGGACTCCTGTGACTCTATTTGCTTATGCAGCTCTGTAAGTGCAGTCTCGAGGGCTTTGTTCTCCTCACTAACACGATTCCTTCCTTCTTCCAGCTCAAGACATTGCTGTTTCACAATGGCCTGTTGTTCAAGTTTTGATTCAACACTTTCAATATCCTTTTGCAAAACTTCGTTGTGACTTTTAAATGATGCAATCTCATTTTGAAGTCGATTAAAGTAATCCATGGACCATCGTGGTTCAATTTTGGTACTTAGCTCCGTAAGTTTGTCATCAAATGTCTTGTTGCTATCACAAATGCGAAGTTTTTCCGCTTCCAACTCAACACATCGCTCTTTCCAGGCCGCTTGAGTTTGCAGGTTCGATTCCCTACGTTTGATCGCGTTCTGCAAAAAGCCTTGATGCCTTATTAACTCAGCAATCTCCTTTTCCAGATCTGTACGCACTTCCACTAAGCTGTTTTGCTCTTGTCTTTGACAAAGCTCCACAAACTCCTTTTCAAGGGCATCATTTCCATCAATCAACTGGTTTCTGAGAGCTTCTGTTTCTTCTTGATGCTGCGTGCTTGCATCCAAAGTTCCTTGAACACTGGGCCGTAGCACGATAGGTTCGGGTTGAGGGACTTGGTTTTTCTGCAGAGCGCCTTCCCGAAGAGACCTCTGCTCTGTTTCAATGCCATTTTCAGTTTGTGCGTCTGTAGGATCATGCTGACAGAGTTGGTTTTCTGGCCTTGCAGTTTCCAAAACAGATATCTCAACAAGCCTGTTCTCCGAAGTCCCATTAGACACGCGGCCTCCCATTACTATGTTACCCATGTTTGAGTTTATATTGCTAAACGTAGCAAAATTAATCCACACTTTAAAGCTACAATTATTACAAGTAACAGGGCTTGTGACGCAAATGATGATGATGTGACGTCACAGGAAGTAGAATATGATCGGCCAATCAGAGGCGGGAAAAACATTCCTGGTTTCTCGGCAACTGTAGAATGCCGATTATGGCACTGCATTCTAAGATATAGAATGTGATGATGTCACACTCTAAGATATAGAATGTGATGATGTCACATTCTAAGTTCTAGAATGTGATGATGTCACAGGTCAAAAGCAAAATAATTTGACCTGCGCCCCACCTGTATAAATATTATAGGTTTAGAACGCTGTGATGTCACCTGAAACCCAGCACTGCATCTTTGGAATTGACCATATGGTCATGTTTGAAGCAGCCAGAGGGGGAAAAAAAGGAAGGAAGAAAGAAAACAAATACTGAATTAATACTAGGGCAGAGCAATTAATCGAATTTTAATCTAATCAAGATTTTAATAAAGGTCTATCATGATAATCGCGTGGTGTGTTTTATTCGAGGAGAATATGGACGGCGCAATGCTGCAGTGCCTGTCAGGTCAATCCCAGGGAAACACTCGGCCCAAACAAACAGGAAGCACGGATGATACACGTGGCAGCCGGAGGAGAGGACCTGGTGATTTTAACTAACTCGTCTAAAGGGCAAAACAGAAACTGGCGGGGAGCCTCAGAGGACCAGGACGCGCGCACGGGATGAAGAGGAAAACTATCGATTACTCTTTGGACCATGTGGATTTGTTTTGAGGCTACAGCCGTGGATTAGCTGGAATTCTAACAGTTAATTGTAAGTTTGATCGTCTTTTCTCCTAATAAATGCGCGGTTTACACGTTTTTTTGTGTAAATATGAAATGGGCTAGATGCAAGTTAGCCATTTTATACTCACTACTGCCACCTCAGGTCATACGTGTAACTGCAGCTTCGGCACTTCGGACCTGACACCTTTTTGAGTGACGGTGCAGGATTTCAGAGGCAGTTATGGTGAACAGGTCTGGGCTCATTCTACACATTATGACATTGCAGGAAGTAGGGGGAGGAAAATACTTGATTTTAACATTTTTAAACTCTGTATAGTCCCTTTAAGTTGTTAGCGCTTCACTCCGTGACGTCGTGGCATTTTGAGGCTCCGCACACAAACATGCGCTCGTTGTCTGCTTCTGACCTTCTTCAAACATTCAGATTTTTTGCGTCTCCTTTGCAGATGTTTGTGTGTTGCTTGGCCAGGTGAATGGTTGTCATGGGGAGGCTGTACTGTGAAGTGTTGAGTTTGTTTTTGCTGCTGAGTTAGCTGCAGTTTTCAGTTTGGCCGCAGCATCTGTTTACATGCTCGTCCAGGAAAGACCACATTTATTGCGTTTTTCTTTAAAACAAAAGAATCGAATCGAAAATCGAGATCGATCAATATGGGGGAAATAATCGTGATAATTTTTTTTCCATTATCGGCCAGCCCTAATTAATACATGAATATATTTTTCTACTAAATAAAGATACCGAGACACGGAGGGGAGCAAAGTGGTTCAACAGCATAAATACTTAAAAAATTGACAGTGGTAACCAGGAGGCTAAATTAGCTACATGCTACATATAAGTTATGTTACGCTTCTACTGAAAAATGTGCTATCCGTGCGGACCTGACTTTGGCTTGACTTTATTGGTATATGATAAATATGTTGATGGTCAGCCAGAAAACTGAGTGAAAAATTGTGATTCCCATGAGAGGTTTTCTACCCCCTCGTCTAGGCCACGCCCCCTTGCATGACATTTGCCATCTGTATCTATTACATCAGTGCAACCAGCCGCTGGGTTCAAGACGAGACAAAGGGCATTATGTAAAATAAATACATATATAGATTTAAAGATATCTCTTGGAAAGATTGTATCCTGTAGAACTACTGATGAATTGTGAGGTTTTTTTTGTATATATTTTTTTGCTCTCTCGAAAAAAGTGTAAAAAGTAAAATTACCCACATTTTCTATTTTTGAGGGACACCACGTTACCTATTTTAGAGATTTTGCAAATGGGTTTGTTTTGTTAATAAAATTGATTTAAAAAAAAAAAAACAATACCAAGCATACTGTGTCTTATTTAGTCTCTAAATACTAGTTACTGAAAAATATATATATGACTTTCACTCTTTTTGGGGGGTTCAAAACGCAACAAATCAGGTTAGGAATTAGATATCAACAAATCCTTCTTAAAAGTCCAAGAGTGTGTATAATGAGTAGGAGACATTGTGATTCCGTGGGGCTGGGGTAGGATTCTTCCCTCCTCACCATCCTCCTTCCCTCAAGCCTCGCTGCTCTTCTTTCTATCTGTCACAAGGGGGTCCTCACTGCATAGATATTGAGAGTAAACAGCATAGGAGAAGCTCTTGAAATGTCTTGACTGATAACACCGGGATAACAAACCGCTAATCCGTCTAGACTGAGGAGGGTCATGTCAGTCTCCATCACTAAGCTGATTGTGAAGCTTTTATTAAGAAAATAAACGTGTGGAATATCGCTGTAACTCTTTGTGAGTCAGATACCAGCAGTCACCACCTCGCCAACATTTCACGTCAACCCTGGCTCATACGTAGTCAATCACGACTGCGCTATCGTGAGTGCCGATGCCGCTAAGAAGTAATGGCCGATATCATGTGTCCCTCTGTGTGATGACATACAAGAGGGTGTTGTGCGGCGTCCAAGAAGTGCTCAATGATTACAAATCTGCTTCCCGTCGCTGAAATCACTTGTGGTCAAGCTCCTGCGAATTGACGGACAGCCGGAGCATGCGAATGAGCCCATTTGTCCGTCTGCTGGATTGATTTTACATTTAAATTTAAAACAGAGAGGCTTGAGGAAAGCCAAAAAGCACAGAGAGTGAGGAGGAGAGCGCCACATATTAATACGCTGATTCATAAAAAAGATGAATAGTACACATGCCCACAACAAGATCGCGATTTCTTTTGCACAGCCATGCGCTCCAGACACATTTATGAGTTACATTTTGAGGATGTTTGTCCAAGTATGTTTCTTAACTGTTAGAGCCCTGATTTTACATGATTTTCTGTGAGAATTAAAAAGCTTAAGAGGAAAACAGCGAAGCATTTGTCAAGTCTTAACTCATCCCCACAAACGACATGATTCCGCCCAAAGTGAGTAATTCAGGGTAAAACCAGGCCTGAGCTGTTTAATTCCCTAATATGCAAAGTAAAAGCGCTGTATTCATTTATATGGAGCTGGTAAATGGCAACGTTGTGACATGCAGCCCATCTGTGATTCAGTCTAATGAGAACATTACCAAGCCCCAGGCACGCACACTCAGGAGGGGCACACACCCAAACGAAAAGCAGCGAGAGAAGGCAGGATTCTGTGACAGCCTCGTGATGGATGCAAAACTTGTCAGATCTCGAGAGTGCCACCATCCTTCCGCCACCTTCCTCGCCAGCCCAAACCCCAATGAGCACAAGTGCGCTGCTGTAGGACTCAGGGAAAGGTAGTCCAACTCAATACAAACACACGGCGAAAATCAATCAGGGAAAGGAATGGGCGAGGGGTGGACAGCAATATGGAACACGCTCGGTCAACACCTTCTTTTGGACCCTCGATTTCACGCGAGTGCATCTATCTACGTCCTCCCAATAGACAAACAATTTCACAATCCGAAAATAGGGCCAGCGGACAAAATGACAAGCAGCACTATTTATATAAAGTGTGATTCCTAGTCTAAAAGAAAAATAAGGCTTCTTTCACCTCAACCTGCCAAGACGGGAGCGTCACGGGGATCATTAGATTGAAGAGCTAAAAACAAAACACCAGTAATTCTAATTAAAATACTGAATAAAACTCATTGAAGGGCACCTTTGTACAGTACTTCAAAAACGTGGTGTAAAAAGACAACGTTCAATTAACAGTTAACTGAACGTCCATGAAATGATGATGAGAAACAGCATGTCTGATTAGATATCGTCTCTTCTGGGGTGAAAATTCCCTTTTCTCATTTTCCTGAAGTGAGCATCCCGCTCTTGAACACTCTCAATGTATCTTTGTGGAAATCCTACTTATGTGTATCGCTGTAGAAGTACTAAAGTGGCATTTTACAGAACAAAAAAAAAAAAAGGTTTGAAATTATTTCATTCACCCGCTTCTCTCATTTACAGTAAATCCTCCCCTGTCCTTCTTCAGATGTTACCCTTTTATCCTTGCCATCAGCTCACTTGTACTTAAGTGTCCTCCCCATTCACATCCACATCCCCATTCACTTTAGTGTGATCAGTCTAATGCGTGTGTGAGGGGATGTCAAGCCACTAACCTGCCCTTCTGGCACGCGGAGCACAGCCAGGCTTTGTCCCGCTTGGTGTAGGTGCAGCAGCTCTTGCACACGTTGTACTGGCAGTCCAGGCACAGGCGCTTGGGGTTGAGCAGGAAGGTGAAGGGCGCGCAGCAGCGGATACAGCAGTGCTCGTTGAATCGGTGCTGCCTGGACAGGATCGAGCATCTGCTGCCTTCCTCCGCCAGCTCCTGCTTCATTTCACTGAGGGAGAGAGAGAGAGAGAGGGAGAGAGGGAGAGAGGGAGAGAGGGAGGGACAGGGAGGGGGGGAGAGCGGTGAGTCCAGAGGTAAAATGTGAAAACAGCGCGGCAGAATGAATGGAAAACAATAAGGGGGTGGAGAGTGATAAGGTCACTTGATTGTTGAAAATACTCCCCAGTGCCTCGGCTCTGATTCTGGGGAATTAACGTGATGGCTGACATTTCAATTTGGAGAGAACCTGTCATTGCCTGTTTGCCAACATCCGACACTCAGCAACGAGCGAGCCACACGCACGCCTTGCACCTCCTTTTAATCCAAAAAGCTGATAATTGGAGCGTATACGGGGATATTTATCTTAATAAATGGGACCAAATGGTTTCTGGCTGAAGGTCAATTTGTCGAAGAAGCTGTGGTCGGCACAGGCAGGAGAGAGAGAGTGTAATATACTGTGGAGCTGCTGGACTTCAGTCAAAAATACTGCTGCTATAAGAAGCAGCAAGGCTCTTATCGGCTTTTGACAAATGTTTCTGTCCAGCCTCCTTCCGTGTAATTTGGCAAACAGAGGTTTTCCCATTAGCATTTAAATTTGCCCTTTAAATGATGTGTAAAACTTGAAAATGCATCAACTTGTTAACAACTAAATAGCTTGTGATTGCTGGAATGCCACCGCAAACAGTACATTTGCATAAATAACTTGCGATAATGGGCATATTAAGACAAAAAACATTTAAATAAAATGTTGTTTTCCATTGTCGCACCATCATACAGCACGGTTCATCTGTAGATGGATTACCACGCAAAGCAGCTTTTCCATATTCACACTCATTTAAATTATGTACATGGTTGATCTTATGCGGAAATGTGCACAGTAAGCAATCCAACAGCTGCGGCGGCTCTAGTGTTACGTAATTTGTATATATTTTGATTGACATAATACCGAGGAGTCAAGCAATCGGTATAAGCGTTGGCTGCCGAGGCTGAGCTGCTGGTGTGAAAGTGAGTTGAGCTCAAATGGGCAGCGACTGAATTATTTAAGCCGCTTCTTTACTCTCGACGCGCTGCAAGGTTACGGGCTCATGGCTCTGATTGATCCCGCAGATATAACCACATCTTCAAACACACACGAAAGCGGGTTGGAGCCGTGCATAGTGTATTTTACATTATGGGTAGCCGATTCAACAAGATTCGTTATTAACTCCATAATCCCACCAATGTCGCTATAGATTCTGTATGTCCAGGAACACTTCATGAGACTGAAATATGAACTGCAATAGAATCATTTTAGAGCAGATTTTATACTAAGCAACACCTCATGGACAGTCAGAGGCATCTATATCCAAACAAGGACATTATTACCTTCATAACATCAGCTTTTTGCAATTTGCTATCATTTAAATCGTGATTTTGATTCAATAGCGGCTAATCCTGCACCCCAAGTGTATAATAATGATTACGCAGCAAACTAATCTTAACCACCGGGTACGAAAATGATCAATCTGTGAACATAGCTTTCTATTTTAAATGCTCGTTTAAACATAATTCTAGGGCATTGAACTGTGGCCAGTCTACATTTAATAACAGAATCTGCCTATGGTTGCAATTTCCATCTCTATCTCGGAGCCAATTTTAAATCTGTGCAAACGAAACCTTCTGACCGCGCATAACGTTTCAATACACAAACTGCTGGCCGTACAAATTATCCGAGCCGCGCTTTTAGCCCCTGAGCCAGGCTGAGACAAACAGCGTGAAAACCCGGGGCTACAGGAGATGGACCTGGCACTGTAAAAGTCAAATGCAAATAGGGGCATAGTGCTTAAAGCAGCATATTGCAGCCCCTGTGTGCGGGTGTATCCAGCCGAAGGGGGCGAGTTATTAAGGCCGCGTCTCCAGCACACTCTCCACGACCGCTGTGATTGCTTTTCATATGCATCATTACATGGAGCATATTAATAAGACGAATAAGACGTTTCACATTGAGCGTCGCGTGAGAGCGGAGTGGGGGGTGCTGTGAAGGAACTTGATCAGGGGCTCTTGATATTCCACAGACGCACTGCTGGGAAGGAGAGAACTCAATCAATCATTACAAAAACACATTTAATCAAATATAAACCCTGGCCAGCTGGTTCACAAAAACATTATGAAGTATTGTAAGGATGCCAAGTGGAGGCAGTCAGCATGGAAATAACGGTAGAGACCCAGTGCTGGGAATTCATTTCCTTCAGTCACGATTAAGATCAGGAGCCATTTGGGTTCTCTGCTCCTGCCCGTGATACAAGTTTAATGAACAGCACAGTTAGCTGATGGCTACGGGGCAGGCCATTTAATGAAATGAGCGGGCAAATGTACACATATATCCAGGAGCAGGAGGGGAGTGGTCACGGCTCACGTCCCCTTGCATTAGCTCCTGTCCGTCCTAATGAGACAAGAACGCTGAGGGTCAACCAGGAGTCAGCAGGTACAGGGAGATGATACAAGCTATTATCAATTATTTCTACAAAGTATAACACCACTTTGAGTCAAATGTAATAATTACTTAGGCAAAAGATCACATTATGGTCGGACTAATAAGGCTGATGACATCTGTTGGCAATTACACTTTTACCATTGTGTAATTGAGAGTGTCCTAACCAGTTGTATTACAGTATGGTTTGGTAATCTCACTCTGAAAGCAGGACCACTGGCTGCACTTTGCCGCTCCTGGAGGCCAAATATAAAGCTCGACTTTTAAATCGAGCTCTACAACTTGCTAATGATGCCTCAGGCCACCCTGAGACGCTTCCCTCAATGAAAAGGTATCGCTCTGTCAAATGTTCTATTGATCGCCATTTTAACAGTTTCTTTCCCCAAACTGTGATTACTTTAAACGAGGCTCTTTAAACAACGCACTTTTATTTCTTTGTATGGACCTTTATTGTACAGTATTTTACCCTTAAAGCAGTACTAAGTAACTTGTTTACCTTAATAAATCCTTTTCGTAGTCCCTCTGGGGGTAACACAAGTTTAGCTGACCGATGTGAGGTGGGGAATAAGGCAAAGCAGAGGGTCTTTTTGGAGGACAGGTCTGGACCGTGTCCCTGTTTTATTGAAGTGGAGGCAGAGAGAAGCAAGAACCCGCACATTTATATGATGGCAGTTCATGGGTCACCGCCCATGCGCACCTGTTTAGTGGCTAATACAAGTGTTGATGGGATGATCGGGGGGTCTTTCATCTCCCCCGGTGTCTCTGGCACGAAAATCACACTAGCAGCTTTCACTGATCCGACTCAGAGCACCAAAAGAATGAACACGAAGAAGATGCTAACAGGCAAAGCTAATTGTGGGCTAGCCTAGCACCACTTAAACAGTTTAAACCGCCAATTTTGAGTGCCAAGAAATTATCTCCATTGTGTAATTGGACGTACAATATCCCTCTCTCCCTTTGTCTTTTCTGTCAGCGTAGTATTTACTGTCACGGACAATTAATGAGTAAAAAAATGCAACCTGCAGTGGCGCTTATGGCCTCTAGGGGCATGAGTTACTTAGTTCTGCTTTAAGCTTTTGATGTGGCACTTTGTTTGTTGTCTATATCGAGCTCCTTGCACATTGTTTTTCCAATGTGAATGTACTGCAAATGGCTAACAAAATTAATCTGAATGTGAATGAAAAATGGAAATGATTGATCAGCTCTGCATGTCTCTTCCTGGTCTATCTCTCAGACATGTTAGAGCCATATGAACCTGCTCGGACTCTGACAACCTCACGGGGGGGCCTCCTGGTGGTTCCTAGAGTCAATACTAAACACTTTGAGGCCATGTTTCAGTGTTCCTGGCTGAAAACAGTTTTTTTTAGCTTTGCATATGACACTAAAAGTATTTTCTTTCACCTTTACTTTTAATGTACTTAATCAATGATTCTATTGATGTCATGTGGATTGATTTTATCTGCCTTCTTGTAATGTTATGTTTTGTTGTCTACAAATGAACTTGCAAAAGATAGATACGTGTACAAAATTTGCAGTCAAAGCTATCTACATGTGTGTTAAACTGTCGTTCCCTTTCCAGCTGAAGCCGCCATTAAATGCCTCTTTAAACATGCAATGAGCTAAAGGACAGACATGTGGTCATTTCAAGCTTGAGTGATGAAGAGCCTATTCCCAACAACACTGTGAGGGCGACTGAACTGTGTGGAAGTTTGCCTCCATCTAAAATTAAAACTACATTGATTATTCAGATTAGACGGTGTTGATGCACTGAGATCTTTAAGGGGGGGGGCGACGCGCGCAGGAGAATGCTGATTTGCTTAGTAATTTAAAACCAAGATGGCAGCACGATAAGTGGGTTTAACACGTGTTTTTTGCTGTCACTCCTGGCTATTGTTCTATATGTACTGATGATTTATCGACTCGCTTTCCATCAGGGCGCTCCCACATCCCCTCCTTGGTTTACTTTATCTGCGAGACATCTATTAAGTCTTCTCACAGGCCTGCTGCCAGCGCATTTCTCAGGCTGAAGGCAAAGCATTTGTGGATCCCAGTGAAGTTATATCTCCATATACTGGCATTTCAAACAGTCTCTCAGTGTCAAGTTTTAGTGCACTTTCAACAACTTTTCAACGAGCCTGCCTTCAAGATAGAATTTTTATGGTCTTTTTACACAAGTTTATCAGAAAGTGTTGGCGCTCCTGATGCAGAAATACTCTCGAACTCTAAGGGGAATTTAAGGTGACCAATCAATTTAAGAAATGCATTTGAACAATATAGGAACAAGCGGGAGTGTGTGGCGGGCGCTGATCTTTATGCTATGGGATAAAAGGGCTAACCACTCTGACATTATATTGGAGTAATGAGAATGTAGTAGGTTTACAGCGCAATTCACTTAACAATTTGATGTATTATTCATTCACCTTGCAGCTTCTTTTATATTGGCTTTAGGAGCCCTGAGGCAGACAAAGAGAAGCACTCACACACCTTCTGTACAGTACGGCAAGATGGGTGAAGTGTCTAGCTCAAGGGCACAGAGGCAGTCTGAGCTCGGTATGGAAGAGAATACAGGCTTGTGGGCGAACTGTCTAGCACGGCTACTGAAACACTCTTTTCAATTGTGGTCATTAAATTTTGTAGCAGCATAGCTCTAAATGTCAAATAGTTGGCTCTGCGTGAGGCTTTCTTTCTTTCTTTCTTTTTTTTTCAAATATCAACTCTATGGAAAAGGCCACAGCGGTGTAACATAGCCAGTGTAATAATTCAGGTCAGAAACTGCATGTACCCTGACGGAACTTCCATCAAAGCGTTGATCCACCAGCTATAGGCGAAGATATGCCAGAGCACCGGCTTTTCTTTCCCTCCAGTGAGCTCCATAGCCTGCAGCTCAGAGAGCCTCACCTGGCTCAGAAATGCGCTTGTATTCACTGGTGTGGGTCTTGAGTGTATATCTATTGATTTGGCCGCATTTTCAAGTGTACAGTAGCTACAAGCACTTGGTAATTGCGAATCGACCCAGTCTGTCTTGGCTCTTAAGAGGCTTTTAATTGAAAATCTGCACCTCGGAGTGTGATGATGTTGCCTCATGTCCTGGAGTGTGATCTCCTCTCTGGCTGAAGTGACGTTATCATCGGTGTCTATTGCAAGCACACACTCCCATCCCCTGCGCGCATTAGAGCTGGTGGAGGAGCGCTCAAGGCTGAAAGAGGCCATGAAAACGAGGCTCAATCGAAGCACGTAATTTGCATTCGGATCCCCACTGGGTGAACCTAAGTTGCACTGTTCATCCAGCTTGAAATGCCAGTTTAAGTAGAAGGCAGAGTAGAAAAAAAAAAGAAAGAGAAAAAAAAAGTCAAACTCTTGCGCTTCTCTGCATTGCGGAGGCAGACTGGCATGTGGTTCATAAATTTGCAGGTAGAGAGCTCGTGGCAGTTGGCTATTAGAGGGGCTGGCAAGCAGCAGATCGAAGTAGAGGTGCCAAAAGATGAAATAATGTTCCTGAGGGGAGACAGGTGATGCAAACTCATGTGAATAAGTGTCAGATCAAAAGTTTACTCAAGCGGTTAGTGTTTGTGTATACTTTCTGAAAAAGACATCGAGATTAGAAAGCCTTATTGTTAGAGGATAACATTAAATCGCTATTTATCATACTGGGTCAGGCTGTACAGTCGTACTATCTCTGTCATAGCCTTGACTGTGGTGCTCAGGCGCCACTCTCTGCCACTGAATGCTTGCGTATCAGGATGACGCTCTGAGAGGGTATTTATCCCTCTTCTGTGGAAGCATAGACAGACTTGAATGGTAGGACTAGCGCAATGTCTCGAGTTCATGTCTCCGGGTCCCGCACCGATGGTAAATAAACTTCTCCTGCATAAGACATCCAGACTGCTGCCTGTCATTCATCTATCCTCTCGAACACCATTGTTATTTCTCTAACAATTTGGCGTCAACGAACATGTCTACAGCTGATCTGGTAAGTGCATTTTTATCCTTCGATAAAAGGGAGGGGGAATGGCCTTACCAGATTCACGCTTGATAGAAAAAAGAACAATGCAATGGGAAACGTACAATTAGTAAAAATGACATAATCTCATGTTATTGGTTAATTCTGGATGTTTGGTTCCGGTCGAGAGTAGGGACTTTAGGTCCACTAGGTGACTGGGGTATTCCGATGCACAAAGCTTGAACTGAAATAGCTGCAATAATCTGTGAAGCTCCATGCATACAGTTTAGAGTAGGTCAGGTTTTAAACTTGTTGACTCTACTGTTTATCCACATAGCCGTCATAGGCAAGAGTGAGGAACACATATTATAGACTATCTTGAGTGTAAAGCTTTGTTTAATGTTAATTTTAGTGTCAAACAAAAGGCCTCACACCGACATAGCCAGGAAGCTAGAATGCTCCAGAAAGCTGTAAACGAGTCTGGGTCCAGGTCACTGGTCTCTATGTCTGGTTTACGGATAGCAAGTGTGGGTCAAAGCAAAAGCTGTGGGCTACTGTGTAAAGCTGTTGTTTCATGTTACTTTTAATTTTGAACTAAGTGCTGAATATTGAGTCGGTAATAATTACATAGGCCGTGTAATTAATTACTAAGGCAGTTGGACTTAGAAATACGCCACAGTCAGAGGACTGTGACCACAGGCTGGTGTGAAAACTTGAATAGAACTATCTGTTTTTAGTGGTCATAAAAGCTTGTGGTTTAATATACATCTGCTGATTTTTCTTCTGACTATAGAATAGTTACAAGAAGTAGAGAGAGTAGTTGTACTGGTGCTAAGGGATTATGGGTAGGAGATGAACCTAGGATATTTTTCTCCTAAGAGAGATAACCCGCTTAGCACCGATTTTTGAGATGTGCACAAAAGAGAGGAACACGTACGCTCCATATACAACCTATGGAGGCTGTTGTGTTTGTTCATTTCTAATCTAACTGTGAAACTCCAGAATCAACTGATGAACATTGAGAGAAATGTAACTGATGGCTATGGCTCTGGATGCAGCGAGTAGATCTTTATTTCCATGTTTTTATATTTCATATTCTGTGCTTCCTTGCTTGGTTTGCTTTGTTTGCTTGGTTTATTTGATGTTTGTTTGAATTTTTTTCTTAGGGCTATAATGGACACACAGAGAACATAAAGTGTACTGAGTCATTTTGCGATAACAACATGCTTATTTGAGTAAAACTGTACATTCTTTGGTAATAAGATTACACTGACACCAACAAAGTAAAATAGAAGCAACACCATCCTCACAGTTACTCAGTACTCACAGCATTCGAGTACACTTGAGCGAGTAAAATCCAGTGGTGGAGGAATTGCTCGACACTCTTACTTAAGAGTTCAGATACAGATTCTTTTACTTGAGAAGAAGTGAAGGTATCTGACATGATTTTGACTTAAGTAGAAGTGTTGAGTTATGCATTGTGGAATGTGCTTTATAAGCGGAAGGTGAAGGTATTTAAGAGATTATTGTGCAGGATTTTGAAATCATTTGAATCCAGTTTAAACAAGGTCTAAAACAAGGTTTAAAGGAGTAAACCATTGGACTAGGTTTGAACCGGGTTTAAAACAAGGTTTAAAAGACTAAACCACTAAACCAAGTCTAAATTGGGTCTAACCAGTTCATCGTAATGAGGTCACTTTGAAAATAAAATGCTTTACTTTTAACCCAATTGAAAAATGTAGTGAAGTAAAGTAGAGGTTCATTCATCATAAATTTACTAAAGAAAAGTAAGATGCCCATACCTTTACCTTTTGCTTGTACTTGTGCTTTTACTTTGTTGCTTTCCACCACTGCACTTGAGCGAGTAAAAACTAAATTATTTCAAAGTAATGTTACTCTCACATAAGTAATTTGCCAGAGATTTCACCTATATCTGGACTTATAAGTGAAGGTCTTGCTGTATAACACCGACCGTGTTCACAAGCAACAAACTACGAGAGTAGAGAGTTTTCACGGACACAGGGTCAAAGAAGAACAAGGGTCTGAATGAACAAAGTAAGGGATCTGTCAGTTTTATACAAAGGACAGATTGTGTTGTTAGGGGTGACCTGATGCTGTTCGGTTTCTTTGACATTCAGCAAGATGCAATGACATAATGTTAGACCAAATTATGAACATTTTCACTTATTTCAAAGTAAGAATAATTCAGGGAGAGTGATGCTCACATTTTGTGTCTCTGCCTTGTCTCCTCTGTCCACATCTACTGTTTCTCCTATCTGTTATTGTTTTGTCTCTGTCTGTGAAGGTCCATGAGCAGAGCGTTCCTGATAAACTCTTGCCTCGGAAGATTGTTGAGTCAGTTTAACAAAACAAAATGCCAACATTGTTTGCTATAACTATTTCATAGAATAGGGGGGTATGCTTTTGAATAATGATAATGCATTGGTAAAGCAATGATACAAGTTAAGAGTCCCCGTAGGGTAAACAATGTCCGCATTTTGAATCACAATCAATTGATGTTCACATGACGGTGATGATTAATTGAAAAATGTGTTATTTTTGTGAATTGATGCTGCTTTATAATCTGTTACAGGCCACAGGAACTGTGTGGAGGACTGATTTCCGGTGTCACAATGTCACAATGTCTCTGTTTTAGCTGCAACTTGTGAGTATAACAACTGGGTTTTAAAATACACAAGGAAAAATTCTATGAGGGGAAGATGTATAACTACAAGTAGTTATGTTAGTAAAAGGTATGACTTGGGTGTGATGAGCAATAAAAACAAATGATATTGATCACAGTCAGACAAATTTAAAAGTAAAATGCGCACAATCGAGAAGTTGAAATGGCTTGCATTTTTAGTTTATTAGCCCAATAATAGAATAGATGGATAAATGTTGTTCTGCTGTGATTTGCTTGAGAAGCCTGAGTTTGTAGGCCTGGTTCTAAAAGTACCAGGACCTGAAAAATATTATATTTTGTTATTTTGTCTTCACTGTTTAGACTTGTGGTAAAGTGAAATTTAACTCTGTCTTTCTAGGCTCTGAATGTCTATATAGGCTCTCAGTTGTACAGGAGTTGCACATCGTTAATCTTTATAAAAGATTTGAATATTGAGAGATGCCCAGATTACGGCAGGTTGGCTTCCTGGTTCCTTTAAAGATAGTTTAAGTATTTGCTTTGTTACATTTTGTGCCCAAGATTAGATTGGAGTAGTCAAAACACTTCCTTTGCTCTTCTAAGTAATGCCTCGAGAACAAGGTTCAAGACAAGGTCAGCTGGAGTCCAAACTGTGTTTAGGAGAAACATATTTGCGACAAAGGTAACCAGAGGTTTAGAATGCAAACTAAGTGTCTTAATAAATTCCAACATTAGTCGGAACAGTTGTTCCCAAAGTAGGGGTTAGGATCCCCCAGGAGATAGCGAGCACTGAGATAATATGAATTTTAAATAATTCCTAATTGCAAACAGCACTGATTTGAATATAAGAGGTCAAATAAAAGAAAATTATGCAAATAATATAAAAGAGTTTAAGTGTTGTTTTGCTTGACATTGTCTAAATTACTAAACACTTTATATCTCGAATAGTTCGCAAAGGGTTTTTGGGGGTCCTGACCAGAAATGTGTAAATTAAACTTTAGAGACCAATTTAATTTAAGTCTGGAATAGACAATTGAATTTAATATAGTAAAATATAGTTAAAGGTTTAAAGAAAACTTGTAGTACAGTATCTCAATTCTTGATGTTTTAATCTTAGTGATGTGGTTTTAAGAACCTAAAGGCAACTAAAATTAAACACATTAAAGACAAAAGGAGAAATGAATAACACTATGCTTACTTTCAAGCATGCTGCATTGACTCTTTTGAGGATGGGCCTTTTTTGATAAAGTACAGAATTTTTGCTTTTATTTTTGTGATGCTTTGCGTAATAGGACATGCTGAATTTTGTAGGTTTTAGATTTTAGATTTTACTTTGCCATTTTTGGTGGTGATGGGAAAAGGCAAGGGCCTGTTGCGCGTTGCGTGGGCATTGGTCCAAGTGCATTGCTCAAAGACCCTGAAATGAAAGTTCACCGAATCGATAGTCTGCCGAAGAGAAAGTCCGCCAAACTGATCGTCCACCGAACTGAGAGTCTGCTCTGCCTCGCTGAGAAACTGTCCTCGAAAACATGCCAACAAAAGCCCCGCTGCTGCTGCCCCTCGAAAGCCTTGAACAGTCGTCTGCAGGAGGACTAGTGCTCACAATTTGCCCAGGTCTGATGCCTTGCTCTCTGTACCACTTGGACCTACATTTTTTAAGTTTTTTTGCTATATACTTATTTTATATTTACTTTTTTTAGCAATTTTTGGTGTTTTTGCCGATGGGTCAGCGGCCCATGGGATCCTCTTTTGCTGCGATTTATAATTATTATTTTTTTTCTCATTTTGATATTTTTGACTATAGAATGCTCAAATTGGTCAATGAGTCTGCATCTTAAACAGCAAAAATAATCAAGTTAAAATAAATAAATAAATACATTTTATTGGATATTTTAAGAGATAACAATTTTTTACAAAAATAAAATAATAAAACGACAGACAGAGAGATTTGAATGTTCAGTCAGTAATAGTATGCAATAAACAACATTTTAGCCTCTCAAAAATAGAGTAATTCCCAAATTACTGTGTAGCGCAGTTGCATTGATCTGTAACAGCCGATAACATAACTTTGAAAGATAAATATCCACAAGTTACCACTCGTGTGAAATAGTTTTGTTGATAGGACTGTAGGGATTAATTTTTTGTTAGTACCCAAGGAGGGTTAAGGCTTAACAATTTGTTGTTTGTGTTTATGTTCTTTCTGAACTTTCTGAAATTGATAAAAGATGTCGTGAATTTAATTTAAGTAAATTGAGTGAGTTTTGCACAGAAATTGACTGTGCAGTTGATTCTGGATTTTGTTGTTGGTTTCGGTTTTAGGTAAAATGAGAAGTCCTAAATTTTGATCAGTGGAGATACTGGTGTATGTTAATTTGAAGCGTTTATGATAAAGGTGATCATTTACATTGGAAGACTTTAGGATGCTTAGGTTGAGATATTGTGTTGTTTGCAAAGAATTGTCAGTGGAGGCTGAATCCAGATTTGAACGCATCGTGTGTTCTTAGATTTAGATCTGAGGCTGTGATTTCGAGCTGTATGCAGCCTAATGAAGAGGTTTGCATACAGTGTAAGTAAAGCGGTGTCTTCAAATTTGAAATTTGTGCTGGCAAACATGTTTTATTTCGGACTAGCAAGAGTTTTCAGTGTAATCCAGTATCTCAAGAGTCACTCAAAAGGTCACACTTATGGCCCCAAAAGTATATTGCCCAGCTTTCAACACTAATCACGACTCTGGGTGCACACGGAGCTCGTTATAATTGTTGAAAAAAGGAGGGGCCAAGAAGCAGAGGAGATTTGCTCTCTGTAGAAATAATTGTGACTCTTTCTGATCTAAATAAACAAATAATGAGAAAACAAAAGTTACAGCAAGTAGTTTAATTTCAAGTCTAAAACCTGATAATTAAACACAGGGAAAGTATCAGAAATAACGCAACATAATAAAGAATAAAGAAAAGTTGTGTAAGTGAAACCCAGTTGTTCTGAAAATAGAAAATGTGTAATGCCATTATTGCTTCATACTAACAATACTAATGCCATGATTTAATTTTTACTATATTTTTACTATATTTACTATAAAATGATATTAAAGAGTGTGATTGTTTTGATTGTGAGTGTGTAACATGTTTTAATCCATATTATTTCCAGGTTGATGACGTTAATTTCCCACAGAGACAGGGAATTTACAGGAGGAATTCTGATGCAGGAGGGTCTGATTCAGGACGGGAGCTGATGAGCCGAGAACAATAATACCAATGGCATGATATAATATGGCCTTATGCAGGCCGGAGTGTGCTTCTTTATTGTTGCAGGAGGCAACGTGGAAGAAGAAAATGTTGGTTTGTTCTGGATGTCTGGAGGCCGTGCCTGAGCATCAGTATCCTTTGTGTATCTATTTTGTGTTTCCAAGCAAGAGAAAGAAACACTTATTATCTCATCAAATATTTTAACTTGCGAATGATAGTAATGATTGATATTCATGTCATGATGGCTGAAGCTGACTCTGGTGAAAGGTCATACTTAATCGGTAAGTTTGTAGAAATTATACTGATGTGTTGATGTTTGCAAGGTATAACATTCTTTCCACAGGCGACCTGAGAGACAGGTTGGATCTGGCAGGAAGGCAAACACACATCCATTGGAGTTTGAATAAAGTTTAAATGGAAAGATTCATCTTACACACTCCCACTGTTTTTACATTTACTTCATATTTCATTATTATTTTCATCTATATATTCATAAGTGCTTTCATTTTATATTTACATTTTTTACATTAATTATTTTATATTTTATTATTCATTTTTCCTTATTATTTTCATTTATATATTCATAAGTGCTTTTATTCTATATTTACATTTTTACTTAGCTATATATACTTTATTATTTTACATTTTATTACTCTTTTATAGTTAATAAGCTTTCATGTATTTTTAATTTTACAGCATGTATTTTAGGTTTATTGTTCATTTATTTAGTGTTCATTTATTTAGTGTTTGTTTATTCTTTTCTGGCCATATCACTGAAGTCCGTCACTAGTGGCCAACACCGAGGGAGCGTTAAAGGCATATAGATTGATTAGGACTTAGTGTGAGGCTAGATATATATATATTTTTAAATACTTTATTTCTATATTTACCTATTTATTATTATTATTATTATTATTATTATTATTATTTTAGCATTTTCTATTTTTCTATTTTATTCTTTCTATATATCATTACTCATTTTGGTCCAGTCAGTTTTCAGCTTATATTTTGATTTTGCATTTATATTTTTTAATCTTTGGTGCTTATTCTTTATGGCTTAGTTATTCAACTTACCAATTTCATTTTATTTCAATTCATAACTTTGCAGGTACAGATTCACAAGATAAAAGGGCAGGTATTCAATACTTGGTTATCTTGTGGTGAGGTTCTTTCATGTTATGTTTTGTGTGTGTTGCTCATTGCAGGTATGTTTAGGTCAAAAAGGAAGGGTTTTAAGCTCTATTTCAGAGGCCATTACGCCTGAAGTATAAGAGGATTTAATATATTTTGTCCTGAATGATGGTTTCTTGCTTAGCAGTTTTCAGTAACATTATTTTTAATCTTGATTAAAACATTGGAAGCAAGGGATAACAAATAATAAGACTTACGATCTCGTTAGATTTGAATTTTAAGGAAAATTCATTATGCACGAGTGTATGAGCTTGCACCCTTCTCAATGGACGCTGCCAATTCTCCACGCCATTCTATTTCAACCTGAAGACTTGGAAGACAATAGGGAACTCTTGGTGTGTGTGGGCAGAATAATCCCAAAGACACACCAAGAGGTGTTACGGCACGATAGTCTACTCGTGATCCGTATAGATCTGAAGCACCTGGAGGTGTTTTGACGGGCCTCACAAGTGTTGTGTTGAAATTAACCATCCGGTATGAAGATTGTTTCATGATTAATAGTTTGCTATGAGCATTCTCTTAATAAGTGAATATGATTTTCATGAGAATTGATTGATTCATATCTTTGAATATTGTGTTGTGTTTGTATTTTATTGTATGTACATTTTCTGACTTGGACCAATAATATATCATTTGCAGAAGAAACTGATTGGCGGCCATGATCTTTTACTTATCCCTGATAATTGGCAATCAGGTCGGGGATTTGAGGTTTGGTCATGGTACCCCCTTTCACACGCCTTTAGTACTTGATGCATGTGTTTTTATTGGTAGCAGTATTTGCCCCGATTGGGTGATTAGTGAATCTAATGATGCACATGTCTCAGTACTTTGGGGTCACTGGGAGGGGGGTCATTTACTTCCATCACAATGACCCGTATAACTATGTACTGTGGTACTTCACATGAAGTGTTGAATGTTGTTTTGAAATGTCAATTCTGTGTATGCTTCCACTTAGGGCATAGATAAACCATTTGAATTTTGATTTTATTCTAAAATCTTGGTTTTGGATTAAATTGAAACTTAGGTAGTTGATTCAGGTTTATTTTATGCTGGCGTTTAATTTTGATTTTTTTCACTTAGTCAAAACCACTAGAAAACTGTAGTTTTGAAAGGGAGGAGTGTTAGAGGATAACATTAAATCGCTATTTATCATACTGGGTCAGGCTGTACAGTCGTACTATCTCTGTCATAGCCTTGACTGTGGTGCTCAGGCGCCACTCTCTGCCACTGAATGCTTGCGTATCAGGATGACGCTCTGAGAGGGTATTTATCCCTCTTCTGTGGAAGCATAGACAGACTTGAATGGTAGGACTAGCGCAATGTCTCGAGTTCATGTCTCCGGGTCCCGCACCGATGGTAAATAAACTTCTCCTGCATAAGACATCCAGACTGCTGCCTGTCATTCATCTATCCTCTCGAACACCATTGTTATTTCTCTAACACTTATCTTATGCTTTATTCACGCAACAAGTTTGATGAAGGCACCTGGACTTTAAAATATAGACGTTCCTCTTGGACGTACAGGCATTTTGTGTGTGTGAGAGAGTGATGGAGTTTTAAGCATTATATACAGTAAGTAGAAGGTCTTTGTTGTAGCTGTAGTCGTTGTTTACAGAACTGTCACTTGCCTAATATGGAATAATTAAAGTTAGTCTATAATATTGAATTTGAAGGCAGCACTTTTATTCATTCAAGTTGTGGCTTGTGTCAAAAAAACTTACGCTATAAAGGATTTTTTTACAACCTTAAGAGTGCTATTTAATCGCTCTCATCTCAATAAACTATGAACCACCTTTAATCAATAACCAGGCATGTAAAAAATTACCAGCAGTAATTAGCCTCTCGAAATCAAGTGCTTTGGCGAAAAATACTAAAACAAAATTTTGTAGCTTCTCACTTCGACTTGCTCACACATTCACCTTTTTACCAAGCACATGTTTTCTTTTTGGACTAGAATGTAGCTCATTTACACACCATGCATTATTAATGTTGTGCGATTTTTCAGTGATGGCCTTGGTGTGGTTTATTCATCTGCTGCATGAATTTAAATAGACACGTTCCCCTCTTCCACAGCTACAATGTAAAAACAACATCACTTGATTATTGCACTGTCCTTTTCATCGAGTCCGCCTGCCAATCAACATGGCCCAGTGTTGGATGGATGAATGCTCCACCTACTGTAAAAAAAAACAACTAGAGGATCTCATAAGTCAAGACACGCACACAATAACCTCAGTAGCACGCGAACAGGAAAGGAGCCCGAAGATATATCTCTCTGCGAATGCCAGATCTTTGCTCTTCCTGAGTAAGAAGGAATACTGTACAATTCCCATGGCATTATGCAGCACGCAGTACTTCTACGTACAGTATTGTGGAGTGGATTTTTATATAATTTCTGTAAGTCATTAACCTCTTAACTCCCACCTCAACCAAGCACTTTTTCTCCAGTTCAGCGTTATACAAATCTAAAAGCATCTCCACTGGAGCTTACAGACTATAGGCCAGTGTAACGCCTCATTTAAGAGGTAAGACCTACAAAACTACTTCTTTAGTTTCCATTAGTGTGTATTGGTGGCTCTGACCCGGTGGCAGTCAAGTTGCAAGCATGGTTTTCTGGCTAGAGACACCGGGGGAGATGAAAGACCCCCTAATCATCCCATTAACACTTGTATTACCCCCAGAGGGACTAAAAAAAGGATTTATTAAGGTAAAAAAGTTACTTAGTGTTGCTTTAACCAGGTAAAAAACTTTTACAAGAGTGACCTGGCCGAGAGGCAGCAAACCATCCATAAAGCATGTCATGTTTTGTTGCGTTTTCATCCTCATTTACGTCTCGTTTTTGTTGCTATTTTGACATTCTATTCTATTTAATTACCACTACTTAGTTTCTGATCCAACATAATGTTCTTCACCATGTTTCAGAGTTGAAAGATGCCAAAAAAGACTGAACAAAAGGCATTTACACCTAAACATGCACCCTCAAAGCTTGATAGAGCTTTATCCAAATGCTTTGTTGTTTATGCTTTGTTGGACAGGACAGTGTGGGGGCGGGAGAGACATTCAGGAAATAGAGCTGGGAGTCTATCTTCTGACACTGCAGCCAGCACAGTGTCCAACATACAGTTCTCCAGCCTCCAGACTCGACTATTAATGATGTCTTTTTTACAGTATTGCATGTATCTTCACCCAGCCTTAAATCTTGGCTCTAAAACCAGCCTGGGCGTTGCATATGGCGAAGTGTGACAGAGGGTTGATCTACTGCACTTTACTTGCGACTGTGAACCCACATTTCTGCTGCTGTAGCGCAGGTGTGTGTTGCACCATAGGGACGTGTTCTTTGAGCATCACCAAGCAGCTCATATAAAGAGCCAGTGCACTGTGTATCGCCACCATACATCACACAGAGCCAGAAGCTTTTCCAGCCCACTGAGCTAAGTATGCTGTTGGTGAACGGTGTTTAAGAAAATCCCGGCGTACAGACGGAAGTGTGAGTGGATGAACGCAGACTTACATGGTGACAAAAGAGCTGCCTTTACAAATAAAGAAAAGGCAACACAGGCTATAAGTATCAGATATCTGTAGTTACGCCCATTGGTGGAATTGGTTTGCAGCTTGAGTGGCATTTCAAGCATAAAAGTCAAAACAGTAAATATTGTACAGAAGAAATACTAGCCAGAACTCTCCTCTATATTTTTCTAAACAGGAGAGTTGTCTGGACATGCCGCCGGGAGAAGCAGCTTCATGTAGACGCAGGATTTATGTCATGACTAATAGCCAATCAGAGGGCGTGAATGATAAAGGCAGAGTGCACTTGAGACTCGGGAGAAGAGTTTGGGGTGATTTCTCCACAACACGAAGAGAAAAAAACACTGTACAATCAGCGGGTTCTTTTATTATTTTCTTCCACGGAAATTCAGACAAGTCCAATTCTAAAAGCTTCATTGAAATGTATGTAAAAGTAGGGCTGCTCGATTATACAGTATTATAATAGTCGAGCATGTCATATGTCATAATTGAAATCACGATTATTCAGATGATTATTTCTTGCCTATCTTTATTTATTTCATTTATTTATTAATCAAAACACTATGCTGAATATTTTCTGTTTTCTGAGCAGTGCAAATCAAGTATGCCTCAATTGAGGAGAGGTCTCTGTTTCACACCTGCCCACTGCTGGCCAGCCCTCACACCTGTGCAAGTAAACTGAGCAGTGCGGCCTGATGACGTCATCACACAGCTCTGTTTGTTTTTATGTCAAGCAAATGCATGAGCCATGGCACATGCGAAGGGAAAACAATCCCAGTGGCATGAAATAATGCAAGTTTGCCTTACTTCGTGAGATCTTCAGCACACAGCCAGTGCCTGGCAAAAGGTTATGAGAGGCTTAAAAAGTGATGTTGCTCTTGTTGGGCTCTTCTCCTATCAGCAAAAGGTGAGCACTTATCAGTGGCATTATCACAAAAGCTATTTATAAAGATGATTTACTTTTTTTTTACCGCAACAAATACAAAAGTTCCTTCACACAGCGCTGGAAGTTCAGTGGATCAGACGCGCTCACACAAACAAACAGTGGGGACTTTCAGCGCTTCAGATGGACAAGTGGGAGGGCATTAATAATCTCTTTTTCTTTCATAAGTTAAAAGGGTGAACATCCTCAAAATCAACCAAACCTTACCTTACATTTACATATACTTTTTTTTCTCTGTTGTCTGTCTGTTGTCTGTCTTGTCAAGACTATTGTCTACTGTATTTGGTGTTGTTTTGTAATCCTGTTATAATAATAATCATCTTTTTCCCCCCGATTATGCTATTTTTGTAATCGTTTAGCGTAACAATCGAAATCGTACTTAAATTTCAATTAATTGCACAGCCATTGCACATTGTAAAAGGTTTGTTTAATTACTGACCAGGACATCAGAACGATTAGCATGAGCTACAAGAGGGGTTACACATAGCATCAAGCACTTAGGACGCTATCAGGAAAATTCTTTTTTGATGTCAGACCAAGGAAAAACATCTTTAGGGCCATCATTTGCTGAAGAGCTGCCGGTCGTGCAGAGATCCACTTTCTTTCAATCAGTGGGTCTGGCTGTTCAGGCAACAGAAGTGCAAAAGAAAAAGAGGTATGGGACGTTACAACAAAAGCAAAAACCTTTAAGATAGAAATAAAAGATGTAAAGGTTCTTTCTTTCTTTCTTTCTTTCTTTCTTTCTTTCTTTCTTTCTTTCTTTCTTTCTTTCTTTCTTTCTTTCTTTCTTTCTTTCTTTCTTTCTTTCTTTCTTTCTTTCTTTCTTTCTTTCTTTCTTTCTTTCTTTCTTTCTCAGCAAAGGATACAAGGATTGTGCAGGGTTTTCACACAGCAAAAGATGTCTGTCTTTTTTGACACAACCCTCACCATTAATGCAGGCTTGGGAGGGGTGTTATGGAAATGTAAAATATTTCAGGTTGACGGCAGGAAGTAGAAAATACCGAGAAAGCCACCCCCAACATGCAAGAGAAGAAGAGACTGTATTATTCAGCCTCGACAATCACTTCTGCTGTAAATTACCATAATGTACACCGTGCCATGCAACATTAAAAACATTGAACCTGTCGGGCGTCAATCACAGCAGTGGCTTTAATAAACTGCACTTGTACAGAGAGTTAATTAAAAAGTTGGCACTGGCTTATTACCGGAGCATGCGGAGAGTACTGAAGACGGAGAACATATCCAAACAAAGACATTAAATACAGCGCAGTTTACTCAAAGCTTTGCCATTTTACAATGAAGAGAATGCAATTATGAAAGGAGAGTGAGGAGGACAAATCCATTATGCACAGCTCGAGGGAGATTATTAGACAGCGGTGGCTCAACGTCGGGGTCATATCAGCTGCTCACATCTATATATTCTCCTCAGCATTGGGTGGTTTGTATTGTGCATAGATGAAGGGATCAAGAGCTGACAAGACTATGAGGAAGAGTGTTGTCGAGTAGTGTAATTATGATGTCTTGGGGTAATAATCATATATTTTTTTGGCTTGACTGAACAGGAAAACAACTGCACTAATTATCATTTTACACATACAGTAAAAGAAGACATGCACCACATGGCAACAGAGAGTGCAGTCATACCGTGGGCCTACACCACTTTAGCCTTCACCCCTTCAACCACTTGATCTATTGAAGCACCCACTGACCCACACAGTTAACTGAAGTGAGATTTTTATCAGCACAAAGCACTTCCACTGCCTTTCAAGTCCATCTGATGCAGCCTCTTCACACGTAACAGCTTCCATACATGACTTGCAACACACTGCAGATTTGTCATCCGCTTCCCACATAGCTGTGCATCTGCGCTCTCAATCCTCTGCCTCTCCGGCCTCTCATCTCTGCCGCTCTGAACCATAGGCCTGCATAAAGCCCCAGGCGGCGGGGGATCCTCTCTGTGAACCAACCTTGGCGGCCGTCCGATGCCTATCCTACAGGCCGGTAATGAGCCCTCACTTTGGGAAACAATCCAAGTCAAATGTGTGCACTGCTGATAAGGTTTCCAATCACAACGGCGAGCTTACACAGCAAATACGTTGCGGGAGATAAAAGCATGAAGCAAATAGGACAGCTCACTTCAAACTCAGCAAAGTCCGGAGATCATTTATACACGTGGGAAAACAATTTTGCATTTCGGCAGAGTTTCTTTGACCTTTGTGGAACTTCACATTGACGAGCAACACTTTTTAAAATGTTTTTTTTTTAAATTTCATTATTAATTTCTTTCATCTCTATAACTAGAATGTTATCACATTATGCGGAGTAGTATTTTGTGGTATATTGCATGTGTTTTTAAATACAGTTAGTTAAAGGAACAGGCCAGCGTTTTTCCATACTGAGATATGTTCTTACCTGAGCTTAGACGAGTTGATACATACCTGTCAGGTCGTTGTGCGTGCTCGTTGAAGAGTGTGGTAGCTTCCAACTTCACTCCCGTTTGGAGCTATAGGAACATGTTGGGAGAGGCCAAATGCTAACAACATCTTTGGTCGTTTTGCGAGACTGAGGGCACGCACAAAGACCAGACAGGTACGCATCAACTCGTCTAAGCTCAGGTAAGAACATATATCAGTATGTAAAAACAGTGGCCTGTTCCTTTAAGTAGGTAAACTAAGCAGAACTAAGCAACTAATGCCCCTACAGGCCATAAGCGTCACTGCACGTTGCAGGGTTTTTTTTACTCATTAATTGCCCGTGAGAGTAAATACTACGCGGACAGAAAAGACAAAGGGAGAGAGGGATATCACTTTGTGCCACGACTCAATTACACAATGGAGATGTTTTTTCGGCTCAAATGTGGCTGTAAATACTGCTACAGTAGCGCTAGCCCACAGTTAGCTTTACCCATTAGCCTGTTAGCTTCTTCTTTGTGAGGCAGGGAAGTTGCAAGCGAGGTTTTCTGGCCAGAGGGACAGATGAAAGACCACCAAATTGTCCCATTAACACTTATATTACCCCCAGATGGACTACGAAAGGGATTTATTAAGGTAAACACGTTACTTAGTGCTGCTTTAATTCTAAAGGAAATTGTCCAGTGCATTTGACCAATCCTTCGATGTCACTGGGGCAACTGATCAGGAGCAGCATCCAAGTACTCAATTCCAGATGTTTGTTTTGTTCAGGACTAAATAGCTGGGAGTTTGAACCATTGTGCATGTTTTCAGTTGATCCTAATTGAACCCAAGATCATCTTTTTGTGAGTGCCATAGTGGGGCCATAGTTATTAATTGCTTATTCATGTTGACCACGTTGACACCAAAATGTGGTGATTACAGATTCCAAAAGCATATGCAAGAGCTTTTAACACACTTGTGCATAAGTCCACTTAATCTCTTCAGAGTCTCCCATTTAAACTGCAGCGACAGATTGTTCTTCCTTTCACTCAATAATCTATATCCTCAAAGGAAAACTCAACTAACAGCGTCCAGAAGCAGCTTAAACATCCGAGCTGATGAAAAAAATGATGAAAGTCGGGCTGCTGCCGTTCACGTGGGACTATCCTATAATATGCTGCCAATATGGTATGGACTGGAGTTTTACATACGGATGAAATGCTGAATTGAAAATGCCATCTAGCCACAGTCGCTAGCTCGTCTTTTCTACATCAACTTCAACAATGAGATTAGCCGCTTTGCACTGAGCAACACGCTGAGTTTTGCTGTATCATCATCCATCGTACAACAAAAGCCCGAACGAGAACGTACTGTATATTAAAGCACAGACCAGAGGAAGCCTACAGGGAGCAGCTATTTTGGTGGCAACAAAGGCGCAGTTTCAGGAGCTGCTTTTCAGTGAAGTCCCCAGTGATGAAGGCGGGATATAAGGAACCGAGATGCTAGGAGACAGGAAGCGAGGAGTGTAATAGGGATTGATCCAAGGAGGAAGAGCATGAGTTGATTTCATACGATGGCAATTCAATTATAAGAATTGGACTTCAGCTGGGACTCTGACATAATGGGGACTCTGGTATGTTCACTCGAATCCCATTGGACTACACTGTTGGATATAGAGGAGAGAGATTCAGCGTTCACTTGTTATCTTCTGATATTGTTTTGTACAAATCACCAGCGGTAGGGACTGCTGCACTGTTCAAGCACAAGATTGTACGCTACACTCTCAATGGCTGTGGCACACTCTTATCTACAGGACGGTAATGGAAAGGGAATAGGGAAGGTTAATCTTGTTCAATACAGTCATATATTTTGGTGAAACGAGTTCATTGCTGTTCATTGTCTGGGTGATCTGGGTCGTTTTTCTTACAATTAACAACTGGCTCTGGCTGATTCAAGGTCATATTTTCCAACATAGTTTCACTAATGTTAAGACCAAGCGATCAGAGGGAAGAATTAGGGATGCACCAATCCAATACCGGTATCGGATATCGGAGCCGATACCAGTTTTTGGCTCTCACCGCCTTAGAAACACAACTTTTACCACCTAAATCTAAATGAATATGGGCATTTTTGTTCGCCGCGCAAAATGCTGTGCTAGCACTAGCATGCTAGAGCTAGCAGGAGTATGCTAATGCTAAAGAATACTAATCAAGGCTGGGGCAGAAACTATGATAGAAATACCTAAAGAAGCCTAATACAATAAAGTAACCACTGCTGAAGCCAAGTGTTTGTATTTTAGTTGAAGAAATAACTGATCGAACATTGTAATGATCAGATCACTTCATTGAGTTGTTTATATTAATGTAGAGAATGTAGAGAATACAACCTATTGATGTAACCTAAAGCCTGTCATATATTAATGTAGGAAAGTCCAGTGATCCTTGAATTGATAATTGATCTGTAACATCATGACAATAAAATATCACTTCATTGATCTTAAAATGGAGAAAAGAGTTATTTAAAATTTTCACCCAGAGACTCTTGGTATCGGTAAATATCGGATATCGGCAGATACACAAACTCCTGGCATCAGTATTGGTAGCAAAAAAGCTGGATCGGTGCATCTCTAGGGAGAATCCAATTCCAACTCTGAATAATTGGTTGTTTTGCGAAGGCCGCTGGACACAAAAGTAACCAACATGTCTTTGCTTTCACGATGGAAGTCATTGCCTCAAAAGGTGCAGTAGAGATATTTTTGATCTGTCAGTCTGAATATGGATTTGGGATAGAATGTACCCCGGATGCCTTTCGCAACAGCACTCTATTAAATCAGACCTCAGAGTCGCAAACAAGTTCAGCAGCTGTTGATTAATTTCTTCTTCTTCCGTCATCCTTCCGTCTTAAAGCCCTTATGTTGAAGAGCGTAATTTGACAGTCGCTGCTTTGCGCCGGTGCTGCGCTCGAGTGCTGAAGAGGCCACGCTGTGACAGATCTGACACTTAACCCACACGTCTCCTTTGCCACGTCCAAATCAATCCGATGCACGCGACCTGAGAGCTCCGGAGGTGGGAGGACGACACGTCGAGAGCAGGGACAGGGATGCGTACACACTCAATACCATTCACACAGACTGACGGATACAAGGCGCCTCAGTTCATTTTGATTGGCCGCTTTAGTCAGGGGTGATTTGAGGAGAGACGAGACATATTCCAGGATTGAAACGAGGAGAGGGGGGATATCGATTCGGAGCCTGAGAATAAGCAGTGTTTGGTAATGGCAGACACTTTTGTATTTGAGCAGAACAACAGCTAATGACGGGAAGAGGGCTGAGGATGTCAGAATCGGTGCAGTGCTTGGCAAGAGAAGTAATTTGAGCGCAAAGTTGCCCTGATGAGATGAGATAGCAAAAAAGTTAAGAAGTTTGCTTGAAAACCTATTGTGCAAACTGAGACCGCAGCATTTCAAAGTGAGGTTTAAGTTACTCTTTTATCGAATTGAAAAGTTAATGCAATTCAGTACAACTCCAAAAGTTATGTACATTTTCAAACTCTTTTCGAGACCAGGGACCCAAGAAAGCCATTTTCTACTCCCAATCTTTAGGAGAATAAAACCAAATATTTGTACTGAGGGGAAGGGAATCGTATTAAGTGAAGAGGCAGTTGCTCAAAGAGATATTCTTGTTTCCATCTATAATTATGAAGATTACAAAATGTTCCATTAAAATGAATTAAAATAAGTTAGTTATTATAATTACAGAGCCACATTTAAATTACCAAATGACAGCGCTAGTGGTAGTAAGGTGTTGGCATAGTCAGGTAATGTATTCTGCTTTACTCATTCATTCCATGATATTATAGGCCATCGCTTCTCCCAAAAATAAGATGATTTCTGATAATTAAAAGCTAGACTAAACTAAACTAATAATGAAAGGATCATATTTTGATATTGCACATGCACTTTAAGCTCTTCTCTTTCTAGATCAGTTGCCATAGTCATGC
This sequence comes from Gobius niger, assembly GCF_951799975.1. Taxonomy (NCBI): domain Eukaryota; kingdom Metazoa; phylum Chordata; class Actinopteri; order Gobiiformes; family Gobiidae; genus Gobius; species Gobius niger. Next base: position 14,711,317 of record NC_136869.1, read on the forward strand.
CCTCCTTATGTATAGACACATGAAGTTTATTTAAATTGTTTACGATCATATACAGTATAAAAAACAACACATTTGCATGGTGGCTACGGTTCTATTGTGTAAACGGGTTTTTAGCTCAGATCAAAGCTTTCCTTTTATAGCCACAGTGCGCTGCAGTGAGCTCTTTAATGTTTAAGCATCCTTGGATAACCCAATAGAGGCATTCATAACACAATTACCGCACTCCCACAAGAACACACAAACAGCAGCACATTGACGAAACGTGACCCCCCCCAACCTCTCACCACCACACGCTGCGATCCCGCCCTCTCGCACCGCAAACATTCGCCAACTATTCATTCCTGAGGCATTAACTATAATAAAAGGATATTCTGATCATGACAGAGAAAGGGCAGCTATATATGCACAATACACGCACATGGAGGAAGCCTTCACACACCTCGATGCTTTTATTCCTAAACCTGATACTGAAAATGTTAAAATTGTGAGACTATAGGAACTCTCTGAACTCACTGTAGATTCAAAGAGCACTCTCCATAATAAAAATAAATAGATATATGCACATTAACGCCCCTGCACTTGGCCCAGTTGGGGATTATAAAGTGAGGCCAAATGAGTGTATGCAGGCACAGCCAGTCCACTGCGTCCTTGCTCGCCTCACCTTGGGTTTCATGTAGCACTGGAGCACGAGGCAACGCGAGACGAAGAGAACTAAAGATTTATCACGAGCGGACAGGTGCAGCCGAGGCGAAGGCTGAAAGTGCAGGGGCACTAATCTTTACAGCTGTGTTAAAATGACGAGGAAACCGTTTGGTTCGTGGTGGCTTTTGATCGCGCGCTTACGCCACTCAGTCATAACATTATAACGATTGGCAGATGAAGTGGATAACATCGGAAAACTCTGCATTCTAGAACTGCAGAATTATTGTCATTCTCAAGTCCAAGACACCTCCTCAGGACAATGTTGAGGTAAAGCCAGGAAAATGTCCTGGGCAGCCACTGTGCGGGTGTCGTTTTTGGTCAGATTGTGATGCTGAAGGACGAGTTGGACTTTGTAGGTAAACTTTGGTTTGCCTGAAATATGGAGAATGGAAGGGTCTGTGTGAGCTAGAAGCGAGTTGGAGACACTGCTAACAGCTGGAATTCAACTTTCTTGCTCTGTTGTTGTCAGAGAACTAAAAAATAATCGGATACAAAACCTTTAACCTCTTAACCCCCGCCTTCACTGAACACATCTAAATGGATCTTTTTCCTTGCGTTGTTGCCTTGTTTTTGTAGGTCTTTTGTTGCATATTCATCCTTGTTTTCCTTTATTGTTCAGTTGCTCTTTTTGTACCACATTTTTAGTCACATTTTTGTCACTTTTTCTGTACTTTTTGGCCATTTTTCTATTGCTCTTTTTTGCCTTTTTGTTGCGTTTTCGACTCGTTTTTGTTGCTATTTTGACACTTTTTCAAGAGGCTTTTAGATTTGGGTAAAGCCAAACTGGAGGAAATGTGTTTAAATGTGTTTGGTTCAAGTGGGGGTTAAGAGGTTAAGACAAGGCTGTCACGATAATTACTATGTTGACTTATCATTTAATAAATAACAGAAAAACAAAACATTTTTGGGGTCAATATTTATCGTGTGTACATGGATTAGCATTTCACCCCCTATATTTTCTTTGTAAAACTGAACCAAATTGGGGTTCATTATATGTCATGTTTATTGCAACTTGTGTGGTATTTTAGGATATGATTATCCACTTTTAAGAACAAAGGCTTACTGTCATTTTTATGCTTTAAAGTTAATAGTATCTAGTACCTTTCGAGTTAATAATATTGATCACGATATTTTCCTGCCTCAATATATCGAACTTCAATTTTGTTATTGTGACAAGCCTCATTAAAGAAGCTAACTAATATTTTGTCCTCAAAGTTGATGCTATAGTAGAAGGAAAACGAAAGGGCTGAAAAAGAATCCCCTCCTAAAACAAAGACTGGGTCAAAGCATCTCCAAAAACAGCTCTTGTAGAGTGTTCCAAGTCTACAGCGGTCAGTGCATTTTTTAACCATGCCCCTCACATACTTGGGACACTCTTCACACAAATCCAACTTCACAAAGCTACGAGCTACACGGAATAACAATGATATTGAGTCGAACCAGAGGCAAAATATGGCTCATCCATTACAAGCTGGTCCAAGGTGTCAGGGGGAGATTTCTGTGGCTTTGGGCCAGGAGACAACCGCTGTGCTGCATAAATCCTACAACACCACCACAACAAGCTGTCTCGTGGAGTTTATAGTATGTTTATTACGCAAATTAATTAATTCAGACATTAACTGAACTCAATTAGAATGAATGTTTGTAACACTTATACTTTTTTTTAATATAGCAATAATGAATAACTAGTATGTTGTTAGCCTCTATCCGAACATCTTTTGCACTATGTCAGTTCACTTTAGCCTAATACCATAGGGAGAGTGTCTGTCACACAAACAACATGTCGTAACAAACTCACTGACAGGGATGACAGGAGAGACATGGCCCTGACACAACGTCCATTAGCCGGCGCCGCGAACCTGCCAATGACTCACACAGGTCACCGTTAGCTCCTGGACTTAAAGGGCACCAGGTTCATCATGTGTCAGAAATAATCACAATGTGTGAGAAACGTGTGATATAGTGGGGGTAAAACACACACACACATGAGATGTCTTGATATGTATATTTTAGCCATATATTGACATATGGTTAAAACTAGAGTCAAATAAATGCAAATAAAAACAAGAATTTATGCCTTTCTGTATTTTTTGATTTGTACATTTCTTCTGAAGCTGCACCAAAATTCTTCCAATGCCACTGCTTCCACTGTAAACACGCTGATCTGTCGCACAAACACTGATTCAAGATTCAGAACAGTCTGGGCAGATGGTTCTCTCGCTCCCCCTCTCTATCTCTCTCTTTCTCTCTCCCTCCCTCTCTCTCTCCCTTTCCCTCTCTCCCCCTCCCTCCATCCCTCCCTCCCTCTTTCTCTCCTCCTTTCCCTCTCTCTCCTTCTCTCCCTCCCTCTCTCTCCCTCCCTCTCCCTCTCTCTCTCCCTCCCTCTCCCCCTCTCTCTCCCTCTCTTTCCCTCCCTCTCCCTCTCTCCCTCTCTCCCTCCCTCTCCCTCTCTCTCCCCCTCTCTCCCTCTCTCTCCCTCCCTCTCCCCCTCTCTCCCTCCTCCCTCTCCCTCTCTCCCCCTCTCCCTCCCTCTCTCCCCTTCTCTCTCCCTCTCTCCCCTTCTCCCTCCCTCTCTCCCTCCTCCTCTCTGCGTGAGGGGCTTGGCAGTGTTTATTCCACCATCGGCGAGTGTCAACCTTCACAACCCCGACTCGCTGCCCAGCAGACAGCCTCATGGCAGGCATTTATCTCCCCCATCTGATTACTATTAGCTGTCACACACTGCCAAGCGCTAGGGCCGCCTCAGAAAAGGCCACGGCACCAGAGACAGATTACAAACGGTATGTAAACAGATTTTACACATCCGTCTGCGTATGGAGAAACAGCGAGGGGCAAAGTCTTGTGTGGATATGCCATTCAGGAAGTTATTTCAATAAAATACACACAGTGAGGTGAATAATACTCAGTCAACATCGAAGCGCTCATGATATACATTATTCATAGTTTTCTGGACACCTTAGCAAGAATTTTATGGAAAACATGTAAAAGTAGTTTCACCCCGATTTTGAGCACACAAAACTTAAAGCTAAAAACATCTGCCAACTATTACCAGGATATGCTTTTCAGCGGTGGCAGTTTGAGAGCTGAAATGATCCCAGAGAAGCAGCTTGACCTCATGACATCAGTAAATACGGGAGGAGACGGATCAATTTGAACAGCGTTGTAACTTGCTTAGAAGCACAGAAAAGGTTTTTCATAGTGTGCGGGTGCTTTAAAGCAGAATGGTAAAACTGCACTTTCATATTCGAGTCCAAAATCAGAACCTACTACTTCACAGGAAATCACAAAACACAAAGAATGTGCAGAATCTATAACATGACTTTATCTCCTTATGGTTGCAGATTCTATTTTTTACAACTGTACAAAGTGAAGTAAGATTAGAGTTGGCTTAGGCCTGGTTCAAGTATTTGTACTTTACTGATTGTTTCGCTTTTAAAGTCTTATATCATGCAAAATCTACTTTTTTGAGCTTTTAGCCATGTTGTTATGCTATTTCCTAATCAACAACACCCTCAGAGTGGTTTTTGGCTTCATTCACGCAGTTCTAAGCATTTCTCCTGAATCCTGCTCTCTTAACAGCTGCTCCGCCCTCTCCTGGAGTTTTTTACATCATAGTGTCAAACAGGAAGAGCCATACGTCTGTAATGTAATGCCTTACAGCCTGATTTTAATTTGTACAACAGCTTTTTCATTATTTCTGTTGTAAGAAAGAAAGAAATAAAGAAAAAAAAAAGAAGGAAGTGCCTGAGGCGTCCGCGCTGTCCATGTGTAGAAAACAAACGCACCCCCTGAGCGTCTGAACAGATGCCATGTTTGCGCCGAAAGCTGTGAAGAAGGAGCTCTTTCTAACCTACTCTGGACACGCCTGTTCTTTTCTCTTACCTAACGATAATGTCATGGAGAAAAGCGCGTTTGGCTACGAGAGGTGCAGAACCTTCTTAAAGAAGAGGCCACTCGCCAGAAATTGAAATTTCTTTACGGGATTCGGCGACTATCAGCCAAAATAGTGTTTTTCTATGACTGTCTCTTGACCAACCTGAGCCAGAATCAAAGTGGATTAACTTTTATAACCAACACGTGTCCCATATTGTAAACACCCGACGGAGCGGCCAGGACAGAGCGAGTCAATCAAAACGCGTGTTAGCTTGTGTGTTAGCCATTTATGAAGTTGTGTTGCAGATGTCAACTCCTTATAACTGCATTGTGAAGCAACTTAACTTATTGCTGTGAAATTTATATTTCTTTTACTGCTAATTATGCATGGGCGGATTAGCTCGTCAGGGGCGGAGTTAACTGAATCGAAGTGTTATGTCTTCCGGGTTTGCAAAATACACCCAAAAAATAGTTATATTTCTCACAAAAAATAGTTCTCAATAGTGGTAGAGGTACAACATATCATATAAATGCCTATACTTTACTTTGCGATGGCTAAAATAGCACGATACAGATCCTTTGAGGTTTGTCATTTGGTACAGATCAAGTATTTCCCTTTTTGTACCTTTACAGCACAGGTTTGGAATAGTTTATCCAACTGTGTCAACATTGCAGGTTTTTAACAGCCCAGAAACCAAACACTGGCGAAAACAACTCCCATTTAGAGACAATAATTAGGAAGAGAATTGCAAAACTTTTGGTCAGTTCCCTCATTAAAGCTGCAGTTGGAAATGCCAAGTTGATTCCACCTCTGACCTTAATAGCGGTTTATTTGCATTCAAGCCGAAACCCAATCGGCTATAACGGCGCTGTTTTCCTGCACTGGCCGCATATGAAAAATGGACCCCCTGGAGTATCTCGTTGTCGCTAATGACAATTAACCTACTTGGCGTATAGACAGACTGGATTAATTTGCCTCGACAAGAGGAAGTTCAAATGGTTTCAGATAATGTCTAAAGGCTGGATCTGATTTATGTGACTGGAATTGGCCGAAAAACTATAGGCGTTTGTCTCCTGAAGCATGACGCCAGATAATTCAGGCTCTTATCAGGCGTTTCAATGCGGTCGGTCCTTAGTAAGAAAATCAATGGACTATACTTCCCACATTTACCAACAGACTCAATTAAAACATGCACATCTTGTACATTCAGGCTAGTGATAACATGGATTTTGAAATGCCTATATTGTGGTAGAGATCATTTGTTAGCAGGAAACATAGAATGGACTAGGTTTTGTCTGTTCAACGTGGTGTATGAAGGTCGCTGACAGGACGACAGTGATGCCTGGGGCAGAGAGAGTCCGCAACCCGCTCAAGAAGACAGACAGCGGTGACAACCTATGATCTAGTGGAGGCACGGAGAGGCATGACTGGCGGATGACGACTCGGACACGTTCATCTTCTAAACTTGAAAATGGCATAACCTATGGCTTTGGTGTCTGAGCTCTTTCAGTTGCTTTCACACTTACGATACAACAATGAAATGCACCAACATGACCGGGATTAGGTTTTCAACAGTGTGCATAAAGGATGGAGGTTACATTTCCAACAGCATCAAAGCGAGACACGAACAAACAATTCTTGTGGATTGTGCATATTCACAACCGGTTAAATGTGTAGCGTCTGGAATAGTAACAACAATTTAATGAAAGCTATATTTTGTCTCAGCATTTCACACAACCTTCAAGGATAAGTGTACTGTACATAGTGTACTGCGCAAAGAACCAGAGTATTCTTAAAGGGACTATACAGAGTTTAAAAATGTTAAAACTAATTTATGAATTTATGAGCATGTCAAAAAAGTAAAAAAGTAAGTCTCTAGCCCATTCCTGTGCGGAGTTATGGATTTTTAAAGAAATAACCAGAATGCTCACTCCAGCCACTAGGGGGCAGCTTAAATTAAAAAAAGGAAAGAGTTCCACACGTGTCCAGCAGAGGGGACTGACATAATAAGAGATCAGGATATAAACAGCATATTACAGCCACGTGGTAAATGGTCAGTCTGCCCCAGGGCGGCTGTGGCTACAATAGTAACTTACTGCCATCGAATGTGGAGTGAATGAATAATGACTTTATGTAGCACTTTGAGAAACATGTGACACAGGCTGATAAAGCAAAATAAGTTTAAGACGTTATTTTGGAGGCCACAGTTCTTTACAATATACGCAGCCCGCGACCCACCGTGGGGGCTGAATTTCGGCCCTCGACTTCAACACCCCTGCCCTAAATGTTCCAGCCATGTCCTAATGTGTAGAATGAGCTCAGACCTGTTCACAACAACTGCCTCTATAATCCTGCACTGTCACTCAAAAAGTTGTTACACGTTTCATGCACGAGCTTAATATAGAAACTGCAGTTATGCGTCAGACCTGAGGTGGCAGTAGTGAGTATAAAATTACCAACTTGCATCTAGTCCCTTCTAGATCTATCAAAAATTCACAGAAAACGAAAGTGACAAACAGAGAATCAGAAACAGAAACATCTACTTGGAGATTTGCATATTTTTGTATGCATATATTCAGTTCATCATGTTGAATCATCATTTCATTTTTACTAATGCTCGACGAGGCACACAATATTATCTTATGGCAAAGGTGTCTGATATCAACCACTGAAATGTGAAAAACAATCAAACTTAAGCTGTACTCTTGTGCCATTGCATTTACGTAACTTCATTAGTGGGCTGTTTTAAACTTTAGAGATAAGATAAACAGGGTCATCATTCAGAGAACATCTAGGACTCGCCCTGAGCTCCCCCGGTTACAGATGCTTTGGGCCCGTGCCAGCCCTGTGCCTACATACAGCGGCGGCGATGACATTCAGGCATGAGCATTCATGAACTGTGGCTTAATCCCGAATCAATCCTGATCTCGACAGTAATCCCTGCATTAAAACCGGATCAGCTGATGTATAATGATACCGTGTTGTGGCATCACCGTGTGCAGAGGAAATTTAAGCTGATGAGGAGACGCATCGAGCAATCTTAAAAAAAGCTATTCATATGTGAACACTCAGACGACGAGTACTTGGGATGATTGCTGGCACAAAGGTGCTCATCAGAAGCCACTGCTTTACATCTAAACTACATTATGATGGAGGTTCTTCATGTGCACGGTTGTCATGGTAACAGCTAATGACTGACAGTGGTGTGGTAAGTGAGCGCTGATGAGGAAGTGTCGGTAAGCTCATTAAGGATGTTTTCTTACAATCTTTAGATACAGACGTAATAGAACATACTTTTGCTCCAACAGGATTGTCCTCATGTTAGAAACGTGTAGAAACCAGAAATGGAAGAAGGTGTACCAGTTGTCATATAAACAAGAAATAGTTCAGAGTTCAGGATCAAAATTTATGTTGGATGTTACCATAGTATCCACCATTTAAGTGCACCTAGAGCAGAGACTACGTTTGCTTAAAACTATATGAAAAAAGTGGAGAAAAGAGCCACTTAACAATTTCTGTTGTAGCTGCTGGGTCACAATAATATAATCTGGCACACTGTATGTGTCCATATCCTTTCATCTGAATGATAACCCAGGCATTTTGCATTTTCAAAAGTTTATTAGTATGGAATGCACCAGGAATGTGAGCAGGATTATGAATCACAAAGCTCACCTACTGGTCATTTGCCACCAATTAGAAAAAAGCTCTCGGTTCTCCCGTGCACCACCCGTCGAGTGTTACTGAGGGGATTTCCTCCTTGTGATGCTGCTCCTGAACAACACATGACCACAAATAAACAATTCTGATTGTACCGATCTGTTTAAGCTTGGCAGCCGCTGCAAACGAGGGCGTCTTGCCCAGACTGATATCCCCTGTGTATAAAATATACAGGGAGGTATCATTCTGGATGCCAGGCTAAGACATCTTAGTGGTTTTAACAACACAAACCCAAGCTCTAAATCTGGTTTTACTGGAATAATAAGTCATAGCTTGGTTCGGTACAGTATGCTTTATTTTAACTCTATGGGGTAATTTGTCTTGGGTACATGGTGCTTCTTCATATTCTTCCACACAAGACACAATAGACACAGTAAAAAGAAGTAATACACCGTATAAAAATTAAAAAAAAAAGTGGTCTTCTCATATATGATGATAAAAAGGGAAGTTCAGTTTATAGCACTTTTTGATATTTGGGTTTTGGCACAGATTATGAAGGTCTTCATCTTTCTCAAGTGCACTAATACTTCACACTAACCCTATAATTACATTTTACCCCTTAACAAATCGCGAGTGTTGCTCAATCTCACTGTGATGTAAATTGTGTTGAGTTTTTCAGAGTGTCTCCACACAGCAGTGGGCTGGATGATTCACTGCGTCCTGCTGCTCACAGATCCTTTGTGTCCCACACAGTTCGATTCACACTTCACTGCCCCTGAGACCTGATCGCACAACCTTCACACCATTAGAGACAACACACATTCACAATACTGCAATATCGGGAATTGTGTCTTTTCATGTGACATTTTGAGCCCATTTGCTTTCCTAACAATATGCCTTTTCAATTAATCTCAGTTTTCAAGAAAGGAATTCATATTATAGCTATACCAATTCAAGTTCCATACACATATACACATGTACAATACATCATTTACAAATACAGCCTTTTAATATTGTAAGTAGTTGGTTGTTAGCTCCAGAAGACAATACATTTTCAACCCTATAACCTGCAGTTTCACCGAGGTACTGTTTTGCCTTAAAAGGGTTGCATAGTGAGAAACTATTACAGCTCGATGTGGTCTCTGGTATCCTGAGGTGGCCATAAAGGAAAAGACAAGCGTATATAATGTGAGTCAGTGTCTCAGTAGGGCAGGATTTGTGGGCCCCTGAGGAGACGGTGGCTAACGTTATTTGTTCCCCTGCAGCTATCAGGAAGTACGAAACAATAAAGTACCACAGTGAGCCCAAAGTGACGCTATAAACGTGCCATAATATGAGAACGGGGTTCAAGGGGACACTGCAACAGGTGAGAAAGGCATCAATACAGAACCTAATTAAACCTAATGCATAAATAAGAAATCAGCAATCGAATTCAAAACAGTACACCTTGTACACCAGGAGAGCTACATTCTTTCTGTAAATGTCTCCTGTGGCTTTTAGCTTTTTAATCATTTAGAAGGAATGACTTTCTTATGTAGATGACTTCATAAATTAAACTAATCTTTTCAAATGAATGAAAATGGTTAAAATAATTGTTTGGCAGCTGCAGAAGAGAGAACAGAGTGCTCTGGATAATAAAGTGGTGTTAATAGAAAAGTCATAAATTACAGGTCTGCTCCTCTGCGGCTCCAGAGTGACGTTTCTTTCTGGTGCAAAATGCAAGTTTTTCTCAGCAGGGAATGGCTGGGTAAAATTACAACTTCAGTCATGTTGTCAGGCCGGGAATTACTCCAAACAGCCCAGGGTTAGTAATTTATGAGAAAGGTACCGGGCCTCTGCTGTGCACACGGCAAGGCTATGCCCCAAGTAAATCAGAGCCGAAATGGGACAAATACATCTTTTTAATATCTGACCAGAGATTTCTACAAACTGGCATTAATTCCTTGTTGTTGGAAAGTTTCTCTGACATTTAGGACTTGTTCAGGGAAAGTAAGCTGTAAGAGGTTATTAGTTTCAACGATATGATGTGAACTTTATTGTACATCATTACACGTCTAAAATAACCTCTCGTTAAATAACTATTTGAATGGACAGTTCTGATTGGGCCAGCATGAATGAGTGCGAGAGGAAATTATCCTATGGCGACAGTTCAGCGTGTTGTGTTTACATGCAAGTGTGTGTGTTCAATATTAACACGCACAATATCGATCAAATAAACAAACAAATGTGGACAATAACTTTTAAAGGCCTAATGTTTTTGGAGACTTTGACCCCAACATAGATACAGACGGCATCGCGTCACAGAAGGGGGCGTGGCCTCGTCGAGGGGGAAAACAGAATCTTTAGGGAAACACAATTTTACACTTTTTTAGCCATTTTCTGGCAAAATATAAACTTATTTATCACATACAAATAAAGTCAAGTCTAAATCAGGTCAATATGGATGTTTATTCACAGCAGATTGTTCAGTAGAAGCGGAAAAAAAAAAACCCGGCAGTTGTAGCTAACGTTAGCTAGCATTAGCATTAGCATTAGCGTTAGCATTCTTCGTTATTTATGTATTTATGGGCTGTTGAACCACTATTCTCCTCTCCATGTCTTTGTATCTTTATTTAGTAGAAAACTAAATAAAGTTTAGTTTTCTACAACTAAATAAACTACTTAACAAAAACTTTGTTAAGTAGTTTTTGAATAATTAGAGAAAGTTGAGATTTTTCTCCAAATTGTTTTCCCCGTTTTCAAAGATGAACATATAGGGCCGATTCCAGAGATGTATATGGTCTAGTGATTATGGCGCAGTGCTTTGAAGCCTGTGTTTATGTCATTCTAATGATTCATTATCGTAATACATATTTTATGTATTTTATGTATTGTACGTGCTGCTTGTCTTTGATCTCATACATTGTTGCCTTAGTGAAATACTGAACAGGATAATTCCTCACGGTCTCTTGTACTGTGGTTTGAGTTACTATTATGACTTTATGTTGCACCATTATCAATCAAACAGGACATTTCACAACCACAGCACTGTGTTCTTAATAATCTATGACACCAGCCTCACGTGTATGTAATCACCTATTCATTCATTTTACTGAAGCGTCTCATTATCAAACTATTTATGGCACCTGAACGCACCATAAGTACAATCTATAGGCTATCTGGAAACAGATTGTGCCCCTGTTCACATTAATCTAGTTAGGTTTGTGCAGAGGAAAACAATGCATAAAAAGCATCCAGTTCCAGCACAATTAGGAGTAAATTAGGAAGAAGAGTTGATTTATTGGCCTCATGTAAAATTCATCAGTGGGGTTTGCTCTGTTAGCTAAAGGTCCCTATATCTCAGAGAGCATTTATTCACATGCAGTGGACTGTACTGTACACAGAACAAAAATGGAAATGACAGTAGTGTCGAGAGCGATGCCAGCGTCTAAACCTCCATAAAACATGTCTGCTTTAGTGAATCAGATTGATATTACACTAAAACAGCATATTTTATTACAATGGTTTAGATGTGGCCACTGGAAACTATTAGAGCCAAATTAAATTAACTAAAGTGCACTTTTGGCACAAACAGTATATGTTCTGACAAGATAGATATAAAGTAGTCTATAAGCAAAACAAAAAGTTTTAAATTCACAAACAAAGCATTTTTTAAATCGTTTTTTCATTGTGATGGCAAAGTGGTGACATAATAACAGATGCCGCTTTTGGCTTTACAACAAAATCACGAGTGTGCTCTATCGCGACCTCCTGAACAAGGCTGCAATAAGTGATCTCATCTTCAGTGTTTCCCATGTAATGAATAAAGATAACTTTTAAAATGGCATAGATCTATTTAGCACCAAGCCAGGACTACAAAACAACACAAAATACAGCAGACAATAGTCTTAACTATACAGACAACACAGCATAATGCATTCCAAAAAGACAAATGAATAAGCTTTAGTAAATGTTTGGTTGATGATGAGGATGTTCATCTTTTTAACTTATTATAGAAAAAACAATGATTAAGTATGCCCTCCCGCTTGTCCATTCGAAGTGATCTCACAAAGCAAAGAAAACTTGCATTATTTCATGCCGCTGGGATTATTTTCCCTTTGCATTTCACATTTCACATGCCATAGCTCATGCTTTTGCCTGACATAAAAACAATGATGTCATCAGGCCGCGTTGCTCAGTTTACTTGCGCAGGTGTGAGGGCTGGCCAGCAGGGGGTGTGAAACAGAGACCTCTCCTCAATCGAGGCTTACTTGAAATCGTTTATACTTTTATGATTGTTCAGAAAACAGAAAATATTCAGCACCGTTTTTTGATAAATAAATAAATAAAATAAAGATAGACTTTTTTTAAAGGCAACAAAAAATTCTTCAATAATTGAGCAGCCCTGGTAGTCGACTCATCATATAAAAAGTATGGAGGATTGCGGTACTAGTTGTATAATTATCAGCAGAAGAACTTTATGTTGCCACTTGTTTTGGGAAAACAAGCTTCTAATAATTGCAACTTCCTACATACAGAATTAAATGGGGTAAATTCCAAAGAAACTCTCTCACCGGGCAGTCCATGACCCTTTGCGGTGAACCCTTGTATGTCGCGAACTGCAGTATAGCTAATTTCACTGCACAAAGCTGTGGAGCAGCCTCTAAATCAGGGTTTAATGACTACAAAGACAGGCATGGCTAATTAATGCTCTCCTCCTCCTCAGCCACATCCTTTCTGCTACTTCACTACTTCAGCACTCAGGCTTTAAGCTGCTATTTCAGGCATGGGTGTCATCTACAGCCAACGTTATATGGGTGTCTTCCTCACTGGGACCACTAATTATTACAGTCATCCTGAAGCTACTCCTCAAAGATCTACTGTACATGCCTGTTTGAGCTAAAACTAATTGCGGCTTGTTCTCTGAGATTCTTGAAGTATTTGTAAGCGACATGACTGTCCTCGTTTTGTGGTGCAGTTGGTTTAAAAGCAACATTTAACTGGGTGACCATTGTTGGATTCATATCAAGCAAAAAATGTATGTAGTATGTAAAGCAGGAGTCGGCAGACTTTGTTGTCTTAACTCTGAGTGTGCCATCACTAGATACGACAACAGATGTACTAATGTATTACATATGTAGTTATTATGTAAGTTAATCTATTAGCAGCGAGGTACTGCTTTGATAATACTTTCTCTGAGTATAAGTCCTATTCATGTGTCACTCAACAATGAGGGCACGCCTTCTGGAAGATTTGAACCACAAAAACTCCTGTTTCTTGTGCACATCGAGCCCTTTATTTCATTGAGGCTCACAAGAACCTAAGCTGCAAATCAGTATTTCTGCATATATACATATGACTCAAATAATTTATATATTTAAACTATGAAAAATATATTCAGGCCTTGTGTTGTACCAATCGAAATCCCTCTAAGATTGTATGAAACTATCTAGCCAGTGATTTACCTTCTAAGTCTAATTCCATGTACATTGACTCTCCCATATACCTTTATAAAGCACCTTGAATTACTTGTGTATCAATATTGCAGTACAATTAAACTTGCCTCTCCTACTGGGCATCTATGGAGTTACTGCGGCTTCAAATGAGCAGAGCGCTACTAAAAGAGTCAATTAGGATTCAACAACTTTGAGCTTTGAGCCCTCAACACCATTCCACATCTAAAAGGTTATAAAGTGAACAACCATATACTGTATCCTTTTTAGTTTCCCTCCACATATAGCATTGGTAAACAAAGCTCAGCAATATAATTACTTTTTCTTAGAGGCAATAAAGGAAAATCAAAAAAGACATTTCAGCTCTACAACAACTACTCTATAACAACAAAGAATTCCAAAGTTGTCAACTGGACTGGGTTGTTTGGTTTGGTGGAGGTCATTTCACTTCTTTCATCAGAGGCTTCTTAACCCCTGCCGTAACCGAGCAAATTTTCTCCAGTTCAGTTTTACCCAAATCTAAAAGCTTCTTGACTGGAGTTTACAGCCAGTTTGAAAGCGAAGTAGCTTTTATTGTTGCTGCATTTTGGTCACATTTTTGTTGTGTTCTCGTACGGTTTTTCATCTTGTTTTTGTCATTTTCTGTTGCTTTCTTCATCGCTTTTTGTCCTTGCCTTTGATGCTTTTTAGTCGTGTTTTTGATGCTTTTTAAATGCCTTATTATGGCTTTTCCAGCACATTTTTGTTGCTCTTTTGCTGCTTCTTTGTTACCTTTTAGTCACTTCTTTATGGCTCTTTTCGTGCTTTTTCATCACTTTTTAATCGTGTTTTTGTCGCTTGTTTATTGCGTTTATGTCGCTCTTGATCACTTCTTTTGATAGTATTATCATCCTCGTTTTCGTCACTGTTTTGACGCTTTTTTCCAGAAGGCTATAGATTTGAGTATTGCCAAACTGAAGAAAACATGCTCGGTTCAGGTAGAGGTTAAGAGGTAATCCAAACAACCCAGCAGAGATGGGTTGAAATCCTTTACTATGATGGATATCTCTTGGACAACTGAGAACAACGGTTAAATTATATATCTATTTACACAAATGTATCCTTTCCAAGCGGCAGACTATAACCTGGTCTTGGTACAACATTAGGTCTAAATTCAGAGTTTAAAAAAAGGCAGTGGTTTTGACTGCAGACTGGTAGAAGCATTGTGTGTCAGTCTGATGCCTGTGGTCAGCCAGAGGGACAGACTAAACTCATTCGTGTGTGGATTTACTGTCTGGACCAGCGCTGACATCATGGACAACAGCACCCCCTATCGGCTCAACTGTGAAGGGCAGTCAATGAGAAGAACAGAGGGAGGAGGCTATGCATGGTTTATATATCAGTACTTTATCAAAGTACAGGACCATATAATTAAGAGGCAGGGTGTATTATGGAAAAAGGAATTTAGAACTTTATTTTCCTCAATGATTTATGCTGGATGACTATGTAATGCTCTTAAATAAGGCACAGTAGCTTCAGACCAAGACATCCATTTGACCCTTGTACAACTCTGCATGGAGTTTTCAACATCACAACTCACTCGTCATTCTGACAACCCCACTTGCGGCTGCTCTTGGCAACTCCACGCGGCTTTATGTGGAAATTATAGCAAAGTTCCATTAACATATCTGGGTTAGCGACTACCAACCTGGCAACCGTGCGGCGCAGCTGTGCAAAAGCCCTGAATATAGACGTGCCATAAAAAACAATCACATACGCAATAAAACATAAGTGATCGGCGGGGTCAGATTGACTTGAATGGGGAAAACAGGTGCTTGTGTTAGACCATCATCTGGTTAAATAAGGCTGCTTTTTGCTACTTCACTGCTTAATGCAAAGGGCAGGATGCAAATAGAGTGTTAAATAGCATTCAAAGATGGATGTGGGGTTTCCCAAAATGCCAAGTAGTAGTCTGGCTATGTCTTCCACATGTCTCCAAGTGTCCTGGGCCTTACCACTGCTTTCCTTCACTTCACCACAAGGTTAATTTCAGATACAGATGACAGGGGAAGTAAGGCATTAGAGAATCCACCTCCTCAATGATATACAGCACTGTGGAAAAGACTAATTAGTAAGAATATTATAAACTAAGAACTGGGTATTTGTGATTAGCAGACCGTAGAAGTTCTAGGTTTGATTCCCGGACCAGTTGAGCTTGCATGTTTCCCCATTTTGCATATGGGTTTCATACGGGTGCTCTGGTTTTCCTGAGTCACGGGTACTTAAAGACCCCAATTTTTGTTATTCCTCAGGCTTCTCGCTGAGTTTGCACCATAAACATAATAAATAGTAGACTCCTTATGCTCACTCCTCCCCGTTTACATCAATGCCAATCGTTCGAGCGGGAGTCCATGATGGATTTACAGACTCCTCCTACCCAGCTCCGATCGTGCATGTTCCTAAAAGGGGCAAAAGGGCGGGATCTTCACTATAGACTCGACCCTAGCGGGACATGTAGTTCAGTCAGAGCCTTTAGCTCTGATGTTGAAGCCCTGTCAATCAAAGTCAGGTCCTCATTAATGCAGTACTAAGTAACTCATGTCCCTAGAGGCCATAAGCGCCACTGCAGGTATATTTTACTCATTAATTGTCCATGAGAGTAAATACTACGCTGACAGAAAAGACAAAGGACAAAATGGATATTGTTCATCCAGTTACCCAATGGAGATTATTTTTTTCACTCAAACTTGGCTGTAAATACTGTTTGTGTGACGCTAGCCCACAGTTAGCTTTGCCCATTAGCCTGTTAGCTTCTTCGTCGTGATTCCATTAGTGTATATTGCGCCTCCGACCTGGTGCAGGAAGCTGCAAGTGTGGTTTTCTGGCCAGAGACACCAGGGGGAGATGAAAGACCCCCCAATCATCCCATCAACACTTGTATTACCCCCAGAGGGACTACGAAACGGAGGTATAAAGTTAAACTAGTTACTTAGTGCTGCTTTAATATACAAGAATTCTAAAATGCACCTCACAAAAACCCGCCTGGTCTTTAATTATACCTAACCCAGCGTTATCACAGGAGCAGTTGTTTAAAACGAGTGTAAAGAGCAATGCTTTCTAGTGCAAAACTAGCTTCTGCTGCCACTAGATGGAGCAATGGCGGCCAATGGCGGCCCCCTGCTTGGTGGTCACGAAACAGTGCTACCTGCGGCCATTGGTTGGCACACATCACTAGAGATTCTGCAAGTTTAATAATTCTACGTGACTATAGCTTCAATAACGATGACATTTTAGTGGAAGACAAAGCTGGAATTAAGGTTCAAAGCCTAAATAAATGTGTAGTTACAGTTAGAAAATCTGAGGTGAATGTTACATCGCATTGGCCCCCGAAGCCGTATATACTATATGCGGTCCATGATGAAAGTTTAACTAAAACCCATAACAGTAAAAAAAAAAAGACCGATATCAAATTCATAACGCGTAGTGAGATTTATCAATGTTTTTAAAAAAAATACACTCTTTGTCAAGCTTTTACGCAGCTAACATGAATCAATATACAACATGGTATTAACAGAAACCTACACAGTCAGCAACACTCTCTCAGTGTTCACAATGGCAAAGACTATTGCGATAATGGAGTTGAGAAACAAGCGCTGCTCATATCGGCCACAACAGAGAGCGCTAAGCCAGAGAGAGCACATGTCCGGGGAAGGTGTAAGCTGCCAAAACCGGACAGAACCCGACAAGACAGCTATTAAGAGTAAAATGAAAACCCAACCAAACTACAGCTGCAGTGTAGGGCCCTAGAGGGGTCAAAGTTTTCTAATCAGCTCTAGCAAGTAATCGGAGACAAGCCTCAACAGCAGAGACCTTCACCAGAGCAGTTAGTTAAAAGACAATTGGCTGCAGTGCTGCATAGACAGACAGCTTGTTATTGCAGAGACTTCCCACATCTGAACATATGCTACAAATAGAGAGAGTGAGTCTGTTAAGGAGTTGATACTGACAGAGGACACCATGACAGCAAGGACATTTGGGCTATAGCTGTGATAGAAAGATGTAATGGAGAAGCAGAAAATAAATACAGCCCCTCAGACAGACTTTAATATGCAGCTTATGGTATAGATTTTACACTTTACAGTCTGGCTGCCTAATATATCGCCTTTACAGGTACTAAATATGGACAATTTGTTAAAATGAAACATCTGCTCTCAGAAAACATTATAAAACACCCACCTGTGAAAGTTAATGGTAATGGTAATGCTAATGCGATGCAAGGTGACCCAATAGCTGGCAACAAACAACACAATATACATCTTCATAAACCGGGAGATAGACTTGGTTTGAATTTTGTCTCTTCTGCAAAGAGCATCTTTACACGCAGACACCAAACATGGAGAGATTAATGCTGCAATGCAACTCATCATTTTGCCGCCAAACTGCAGATAAATTCTTATCTTTCAACCCTCTAACACACAGACACACGCTTATACAAACAAGCGACTGCTATAAGACATAAATGTAATAGGGACGGTTGCTCTAACCAATCAGCTGAGGCTAATAGCAGAGAGCGAGCTGTGCATGAGCTGTGAGTAATCAAGGACATAGTCAGCTTGTCCTCTTCTCTCCGCACTGCCCTCTCTGTGCAACACATCATATTTTAGCAGGCAACAATCTGACATTTTGTGACTGACAGGTTTGTAGATCATTTGACTTTCAAAGAGAGGCATGGCCATGGCTGGTCAGATCAGCATGGAGACGGATGTGCGCTGAATTCGATGTAGCATTTTAAACCATGTGAAAAAAACACAATGTTTATTGGATGCAGGAGTTTTCATTAAACCTTGCATGACTATAAAAAATAACATACAATAAAATGTCAGAAAGCCAATGCATTTAAAAGGGATCGCAAGAACAGACTTCAAAGGTTCCTTATCCAGGATGGAGGTTACAATGCCCTGTTAATGAATGCAGCCAATATGTCAGCAGTAAACATATGAAAGACGGAGTGACTTTACAAGAAAGGCTGCAGCAGATGTGACTCATAACAGAACAAACCAAAGCTAACATGGCTCTCCTGGGAAACACAGGCACTTAGAAAATGGGCACCGCTGGATAAAAGGCTCTGGCAAACATGTTTATGATGAACTACAGACCATGGCTAATCTGATGAGCACAGACCTCGACCAAGGTACTAGCAGAGGTGGGTAGAGCAACCAAAATATGTAATAAGTAATAAGTATTATAAGTCTAATTTTAACTGTTTTATTTACGTGCCCCTACATAGGGAAGAAGAAGGGGCTGACTTGCCTGGCTCTGGCGTAAGGCGCACAGGCTGTCAGTGAAATAAACCAAGCAGCTATTATCGCACGTGATGACAGGTGATATGAACTGAATAAACTGACGAGAGCACGGAGGCAAAATCCTTGACTCTTCATCCATGATTAGTTCTGGTGAGCAGTGACGCAACGTGATTGGTTCGACCTCAGCCGCCGATCAGTCACCTGTTTACCATGTGTGTCCAGACCACCTCCTTTTGCGCAGAAAAGAAGTGGGTGTGGTTAACCAGGCTCGGGGCAGGCAGGTGTTGCATTGTGGTCAATAAGCTCCCAGAAGTATGTTTGGATGGCAAAGGTAATGCCAATAAACTTTTGGAAAACACAGTATTTCCTGGACTTCTTTTTGGTGGAAGACACGTGTCCCAAGATGCCTCACTGCATCCAGAGCGGAAATTTGGCAACAAGTAGTAACTAAATTAGTCAGACACAACTTAAAACAAACAATTCTTGTATTTCCATTTAAAACATCATGCTCAAATATTCAACTCAATTCAACAGATAAATAATCATTTGTTTTGACAGCCCCTTCAGGACAGATTTCATTTAATTGCCTCAACTCAAAACAAATTCCAGGCCAAGAATTTCCTTCCAGCTCATGCCAAATCATTATATACAAGCTTAATTATCTGATAATCTTTTGGCTCAGTTACAATAGAACAATGCACGCCTCAGACTTGTGCACAACAGTTTTGTAATATTTGGACAGAGGGGTAGACTTATCTTCCGATTGAGGGAGGCTTTCTCTCTGATGAGAGGGCAGGACAGTGGTTAAGATTTAATTAGGATAAATTTGAAGTGTCTCTGATCTGGTCTGTATTTATTTAGTGCGGGAGAAGGTCATGGGGAGTGTAGGCTGAGACGCTGCAACAGCGACTTTGAGTAAACTTGACAAATTCCCACAAACACATTTTGAAGAGTTGTTGAGAAGAGTCAACAAATCCTCATGGGATTTGAAAGCTCTGTCAAACTATCAGACGTTAGCGATAAAGACTTTGAGAGGGGCGTTTGAAGAGAGCAAAGGATTCTGGGTACTCCTCCAGGCGACTGTCACTGCGACGGTTTTCCAATAGCACTCCAATAGCTGAATGCTTATTGGTAATCTTTGGTGCTTTACTTCCTGTCAACAGTTTACAGACATTTGAACAGTGGAAGATGATAACATGTGATTCTATTCTGGGCTTGATTATATTGAAGAAACTGTACATCTTTCTTTACTTAGATCATACTGTATCCACTTGCCCGATGCATAGGAGCTGGAAACATAATGAGCTTGGAAGGGAAAAGTTATTAACTAGATGAATTCAGCTGAATAAAAAATGAAAAGGAGATTTGCAAAGCTATAACACATGTTAAACGTAAGACCGAGTCGTAAAGTGTTTTACAGGGTGATTTAAGTATAATCCTCTCTACTTATAAGCATGAAAAAGGAGCAGCAAATCAGCAGCTTCCGTATAATTGGCTATACTTCATGTGGTTTCTAAGTATAAGGTTTTTTCAACACAGACAGAAACCTATTAAAGCTTTAAAAAAGTGCAATCGTGTGAACTGTGCAAGGCGCTGGTGTGATATTGTTACCATTACGGCGCTTGAGAGACGGCACCAAACACAGGAGACGCGTGTCCTTCATGATGATGGATGACAGGGAAAGTCCACAGGGGTAGCATTGATCAAGAGGATGTCCCATGTGAGGCATAAGGACGCAGCAGAGGAGGCGAAAATGAGAGTCGATAGAGGCCGAAAACATTCCCTCTGAGCCATGATGATTGAAAAGAATATCCTCCTTCTGAACAATTGAATAAGCAAAACAAAGGGACTGAAGATGCCACAGCTCATAGTGCGTAAAATGTATTCACGGTGGCCATAGGTTAAATCACAAGATGATAAAAAATGTATTAATTGCATTACCTTAATAACTTTCCAGATATTATATGTGTCAACCAATATAACTTTTATAAACTGCCTCTGTTTCCTTGAAGCTACCATTGGTCTCTCGCTCAGCATCAGCAGGGAATCCCTCTCTCTCTCTCTCTGTGTCATTACACATATGGGCCGTTATTAGATTAAGCTGGCTCTCATAAATCAAGTTCCAGGTCACAGCTAAGGAGACTTTTCCAAGGCACTAGGCCATACATTATGTCAGATGCTGTAAACAGAGTGCTCTATATGGGGCCAATGAGCCTTAGCAGAGGTTTTGCTTACAGTGGCTCAGCAGAAGCGCTCCCATTGGTTGATGGCAGATGAGCCCCATAAACAGCTTTGATATTGACCCGGGACGTCAATATGATAAGTTCAATGTGGCAGGCATTTTCATTTGTTGCATTGGGCTAAAGAGTCTTTATTTGCAGTGGTGCAGTGCTGTAAGTAATCACAGTTTGATTGTTGGTTGGTTTATTTCAATGGATTGATGGATCTTAATTAAATTGTAGAGAGGAAAGAATTTGCTGTTTCACCATCCTGGGAAATCACGATACAGTGAATTGCCTCTTTCCATTGCAGCCCTCATTGCAGTATGCATTAAAATGATTGGAATGAAACACAACACAGGCCCATAGACCGTGAAAAACATGGACGTAGCAACGCTATCTGCAGCTGAGGCCTAATAGGAAATGGGTGCAGGCCATTACAGCAAGCAATTTTCCATTTAAAACTTTTTTTTGCCTCTCTTTAAGTCTGTTTTGAACACACGCTTATAATTCTTAACCCCACAAGTTTGTCTTAACACGGCCAGCAACATCCTACTTTTTTTCTTTGCTATTTTTATTTCTTAATATAAGAGCTGGCTCCAAAAACCCAGCCAAACAGTCAGCATGAACAAGCATCCGTTGGCCAGCGCTGAACACTATGGGGGAAGCCACCCTCGCTTAGTCCGTTGCCTATGTCTATGAAGGTCTGGCACAAAGGAAGAAGCAGCTCTCGGGCTGCAAGATTTACCAATTACATTTTTTTTTTTATGTGAATGGTCACTATTCACAAACTGTAAAAAGTGCAATTTAGCCATTCTTCAGTACAAAACAAGAAAGAAATCAACTTGTGTGTCATTTCAAGGCCTATGATTCTTGTTTTAGTTTTGTAGTTCATATTTCAGTCTTCTCTGAAATGTTGATGCTTAAAATGTACATTGTTTAAAATGTACCTAGTGAACTGGGATCGCAAATTGCAACAGAGAGATTGCAATTGGGCACATTGCAAAAATTACCCTGAAGGTATTATTAAAAAAAATCCTGGATGACACACACAAGCACAAAGATACCTCATGTATGCGGAAGCAAATACAAAAAGTATCGTCAGATTTGATTATTGGTTGGTTTAAAAAAAAAAAAAACTTTATCTTTTTTTAAAAACTATGCAAAATATTTTCTTTGGACTGTTAAAAAAGTCAAAATTATATTGAATATGCTACCATTTCTAAACTAATCCTCTATTAGAGACATCCTTGGCCCACATGCCTCCTGCTGGCCCACACACCTGTCCAAGCAAACCAAGCTGCGCGGCCTGTTGACATCATCACATAGCGCTGTTTGTTTATCGGATCAAAGCATGTGCCAGTAGCACGTGAAATGCGAAGCGAACGGAAACAATGATCCCAGCAACATGAAATAATACGAGTTTGCTTTGAGCTGCATTTGTGAGACCTGCTCCTCTGAAGAGTTCTAGACTCTTCTGCAACAACCAAGTATATAGAGGCTTCTAAACTTCGGTGATCCTTTCAGCAAAAGGTGAGGTTTAGACTTGCTCATTGAGATGTAGAAAATGAAGGAAGGAAGCCAAGTCAAGATTTTTAAAGAACCACAATTGGTGCATTTGACGGGTGTAGCCACACTTTTATAACGTGTATATCAAAATAAATACCAAGTTTTCTAATGTAACTGTGGTTGTAGGGTCTTTCCTCTAACAGGAGATCTGCATTGTGTTACAGTAACGCAGTATGACGTTTGCCAGTAGCACTAACTTTCATCACAGGACCGTTGTGCGCCTTCCCTCCCAAAACAGTGTTCATCTCCCCTGTACTGAAATCACGTCTGGCTCCACAAGCTCATCCTGCAGACTACTGCGGCTTCCTGGGCCTATTATGAATTTATGTGGTTAGCGTTATTGTGCTGGTCCAGTTCTTGTGTGTGAGAAATAATTTAGGCTTTTCCGCTGGACAAGAAAGCACGTCTAACATCACAGCCTTGTTGCATAGGGAATAAACAAAGCCGGCAACCAAGTGAAATAAATTGGAAAGCGGGCATCCTGAGACACAGATTCACAGAGAAATTGGGTTGAGGCTGGCAGTCGGATAACACAAACTTCTATTTTTATTACACTATTCTCCCAAAGACCTGACGCTTAAAAAAAGAAGGTTATTTTGAATTCAACATCTATTTTTTTGTTCATATTTTTGGGTAAACATTGGCTATGAATAGGACATCAGGCTGGTGGACTGTGATTTTTATGCTACTACTGCCACTTCCAGACGAGATAAAAATCCTTACTTTAAGAAGAAAAGGCATTGCACTATTCTCCCCCAAATTTCATCATCCGCACCGCACTTCTACTTACTTTAATGGCGGCCCCTTTTTCATCATTGGCCTCATTGGTGGCGCTTTCAAAACTTGATTTGATAGACGAGCGCTTTCAAAACAGAAATGCAACATTTAATTTAAATCTGGGGAATCTGAAGTCTTTCGGTCGTGACGTTTTTTTTGTTTTGTCTTGCAATTTGTGAGAATAAGGATCATGCACATAAATATACACGGAAGAGCTTAAATTCAAGGCAAATTATTTCCATAGAGGTCCATCCAGCTTCACTATCTATCTATCTATCTATCTATCTATCTATCTATCTATCTATCTATCTATCTATCTATCTATCTATCTATCTATCTATCTATCTATCTATCTATCTATCTATCTATCTATCTATCTATCTATCTATCTATCTATCTATCTATCTATCTATCTATCCATATATCCATCCATCCATCCACTATATTTACTATTTAATTGTTTGCACATATCCTGTCTATTCTGCTCTGAGTGTTTCTGAGAGCTGAATATAACAAGTGAATTTCTCCATTGTGACTCAATAAAGGCCATCTTATCTTATCTTATATTATCTTATCTTATCTTATCTTATTTCCTAGTTTGGAGGAAAAAACAGGCACACCCCTAGATGCTGCAATGTGGCTGTCCATTTAGGCACCGCAGAGTATCTTATCAGACAAACTATTTATAAACGCTGACAAATTCACAAGCGCATGCAGCAATATTTGATAATTCTCTGCGTTAAAGCATACTTTTCATGGATTTCCATAAGCTCATATATGACATAATAAAAGCATACATTTACGCTGTGAGAATCTATGTGTGGGTGTTTAGTGTTGCTTTCTGGGGGTAACAATCAGCTTAGAGTCTTTTCATGAAGCTCCAATAAGACAAGGACTGCAATGAAAGCAGTTACCAGAGTTAGAATGAAATCTGTAAAAGTCCTGATTATATTTCAGCACACAATGGGGTTACGGGGTCCAGAGGAAATGAAGGGGAATGTATTGGGAGAAGGAGAGCGTGCGCGGACATGCACACGCCTAATCGGAGCGGTCAGGGGTGATATATTTCTGCCTGCTAATTAAGTCGGATTATATTAAATACAATCTACTAGGGGCCATATTAAAAACTAATTAGAAATCACACAGTCAGTGGCTCCGGTACCAATCACCTGAGCAGGGCCGGAGCACAGCGGAGCAAATTAATGAACTGCAGTCATTACAAGGCACTGTTACCTCAAGGTACAGTACAGAGAAAAGATGACACATTGGAACTTGATGAAGGTGTTTTCTGTAGTACCTCTAGTAATATATAAGTCTTGCATGTGATTTTTATTCTTTTATCTTTCAATTGAGAAATCCCTGGTTCGACTTACTAAGACCTTTAGTGATATGGTAATCAAATTTCATAATAACCACCAACTACTCTTGAAAACCTAGCTTAAGTGGTATGATAGTTCCTCATGAACAATCCAAAAATCAATGTAATCCCAGCCTTTACAACATCAACATGACTCAGATAAACTACGTAACACGGCTAATCTCCTCCTGACCCCAAACCAATTAACTCGGCAAATGACAAAGCTAAACAACAAACCTACTTCTATTTGTGCCGAAATGCATCTATTATAGGAAAGGCGATTTTGCAAGTGGGCTGAGCTTTACTTACTTACTTACTACTACTACTGCGAACGTCTTGGGTCTGATTCATGTGCAGGGAGGTCACATGTGAACATAGGACCCAACACTGGATTAAAGCGCTCAGCAAACACCTCGGACACAGAGAAGAAAGGAATAACACATGTCTGTTTCACACAATGGAACTATTGAAGCAGCCACAAAGCCGTACCAAGTGTTACACGATTTTTGGGATTTGCTCGACACAGCGGAGGTCATTAGTTCACCAGTCTGGTAAATTGAGACTGCTTCTGTTATAAAGAAGAAGCAGGAGCAGACCGTTCCAACACAATCGTTAAATTCTACAAGGGGACCAGGTTCGCACCAAATCGTTCTCCCATAAGTTTGGTCGTGATCCCACAGCCTTTTATCAGATAACTTTATGATTATTCATACCAATATACCTATTACAGTAACATCATTTAGTGCTTGATTTAATTTAGCAGTATGGACTAATTGTAATTAGTGATTCATAAGTTTCATGGGGGCGCTCACCAGTTAATGAAAGAAATTATGTGCTCTTAGGGCAGAATTAAAATGCATCAGTGTTCAATGAATAGAAAATCTATAGTGCAATGTATCTATTTTTTTTCCTCAGATTGATCTAGTGCAGATATGGGCAAACCTTTTGATGCAGAGGCCACATTGGGTTTTTGAACTTGCCACGAGGGCCAGACCAGGGCTAGAATTGCGTTCGTTCAATTCAAGTACAATTCACAAATAGACTGCACTTGCCTAAACACATTTTTGAAAGCAACAAAGTAGCTGCAGTTATTACGTGTTATCTTCTTTCATGTCAATGAAAACATACGTGTCTTTCTCCCATTGTAGGCAATGCACATTGGGCTTTATCAGCTTTTACGGGCCAGATTGAAGGGCGAGGCGGGCCGCATTTGTTCGTTTGCCCACGCCTGCTCTAGTGCAGAGGTTCCCAAAGTGGGGGACAGGACCCCTCGGGGGGTTGCGAGGTCTTGGGTGGGGGTCCCCAGATAATTTCAAGATGAAATAAAAAGAAAAATGCCACTGTTTTTAATATATTTTTCAGTGTGAAACATCATATAATTTGTGAAATCCTTCAAATACTTAAAACCAACTGTTTAAAAACATATAAACTTGATTGAAAAATGTATTTTTGCCCTAAAGTAGCATAACAGTTTTTTACGTGCCAATTTTTGGGAACCCCTGCATAGTGTATTGTGCGTGTCAATGTTCTGTCGTCTGTCTGACTCATTGCTTGCCCACCGAAATACTTATCTAAATGTTATACTCAAACACATTCCAAGCCAAATGGGACAATACAAATAAATAATTTTAATACAACTTTACTAAATGTGTGATTGTGGCTGACATGTGGAATATAAGCCCAATGTATTGATGTGAAAAAGTATAAAAATAACACTATCTTCTGCAATACTGCAGCCAGCTCTTGACTTTTATTGTACGTACAATTCGACCTGGTTAGGTCCATCACCCCATGCACTGGACAAAGCCAGTTGCGAAAGGAAGGGCATCTGGTGTCAAATCTGAAAAACCACCACCATGTGTGAGGGACCCATCCGAAAAGCAAGACACAGATTTAAGGGAGGTGGCAATATGCATAAGTCCTGTTGTTTGCTCATTGCATCCACTGTCTGAGCTCTTGATTCAGTGCATGTGCTGAGCGTGGACGTGCGGCTGTCATCTCAGAGTGAGATCTGGGAGGATAAATACTGGAGGAAATAGGGGTCAAGGGGTCGGTGACAGAGTGACATGGTGCGGCACAGTCTTTCAAACCTGCGACACCGCTGCACACACCTGTCAGGGTTTATCAGCGCTCACAGCAGCGAGCAGACAAAAGAAGCACACAAACAAATGCATTCAATTCACCACTGTCACAGCAAACCTCCCCAAGCAAATACTCTCACAGCTACAGTGCCCGAGTTCTCCTGTTTTTAAAAGAAGAGGCAGTGGAGCTTATAGCAGCAAAACAACGACAGACTATCCAAGCATTTATCAAGCATTAGTAAATAGTAATAGTAATAGTAAATAGTCCTCAGTGTAACAGACATGCTTTATAACTAGATGTAGACGGCAGTCTGATTACAATTTTACATTATAATACACTGTGAAGGCACAAAAAAGAAGGTAAGTTAGGTAATGAAGCTTTACAAGGACATCAATAAGACCTCTGTCAAGGCAAACAAGCATGAGTCACAATACTGCAATTAATGTAGGAGTTGAAAATATGTTCGGAGTGACTAATTACTACAGCACAGGCAAAACTCCGTCAGATAATCAGTGCGATTGTTCGGCGAGGCAGGGCTGCACAAAGAAGTTCCCGACACAAAGATTGAAATGGAAGGAGCTCTGAAAATGGTTGGCTCAGCTTTAATTTCAGATTCATCCAGAAAGCATTGTTTATAAAAATGAACCGCAAGATGGAAACACTGAATATGCACGATGAGAACTTATAGATTATCTCTCAGTTGTGTGTCAGATGCAAGTACTGTATTTTCATTGGGGAGTATAAGTCGCACCAGCCTTGGCAACTACCTGTGCATGGAGGCATTACATCACCGTTGACAAGCCTTATCCGGCAGCACGTTGTTCAAGCTCTCATTTGTACTCTCGTTCCTCTAGCTGTGGCCATCTAGCTTTTAGCCTGCGATTAGCTTTTTTTTTGTTTTCTTCACTGCAGCAAGAGTAACCTCCGCTTTTCAACAGTCCTTCACAAGCTACCCATTCACTGCATACTTTCTTTCTGCTGCTCAATTACCGTTTTCTGGTGCACAAGCCTAGAGCGTCCTCTAATGGCTGTCAGTGTGAAAATAACAAACATGTGAAATTATATATTTTTGATATAAGTCGCACCTGAGTATATGTCGCACCCCCAGCCAAAAAATGAAAAATAAGTGCGACTTATAGTCCGAAAATACAGTAGTCAAGCTCCTGTAGCACTAATTGTTCAAATGTTTTGGTGCAGATCCTGAGAGAAATTCAAGGCGAAATTCACTTGTTGTTTGTGTGTAATGATTTTCTGGTCCGCCTCTCTTAGGTCAGGCTGGGACTGGTTGTTAAGAAGCCCCCACCTGAGCTGTGAGTGTCCCATTGCTCTTTAATGGGCCTCTCCTCAGCTCAGTGGACAAACAAGAGGAGACAAGCGGCTCACAAAACCCAACCGAGAGAGTTCAAGCCGTTTAAAGACAGCTGGTTTTATGCATGGGCTGTTTTTAAATGATTCTGAAAGAAAGCTCACTGTTTACCCATTAACACTCTTTCCAGCTTTTTGTAATGTGTTTCTTTGGTTAAGTTTTGGTTAGTGTGAGTGTAAACATTTCTGTCAAAGTTGATCGAGTTCTTGCAATAGGTACAGTTAAATACAGGTGAGGGCAATTTAGTGTTAAATATTTTAGAGCGCTGTTCATATTATCCGTTTTTATGCGCCAGCTGAGGTTTATGAAGTATGCCATGAATCCGTCATCGAGGTAATTTACAACTCTGCAGGGTCGCTTTCATTCGGAGGAAGAAAAACAAATGGCAGTCATGCATGGATGAGTAGATCTGCGGAGACATGGCTACCAACTGAAGCACCCAGCACCATCTGCTGCCAACCCGAGCCTGTGTTCCCCTTTCAGACAAGTGACAGCTCCTAGAGAGGGACTGCCTCGTCCATAGGGATATATGCAAAGTACAACTCGCACAAAGAGAGACAATCAGGCTCCAGCGGAAAACTGCCAGCCTATTATGATAAATGCAGAGGTATTTCCTAAAGTAGGCAATAACTCACTACTGAAAAGTTATATTATGGAGCAAAGTAGGAAGCAATATTATAAATGACTACAATGAGTTAAAACGTTCTTAATTTTTCAAAACAAGTTCAAACGGGCTACTTGCAAATCCACGGTTTGCGGATACTGTTTCTGGGTAAAAGTCCTGTATTGTTATTTTAACAATGAATGGATGTGAAAGTTTTAAATGTGATACATTTTTTAACCTTAGGAGTACGTTAACCTTAGCCTGAGGAGAAACACTGCTGTGGGAAGAACTGTACAATGAGCACTATCCTCTAGTTCTTCTTTACTGCAGATTTTGTCTCATTATGATAGAATATTTCTTTTTATCTGAAGTCTGTTCATTACTATTCACAAAATGTACCCTGTCCTACTCCCCCTTGGGGGAGCGCCTGTCTCAGATCGAACGGAGGGACCCCGCCTACAGGGATTGGACAAGAAGAACTGAAGCTACAACAAGGACTTTACGTGCTGTGATCTTGGCCCGTCTGCTGAGGGACTCCCATCGGCCCTGGGTCTCTATAGCCTGTCCGTCCATGGGAGTGGATCTCTCCTTCTGTGGTTCCCAGTAAGTTGAGTTTTTCCTCACCATGCTGGAGAGTCTAAGGACAGGGGACATTCGTCACCACCGTCTGCTGACACTTGGACTTTATGTTTGCCTGAATACTTAATTTGCCTGAACTTTACATTTTCTTATTTACTGTTCTGCCTTACGCAGCTCCTGTTGGGCTAGCTGTTGAAACTGGTCAGACAAAGCATGTGAAAAATTGTAATATTCAAGACAGGTATCGAATATTGCATATTTTCTCATATTGTGCAGCTCTTTGGAGCACAACCACTTGTTGGACCTTGATGTTTGAATGACTTATGTGACTGAATAAAGCATCCTTGACTCAACAGAGAGGGTTGTAGAGACCTCTTTCACAATGGACTTTGATCTAAGAGAAACCACTTCGGCAGCAGTTGCTGTAACTTTTGAGCCACCACAATGTTATCATGACTCAAGGCGGTAAAGAATCCTTTATAGGCCAGTTTCACTCTGATCTAGATCCACAGCTTTTCTCATCATTTTCTCCTTCCTTAGTGACCTTTCAGGAAAATGTCAAAATCCGACAGCAACATTTTCAGTCATCCTGACAAGCTAAAGGTCCGACACAACCCAGCAACACAAAAATGAAGATGGAATCATAATAGCATTCGTGCGAAATTGATATTATCTTTCAATTTGTGCTTTGAAATGTATTACCTTAACACCCACATCTCTTGAAAACATGTTTTAAGTCACACTGTATCGAGTCAATGCTGCTGCCAATATAAAAGCCTGATTACTTTTTGATAAACTGCCTCTAAATGAATGAGCGCCGCACATCGCCCTAACATTCATCTGATTCTGCTTCGCACTGAGCAGAACTAATAATAGCCCCAGACATAAATTCACTGGCATTATTTATGACAGTTGGAGGGAGAGCATTTTTTTCAGTCCAGTAATTTGGGACTCAGTCACCAGGGAATAAACATGCTTTTGAACAACACAAAACCCTGTTTGCTGTTTGCATTTCTGAAGCCACTTTGTTCCCCTGAGCTTGGATAAGTTGTTTAGCAATCTAATCACTTGAAAAATCCAGTCAAAAACAAGAAAACCACCTCGGATCAGGCTTCA
Organism: Gobius niger; assembly: GCF_951799975.1. Lineage (NCBI taxonomy): Eukaryota > Metazoa > Chordata > Actinopteri > Gobiiformes > Gobiidae > Gobius > Gobius niger. Next base: position 14,741,933 of record NC_136869.1, read on the forward strand.
TGTACAAAGTATGAGGAAAGAGATCAAATTTCCACAAAAACATGAGTGAGAGCGTCCAGGGAGCATACTTGCGTTTATGAAATTACAGGGTATAAAAGTTATACGATATGAAAGGAAAACATATTTTATGGGGATTTAAAGCATCCACAGCAAAAAGCTGCTGAAATATCACATTTTACTGTCGCACCCCCACAGAGACCTGTCGCAACTCAAATCCCTCCAGAGTTCTGAATGCAAGCTCCATACGGGGAAAGAGAAAGAGAGGATGAACAGATAGTGTACTCAAGCGGGAGCTCGATGCCCAAAACAACTGTCAGACCACTGGCACCAAACGTGACAAGCACCTTCCTCCCGCCGGTATAATATTTACTACGCCACAGTGGTTTTGCCAATAGATTCAGAGAAGGTAGTGGTGAGGAAATTGCTAAAACAAGCAGCTTCTACAGTAGCTTAAACCCTAGAGGGCAAGAGGAAAGACTTATTCTATGGCTGTATGTTTAGGGAATTACAGAAACTAGGTCAACTACACAATGCCACAGGGTGACAATGAGGGGTGTGAAGGTTTTTATTGGACTACACATTTTAAACATTATTACAGGCTTGTAATGTGCCCATGTAATCCCCGGACCTAAACGTCAGACGTCTTATGGTTCTGCAGGAAATGTAAAAAGTGTAAAAGGTAAATGTCCATGGAGCCAAATAAGATTTTTCACTATTGAAGCTCATGTTTATATCTTCGACCATATGGGCAAATATGAATGTTTTTCTCAGCTCATTAATAAATGACTGAAATCTAGGGCCGGGTACAATGAAAGCAGTGAAAACTTGCTACCGAAGTTAAGGTACAGTGTTGTATTTGCATTCTGTGTTTGTAGACTTTATTATTTTGTGGTTCCTTGGAATCCGTTAATGGACTTCCCATCATGCAAACACACGAACCAACACATGTGTAACAACAAAAGAGTTGCTCAATACATCAACTGTTATAAAGTTTTGTGCAAGCTCAGTTTGGGCCTTTTCTGCGCCTCTTTTGTCCCTCCAAAAATCAACATTTCCAAAGCAGGCAGCAGTCTCACCTGAGCCTGTCCTCCTCCTTCCTCCGCAGCTTCATGTCTCGCTGGACCACTCTGAGGACGTGCTCCGCCTCATCGTCCGTCAGCCCGGACAGGTCCAGCTTACGCCCCATGGCTCCGGGTTGTGCCACCGCTGCAGCTCCAGGGACCACAGGAGTGGCCAGAGGGGGCGCTGCTCTGGGGGCCGAGGCTGGGACCACCCTGGGATAGAAAGATGGATTATTATGGCTTATACACATTCTTTTGAGATCCACGGCAATGAAGTTTACATTTTATAATTGAATTTATTAAGTGAAAGCAACTCAAGGTTTGCTTTTGACGAGGGAACATAGACTCCGTCATACTAGGGGTGTGGCCTTGCAAATAGATACAGACGGCATCTTTGAAAACAGTTAAGGGGGAAAACAATTTGGAGACAAATCTAAACTTTCTCTAATTATTCAAAAACTACTTAACAAATTCAGCGTTATGAATATAGCTTTCTACTAAATAAAGATAGTATACATAAATAACGCAGAATGCTAACATGATGCTTCATGCTAGCACCATGCTAATGCTAGTGCTAGCTACGACTGCAGTTTTTTCGATTCTACTGAACAATAAACATAACCTGGCTAACGCCATGCTGCTGTGTGCGCTCGAATCATTTCGAACTGCACATCAGCCTGGGGACCTTGGCTGAAATTTTTGCATGGATTTGGGAACCAATCACAGAACGAGGAGGGACGAGAAGATGATGACGAGCTATTCGATATACGGAAGCTTGTAGTTTATGAAGGATTAAAAAAATATATATATATTTACGGATCAAACATGAGCAGACGCGACGCAATTTTTCGATCGAGCTTTAGGCCGTGTTTCAAATAGTTTAGCTCAAAAGTTTACAGCGGATACGTCATACGTCATCGGATACGATGATACGATTGGCTGTGGCCACGTGCAGACGCACTATGGACGATCATAAACCACACCTCTCCTACGAGAAAATGAATTGGTGGTCCCCAGACTAAATATCACTTGTGATTTTAGTCTGGCGTTAGCCAGGCTACAATAAACATACATATGGACCCGATTTAGACTTTATTTGTATGTGATGAATAACATTATATTTTGCCAGAAAAATTGTGTTTCCCAAAAGATTCTGTTTTCCCCTTCGGCGAGGCCACGCCCCCTTCTATGACGAGATGCCGTCTGTATCTATGGGAAAAGAAGTCTGTGATAGAAATCATTCTTTTTCTCATTCTTTTTAGACATTTTATGGCGGACTATGAACATATTCCGCACACACTCGTAAAGTCAAGTCAAAAGTGGGATGTTTTGACACAGCAAATTGTCAGGGAGATTTGAAAACAACAGCATTCAAAGCTAGCATTAGCATGTGTCTTATATCCACAAATTTGGGCTGTTTAACCACTTTGTCCTTCTCCGTGTCCCTGTATCCTTATTTGGTAGTTAAACACATCCATCATTCTGGGTTTGTTAAAGTAGTGGTGGAGTAATTGAAATTGGAGTAGGCTAATTTTGTCCTCCTTTGTCTGTATTACTGTATAACATTTTGTTGCATGATATCCTAGGCTACTACAGTTGTCCCCTATCCTCTTTCCCACATTGGCGAACAATATATTTATTCAGTTAGAAACTCTGAATTGCAACAGGTCTTTTAACTGAGAAGAAGCTATGGAATAAAGCATTCAAGTCTGGGAATGCTGCCAAACGTATAGGTGAACCGGCGGTGACACATATACACAATATCCGCAAATGCATTGATTTTAAGAAAATGTATCACATCTTTCAGATCTGTTACTTTATTACAGCACCACATAAATCAATATGAAAGCTCAGTTCTTCTTGGACATCTTTATCAATTTCAGTACAAGCTTGCATGTGATAACATTTTCAACACACGAATGAACACACAAATGAAAGTTTGCCACCACAATACGGCTTCTGTCAAGACCTTAGTGGGAGGGCCTTGGTTATTTGTAAAACAGGTCATCTGGTCTGGTATGTGCCCTGCGGTTTAGTCCACTTGGCAAACACACAGTTTTGAAACACACTTTAAGAAGCCTGCTTTTCCTTTAGGCTGTACATGATGTAAACACTCCCAAAGTATATGTTATGTTCTTGGTTAGGTGTAAGATGATAAAAACCATGATAAAAAACAAACAAACAAACGGGTGATTGAGGGGTGAGGCTGGCAGTGCGCTCCATAAAGCTGCGTGTTGACTGCAGGAGAGATGGATGGGGACATGGACAGTGGGAGAAGGTCCATTAACTGCAGTGTTTAAACCAGATTGTGCACCGGCAGAGGAGAGCCATGATGACTCAGAGAGACGCACAATTATGTCCCTTCAATTATTGAGCCAATGATCGAAGTATTCTTTTTTCGTGTGCAGCATCACTCCCGCTCAAAGTTCAGTCGCCGTCCCTCTGCATAACAAGTTAAGTGACGATTTAATTTGTATTCATATTTTAAGTTTGCTTTTTAAGATGTGTTAATGTTCCTTAACCGCATGATTTTAATATGTTCAAAGCTTTTCCAGGAAAGCTGGAAGAAAAGGCATTAGCGTTGTTTGTCCAATAAAAGCATGAACAGCGGGATAGGGTTGGGACCGCGGATTCCAAATTTGGGGGCAATAAAAAGTCAGCAGATTGAGAAAATGTTAAGTATCTTACAAAGGCACACAGCATGGATAGAAAAGCATTTATTTGACCCTCACGCTTATCCCAGCAGATATGGGCAGTGCAGTAAGTAGGTTCTTATTCATATGTTAGACCTCAGACAAACCGTCAACAGTTTAATATTATTCTTAAAGCTCGAAGCACGACTTCATCCACTTTCTGTAAAAAGGCCACGCATTTGGACAAAATCACATTTCCCACACAAACTGCAGCAGCTCTGCCAGCCACATGTGGACCGACATGTGGCGCAGATCGCCCACACGGTTTCAACCCAACAATATGGACACCAGGCTCTGCCAATCTCTGAGTCTGTTCTCAATATAAACCTGCAGAGTGACACTGTGCCTCGCTGGTGGGTGGTCCTCTCCACACTTTTAACCTGGTGATACATAACTCTGCAATGCACAAATAACAACGGCTATTTAAAGAAAAATGTCCCTGATGCAAAGCAGTTTCTCTCTCACTGTTTCAAAGTTCATAATCAAGGGCATGTTCTCCCTGTGTCTGGGTGGGTTTACTCCATACACTCCCCATCAACCCAAAACAACCACAATAGGCTAAAGCTGCGAATTCTGACAAGTTGCACCAACAGCACTGAATTATGGGTAAAATCCAATCAATCCTTTTAAACAGGCCATTAAAGGGGTTTGATTGGCCCACAATGGAGCGGTGAGAAGTAATAGGATATGGGTTAATTAAATGAGTTCATAAGGAGACCAAACCAATCTTTTCGAGCATAATTAAAGAAATACTAATCATGGAATCACTTGGACATGGCGTAGTAATACCAGTGTGTTTTGGCCCTCAGAGGAAAAAGGTTTGGGCCCCCTCCCCCTGTCTTAAAGGGACTATACGGAGTTTAAAAATGTTAAAATTATGTATTTTCCTCCCCCTACATATTCCAACAATGTCCTAATGTGTAGAATGAGCCCAGAACCTGCACTGTCACTCCAAACGGTATTACTTCGTGTCCGAATTGCCATCATGCACAAGCTTAATATAGAAGGTGCAGTTACATGTATGACCTGAGGTGGCAGTAATGAGTATAAAATGGCTAACTTGCATCTAGCCCCTTTAACATCTCAACCTTATAGTAATTATAAACAACACAAATTATTATACCTGTGTTGTCGTCTTATTAGAAGAATTCTTGAACCTGAAACCTTAAAATGAACCATGAACCTTAAAAAAATGTTTGACTTTGCTTTGCTTCCAGGCAGAAAAGACCCTTAACTTTTTGAATGTATGTGATCATAAAATAAAAGTTTGGTCTAATAAAATATAATACAAGGACCAAACTAATTCCATACAAACTTCAAAGGTATCTTGTCGACAAGCAATCTATAATGAAGACAACCCGTAAGGCCCATATTAATTTAGTAAGCTTTTAAAGTAGATTCTGACAGTGTAGGCCCACATCATGGCATGTCTGCAGAACAGTCTCTCTCTGCTTGATCTGTGAAGTCCTGGGAAAGCATGTAGGAGATTAATGCACCATTACTACAGCCACAAGGGAAGGCAATTATTCAGGCCTGCTTTTTATAGTGAGTGGTGTCAAGGACAGCACCGGAGCGCCATTCATGTCTGAGCAGGAGACTGCCTGTGAGCTTTTGTAATTGCGCACACAGACCGTGTCATCACTAATGACAATGACTGATAATTTGTTTTAACTCATTTCAATGGGTGGAGATAGGAGAAAGATCCTAAGCTACAGTATCTTTGTGGAAAGAGTCAAACTGTTCCATCATTTATTGCTTGGCTGCCTTTCTTTTTTACAAAGGCTTTGAGCTAAACCAGATTTGATGGTGCAGTGATATGAAGGTTTGACATTAAGATCATAAGGGTCAACTAAAATCCAAGGGAGTATTATATTTTCATGTACTCTCGATCAAATCAACGGATAGAGCTGTGATACATGCGCCTGAGGGTCTGATATTTCTGCATCATCACACTTAAGTATTTCAGTAGTTATTTACATTAGTTTTCTAAATTATAGTCCATAGACATTCAAGATACTAAAGGCCCTATCATGCTGTATTCAGGCTTTTACTTACATAACACTCCTTAGCCATGATATTTGTGTGGTATAACTGTATGGGCCAGATCTTCCGCCTGGCGCGAGGACAGCGCAACTCAAAACGCTACGTTGGACACACGCTATCTTGCATGCGCTATGTGCCTGCGCCACTGGTGAGAGGGAGTAGCTTAAAAAAAGGTCGACTGAGGCGTGGTTTATTACAACACTGAGAGTGCAGCTCTGTGCAGCCATCACATTATTTTCCTCTTAACATCACACTGCTTCATGTCCTTCCTTGAGAATCCATGTATCATTCCTTCAATCGTCAAATTGAAAACAAAAAATGAAATTACCTAGATAAGTCTACCTGAATGTAATGAAATCAGATCTGACTAAATTGCTTCATTTTCAAACGATTACACGTTGAAAGCATAAGCTCAGGGCGTGATTATATCATTGACTAGATTTATCCGTTTGCAACAGGAGGTTTTCTCTCTTTCAGAAGTCAAGGCGCAGCTCGCCTGCCTCACGGAGAAGTACAAGCACTGCTTTAGCAAAAACCCCGGGGGTTGTGTCCCTGGTACAGTGGTCATTGGTCTAATGCCAATAACAAGATACATTTAAAGGGACTGGATGCAAGTTGGTCATTTTATACTCACTACTGCCACCTCAGGTCTTACGCGTAAGTAACAACTTTTTGAGTGACAGTGCAGGATTTTAGAGGCAGTTGTGGTAAATAGGTCTGGGCTCATTCTACACATTAGGCCATTGCTGGAACATGTAGGGGGAGGAAAATACATAATTTTAACATATTTAAACTCCATATAGTGTCTTTAATATGAACAGTCAAGTGAATGTCTGGTTGCGCCTATGCACAGGCCTCCTTTCGTACCGTAGATCAGCGCGCAGTCACGCACACCCCTATAGAACCACAAAAACCTGGTACCAGTGGCCTGGTAGCTACACCGCGCCACACATCAGCCATTGCTCCAAAACACTTCAAAACGTCTGCATGATGCCGTATCCACAAACTTATGAACACTCAACAACATGACATATTTCATATGTGATACTACGATGTAAACAAAGCGGCTTATGAGAAAAGTTTAGCAAAAGAAGGAGTGTGGCTTGTTTATAGAAAACTGTTGAGGGGTGTGCAAACTGATGCTGAACCAAAGTGTCAGTCTGCACTAAGCAGTAATTGCGTTAACGCGACCCAAACAAAAGCACGTGTTCACTACCTTGCCCTCGGAGTCTGGTTGGAAGAAAAGGTTGTTCTACATAACATCGCCATTGGCCACGGGAGTCTGTCCTGCCCACTTATTGCGCCAGGACTGGCTCTGCCTGATCTGAATGTGCGCTCCTACTCAGCCCAAACGTTGCGCTATAGACATGCTAATCAGCGGGTACGGAAGCAAGTTTGACCATGGACAGCGCCAAAACAAGTTTGGTCAAGGTTTCTGGACCTTGAAACACAGAGGAGCTTCATGGAAATCTGATGGCGTACACCAGAGGGTGGGCAGGCGTTCTGAGTGCAGACGAGGGTGACAAACTAAAAATGTGCAGGATTACTGAAACAAGTGTGAATGAAACAAAGCATCACTCCTTCGTTTCATTCACACTTTTTGAGACTGTTCTTCTTGCTAAAGAATGGAGGTGTGTCAAGTTGGTAGCAGGGAATTCTGAACAACTTCTTTAAAGTGATCTCTCCTGTCAGTCAGTAAAGTTGACCTTTTATGAAGGCGTATAAATAGCATTGAAATAGAAAAGAGGGCTATTGATTGATTCAGCATTTGAAAAAAATATATATATAATTTTCACTAGCACAGTGTCTGACACCTGTGAAGCTTTTCCCTTTAACAGCTCAAACTTAAACTTTGATTGATTCAATTAATGCATAAATCTAATATTTACAAAGTTTTTCAGAGGTACACCTATGAGTAGAGTGTGTATGTTCAAAGTATGTGCTATCCCTGCTCTTTAAAACTTGTAAAACTAAACAATTCTCACATATGGGTATGGCATCTATAGTTGCAAAATGTTAGTTTGCAAAAAAACATGCACTTCAACTTTTGTCAATATAGTAACTTGAGGCTTAAAAAAGTTAACACACAAATAATACCAAACTCTGCCCTTTGGTCAATCACTGCATGTGTAAATAACAAGACAATTTCATCTGAGTTAATTTGCAGCAGACAGGGAGCAGACTGGAGAACAGCCTTTTGACTGTCTATTGAATCCATCAGGGGAACAGGGACTGAGGAGGAGAAAATTATTAAAATAGAGAAAGAAAGAAAATCCACATTATGGATTATGCATTTAAAGACGGTAATGGGATATCACATTAAGACAAAACCTGGTAAGAACAGATCGTCGAGCGAGAGCGAGAGCTGGCCTTTCTTTGAATGCCTTGGTTCAACAAATGAAGTGTGTATTTCAAGGTGTTTCTGCCACAAACTCCAGTCACGACCAACATTTTATCACTGTGGCAATTTTTGGAATCACAGGACCATGCAAGGATTCTGACAAGATGCACAGCAGTGTTTAAGCATAGTTTGAATGGGCCAAAGCAGCCAGATATCACAATGGATCATTATTATTATACTCACATGTAGAAGTGGGCGATTAACAAAAAAATAGATACATTTTTCTATAGTGCCAAGATCACGATTTTAGCACAATTCATGTTTGCGTAGCACTTTCATGTTGACTTTAAGAGGCACGAAACCCATATGCTGCTTCTGATACAACTTTCAAGGCTTTCTACAACAGACTGTCTCCATATAGCCTTAACCTCTGCCTCCTCTTCTCCTACACAACTAAAACTTCACCTTCTCGTGCATAGGCATTCACTCGTCCCTATTCTGCACAACATCTTCTTCCCAATTCCCTGATTTCTGGACAGAGTCATCCTACTCCTACCTGGCCCCTAGTACATTAAAGCCGATGTCACTTTACAGCTACACAGTCCCATTCATTCTTGCAAGTGCTATAGCAATGCAGTGACCATAGTACAAATTAAGAGCGGCTCCTCCACAGCAACAAATGAATGAATGACTGAAAAGGTTAAGTATCCATGCCGGTCTCATCCATCACAAGACACTATGCACTAACCAATTACTGACTTTTCACCTCACCTCCGCCAAGCATCAGAGAGGGGGGCTTCTACCTGTAAAGTGAGAAACCTGGAGATCTGTTAAGATTGTGTCTGCGTAGGGTATATACATAGTCACTATTGAAAACAGATGTTAATTAAACCACATCTGACTCACTGCGCATGTGACAATGTGTTAAAAACAGTGGGCTGGGTTGTGATTGTGCATCATCAATGGGGAGGTTTTGAATGGCTAAAGAAGAGTGCTTGTGGGTGAAGCACAGTCCCTTTTTAAAAATGTCTCTCCACAATCAACAGGTAAACAAACAACCGAACCAAAACAGACGGGAATGAACAAGTAAAGCTTCCATTCGCTCTGGTTAATTTTAATCAACAGCCAGTTTAGTATAGCTGATCTTAAACAAGTAAAGAAAATGAGTCTGTAGTTTCAATGAGCACCTGCTGCACCTGCTACTCTAGTTCTGTATTGCCCAGTTCTCTACGCTGTCACAACCCCATTTTACCCCCACATCCCGCATTTGTGACTTTTCCCCACTCTCTTTGGCTGCCACGTTTGCGGTGACTCAATGATAACATCGCGGTGACCAGACCAGAACGCCAGCTTCTGCACCTGTGCGCGCGGAGGAGCGACACACACACACAAAAAACGCGATCGCCACCGCCATGTGCATCAAAACGGGCGACTTTGGCGTCAACCTGCATCTATACGTGCGTGACATCACAATCAGAGCCATCAATGCGAATGAAAAAGACTCACACAAAATCTGGAGAAGCCGGATGAGCGCCAGTTATGACAGTCTCCTGCAGCGTTGCCTCAAACAAGACGCGACAACTTCCTCCTCCTTTTGCGCCACCTGTGCCACGATTTCCCGGGATACTTTTTTTTGTGTGTCCCTCCTTTTTTCTTTTTCTTTTTTTCTTTTTAGTTTGTCAGGTTAATGTTTTCTTCCCCGAGAGCACCGCAGCATCAGCAACATTGGCAGCAGGCAGCGGACGTAGGTACCACCGCGGCTGAATGGGCGATCACGAGGTTTGCATTACACCGCGCGAGGAGGGAGGAGGCGGGAGCGAGGTGAGGCAGTTTGGCACCCGACCATGATTCTTCCCGTGTGCATGGTGATGATGGAGACGGACGCGGTGCTATTGTTGTGCGTAAAATGCTAAAGCAGAGATAGCAGAGGCTTTTTGTTTCGTTTTTTAGGAGCTGGCACCTTGACATCTCGCGCTTCGATCTTTTTTTTTTTTTTTGGCACGCCGGGTTGAGACGCACGAGGGAGGTGGGAGGAGTGTGTTGGCTCGCCTCTTTCCATTCACAAAGACAGTGACGGTGCAATTAGCCTCGGAGTAAAACAGACACCTTAACTCGTGCCTATTCAAGCCATATCTGAATGCATGCATTATTTTAGCCACTTATGGTCTGTTTTATGATGAGCTGCGTAATCTATGTGCCAGTGGCTCTCAACCTTTTTTGTTTACCCCTTGGACCTTTCAGTCATAGTTCGTGTACCCCTTACCTGAAGGGTGTTGCAGGTTATTTAGAAAACAATCACTTAAAAAAAAGGCTTTTTGTCATTAGTAGCTTTTCCTGTCAACATAGTGTTCAGTTTCCCGTTATTTCCAATCTGAAATAGTTCCAAGTACCCCCTGCTATGTCCTCGAGTGCCCCCAAGGGTCCGCGTACCCCTGCTTGGGAAACACTGCTATATGCAATCACATCATGGCTGCAGTTCTTAGTAATCTTGGCACAACGTGAGGCCAGCATAGCAGTTCTTTATTAGTGCAGGACTGCTGACAGTGGTGCATTGCAAAAAGTCTTTCTGGGTTGCAGTGCTTCCCTGACAAGTGAATCAATAAAAGGTTTTATACAGGCACTAAATCAAGGTAGACTTAAATGTAGGCCTATGTATTAAGTATACATTTGATAGAAATAAAAACTGACCTTAAGGTTAGATGATCAGTGATCACTTAAGGAGCTTTGTCTGTCATTATAAACAACAGTCCCATAAAATTTGTCCTCTGCATTTGATCCATCCTGCCACTCCAGATGTGGAGCCAGGCTATAATGACCAGAATCCCCTGGCTCGCTGGAGGATTCACCTATCGTGCATGTTTCTGGTTGATGTGGTAAACCGGAGCACCTGTTAAAAAACGATCCAGACACGGAGAGAGAAACTCCATTGCTGTGAGGCAAGAGCCATAACCACTTAGCCACTTTACATGACTTTATTTCTTTATCATTTATAAATGAACAATAAGAGTCTGGATGTCTTAGTGCGGGACCCAGAGAACTCAATTGCACACATTGCACGAGTCTGACCATTCAAGTTTGGCTATGCTTCCACTGAAGAGGGACAAATAACCTCTGCCTCTGTTGTGCGTCACACTGATATGCAAGCCAAAACAATATATACAGTGCCTGAGAGCAGGTTCCTGACAAAGTTGTGGCTCTCCAACAGATGGTACGACCATACAGCATGACCCAATATGTTTGTTTGTTTGTTTGTTTGTTTGTTTGTTTGTTTGTTTGTTTGTTTGTTTGTTTGTTTGTATACTTTATTGTCCCTGTAGGGAAATTTGTCCTCTGCATTTAACCCATCCTTTGATGCCGCTGGTTCAACCCGTAAGGAACAGTGCTCGATGGCAGTGCCGCGCCTGGGGACCCAGCTCCATGATGTGGAGCCAGGCTGATGGTCAGAATCGGAGAAGCAGATTCACCTATTGCACATGTTTTTAGTGGTAGGGGAAACTGGGGTACCCGGAGAAAACCTACGCAGACACAGGGCGAACATGCAAACTCCATACAGAAAGGCCCCATCCAGGTGGGAATCGAACCCATGACCTTCTAGCTGTGAAGCGGAGGCGTTTACAGCTGCACTACTAAGAAAAACTGATGACATAGAGACCCTTGGAATAAACATATCCAACACAATGAGTTGCTTGGATATTATGATCAGATTATATTTAATGGCATGGATCTGTATTGTGCTGAATTACTCGTTCACTCTCTAAACTCAGCAGTGGTTTGTAGCCCCTGCTGCCCTGGGGTAGACAGGTGGAAGCGTGGCTGAATCAAATTCGATGACAACAAATGACTCACACATAGGCAAAACTGTCATATAAGGTGGGTGAAGTGCTTTGCTCAAGCACACCACAGCTGTATGTACTGACCTTTCGATTTGTGGCCGAATGCTCCAACCACTGAGCCATTATCATGTATCAGTGCACATTTGGAGAGGCAAGAGGAGGGCAAAGCCAATGTCATAATCTCCCACATAATACACAAAACACCTGCGTGAGTCATTCACTGTGCTCCCCTCCGGTCCCGAAATTGGAAAACAACATCATCTATTATATTTTGACACTACCATTACAAGTACACAAACCTGCTTTTGGCACATTCTTGCACTGACTGGGAAAACATTATAAATTCATAACTGATCACAGTCCTCTTCATGCCCCTGGCTGAGTAATTACTGCAGGAATGCCTCAATCAGCGATATTTAAATGAATAACTCAAGCAACGATGAATGTGTGCTTGATGTTGCACTTTTTTGTTGTTTTTTATAAACTGCTACTGTGGCCACCAGACGGCAACTTGTGAATGGAAACCGAAAGAGTATAGATAATCTGAAGAAAGCCAACACACAAATACTGAAAAGTGTTAAGTCTATATTATTAAAAATGACAAACAACTGAAGTCTGACTGAGGCTGCCTGACAGTTTGAACCGTCGCTTGTAACAGAATGTTCCGGTTAATTCGCACAACGCAGATTAATCAGTGGAACAAGATGCAGAGAGCGGAGCAAGTTGAAAGCGCTGAAATGGAAGAGAGGATTGCTTTTTCCCTTTGTTATTTTGCTCTGGTTAGATAATCACACGTTTGATGTTGTCAACAAAATACTCACGACTTCATTTATCATCTATCATCACTTATTTCTAGAAAACATCTTCAATGCCAAAACACAAAAAATCAGAATTCAGTTATCAAAACAGACAGCTTGTGCAGCTGAAGAGGCCCTTTGCAATCTACTGATAATCTAGTGGTTTACTTGAGTCACCCAATCACACATGCAGTTCATTTGTTAGTATTGGTTATTAGCTGAATCCACACCAGGCTTCTTGGGTCACAAGCACATGTTTAAAGCAGTTTCAATATATGTTTAAGCTTATTAGCAGTTTTCTGTTGACCTGGATCGGCCTAGTTGACCTGCACAGATTAAAATACTGTTAAAGGTTACTAGCAGAAGGAAACTTCAAGTACATATACTTTCTAAAGTAGTTTTGGAGTAGTTTTATCATACAGTACTTTTTACTTGCCATACACTTACTTACTTTCCACTGTGAGGAAATCTCACAGTGACAAAAGATTGTGTTGACAATCCAAATATGTATTTTATTATTGTTGTATTTTACCTAATTATTAATTATGTACATTTTTTATACTGTTCTACGCACATATTACAACAACAACATCCATTCATCCATCCATTTTTTCCCACTTTATCCGGGGCCGGGTCGCGGGGGCAGCAGTCTCCGCAGAGATGCCCAGACTTCCTGATCCATGCACACCTCCTCCAGCTGTTCTGGGGCGACACCAGGCCAGCTCAGAGACATAGTCCCTCCAGCGTGTCCTAGGTCTTCCATGAGGCCTCCTCCCAATAGGACATCCCCGGAACAGATGCCCGAGCCACCTTAGCTGGCTCCTTTCGACGTGAAGGAAAAGCGACTCTACTCCGAGCTCCTCCCAGGTAGCTGAGCTCCTCACCCTATATATATATATATATATATATATATATATATATTTGACACTGCTTTACTCACCTCTGACTGGCAGGGATGTATCTCTCTACATCAGGACAAGATAGGTGTAGTAATCAATCGTAGTGGCAATAGTGCAAGAAGTATCTGTTCATTTTTGAATATTCAATGAAACGTACTGCCTAGTTCATATAAAAAATTATAATACATACAACATAGTTGGGGACATGTTGCAGTAGCTGGGAGTTTCTCATAATACTTTTAGATGTTTCTTAGGAATTATCAGATTTGGCTCTTTCTGGTTAAACCATAAGAAGAAGTAACTACTGTTTACATTACATTATGACCATAGAGACAGAGCTATGCAGTATTCTGAACTTGCACGACCTTTCCACATAACAGCCAGGTAATACAGCGACAAGCTTTGATCCTCAGAAGTTTCTGTGTGAAAATCCAATCACATGTACCGCCAATACGTTTTAGATTTTCCCAGCATGGAGGCTCTCACAGCTCGACCCCGGAGTTATGATTGCGCTAAAGTGGAATATTTAGAGCCTATAGAGTGGTGCATTGTGGGCCTTCTATCCCTGTCACATGCTGCCATAATTGCAGTTTCACTTTTCTTGGACTGAGTGTGCATGTACCGCGGTGACATTCATTCTGCTCTGTATTTGAAGACAGATTATGGCTCTAAAGCCTGATTCTTGGCATTTGGAGGTCCCAGTTTCTCTGAGTGCTTCTCTGCACACTGCATGATGCCGTCTTATGCTAAATGTCAGTCTTTGGGAGAATGGAAAAGTGCTACGGATCATGTTTGCACCACCTAAAATGACTTATGGATGTTTAGACTGGGGGACTTCAAGCTATCTAACACAATGGCAGCCAGCTATACTAATCTATATTTACTGCATGGAACTGTGATTATACAAGCAGGCAGCCTGTGGAAAATATAATGACAAGCCTTACACAAACTATAGTGGCTCTCAAATTCAACAAAGTCATTTAGCAAGGGCAGTTAACATGATCAGCGCTATGAGACAAATTAAAAAGGCTACTGCTATTACAGCCTTTTGGCAGAAATTGTCTTTTTGTACTGTGCTTGTGGTTGAAGAGTGGTTACTGGGTCATATCCCACAAGGGTTGTTGGTTCATCAAACAAGTGTCATTGTGTTTGCCAAATTAAGTAGTTTCTACCGTATCCATTAAATCTCTCCAACTCCTGTCCTCTCAGAAAAGGCTCATTTGAACAAAGAATGAATGAATCACATTTTTTAGTCGTGATATCATTTTATTATACTCTTTACTCAAGTGGTTCTCAACTAATGATGTTTTGGGCTCCAACTATAACCTACCATTCAAATAAACATAATTTCAATGTATAATAAAAACATTTTAGTATGAGGAATTAATTTCTTGAAGCAGGCTGACAATCAAAACAATTTATGAATTGTCAATTTTGGCAAAGGCTATTTTATGCCCCAACCCAACTCTTGAAAACCACTGCTTTACTTTTTTGGTATAAATGAATAGATCAACATCAACTAATCATTGCTGTTAAAAGGCTGACACCTCAATGTTCTATTACAGATGTGTAATTTTAGAGACAAAAGTGAGAGGTGTGGAAGATATTTCAGAGAAGGGGGAGGTGTGACACGCACATTTGCAGGGTTCTGCGCTTGAGTAAGTTGCTCTCTGATGTGATCTCTATTGACCTACATACGTTTACGCCTGACTCCGTGACCAGACTATTAATACCTGGCACTACTTGGCCATTCACAAAAGAGCTAATGGATTTGCACTTGTTTGTATGTTCGAGTATAGGCCATAGAATCTGTGTTTTTATAATGACCTTTATGTTTGCTATTTGTCACTTTTGTCTTTTAGTCACAATCCAAAACCAGTCACACAAACAAGTCCCAGTTCCCTGCTATTAAGATAAGGAATGCTACACATACAGGTATGGCTGTATATGCCTACAAAACTAATGCTTTTCGTGGCATACAGAAAATTATTTGGTGATGTAATTTTAAATGATGGAAATGGTCAAATAATTGGGGCACTTATTCCATGGCATTGAAGTGCAAATGACAGGGTTTCATGTTTTTCAAATTATCACTTAGCTTGAATGGATAATGTCAAACTTTTACACCAGCAAATTGGCAATTTTAGGAACACAAGAAGAAGGAAAGATTTTTTTTTAAAAATTGACAAGCAAACATTGCTGACTCACTTATGACCCATTGGTACAGTATGGAAATTAGCCCTACAATCCGGCGTGGTGTGTCAACATGCATGAGTCCCATGTGTGTTCATTAAGATGCCCTTTCCCAACCAAATGAATAAATGAAAATGGTACAGTGCAGCAACAGTTGAAAGTGCTCATTTTTTTGTGAGTTATCCTGTGCTTAAGGATCAATGATAACAATTGCAACATTATTTAAACCAAAAAAATAACAACATAATCTGTTCTTACACTGTCTGTGCAACTGTGGATCATTCAATTTGTTAGATTAGCATAAAAATCAAATCATTTTGTTTCTGTCCTGTGGGTGGTTTTGGATTAGACAGCTGTACCTTCACTGTCAGTTCAGCGGGCTGGGTTTTGATCTTGCCCCCGGGTGTAAACATACACTGGGGCTGTGCGTGTCATTGGGAGGTGAGCCTTGCCCACTCAGCATGACTAATTGCCTGTAAGTGGCTCATTCTGGACTCGAAAGCAACACGTAGCAAACACCAAACAAACAGTGACTCACCCTCTCTTATTGTTTCCACTGAGATACGCGCTAATACGGAAATGGTGTGGGAAAAGTTGCAATTGGCAATGGTCAGACTTGATGAATGAAAGCAGTAACTTGCTTTGTGGGTGAGACCGCGGCGGCTGAAGGAAGCACAGAGTCGTTTCCCTTGTTACAGATAATAAAAAAGTCATAATTGAGGAGCAATGCGTAAAAGCAGGGCCTGAGGAAAATCTCTTGTAATTGAAAGCAAATGCTCGCTGCTCTCCCACTGGTGGTTGCACGCTTAAATTAGGGCTTATAAACATGGTGCCAGTGAGTCCAGGTGCTGCAGAGCACCTCACAACCACAGCAACTAATGTCAATAACATTAAGCAAGGGTGAACCTTTTCTTTTGATGAGGAAAACAAACTTTCTGAATTTGATGGCAACATATTTTACTTAAGTTGCTACAGGGGCTTCAAAAGCCAGTTGGTAATTTTGCTTCCTTGCAAACTAGATGTTGGCTTGCAAATCTCAATTTGGATTGATTTCATCATGTAACAGTTATGTTTATGTTGTTATGTTTATGTACATGTATATGCTGTATGCTCAATAAACCTTTTTGAGCCTTTAACCATTTTATACATTTTGTCCCTCATCATAAACATACAACATCCTGGTCACCTTGGTTATTTCTTCTGCTGAAATGGAACATGATACTGTCCATCACATTATTTAAAGCCCATAATACATCATCAGACCTTTTCAGCACCTAAGGGCGTTCATCACGGCACCAACGATGTGCTTGCATGTTGTTAAGTGAAAGTAAAATCTTTCACTGTTTTATAACGTGTCATTCCCACTAGTGTCAGCAGAGGACACTCTGGGCCAAATTGAAATCCTGACCAGCCCGGTTTCTCACTCTTTTTCTTGAATAGAAGAAAACATAAAGTGTAGATCCTGAGGTACTCAAAATATTTTTTCTATGCCTTAATTTTGTATAATGCACCAACTTTAACCAAGCTGTGGTCCGTTTTCCAAAATGTAGCAACTTTTTATGAATTGCATTTGACACACCTTCTTTAGATAACTAGAGAAATGAGACATATTGTCGGGAAGTCTTGCGGTCTGCTGCGGGAAAGCCCGCTATAACGTATTAGCTGCTATTTGTGATGAATGTGCGCGGTGAAGGGCTTTCTGCAAAATCACTTCCAACAGTTCCTCCTCCCCCTCCTCTGTTTAGAAAGGAGAAACCACAACATATTGACAGTCTAGTCGATCTCTCTGCAGACTGTATTAGTCACACAGCGCGAGGAGCTGCTCACCCCACCAATCCAATGTTTACTTCACAAATGTACACGAGCAAGAGCCAATTCACCCGGTTGCCAATAGTAATCTGAAGCCAAGTTCAGCTGCAGCTGTTTACCGCTGAGGTGTCTTTATTGCTTCCCACCCAGATTTATGTGATGTTTTTACTCAGAACTGGGCATAACTTAAAACAAAGGTTAAAACGCTACCACATTTTAGTTTTAAACACAAACAAGCTATAAATGAACAACAACATCAGGCTTCCCTGCGTAACACATGCACAACGAGTCAAAACAGCAATCCCCTATTAAGTAAGGCTACACTACAACATACCAATAAAAAATCCTCCTGTCTTCAAGAAGTAATGACATACCGTAGGTTTTACATTATGCAACCACCTCCATTTCAGGTCATTGGCTGGCATTACCAACTGCCTTGAGTTATGTCACATTTCAAACAAGCCAATTTTCATGAAGGCAATAATTGAATAAATTGTGTCACCATGCTGCATTGAATTTTAAGTTAGCGTTAAAGTAAACTGATGGAGATTTCAAAACGTTTAACATGCTAATGAGTGTTAGCCTAGATGTATTTATAGTTGTTTCAGAGGGTTATATACAATCTGAAGGGTTGTCAGTTTAAATCCCAGCCCCCAGTCAATGTATCATTGTAACAGCTTGACACAGAAAATGCTATTTCTGCAGTGGGTAATCAAAGAATGGATTTGGATGAGAACCTATAACCTATTTAAATCTCAAACTGTGCTGACTTTAGTCACATCTCCATGGAGACGTACCCACTCCCGGTAAAGCTACAGTCATGTCATCGGAAAGGCACAAATATGCATTTACGATGTATGTCAAGAAAAAAATGCTTGTATTGATTTTATTTATTAGGTAAAATTCTACGCGGCTTTAAGCCGAGATAAACTCAAAATAATTTCTGTATTTTCAGCCAGACTCTGTAGTTTTTGGTTGTTTTTATAAATTTTGGACATTTTTGGGTAATAAGACGTTACTTGATAAAGTAACTTATTTTCTAATTAACAGTTTTGCAATGCAATCCCACTACATTACTCTAACCCTTGCCTACAAAGTAATCTAATTACAGCCAAGGATTACTTTAATAATCCAAGGCTGCTTTAGTGCAGTGTTTGTCATGTTCTGAGCCCACACCTTAAGTCACCCTGACACAGATGTGGAGGTCTGCACACGTCAAACCCTCCGCAGTGGCATTGTTTGAATCGACTCCTCGCTGTCATGGTAACAGGAGCTGAGGACGAGCGAGATACAAATGAGAGAGCGAGGAGGGGTGACCTGCATATGTTTGACACATGATTTCATAAGTTCATTGGATTCAAGTCAAGTATCAGCATGTTGTGCCACTGATCCATTTCCAAAACGTTGTGATGCTTCAAACTTTCTTACATAAAGAAAGGAAGTCAAACACATTTGCGTAATATGTAGGGCAAGTATTACTCAGACTAAAAAAAGCTGTACGTGCTTCGACTTAATCCACCAATTAACTCAAAACCTACTTTCATTAATTCCTAATCGAGATCTGGATCGGATGTTATAAATTCAAGGCTATTGGCAAAATCCACCATGTTTTTTTGCAACAGGCCTAGATATATACAGTTTGCAAATACATGATAATAATAATAAAACAAACAAGAGAGCTGCGAACTGTGTGAGAAAACATTTATGTGACTGAAGTATTTTACATTTTAGAGTCTTCATTGGTTTACAAATATGGCATGTGCAACAAATCCCACAATTATTTCCGGATTTGACGATATAATCACAAGCTCGGCTCTTCTTTCTTTCTTTAATCTTGTTGGCAGGTTACAAGAGCCTATCTTAGCAACTACACCACGTTCCAAATTATTATGCAAATTGTATTTCAGTACGATAAAGGTAAAAAAATAAATTGTGTTTCAGGGCTCTTTGAATCACTGACATCAATCTCAGATGCCTGGGATGATTAGTTGTCATTTAAGCCCGTTAAGGGAAAAACTAGTATTGAAAAAGGACGTTCCACATTATTAAGGATCTCTCTGCTGATGAAAAGCATGAAATAGTTGAATGCCTTGGACTAGGTATGAAAACCTTTGATAATTCATGAAAGATTAAGCAAAATCACTGATAAGAGATTTGTAGCAATTCAGAGCACACACGGGTTTGAGCAGATAAAGGCACAATGAGGCCGGTTTCTGCCAGACAAACACATTAGATTAAGAGAACAGCTGCTACAGCAAACAGGTATTTGAAGCTGGTGGTGCCTGTGGAGTCTCCCGAACATCAAGGTGTAGGACCCTCAAGAGGCAGTTGTGTATAAACCTTCTATCCGGCCTCCCCTAAACTTTAATTGAATGCTCATGAACAGAAACGGCTGCAGTGGCTCTGAAATACATGAAGACTCATTTTCAAACAGTCTTGTTCACTGATGAGTGCCGTGTAACCCTGGATGGTCAGATGGATGGAGAAGTGGATGGTTGGTGAATGGCCACCATGTCCCAACAAGGCTGTGACGTCAGCAAGGAGGGGGCGGAGTCATGTTTTGGCCTGGAACTTCTAGGGAGAGAGCTGGTCCCATTAGGCTCCCTGAAGGTGTGAAAATGACCTTTGAAAAATATGTGGAGTTTCTGACTGACCACTTTCTTCTATGCTACAAAAAGAAGTGCCGTGCTTTCCCGAACAAAATCATCTTCATCATGACAACGCACCATGTCCTGCTGTAAAGAATACCTCTGCATCATTGGCTGCTATAGGCATTAAAAGAGAGAAACTCATGATGTGGACCCCCTCCTCCCCTGACCTCAAACCTATTGAGAACCTTTGGAGCATCAACAAGCAAAACATTTATGAGGGGGGAGGCAGTTTTCGTCCAAACAGCAGCTCTGGGAGGCTATTCTGACAAAGAAATCCAAGCAGAAAGTCTCCAAAACCTCACAAGTTTAACTGATTCAAGAATTTTTAAGCTGCTATCAAATAAGAGGTCCTATGTTAAAATATAACTCGACCTGTTAAGATGTTTTTGATTGAAATAGCTTTTGATTTCAGTAAATATGACCTCGTAATGCTGCAAACTCAACACATGACTTTTTTCAGTTAATTACAAGCTTTAAAATGTATTGAAACTATGAGTTGCATAATAATTTGGAACGCAGTGTATGGGCCTTGGGTGGACGGTGTTGACAGTGGTGAGTTTCCATCACAGAGAAACCCAGTGACAGGTAATATTTGGTTTCACACCCTAAAGACTTGCCAGAGTTGAATTTATGTCCATCTCTGAAAGGGTCTGTTATAATTTTCTACTTAATTAACAGGACAACCTAAGGCATTAGCAAATGACCTCAAATGACCTCAAATGACCTCATTAAAACAAGTTTTAATAATAAGTGATATTTGCTATACCCTTTTGTCATGTAGCTAGTTTTTTAGTCGGAACCATATTCCTATTTTTAGCTTCACAAATATTTTATTGGTACAGCGCTCCAAGACACAGCGGCTTAGGGTATAATTGATCAGCTACAGTCGCTGCATTTCTCTTGCTTTGTGCTTTGATGTCTCCATTGATAAGTTGTACCAATTTGCTGCGGGATTAAAGCATTTGGAATAACACTGTTTTTTCTTTTTGCGAGGGTGAGACGCCATTGGGGTAAAACTATATCAAGTAGAAATGCATTTGTTTGTTTCAAGCTGCTCTAATCCTTGCAAAAACACACGCATTTAAAGTTAACCAAGCCAAGACGATATCTACAAATAGCGGATTTGGGTGTCAGTATTTCTGCCCAGTCCTTGTCCTTGGCTCGCCTCGGTCTTTTCACATGAGAGGATTAAACGCGCCTTCTCTCGTCCTCGCACCTTTCAACAGACCCGTTACCAAAGCTGTCACATAGAAATGGAAAAGCAGTATGTTTCAAAAGAGTATTGATTTGAGGCCAGAGGGATGTGGGTGTCCCTGAACGAAACATACAGAGATATATACTGTGCAAACCTATATGATCTCTCAGTATGTGGACTGTGTGTTCCTAGTATCTGTGTTTGCATATAATATAGGCATGTCCATTACACCTGGTGGTAACATATTGCCTGATTGATCGTCTTCTATGTCCTCGATTGACGTCATGCCTCCCATCCTCGCCTTGTTGTGTACATTTCCTTCTTTATGTCTTTAATTTGTTGCCTAACTGCTTCCAAACAAGCTTCTGAAACTTTTGTGGTTGGAAAATGACCTGTCTACTCGGTTTTGGTCAGGGCAGACAGCGTACAGCGCAGAAAAAACTGTTTTGCAGCTAGTCGCGGTAGCACATCAAACTCCGACACGTTGACAGGAGCTCAGAGCAGAGCAGATGAATGACAAATCCCAGCGGAAGCACAGGAGGGCAAATGCTGAGAATGACTGTGCATTTTGATCGAGCCAGAGATTCTTGAAAGAAACTTCAAACCTATGAGGCCGCAGTCGGGAAAGTTTCCTCGACTTTGGTGTTGTAGTGAAGTCGCCGTTTTTGAGTCTACAGTCCACATTATTCGAGTCATTCAACTTATTTAGGAATAGTCATATGAGACCAAGTAAAAGACCAATGTGCTTTAACATGCAAGTCCGAGTGTCGTGTGAGTGGCTGTTGTCACATAGTCTGAGTCTGAGTTGTCTTACTTCTTTTGCCTGCCGTGTTCAATCGACCCTGTGAGTTTTAAATTCCCTTTAAATACAAAACCAGGATGTGAAATCATGTTCATGACAGCAAGAGGTCTGCAATCCCAAGGACTTGAGACTTGTATCTATCCCAGTCCAAGTCTAAATCCTGTAGCGTGACCCACAAGTCCAGTCACTGCCCGGTCTACTACATCTCTGCTTTGGACCTTTTGTTGAACAATGAGGGACTGAAATTGCACAGAAAAGCTTGCACTTACTGTTTTAATGTGAACAATAATAGTCAGCAGTAAGTCCTGGGCAGGTCCACTACCGTGACTGACATGTTTGTCCACTCTCGACCCTGGAGTCTAGTTTGAATTGGCTGCTACTTGGTCTCATTTTTCACTCCTCTGCTTCCTGTCTCTGGACTAAACATCCCATCCTTGGCTTCACATCATTAGTCCACAGCTGTCGGCTCGAGCTGGTGGTCTGTCGAACCTCTGGGGAGACATTTGCAGTGCCGCTTCTTACACAGGGTCGAATCATTTTCAGAAGAAAAAAAAACAGCCGAATAAGGAAGACGAATAATCATCATGTTGCTCAATGTGTGACTCAGGCTCCTTCACATTTATGAGAGAGACATCCTTCACTGATGCACTGGGACAGGAGCGGTACATGGTTTGTGTTGGAGCAGATATAAAGTCTAATTAAATTCCTCCCGCTGCACATGTTTCCGACTGTGTTCAGGAGGTGACTGAGCCCAAGGCAGTCTGCACTCACTCTTTCCATCCTCAGCACCTTCAGACAGGGCCCTATTCATGGACCACTTTCCCCATCAGGGATGCATACTTTATGAGCATGCTAGGTTTTAAAGGCTATAAACTACCACATAGGTATGCTAACATCTCTCCACATGCCCACCAGATAATGTAAACCAGACTGTGCCAGTTTAAGTAGAACAATCATATACTCGAGCCATTATAATTTACTGCCCAATATTTACAATTATTGGCACACAAATTCATTCAGCTACATTTGTGCTTCACTGTAAAAAAAAAAAAAACGTTTTTAAATTAGTATTACATCAAACTGCTCAAAGAACACAGAGCTACTGTGCAAGTATACGCCTATGAAAGATATTTAAATTGCTGTGCCCAAAACTAATTCCTAACATCATGCAGCATTTCTTCAGGGCATTACAAGAACAAAACCGGCAATATTTCATGTGCAACATTAAAAGCGGTGACAGCAGAAGCGTTCATGTCTGCGCTCCTCACTCAGGGGGAGGACAGAGAGTGCAGACACCAGTGGAAAATGCTCCTCGCCGCTCTCTGGGCTGGGGTTGGGGAAGGTGGTCGTGGGCAGGGGGGGAGGCCTCAGCATGTCTGACATGTTTGTGGGGAGGCGCAGGCCACCACTGGCCCGGAGCGCAGGGCTGTGGTGGGCTGTTTGTCTGTGTGAAGCTGGCATGGCTCTGCTGCTGCATCTGTTCTCCATTAGGTCAGGGCGAGAGTATAAAGCAGGGAGCTGAGTGCGCTGGGAACACTCTTGAGTCCTGCGTGGTCATGGCTCTCACTCTGTGGCTAAGTGCGCTCTGTCTGCTGGCACATGCTCTACACTGCACCGGAGCGGAGCAGGGAGAACAGCCCGCAGGCATAAAGGTAAGAGAGACACACTTCACAGGACAAGGAGAGGAATACTGAGGCTTTTGTCTCAGGTGTACGAGTCCTGTTAGGTGTGCTTCTAATGCTCATGCAAGACTGGAATATTGGATTCAGAGACACGTTTTCAGGCACAAAAGAAAAAGGATACTGTTTTGTTGTTGTACAGCTTTACAGGTAGAACAGCTTGGCCAACATTATTGTTTTACTTGTGAGATTTGAGAAGTCTGAATGCAAGAGTCTGAGTGAAACAGTGTTCATTTATTGAATGTGTTATGGAAATCTAATTAGAGCTGAATATTGATTTAAGATGGAATAATTTACCAAGTATAGTAAATGTGAAATGCGTTATTTGGTTTTAGTTTGCTTTATTTGTAAACAATGATATCTTACGTAACACTGGAAGCTCAGTAGTGCAGTTAGAAGCCTTTTCTTGGACTGTACTTTGGGAAACGCCACTGTCCAGTTTTGTGGCGCCAAAAGCCCAGTCGTTTTCTTAACCTTTCCGACCCAGACAGACGTATAATTTCTATAAAAGAAACAAGTCTCATTGTGATGGTTTTTACAGCCATGATGCCCTAAAATATGCCCCGCATGGAACAAAATGCTCCAGCTCCTGTGTTGGCGTTTCATGTGGCTGCCGCCTGTTACACTTTAAACTTTGCGGTGGACATTTTTCGCTGCGGACAGTCCTCATGTTGTGTCCAAAGTCATCAAACCCATGTGGATGACGGCTTGAGCAGCTGCGAGGCTTAAGAGGCACGATTTTTCAACCGCACTTCGGCAGACGAAATGCTCCGGATTTCTGGTCCAGATGAGGCGAGTTTGTGCCACAGATGTGCACTTCTCCAGCAGTTATTTGTAAAGTAATTACAGCACGGGCCCAATTATAAGCTTCAAATGCGGCCTGGACTAACCAGCGCTCAAAGGACTGTTTCAAAGGCTTTCACTTTTACCCGCGTTTCCCACCGCCACGGTCACTCGCCTGTGTTTATAATGACATTGAACGCATTAAGTGGGCAATTTATGAGGATCTAGAACACACATTGGCAGCGAAAGAAATAGGATTCGATGAAGAACGTGTTTTATACTCTAAGCATGTGCGCTCATTAAAAGTAGAGTTTTATGAAGAGATAACAGCTGGAGTTTTCAAAGGAGTGACTTGTATTTAAAAGTTGTGACGCACGCAGATGACACCCAAACAGATGTTACTGCCGGCGTGTGAAGCAACTTATTAATGTGTGCTATTAAACCACACCACTGGCTTCAAATACAGTGTCTTCATCTGAAAGTTTGATAGTAATGGAAAACATGGGGAAAAGTTTGGTTATGTGCATTGTGTTGATAATTCAGTGTTTTCCACTAAAAATGACCTCAATAACCAGCCTAATCATTCTTTCCAATCCAAACCCTGGATAAATGTAATTGTGCCTGGAGGAAGGGCATGTAACAGAAAAGATAGAAATATCAATGGAAGGAATAGTCAATACGACATAGTCCAACCTATAAGATTCTCACTTCAGATATTGACTTGGTGAAAGTTAACCATGATTTTCCCTTCCCCAGTATGAAGACCACAAGCAGCAGAAGGCTCTACCTCTGACCAACAGCTTGGTATGTGTCACTATTTACTTCTCACCTCCACAGGATTACCCCGATCTCCCTCAATCCTCATAATGACTTTGGCGGTGTGTCATGGAAATAAGTGAAAATTGCTCTGCGCGCAGGCAGGACAGTGGCAAACAAGCGGAGAAATCTTGTGGGTTGAGGAAAGGAGGTGGTGGCCTTTGTCTGAACGTGCATATAACACTAAACACAATTATGTCAATCCATGTTAATGCAATACCTGGATGTTATGGATGGGGATAATAATACGATGCTGTGGTGACTAAGTTGTTATTTAGAGCTGATAGCAACCTATTCATTTCATGAATAGGTTGCTTTCACAACGCCCCAGAACATTAGGTCATATTTGAGATGAAGGGCAGGAGTCCATTTAACTCTATGGATGATTCACTGTTTTTGAAAAAATCTCAGAAAAGAAAATGTGCATACAACTGTAATGTATTTTATGTCCATAAACCTGCCATAGTTATCTTGTGGCCTAAATGTATTTCAGTTAACAACAATTACAACTGAGGGTATGCACTTACATAATGTTTATTCAAATTAGAGATCCCCATATTCTGAACCGAGACTCAAAACAAATATAAAATGTCATGACTCAACATTGACACTCTTTTGGCGTCTGTTGCTATTCTGAAGCACAAACCCCATACCATCTATTTTTGGTCTGAATAATGTCACCAAATTTCATCTTTATTCATTAACGCTGACAAAGACAACTCTATAAACTATCTTCCGTTTTTTGTTTGTTGTGGACAGGCCCATTCATCAAAAGCCATTTTCTGCCATAGGATTCTGGCCTGTCCTCCACTCAGTTGTACATTATAGCAGGCGTGCCCAAAGTGCGGTCCCTTGGCCAAATGCGGCCCTCAGACCAATTTTTGTTCGCCTTCAGGCACACATCACCACTCACCAGAGATGGTACTTTTCACTGCAGGTTTAATAATTCTACACTATTATAACATCAGTAACTAACATTTTAGTGTGAGTCAGAGCTGGGTTTGAGAAGCCTAACCGTGTGGTTGCATGGTTAAAATCTCTGCTAAATGCACCCAGTTGCAGGTTTTACTGCACTGACCACCAGGCTGTGGCCCTGGTGGTCTGGACACTATAGGATTCTTAGAATATTAGGTCACATGAATGCAACCTATTGCAAAGAAAACACTCCCAACATGAGGCAGTTATAGTCCTTTCGTATTATAGGGGAACGGAAATCACCAGTGAAGTTTTTGTTTCAGTTGATTGCATGAACAGATCTTTTTTTTAGCGTAATGGAGAAGAAGTAGCGATTTGTCATAGAACTCTGTAAACTGCTCTGTTTTTCTCTGTGCTGTCACTTATGTAACCAGCGGTGAAATATTAAGCCCTAGAGCCTTGTTATAAATTGACCGTAAAGTCTAATTGGCAAAGTGAAAGCTGTTGTTTCTCAAAGTGTCACTTCATCTGTTAGGAAAAAGAGAGATCGATGGCATTGGCTCGTTTATGCTCGAATCAATACAAAAGCTGGAAATTGATGAGATGGAGACTGAGAGACTGAAATGGCAATAATTTCACTATTTTTCAAAGAAGCAAGCAGAATATGAGAGCTGGGGTTTTCAAACATTGTTGTAAGTGCCACAGGTAGAACTACTGCGATTTTGGAATCATCTTAGGTTTAGAGTTCAGTAAATGTTTCCCGAAAGGAATAGACGTTTTTCAACATTTGGTTCAGACAATAGGCTTTACAATAGACTTTTCTTGTACGCATTGTGAAAAGTTTCAGGATCACTAACTTTCTTCCCCTGTGGTTGCGGTGGCGTGTCTCATCCTGCAGGCTTTGTTCAGAAGTAAGCGGCAGCTGGAGCGGAGGGGTCCCACCCACCTGAGTCAGTCCAGCCTGCCCGGTTCCGTGTCCGTCAGAGGCTTCCCAAACACCCTCATCCAGGTACGAGTCACAGTTAGTCACTGCTCATCGCACAGAGCCAGAGGCCAGAGGCAGACACGGAGTGGGAACTGTTGCTGGTGTCCCACCGTAGAAGTCATACTGTGTGGACGGAGTGTGATTCACAATGGTGTTTTGAGATAGGGAAAATACAATGACAAATGGCTTTTCAGAATGCATTGTCATCGCCAAACAAGATGTACAAAGTATTCTCGCCCCGTCTATTCATCCCTATGGTATTATAGTCAAGTACTTTAGAGTGCACAATATATTGCTGCAATATCAATCGACATATCCACATCGCAGGGAGCCACAATGTATCACAAACCCTGAAATGACAGAAATGCGGATAATTAAGTTTACTTTAGTTCTTGTTTTGGTTCAGTGTGTGTTTTTTTAAAGGAACGTACAATGTTGAAATGTTTTAGTATCGCAAATATCATATTATATATAAAATCGTAACTTTCTAAAGGTTAGGTTAAAGGTACACTGCGTAATATTTTGGACTATACTGTTGCTCGACCCAGAAACTGCTATTTTTGCAGTGGATAATCAAAGAATAGATCTGGATGAGGACCTAACATGTTTAACTCTCAATTCTACTGACTTTAGTCGACATCTCTATGGAGACGAGCTGGAGACGTACCCACTCCCTGTAAAGTTATAGTCATGTTTTAGCAGAGCTGAGCCGCTCACAGCAAAAGTTTGTTTGAGGTATTTTTCATGGTGAAAATATCTATCATAAAATAAATTCTTGCATTTCAATTTTGTTTATTGGGTGAAATCTTACGCGGTGTGGCTTTAAGGTCAAGGTCATAGGCTCATATTGTGCAGTCCTAATCGTGGGCAGTGAATGAAACCTTTAAAACAGCACAACTATTGATTACGAACTGAAGAATGGATCAGCTGTTGTTGTGTAGGGTCTAGCTTTTTAAGATAATTGTATCAAACTGCTAAACACTTCTATCAATTTTCTTCAGGCCTTTGGTATTGTGGGATCTACTCTAATCATCTGCCATCCCAAAGGGCTCATAATGATTTGGTGACCGCCAGCTGCTATCCAGGCTTAGATAACAAAGCTGTATGCTAATAAGCAAGTATAAAACCACTTATTTTTGGTGTTCATAATGCAGTTGCTTCTCCTGCTCATCTTGCAAGTCGGCATCACACGGTGTACGGAAATAGATGACACACTTGCATCACGAGCTAATTTCAGCTGCACTTATCCAACAATACAGTGCAGAAAGTTCTTAACACTTCAGTTATAAAGAAGCAAAAACCAGGGCCAGTTCAATGCCTTTACAGGTGTTATTATCAGGACGGGTATTGCACACTTCAAGGTAATTTACTGTTTAGGGAAATAAACCGAAAGGGAAGACGAACATCTAATACCAAAATGGTTCGGGGACTCCAAAGACAAAGCGTTCAACTGTGTCCTCTGTGTGTCTGCTGCTCCTCCTCAGGCTGACAGGAACAGGCGGCACCTGGTTCAAGTTGCCAACAAGAAAAAGTCCAAGCGCAAATCCCGCGTCGGCTCCTTCTCACTCCTCACCCACGACAAGTCCACCCCCCTGCAGGTGAGTCTCCATGGAAACGGCAGAGCGCAGCAGCAACAGGGGCGACGCGGACAGATGTGTGCAGCAGCAGCAGTTATGAGAGCAGGCATCTTGTATATGTTGGGTTCACGCTGAAATCTCAAATCGACAGAGAGGTCTCTAGAAAACAGATGCTCTGCTGACAACATGCTGTTCGTGTGTGATTGAATTATAACACGTTTTGACACAACTGACTCTAAGACAGTTTCACTTCGGCTCACTGCTTCTGACAGAACTTAAACGTTACGGATTAAAGTGATAAACTACTTGAAATGTAAAGTGGATCTTCCTTTGCTGATTCAATGACCTAGTTTTGTGGGGATTTCAGGTTATCAGAGCACGGAGACAGACGAGAGATGGACCTCCTAGAAGAGTGAACATCGATCGATCGGGGTCTTTCTCCGTCCTTGTAAGAAAGTTATATGCTTAATGCTACTTTACAGTGCACTGTTCTGTGCCCCGCAGTTTATGACGTGATTGCTTTTTTGTGCAGGGGGACCCCCAGAAAGAAGGCCAGACAGACAAGTCCAATTGATGGGCGAATACAACTTCTTACGTGCCTTAGAACGAAAGTGTGTTGGGATTTCCAAAATAATATTGTTTCATATACTTTATTACTTATAGCTAATAAGGACTTTTTATATATATATGTATATTTCTATTGTTCTTTCTCTGATGTTGTAGTCTTTTGTTGTAATGTATTCTTGTAGACTTTGAGGAGGAAGTGTATTTTTGGCATAAATCATTATTTTATTAGACTTCAATAAAAGGTTTCAGGTGAATCATTGTCGTAACAATCTTAAAATGAAAGCTGGTCTATGTCCATAATGGAAGTGAATAAGCTCAAACTTTCCTGCTCTTTTTCCAGAAGGACTCATTCCCACAGAAGGAGCTGCAAACTAATTCCTACATTAGTCTGAAGGGTTTTTTCTTCTTCTTTACTGCACTTAGGCCTGAATTACACAAAGCAAGTCTAACAGGTACTGTGCTGGCTGAGATGGCTGCTGAATAAACCAGCAGGAAGCCCGCGTTAATTCATTTACAATGCCCTGGCCAGAGACTTTCAGCATCTGTGTGAATAGAAAAGCTCTAATCCAGGCTTCTTTAATGCAGCCTATTTAAAAACCATGTCATACTTGATTAATTTGACTAAGGCCATGGTATTTTGTGATGTTTCTTAGTGACACAGTGGCACAAATGAGGTCTTTTGGACAGCTCTGTTGCCTGTGCGTTACGGCATACAGTAAAAGGCAGCTGATGTCAAAGTGACCCAGTGGTTTGCAGTCCTGTGCAGCAGATGAGCAGACGGGGCTGAGCCTGTGTAAGTGAATGGGATGAGTCACCGGCTCATCAAAGCTTGTGACGTAAACGTGCTCCAGCTCCAGCCTCATATTTCTCTGTTTATGGACAAACAGCGGAGACGGAGAAAATCACGCAGCGTAATGTTATTTATAAAACTGCCACTTCCCGGCAGCGCGTAATTGTTGCTTTTTTTTGTGGAAAGAGGAGGTGATGAGTGGGCAAGTGTTGGGTCTTCGCTCCTTTGACCCAATTATCAAATCATGGAGATTAGCAGGTTGTGAGTCTCTGTGGTGACAACCCGCCACGGGACGCCATTGTGTGATCTGGGGAAAAGAGCCATGTTTTCATAAATGCCATGATCTTATTGCTATATTCTGTGCAGAGGCAGCAGGGAGGATGGCACTGGGCTGTCATGATATCACACACATTGACATGACAGTTGCCGGTGGGACATCACTACCCTGGGGCAAAGCTTTCTCTGGGAAGTGACTGTCTGACAACCTGAGGGACCAGGGTGTCTCCTCGTAAACACATGGGGCATTGCTCCTCGCAGACAGACCAAAGATAGCGAAACATAGGAAACCCAGGCTCATTATGGACGTGATGTAAATGCTAAAGTAAGGTGCGCCTCTAATCTGAACATGCGTCACTGCGTGTGGTCAACACTAAGACAAGCCTGACTGCCTGCTTTTTCCAGTCCTCGTGGTCGCTTAAATGCTGCGTGGCATTGTTCCCACTGTGTCTAATGCCCCAGAACAAAGACGAAGATAACTACCCCTAATCTATATGGCTGTGGTAGGAACTAGTATGTTCTGGATTTTCCTCAAGAAGCGCAGACCAGTGTGTGTGTGCAGTTAGTGGCTTGGAGGAAAAAATATCTCGTCTCCAGAGCTAGAAACCACAGGGTAAGCTAAGTATTAGTTTCATGTTGACAGGACGATCTCATCCCAAAACATCAGGCGTGTGGGACAACAGGAGTAAACAAATTCGACATAAACTGAAGTAAGGCAGTAAGGCATAATCACTGTTTGAAATTATACATATATTTAAGATTAAGTTCAAAGCTTGATAAATTCAGCAAAGCACATAAAAACTATATCTCACCTGGGTCCAATGCCAAACTCTGTGCACTAACCCTTCTTTTTAAACTTCAACAATAGGGCGACAGTGGCACAGATGGTAGAGCGGGTCGTCTCATGATTGGAAGGTCGGGGGTTTCGAATCCCACCTCCTGAAAGTGCACATTGTCGTTGTGTCCTTGGGCAAGACACTTCACCCACATTGCCCCCAGTGTCTGCGTACATTGGTGTATGAATGAGAGTATGAATGGGTGAGTGGATCCTTGCTGTAAAGCGCTTTAATGTAGGTGGAAAAGCGCTATATAAGTTGAGACCATTTACCAATAGTAACTCATCAATGAACATGTGAAGCCTTTGTTCAAATGTAAACTACTGCGTGTACTATTACGTAACAAGACTCCAAACTTTGCCTCGGATATGATTTGTGTGATTGCCAGTCAGGACGAGGTGCTTTCTCCTCAGCATGCTCAGAGTGCTGCATGCCGTACTCCCCCGGTGTGCCTGGCCTCAGACTGTGCGTCCCTGCTTTCGGGCACCGTCTCTGGCTCTTTCCTCTTTCCTCTTCATCTGCCACGTCTCATCTCGTCAGGAGCAGGGAGTGGACTGTCCCTCGACACCTTCTCTCCTCTGAGGCCACACATCACCTCCCAAAAAGTGCCAGTCCAACTCAACCTGTCAGAACGGCTAAAGAGGAGCATCATTTAAGCCTGTGCGCGGGGAGACAATCCACAACTTCTTGGCGTCATCGTAGTGTCAAATCAATATTTCAACACGCTGACCTTTGAGTTGGAGAGGAGGCTTGTTTACGAGCCGATACGGAATGAATTGACTTTTGCTGTGACACAGCAAAGGAGGTTCACTTAAGAGATTCAGAGCATGTTGTACAATTAGACTGGCCTGAAAGGTTTTGTCAGCAGCTAATGATCATTTAGCAGCAGGCTAGGCTTTAATCTACAGGTTTGTCTTTAATCTACAGTTAAAAGCTACTTTTAACTTATTCAATGCACTCTATTGTTTAATAAGTAACATGTCTGCTTGTTAATGGTCTATTGTTATGATCTGGGCGTGTTTTATTAGCATAAAGATGGAACCAATAACAAAGTAAAAGCCCTCCATAGCACAAGTCTTGCCAGCTGTTAAATGATCTTTAATTGCTGACAAAGCCAGCGCAAATGATGGCTTGGAACCTTTGTCTACGATGGAATGTTCCTGTGAGATGGAGAGCATACACATAACTGGGTTTGGCGATATACAAATATAAAATCAAATCATATTGAAACATCATCTAGTAGGGGACATCGAGTAGGAGAGAGTACACAGCGACAAAAAAAACATTTTATGTTGAGCTGCTCATAAGGAGCATGTTTTTATTGTTGGCAACAATAAAATCCAAAATGTTCTATTGTAGAAATGGTTAAATCATCAACTGGACTGGGTTTTGGTAAAGCTGTGGACGTTTCACTTCTAGTCACATCACTCAACTAGCAGGTCTTTGTTCTGCTCTGCTGCTGAGTCAAGAGCAGAACAAAGACCTGCTAGTCTTATTTTGTCCACTCCAGTTTGGGTAATAGTGTCTTTTATGACCTAAAGAGCTAAGAAGAAGCTTCAGTGACTAGAAGCGAAACGTCCTCAACTTTACCAAAACCCAGTCCAGTTGATGATTTAACCTTTCCTAATGATGGATTCTCCCTGGATGAATGAGAGCCTTCACAAAATGTTATGTTATACCTTTAAGGTCCAGCGCTTTATTTGTCATTATACAATAGCTGTACAACACTATTTGTCCTCTGCATTTGACCCATCCTTTGATGCCACTGGGCCAACCTGAGGAGTGAGAAACCGCATTGTCACAGGAAAGAGTGAACTCTCAAGAGAAGCTTTACCTGATCATTTTCATCATGATAAAGAATAAATAAAGATATGGTTTTCCGTCTTATCAACCACCTCTTAACACAAGCTGAGCATCGTTTATGTCGGGTGTAGAATGGCAAAGGTTTTGAAAAAGAGGCCATGCCGAGTGGATGCAGGTGAAAAATACAGTTCGATTTGTTAGTAATTCATCTGCGTAGCTGTGAGGGTGATGGATGCCTGCTGAGTCATAGGAGCCAATCTCTGCTGCGCTCTGTACATTAAAGAAGAAAATATTGCTGAGTCTGACCCACTGCCACTGCCCACCGTACAGCTCCTGGAAAGCTGATTTATAAAGAAAGGAATAGTTCCTGACAGGCAAAAAATCTATTTCAAAGCTGGAGATTAGAATACTCAAGAACGAATAGGCAAAATGCAACATACATAACTTTCTTCGTCAACATGCTAAAGAACAAAACAACAACAAGATATTCATGGATGGATTAAGATTAATTTGATGGTAAGGTCAGTCAAGTGGAGTGGACAGGAAATGTCTCAGGGGAAGGAACAGGAGGCTGGCAGCAAACAAGAAGATGGTAAACTAATCAAAACAGTTTATACCTGGTCAAACTGAGGATATCTATGGCATATATGCATTCACAGAGGGTAACAGCTGCTTTTTGTTGCATTCAATCAACTCTGGTTGGGGCAATGGGGACAGGCAACTCAGCACATGAGAGAAACAACATGTGTTCTGTAAAAAATCGCATTCCTTAGACTTATAAATGAATGACTGTGACTGAAGTACTGAGCCTCTGGTTGCCATGATGTTTTATAACTCTTTATCAGCATGCCTCTTCATCTTTAAAAGTGCCATCCTCTCAAAATAAGTGTCTCCGTCTCAGAATTTCTGACAGAAGTATGATAAAGATCAGTTCAATAGAAAATGGAGCTTGAGGAGCGTAACCAAACAAATAGAAAATGTTCAGAAAATGTGCAGCTCAAAAACGTCCACACATTTATCAAAAAGTCCTGGGGGACAAAAGGCAAAGAGTGAATAATGTTTCATTTCAATCCTTCACTGCTCATCGTGGACTCAGAGTCTGGTTTCTCATTGAATAAAATAGTAGGCTACTTATAAAGACTGCAGCATACAGAACGGAAGACATATCTTGTAAGTGTAACAAATGACATATAATCATGGACCAGGGCTCAGCACCTGGGCATGGACCTTTTACTAGGTCTTCTATTGGAATAGAGCTGGATCACCGTCTACAGAGGCTAAAGACCGCCATCTTGTGGTAGTTGAAGCAAGTACAGCAACAATGAGATCTAAAGGTTGTTTATTTATGTTTTTGCTTTACCTCTTTTTATTTTCATTCACACGAGGCAGAGTCCAGTTGAGGATTTTTTTTTTTTTCAGTGGTGTTGTTTTACTTGGAGCAACACATTGTCTCTTTCCACTGCAGCATTCACCGTTTGTTGCACAAGTTTTTCATATTTTTCGTTCATTCGTGTTATTTTAGGATGGTAATCACTGCACTCATTTGTAAGTTTCCTTATGTCCTCAGTGAGCTTGTTTTTCTCCTGTATGATGCGGTTATATTTGAGCCACTGCACGTCCCTGGCCTTTTGGATCTTGACCACGGTGTCTTCTGCGGCAGTGATGGCATCGCTGTACTCATCCCTCTCCTTTTGGGCGTTTTTCAGCTCGTTTTCCAATTGTCGGTTTTGCATGTAAACCTCCGGCATCATATCAATACACTTATCATCGATCAGTCCCTTTTGAACCTTCTCATGCCACTCAGCCTGGAAGCAGTCCAGAGTATCAGTCATCCCCGCCTGAGACAGAAAACCGCGTAAAAAGTCAACCACAGCTTCCTTTTCACCCGCAGCATTTGCCCCTTTGACAGACAGAGCCTCGGTCTCCGCGTACAGCGCTCCAACATCAGCGTCTTCTTGCGGTTTTTCTGTCGCTTCCAAAGCGGTCTCCTCTTGTGATGACCCCCAGTCGTCTTCATAGATGTCCTCGTCAATTTCATCTGAAGTATCAACTTGCAAATCGGTTTTAATTCCACTTTCATCGCCCATTGTGTGTGTTTTGGGGACTCCACTTTGTCGTGGTTTGTAGCTCGTCGCTACGGCAACGGCGACAGTCAACGCGATACTTTACGAGATTTCCCTCTGCTCTCCCGTCAGCAAACAAATATGGCGGACTACAAGGAGGCGCCCTTGTCCACTCGGCCCAGAACTCTGGACCCAAACGACTATTTCAACCTCTCACCAGAAAAGAGACGGGCAGATGAAGAGAGGGCGGCACTGCGAGCAAATCTGAAGAGACAGTATCAATTGCAACTGAACAACCCGCTTAGAAATCAGCCCATTGTAAGTGGCTACATGCAAGCTAGCAATGTCACCATTAAGCTGTGTTGACTTCAAACGGTTTTAGCAGAATATAACTTGTAATGTATCTGTTATTTTATCAAAAACAAGATAGCCTAACCCTAAGTGCAGTTTGCTCATGTGACCTGCGTTGGATTTTTGTCCTAGCACTAGCTTTTCATGTAGCCTACATGACATATTTTTTGTTTTGGTCATTCATGCAGTATATAATATATATTATGATACCATACAGTCCAATTATTCTAACTCCATTGCATAGTTAGAATAAAAATACAGATAATGTTCGCTATCTACTGTATGTTTACATGGTTAACATTTTGTTGTCACACAGGATGATCCAGCGCTGTCTCGATGGGTGTTTGCCCGTGCCAACCCCTACTCGCACTTCCGGCCGACTTTCAAAACATCTCTGCTGGGGTTTGCGTTTGGAGTTTTTCCTCTGTTTGCTCTCTACTTCATCTTCAAAACAGACCGGGTGAGATAATGTCTTACACCTGACCTGACACTCCTGACCACCTTAATGTACCCATAGGCCCCTGGGCTTAAATAGAATTGTAGGCCCCCGCCTCCCCTCAGCGCAAACCCTAACTCCAACCTATAACCCTAACCCTAAATCCCACAAAAACCCCAACCCTGCTCCTCCTACATGTATCCCTCTGGGCCAGGTAGTGCGGGCCTACTCCAGGTACACACATGGGAGCGCAGCACAATCATCGCATACCACAAAGTGAAGTGATTGACATGAATATCCATTAACCACCTTTTTTTTTCTTAATTCTGATAGGCCCATGACTATCTACTATATCAGTAGATATAGTGGCAATATCTTATATCTTCCAACAACAGGTTATTACAAGGCCTCTCTGGGTTACCCTTGTGTAGGACTGTAACATATAGGATTTTCATTATTTTTTTTCAAAAAAAAAAGTTAAAGCATTAAAACGTCCGGGTTTATGAGAAATCCAAGATGGTTCACCGTTGAAGTAGGTCTGGAGATGTTTGCTATTTTCAGTAATTTAGTTCCAGTGCATTTGCTAAAAAACAAATCAAAAAAGAGAAAAGATTCCTGCTGCATTGTTTTTTTCACATTTTATTTGGTGGTACATTTGGTGTATCTTTTAACTTAGCCAAAACAAAATAGAATAGTGTCAAATAGGGACACAATATACCACAAAAAATATTATATTGCAGTATTAGGTGATGGAATATCCGTATTGCAAGAAGCCACAATATATCGTAAAATCACTGAAGTCTTCTATCTGTCTGAGAACGACACATTTTTTGTTAACTCAGCTGAAAGCCTAAAAGTGCATTGTGCATATGTTCAGTTTTAGTTATAATTTTAGCCTTGTTTTGGCCCTGATTTAGTGTTTTTGAAGTCTTGTTTGACTCCATTTGCTGACACTACTTGGAATTACTTACAATTAGTGTTTAAATTCAGTGGATCATAGGGTGTTTCAATGGTTTGGTAAAATACCACACGTTTTTTCATCATTGCACAGCCCGAGTGTCAAAGACTAAATGTAGGAAGATTTTTTTGTTGTAAAATAAAAGTTACTAGGTTTATGTCCCAACAGGGGCTTCCTTTCACATCCAGTTCAATTTCATTTTTGCTCCCCTATTGTCATGGAGATTCACCCTATAATTTCTGGCCACTCTAAACTTGATATAAAATGTTTCAATAGCCACGCTGCTCCTATCACGCTTGTATCACTGTGTGGTGTGGGATGATTGTTGAAAATAAGACTTGCTTATGAAACACACAGTTGAGAAAAATATCTTCTCAACTGAATCAGGTGATATTACGACAATGTTGCTATGGAAACTCTAATCCACAATGCTATGTGTGTTACAGGAGCGGAAAGAGGAGCTGATCAAGAGTGGGAAATGGGACCGCAGGCTCTGTCTGTCAAATTAAGCTGCTGTAAAAACTGCAACTTGTGTTCTATGTATGTAATGATTATACATTTAAAATAAAGTTCTATTGTGAATATGATGGATTTTTTTTGTAGCAAAATTGACAACAGCACTTTGTTAAAGGCAGGTACTTCGAAATATAAATCTCATGTTGGTAAAATTGACTTGACTAACGTAACATATTAGGACAACATATAAAATTAAACAACATATTATTGGATACAAATGGCTTTATTATATATTTGGCTTTAGTTTTACAAGGATGCATGCTTACATTGACATTTTTTCTTTCACTTTAAAAATGATATGTTTCCTCATCAAAAACATAGTTGTGTTTCATTAACGCATGCTTGAGTAATCCTGCACACTGTACTCAGTCTGTCTCCTTTACAAGACTTGAACTCCCTCTTCCACAAGCTGGTGTCTTCCTTCACCAAGAGTATTCTTCCTTGTGTTTAAGTCCATGCACGCTACCTTCATTTCAACGCTCAAATTACCTTCACTACAGAACCTCCGTGATAATAGCTTAGCTTTTTATTTTACCCCCCTGCCGTCAACAATCATGTTTGTTTGTGTGCACAAAACTTAAGGCGAAAGAATCATTCATAAGTTACCATTGTTAAGGCCTTGTGTATAAAAACAAAAATCCCTATTTTTAATGATAAAATGCAATACTTTCTGAAAAACAAATTGCTTCTTTACAGGAATCACTCAATGATAGACATGGTTAATGCCAGAAACACGTAATGTTACTTTAATACAGATCGTGATGGATTGGTCAAAAATAATTTATAATTATTAGAATTTTTTTTTGTATTTCTCTTGTTAGTCATTAAAGGGAATTAAAAACTTAAAACTCCTTAAATCTTTGCTCAGTTTCTTTGAGAAGGCACTAAATTGTTGATTCGGATGCGATTTCTCTCTACTTGTGGCTGGGTCTGAAGTTGGGATTGAAGTGGCTGCGTAGAGGTTCCCAGCACTGGTAGTAGGTCTTGTCCAGTCGTTGACAGGTCTCCAGTCCCCACTTAGTCACGGCCATACTGAAGGAGGACTCAAACATAAACGCCTGAAAAAACAACATCAATTTCAGACCACGGCTTCAAAGTGTCATCTTCAAAAAAAAGCTTTGTGTTCATTATTATTTTACCATTGTTCCTTCAGCGACTCGCTCAGGCTCCAGATCAGCCATGCTGTTCTTCTCGAAGCAGTATGCATCAGGGCCATGTGGGGTCATCATGCTGTGGAGACTGCCCCCTCCAGGCAAGAAACCCTCCTCTTTAGCCTCATAGTGGCCCTTGATCAATCCCATGAATTCACTCATGCAGTTACCTACAGTGGCAAGAGGGGGGAGCTGTTAGACAACACACCAGTGCAGACGCTCCTGCAAAGCCTACGCCAAATATGACAAGAAGACTGTATATAGCTGATAGCATGCAGATAACCTATGATCCCAAGTGGCCAATATATGTGATTATATGAATTTGTCATGTACCAAATTAAGAATCAATAACAAACACGTACCAATGTAACAGTGCAAAGCCTATAACACTAAAGATTATTGTTTATATTAAGTAAATGAGTGCATTCTCTTACGGTGGTAGTATGGAGGACGGAAGGTATTTTCCGCCACACCCCAGCGAGGGGGAAAGATGACAAAGTCAGCAATGGCAACACCAGGCTGAGTGGACTTGGCTGTCAGTACAGTGAAGATGGACGGGTCCTAGAGATTGACCATAATGAGAGGATTTGTTATTTATGTTATGAGTATATACACATTTAACTTCATGTGATATATTTACTGTATCTCACCGCATGATCAAAAGCCACGGCGTTGATGGCCATGAACTTCTCCAGGTGGTATTTGTAAGGCGTGTAGTTCCCGTGCCAGGCGACCACATTGAATGGAGAGAAATCCTATGAGCAGAACACAACACAAAACAAACATGACTAGTCTAACCAGGCAACGAACACAAATGATATTAAATTGAGGTTTTTACTGAAGAAAAGGAACAATGAATAATGTCTTTGTAATCTTAAATTCTCAGAGAAAGTACTTCTTGACATAAAGAGAAAAAATAGTGATAATGAAAAGGGTTGATTGTGAAAGAGGCTGCGCTTTTTTTCTTCTTCTTTTCATTCCCCTGTTCTTTGTGATTCACGGCTCCAGGTATTATGATGTAATTGGCTTCCCAATCAAACTTTCCCAAACTTTGAGCATTTTGACGCGCGCAGTAGCACAGTTATCGGGGAGATAGCGGGCGCGGTAACAGTAGGTGCAGAGATATTTCTTTATCTTTGATTGTTAAAACCACAGCAATTTTATATAGCTTCTCTGTTCTGATAATGTCACTGTGAAAAAGACATTCAACGGCGGCTCTGAAATCAATATAGTTCATTACAACTCGAGCTGCCTTTTCAGTGACCTCCATGTTCTTTACACACTCAGACACACACAGATAGACACACATTGTGGAAGAATACAGACCAACTTTCTCTCAAATAAAGCCGTATATTAACATATACTTTAGTTAAATCAATATGATCAATGTGTCTATTATTCTTCCAAATACAAGAAAGCCATGTAACTGTCTATTGTGAAGATTGTACGCTGTCTACTGTGGTAACCTGAAGCCCATTAATCATTAAAATGAGAATATGTAGATATATATAGAGGTGGGCAATGTGTCTTATAATTTATATAATTATTTTCTTAGAGCCTAAATCACAATATTTATCAGGCATCATATGCACTAACTACATTGTTATTGCCTTAGACGGCAACTAAAGACATATGCTTCTTCTGAATGTTCACACTTCTTTGTAATAGGTTAAATCCCCTGTCACTCACTCAAAGCCTGATGGAGAGCGGCCAAAAGGAGAAGTGGGACGTGAAGAAGTGTACTGTTTATATTTAAGAATAGGGCTAGATTAAACTAAAAAAATAAAATGAAATAAAAGAATCGCAATATGTTGATTTTTCTTGACTGCGAGATCATCACAAGGATTTGTTAGTGCCTTAGCACTTAAAGCAGAACTAAGCAACGTGTTTACCTTGTTAAATCCTTTTTGTAGTTCCCCTGGGGGTAATACAAGCGTTAATGGGCTGATTGGGTGGTCTTGCAACTTCACTGCCTCCGGGTCGGTAGTGCAATACACACTAATAGAATCATGAAGACGAAGCTAACAGGCTAACGGGCAAAGCTAACTGTGGGCTAGCGCCACTTTAGCAGTATTTACAGCCAAGTTTGAGTGAAAAAACAAATCTCCATAGTGTAATTGAGTAGTGGCACAATGCATCCCTCTTTCCCTTTGTCTTTGCTGTCTTCATAGTATTTTACTTGGACAATTAACAAGTAAAAAAAAATGCTTATGCTTAAGTTACTTACTTCTGCTTTAAAGTTCACAGTAATTTGTACTACACTGCTAAGTAAACCAAATTAGGTTAATTGGGCCTTCTGACGGCGATGACAATATGTTATATCAGAAGACCTCATTTTTATCTATTTGTTTATGTGGTTGGGACAGGGACGACTAAAAGCAAATTATGGATACATTTGTGTCAAAAGATATTGTCACCGCTGAGTAAACGTTGAAATGAATGGATATTAGTGCGTGATGTACTCCTACAATAATGGACGCACTATGCTTGAGCTGTAGCTGTCCACGACTTCAACATGGAAATAAGTGTAACGCCTGAATGTGTGAATGGAATTGTAAAGCTATTGTCCTGCTAAATAACTCCAGCCCACAGAGAAGGCAATCTTCTCAAAACTATAGAAACTGCACAATTTGATTAATACTGACAGGGACAAAGAAAGAGCGCTTGCACTTGCACACATACGAACACATACGCACACAAAACACAAACATATTGGTCCAGTCAAGCAAATAATAAGTTAATTTGAGCAATTTCAGAGCTCAGCGGGGGAACACAACAGCAGGAGCGGCAGCATCTTCCCTAAAATGAAGTCCCACATCTTATTTTCTTGCATGTTACCCCTCTAGCCTGAACATTAACGCACTGAAAGAAGAGGACAGGCTGACAAAACAGTGTTGGGTGCAACCGATAGTTTGCAGTGTTTGACCCCTGACCTACCCACGAGCAGGTAAATGGCTTAGTTTTGCTTGGGGGAAAAGAATCTTGCCTAATCATTGTTATCGCAAATCACGTAAGGCAATATTTGTATCGCAAGAAGCTACAAAATAACTGAGGTGATTGAGGCTAAAACAGCCGAAAACAATAATGCATGGTGACTTCAAAATGTAGAAAAAGTGTGGTTTTAGCCATGATTTTCCTAATGTACTTCCCCTTCAGCACAGGTTTAGTCTAGATTTTGTGCAGAGTGACACGTCTTCCAATTGTACGCGGCCCCTTACTTTCCCATATCTTTTATTAATGCCCTCGTACAAACCGCCTGTCACACATTATGTCCCCGATCCAATTACGCACCCAACAGGACATTCAGAAAAGGGGGAGGATCATGCACAAATTAATGCTTTACACCAGGAAGTTTTTTTCCCCTTCTTCACAGGTACACCGCATGTAACTCCAGAAGGTCTTAACTAATTACGAGTGATTAAAGCTCATAAGGGAGCCGGAGCGGAAACACATCTCCACACTTCGATATTAAATCATCAGGGAGGGCAATCCAATCGAGGGGAACGGCTAATGGATCACACGCGCCACTTGGACGGCTTCCTGTTAGTCATTGTCATTGCGGTGTTTACTGAAGCAAAAACAAACTTAACAACGGGGTAATAGGCCAAGCACGCCATATGTGTCAGCGCCCGTCTCTGTGTGTCTGCGTGTGATAATTGAGATGAGAGAAATACAGAATAAGAACCTGTTGGCAGGAGAAGAGCTTTCCTTGGTACTTGTTGATGACGGTGTAGCCGGTATGCACTGTGCGGTCCTCGTACCAAGCAGCCGGGCACAGGAAGTCGCGGGGGTTTGCCAGGCCATTCGCTCCTGTGGTAATAGTAACAATACATTGATCTTATTTTCTGAATCCTCTCCCTTCCCCCTCTCTACTCACTATGACAAATAGGAATATAAGGACAACATGAACTGGAGAGAACTACGATGGGTTCAACCAGTATTCATATCCATCTATTTATTCCTGTGATCGCCAATAGCAGAGCCCCCACTTGGTCCTCAGTCAGTCCAAAGCAGGTATTATGAAGTAGTTTGTTTTCTGCCTTAGGTCATAAATTACAATGAACATGCTCCAGTGTATGTTCATAAATACAGTAGTCATGTTTATCAAAATAAAGCCTCAATCCAAGCAGAACATGCATTATTCCATAACACAACACACTTTATAAATGTTCAAAAAAGGGCAATGATTGAGAGCAATTGGAATTTGTCGACAATTGCTATATATATATAAAAACTTTCTGAAGCCTCTGTGGATTCAAACCACCTCTTTCCAGTTTTTAGACAACTTCTTCCTCGAAAAGTTCTGCAGCTCATGGTAAAGCGTGACGCCATACAGTATTTCAGTGCATTCACAAAAATCTATATCGGAAAATGTGTGAATTGATCCAGGAAATAACAGTGATTGTACAGAAAAGACTTAGCAAACTCTTTCAAACACCATTAAGTATACGCACCGATGGGTCCCAGGTCAGGCAGTTCAAAATGCGCCCCGTACACTTCCAGTATATAACCACGGGTTTCTCCGTAGACGTCCACAGTGAAGCGCATCCCTTGCTGCAAAGTGAAGATTGAGAATGTAGGTAAAGCCACAAAATACACAGTTGTTATGTATAAAATAGGGGGCGCGATGATGCTGAGTTGACCCGAGTCCATTTAATATGTGCTTGAGAAGTGACACACTCTGCAGTCACAAACTGTAATGGCCAGTCATTCTGTATCTATAGCCTATTTCTATAGTCTCTTTATTTTAGGGGCGAGTTAGGGAGAAGTAGTAATGTCTTTCTAAATATCGTAAGATAGCAAAACGCACTCACCTGGATGACACAGATCTCGTTCGGCTCGACCATCATCTTTCCAAACTCCGTGGTGATCAGAAGATTGCCCTGCTGCGGGACTACAGAGACAAAAAGAGGCTTAGGGAAAAGTGGGAAGGCGAGGTACGCTTTCATTGTTTTGGAGATAGGTGAAAATAAAAACATCAGCGACGCTCACCGATCAAAAAGTCTCCATCTGAGTTGTTGAAGCACCTAAAAGATGAGAAATCCAAATGAGGACAGGAACCTCATATGAAAATATACTTCAAGCGTGATTGTGTGTACCTGTCTGTCATGGAAGTGTTACAGGTGTACATATGAATGCCGATGCCGTTGCGAGATTTGGCATCGCCAGCACCGCAAATCGTGTTGAGACCCTGCAAAATAACAACAGACAATATTTGAGAAGTG
This sequence comes from Gobius niger, assembly GCF_951799975.1. Classification (NCBI taxonomy): domain Eukaryota; kingdom Metazoa; phylum Chordata; class Actinopteri; order Gobiiformes; family Gobiidae; genus Gobius; species Gobius niger. Next base: position 14,785,977 of record NC_136869.1, read on the forward strand.
GAAAGCTAAAAAGAAATGTAAAAAAGACAAAACCATACCGCCACAAAGTCCACTTTCTTGTCCAAAGATTTAGGGATAGTGAATGGGAGCCACCTCAGCTGTGTAAGAAATGCATATTTATTATGTAACAGCATCTCAATAAAACAATGCTATCAAGCCTTGTATTATTATCAGCTGCTGCATAATACACAGCCGCATATGCATCAAACAGCAGCGCTCTGTTGTGATTAGGCTGATGTGTGGATTCATCATTTTGTGTCAGGCTACTTAATCTTTCTCTCAGAACTAGGGAGCAATACAAACTGCATTAATTGTGTTGGAAGACCACAAGGGCTTTGATTAGGGGAAAACCATGAAAACTCCACTTAGCTGCACCTTTGACAAACCCACTTGTCCATTTATTAGTCACACAGTATAGTCTTGTACTCAATATAGTCAAATGTTCTTAATGTTCTTCTCTTCGTTTAACTTGTGGTTTTATCATCTCTCTTCATTCAAAAATACTCTGAACATTTTGTCCTCAGAGTGTGTTAATGATTTTAACACATTCTGAGGACAAAATGTTCATTTGCTTCTGAACATATTGCAGAACTAGAACACGCCACATTGATGGACATAATTCTAACATCACTATAAAGTAGTTATACCTTTTTGACTTATAGGTGTATATGATAAATACCTGGTTAGGATCAGGCTCCACCTCGTCCCAGCTCTCAGTAATGTTTCCACAGTACACAGGAGTAAACGGCTTGTGTTTGACAGATGGAAGAATCCTATACAGCCAACTGCAGAAGGAAAAACAAACAAACAAACAAACGATTAAGATTGTGAGACAACTGTGATCAGTTTTTGATCGAATAATGCTTACCTTCTCTTATTGTTCGGCCTTGGACAGGTGAAGGCGGAGCCAGAGAGCTGCTCAGCGTAGAGGCCATACGGGCACACCTGAGGATTGTTCTGGACAGAAGCAGAAACATTAGTGTAAATAATTCATCAACTGCCTTTGGTATTTGGTGGGGCTGCACAATATTGTACCTAAATGTCCTTAATCGAAAACCTACATTGTGGATATAATCCTTATTGCATTTAGCTTCTTATGCTTGATTTAGCCTTATGTTAAACTTACACTACAGTAAAATGTGCTGCTCTGAGCAAGTGCATCAGAATTTGAGTCACCTGTCCATCTGGCAATGCCCCGGGACAGCGAGGGTCTTCAGAGGAGAACTCATTCCCAAAACCGCTCATGTACTGGAAAAGACAGACACTTGTCAGACACACAAGTTCAAAATGAAAAATAAAGTGCTCCATGGAGCTTCATTGTGATGCATGATAAATGTGCTCATGCTGGTGATAATTAAATTTGAGGCTTGTCATTACCGCTGGTCTTTTTCCTAATTGTTGTCATATTGATTCACATTAGATACATGATGATACAAACTGTGGTGATGCGGGATGTACCACCTCCCTCTGATCCATTAGCTAGTGTTATTATTATAAGACAATTATTTTTATTTGTTTTGATCAATACTACATTCATATTGTGCTGTCTTTGTGCTTTATTATATAAAATTATTGTTAGTTTAGTGTTTTAGGACCACAGAGTCTTGCTGAGTCATTGTGGGACGGCAGCAGCTAAGACATGGATGTTTTCCACATGTTGTGGTCACGTTTATGTACATGCCTATGTAGCAACTTTTAGCACAACACCAAAATAAAGGTTGGGGTGGCCATGCAACTGCGCACAGAACATTAAAAAGCATCCGACACCTTACATTAGCACATTTATCTACTGAACACGGACATAATATGAGTCTCGTGTGGAGTCTGGAGTCACATCTGGGCCGCTGCTGAATGCTGCTCTCTGATTGGACAGAGGCAGCGCCACCCTTCAGTCAGCGCTCAGCTGTACTTAAAGATACTTTTACGCGCGGCACACAGTTGTGGCAAACTTCAGCAACATTTCTCATCGCGTTTGCATTGTGCATGGCATATGTTCAAGACACCATGATCAACGTTGTCTTGCCCATAGAGCGTCACATTAGCCTTTTAAACAGACATGTCAGTAGGTTTGGATTTGGTGATTAAGATACACAGAATAAAGACATCTAATATTTAAAGCCTATTTACTTTACTGTCGTCTTACCTTAAGAGAAGCCATCGTGTCCGCACTCCGATGTCTGAACAACTTTAGGTCTGTTAATCCTTGACTAGGACCGGTGTGTAGTCGTTGCTCAGATGCTGAAAAGCGCGTGGAGGAGTGCACTGAGAGGAGAAAGGGGCAGGATATATACGCTTTCTCAATCTGGGTTCAATTAAGCCTGGACCGGGTCAGTGACGCAGCAGCAGAGGCTACAGGGCAAGCCGGCGGCCGAAAACCATGCAAACAACAACTAAAGTCAATGCCAAAAGAAACAGGAGAACGAATACATTAAAGAGAGAGCAGCAAAGGTAAAAGGCACGATCCTCACGCTCTTAGGGGCTAGCCTGTTGGCGCACTATCCAGTAGCTAATGTCCAGGCTTAAAGAAGCTGCAGGCTCAATATTAAGCATCTTTCCAATGAAATGAGACAAAGTGTATTAATTTCATACGTATAAATTGTGCGTGTCCAAAACCTTTAGTTGCTGACTGAAGGGACAGGTCTACTAGTCCTAGTATCTGGTAAAAGTCCATTGCAGTTTGTGGTGACCTCAGATGGACTCTTGTGCAAACGCAAACATATCTTCGAGCATTTCCTCACGTCCTGGAAACCCCCACATCTGTGCTAAAATGAATTCTAAAGTCCAGATTTGTTTTTAATATAAAAACTATTAAAACCAAGGAAATGAAAAGTTCAGATTTATTCAGAAAATAAATGAGGAAATCCTCATCCCAACTACGCATTATGAATACTCAAACACAGGCCCATACTCTACAGTGGCCTGAAGGGGAAGGGAGGGGGCAGGGGGATGCACATTTAAATCAATCACTTTATACAGCTTTGGGCGGTGGAGGAAGTTAGTTGGGCTGTCTGTGTGGCTACAATATAAAATATGTACATAAAAAGTAACAAGGCAAATGGTTTTCCCATATGTTTAATGCTACTCCTGTCTGAAATTATTGGCTAATATGGTTTGAACTTGAAATCAAAACATAAATGTTGCCATTAGCTGGAATGTACCAGAGTTAGCCTTAGGTTAAGTTACATTTTCTGTCTCTTAGATGGGCAACATACATAAGACAGGAGAAAATTCACTGGACAAAGGATTGGCCAAAGTAAAACACACAGACGTGTACAGTGTTTTCAAATACAGTAAACTACCCCTACTCCCTCCCCCATATACAGCCAGACAAGACAGCTTAAACAATACTAGTCCAAAGCCAGCGCCTTGAGGAATGCAGACCAATGAGTCATCAAGGAGGTACAAATCATATATTTTTATTTAAGTAAGACACCGACTTTAATTCTGCATTATGTATTCTTTAACAGCGTGAGATTCACCACTGAAGCGGAAGATTAATGTTTCTAGTTCTTGAAATAACATTAAATGGAAGAGGTAACACCAATGAAGAAACCTGTCTAGCAATCCTTCAGATCATGAGGAGCTTGATCTACTGTACCTACCTAGGATTTAAACCATTGTAAATGTTTCTTATAGGTTGATGAGGAAACTGGAGCATCCAGAGGAAACCCACTCACAGGAAAACCATCAAAGGCCCCAACCAGGGACGTTCTTGCTGTGAGGTAAGACCATAAGACTCATGCACCATACCAAGTACCACCAATAAGGAAAAAGTTATCAGTGAACTATGAATCTAGTTTGAATCTGTTGGACACTATAAATATAATATCGTCTTTTGATGATGCTGTTACTAACGCTTAACTCACATGAGTGTAGATGATGCATGATTAATTGAATTCTAATAAAATTCAGATGATGCTGCACTGGTGAGGCGAGCATCCTCCCTGACTTGAACAACAGCAAGGCCTCCTGAAAGGCCCATATACATTACCCCAAATTTATTCAGTTCATTTTCCCAAATAGCCGGTCAAACGAGGGGTACCTAATGTCCCCCATGCAGCATGTATCAAAAAGAATCAATTTCACCTCCTCACTTTTGCCTCGCTTCCTTCTTGTCTATTTCTTTTCTTTTTGGGGAGGCGCAGGGGAAGGCTAAATGATGGCAATTCTCATAGCGAGGCGCAAATAAACTCGCGGCAGCAGAAGTAACTGTTCTCCGCTGAGGCGTGCATCCAGGCCCGGGCCCCCTGCTGGCAGACAGTCAGGGTGCTGTGCCAGAGACGAGAAAGCCCAATGGCAGGAAAATATCACGTCCCACTCCCCGGAAATTGATCTGCTCCTTGTACGGAGGCAGAAAATGAGCGATTTTAATTTCGTGGCTGAGTCTGATGATAGAATTCTAGAGTATTTGGGTTCAATCGGGATGGGTGTTTTGGGAAATGCGGGGCGCTGGGATGTTGTTGTCGCCTGTCGCTGTTGTTTCTATGCATGAGTAAGTGGGCCGTAAATGCTTTGTTATTAGATGCCTGCTGAACCCAATGACTTGATGGTAAATGATACACTCACCTGGCACAGTCTACATATGCATAAACAGTCTCCTTCTCTATCGCCTCTGCACACAGATGACATCATTAGGCCTTTTTTTTTTTTTACAGCATATAAAAGCACACACTTATCATGTAAAATCAATGTACGACTATATCAATGTCTTCCCACGTTAGGGTCACTTCGTTCATTCAGAAAAAAGGGTTATTCGCATCATCAGGTGTGGCGTGAAAATAGGATTCTACTTTTGGGCCAAGCTTTTCAAACTTCCATTGCTACTATCACAATGCAAAATATGAAGAGTAAGAGGAAAGTAAGAGGAATCTGAAAACTAATGACACACTAGTGAGTGACGCTCAGGTCTATTACTGTTTGGCCCTGTTTTGTTCAAATTGTGAATAAACAAAGACAAAACTGTTACACACACTCTAGCCTTCAAAATAGGATTGTAGGTCATCATTGTTGCTTTTATTTGATAACCGTAGCTCACACAATGGACGGTATAATGTGTATCATGTCATCGTTTGATCATTTTGTCTTCTGTAGCTTCTACTTGTGAATGGCTGAAGCATCAGAGCAACGACAGGCCTCTGATGAAGAACATACACAGCAAAGGTGCATTTATTCTACTATTCTCTCACGTGGGATGCTTAGATTATTAATCACATCATCCTTACTCACTTTTTTGTTCTTGAAAATAAAATTAAAACTGTGGGATTAATTGGAATTGTAAAGGGCTCTGTGTCATAATGTCCAGCCAATAGGGGTCAGTAATGCAACACATTTGTTTGAGTGGTTTCCATGATATGTTTTGTTCTTCCGAGGAATCTTAGATTGAATATTGGATTGGATTTTGAACTAGGGATGTAAAAATTAAAGCAATAATTAGCACATTAATCATGAATTAATCGCATCCTACGTTTTGACCAAACACTCTCCTGTGTCTGAGCACACATGACCTGAAATACAAAGCATTTGTATTAACTACATACAGTGAGGGACTTCCAACCTTTTTACCAGCAACAGAGCTACTAATGCATCAAAGAGGATTGTCTAATTATGCTGTTTCAATGAAAATGACTTAAATGTTGTCCTTATACTCTACCATATGTATCTAAAAGTTTGTTGATTCTGTTAAAAATGTTCAAGCGCCTGTAGAAATGTTGAAAGCTTTGGACGAGCGACCAAGAAAGGGCTGGAGAGCGACTGGTTGGAGATCCCTGTTATAAGCTTTTCCTATAGAATAATGAAACTGTGAATATTTGGTGAATAAAATATGAGCAAATGCTTTATATTTTAGTGTTTTATGTCGGCCAAATATTAATAATGAATATAATTAGAATAGAGTAGATTAGAGTAGAATAGAATAGAATAGAATAGAATAGAATAGAATAGAATAGAATAGAATAGAATAGAATAGAATAGAATAGAATAGAAAAACTTTATTGTCTACCATGCACAATGATGGCAGAAATGTACCTTTGGTTTTGGCTCACACATTCAACACATTTGCCCAACAATGTAATAAAAATACATAATACATTTAAGTCCATTATAAAACCAGTTCATTGCAGACGCAGCAGGAGATTCACTTCATCAAAAGAAAAGGAACAGAACAGACTGAACGACATTAGCGGTTACAACTTATTCAGCTCCTTGATGGCAAAGGGCACAAAAGAATTCCTGTACACACTTTTCTTCGCACAAGGAACTCTGTATCTCTGCCGTGATGGAAGGAGCTCAGAGTGATGGGACAGTGGATGGCTATCGTCATCTGTGATCTTACGACAGACACGATGCACATAGAGAAAAATGTGCTGCGATTAATCACGCTTAATCAAATTTCAACGCGATTAATTTTACAGCACTATTTCGAACCTCCCAAGTACAAATATTACGTTTTTCAGCTTTTTTGTTGTTGTGGCCAGCTCCAAACAAGGCTTATAACACATCTAATCTAAGGCTAAACCAGTTGTTAAAGGGTTGGTGGTGGTCGAAGGGGCCGTTGGTGCTGACTGGCAGCTACTCTTACATCTGTCAACCTCACGGCAAAAAAAATCCAATGTAAATGTATTGTATTTTCTTTTATTTGAAGCCACAGTTGCAAAAAAGTGATGGATGCAATATTGTTAGGATTAAATTAGCCATTGCACCTGCGAGAACCCCTACACCGCCATAAGAAACTGTGCTTATATTCCCCTGTAAACTATGTTGAGAGGAAAACAATTGCCTGAACTCTGTGTTGTACTTCTGAACTGTAACAGCCCACATCAGAAGAGAAGGGCACTTTTGATTAAATTAATTAGGCGGTAGCAAGTAGCGGCAACTAATTAGCATGGGTTTACACACTTCTGTGCTCTTGTTTCTCTTAAGTAATGAGATTCTTCCATCTTCCCTTTATTCTCCTTTCAGCAGCTGTCAGGCAGTCACTTCCAGACACAAAGCAACAAAACTATTACATGAATATATATAGACATTCAAAAAATTGGCCTTTTATAGCTTTCAAAGCTATTACCTGACAAGATGTGTGGCCATTTGTTGGCTGTCTATGTTTTTGCTATGTGCCAGTGCATTGCAACTATAGCCTATGTACAAGTTGCTTTGAAGGACATTGTGTGCATTGCAGTTGGGCTCCACCTGACCCGTCTAATATCTCACTGACAGATAACAGCTGTATTTAGGTGTCAGACAACAAAATGGCTTTCTTGTAATTCTTGTATTTTTGTAATTGCTGCCTTGTAACATAGCAGTGCGGCTTAATGCTAAATGGCTGCTGACACGAGCCATTTCCACGCACACATTTGACAGGTCCATTTAACGCTGATTAGATTTGCAAGGACGTGGTAGTGTACCCTGTCCTCTGAGTATCTCCTGGATCCCCTATCCATCTCCGTAATGCTATGCAAATGGTTTAATACGAAGATAAAGACCGTCACAGATCTCCACGCTCCCCTGGTTCACAGCCCCGCGTTTCCAGGACGATAGCTCTAACGAGGAGGGCACTATTTGGGAGTCATTTAACGTTGGCCCCTCTGACACGCGCCCGCTCGCCTCCACCGCCACCCGCCACCGCTTCGGCCATTAAAGAGCCTCTTGCACACCCACACCGAGACACACAAGGCACCGCAGACGCCTTTTAGCGGCAGCTCCCAGTTTCTTACACATCACAGTGTCACAGAATAGAAAATTACACTCTCCTCCCACAGAGAAAATTGCTTTGGAATTGCTTGGTTATAAAGATGTGCTTTAAAGAGAGGGGGTGCATGCAATAAAGCAGGACACACACAAACACAATTACTTAAGCACTCCAAGGACAATTCTTACAAGTTAATCAGAGGATTTACCAATTATTGATGTCAAAGGGATTTGGTTGCTGCTTATTTCACGTACAGTACGGTGTTTTGGGGATTTGTAGACTCTTCTTATGCGAATTTTCACATTCTAGGTTGGACGCTAAATGGAAATACCTGATGCAAAGTGATGTCTTCCAGCACAACAATGCCCCCATCAATAGGGCGCTGGAGGTCGGCGAGGCGTTTAGTATGAAAATGATGTGAGTTGTTTGCTGTGGCCTTTGCAGGACCCACCTCTTCACCCAACATCTATAATAGATTTGAATAGAAATGTTGGAAAAGAACATCATCGCAACCACATACAAGAAATATCAAGATTGTCAGATGGAAAACCTTGATTATATCGAAAGCAGCGTAGTTTTATCTCATGTGGATTAAAGCAAACAAACACACACACATGTAAGAAAACAACAACATAATGCTAATTTTTCACATAGGGGGGAAAAAAAGAAAAAAGAATGGAGCATGTAAAGTTGAAACTATTCGTTGTTGTCACAATTCTTCACAGGGACACGTTTAGAAGCATGTTTCACAACTTTCAGGGGAGCAAAATGGAGCATTACTGTCATGTTAATCCTAACAATAACAATAACTGACCTTGCCAGTTCACGATTGAGGAAAAAAATGCTTTGAGCGCAGTGGCCTTTTTCCACAAAATGTCAGCTTTTATATGATAGCGAGGACAAAGCTAATTTCATTCAACTACTAGAACAAAAAATTAGGTACAGGGGCTTTGAACTATTGTTACTGATATGTACTTAGACATAACCAACTATGCTTTTTCACCCTCTTGTCTGAAAGATATATTTCCTAGTGTAAGATGGCATCTGACATCTTCATGCATCTTTGTGCCCGTCACTTTCAAAACCAGTTGCCTTTGGATGTCTGATCTGTATGCATCCACAAAACATAGCACAGCCAGGTAGATGGACATACTGGGGCTCAAATATGACGAAAACGGTCACGTAGTCGGTTGAACCGCGCCACCAGCACCTCAGACACCTCATCACAAATAGAATTAGCTCCCTGGACAGAGGCAAAATGACAGTCGCTGGGAGTCTGGCAGGAAGTGTAATGGACTTGGGGTACCGCCGGTGTTTTCCTCGTCGCTGAACCAAGGGGCAGCAGTGCGGATCAGTCCAGACACTTAGCATGGGGCCAGTTATGTCATTCACCCTCCTGTTGCAAAGGGACTAGGATGGGTGCCTTTCTCTAAATCAGCAGTTTAGTTTTGTCACCGGATTATGTGCAGAGTAGAACTCCGGATATCTTTGGACAATGGATGAAGACGTGGTGTGTTTATATGGGTTTCTCGACTGAACAAACTGTAGCAAAAGCCAAGTTTGCGTCGGCCTTCATCAGATCATGGACAGTCCCAGCTCGAAGGGAGTCGCCCGTGGACTCTCCAGCCAATTTATGGGGGAGAAAGCACTTCGATCCTGGACTGCAAGTCTGAGGGTCCCCAGCGGGAGGCAGCGCAGCCCTGCAATCTATATTGGATTTGTTCTTTTGCCATCTCGGGGCCCCACACACCCCACAGAGAGGAACTTCTATCTGTCCCTAAGACAATATGTTATGACACACACATGAGTACACATAATGGAGTAAAGACACAAGCAGAAGCGCACAGATCTACCAAGTCCATCTTCAGGCACACTCCCCCACAGCAAGGAAGTCATAAGTGCACACTTCTGCCACTGTGGGAGCGGTCTTGGGTCAATATACTGAGGGCTCAGACAAACTCAGAAAATGGGCCAACCCAGCGACACAGTGAGTTATCTGAGGTTGACTATTGTTTCTGCTGGGAAAATATTGTGCGCATTGCTAAAGGCCAAGGTGTAAAATCTTTTTTTTTTTTTTATCAGATTAAAGAAAGAAAAAAAATAATTTACATAAAACTCAGACAAGGTCAGGGAGAAACAAGGTTCTTAATTTAGTCTAATCAACTGTCATTTGCATCGTGCCATTTGCGCAAGGTATTGCCACTAACTGAATAAATGGACTTCTTCAGACTCAAGGGGGGGCACTCTGGTTTTGATAAGATGGCAACATCTCTGATTTGCATATATTACTTTGATTATCTCATTACTAGGATGATTCTTGCGAAATTTTTGAGACTCGCGCAATCGAATTAAAATTAAGACACGCAATCAATAAAAGGGCAAGTGTGAAAACACGCGCGTCCTCGGTTTGTGTGGTCAACGATGAGCAGCAATGGAGACGGCGGTTATGGAGATACAGCGCAGAGGATGATGGTCATGATGATGGTGATGATGACCTCTTCAGCTCACGAGCTCCAGGCCTTGGTGGCTTTTTAGGAGAGTCTTGGGCTTTTGATTCCTGTTATCAAAGTAGTAATCAGTAGAGACAATGGGGGCCGTGAAATTGCCGCTCTCGTGTGGGTGACCTATCCACCTGCTATGAATCTAAGAGTGGCCTGCAGGCGGCTCATGGCCCACAATCGATAATAGCGCTCACATTTTTCTTGGACTGCAGCTTTCTGTGGAATGATGAAATCATGCGTAAAGACGCACGCGTCTTGGATAATTCTGCAACGAGCCAAGTACAATAGGAGGGTGACTTCCAAGAAACTAGGGAGCAAGGACCACTAACTTCCACTTAAGACATGAAACCATTTTCAGCAAATTGGCTTAGCATGACAGAGTTTGTCACTCAGATAGACTGGAATGTTCTGTATATTTGAAATTAGAAGATATTAAAATATAAAATTGGAAAGCCCCATAATTTAAGACAAGTTTTCTAAAGCTCCTGTGGCTTTAAGAAAACACATGGACCCCTTCACTCGGGTCTTTATAGACTAACCGTGTGCGTAATCTGGGAGCGAGGGCGCACATCCAGTATAAATCCATGATGATGTAAATAATTACAGGCCTCGGAATTGATTTCCCTACGACCTTCTCCAGCCTCCGAATCCGCTAAAAGAAAGCTACTTCTGTTGAAGCATTAAGTCATTAATTATTTTCCTTACATAAGGACAAATTATCGAGTCAGTTGAACGAAATTAGAACCCTTTGTTTCTGATCAGACCGCATTACCGCTGGAAATTACGGATGATGGCAGCGCGCACGGCTGCCTTTGTTGTTTCGATCATCGCCTGTCGCTCTGAACTCGCGCTAACAAAGTCATTAAATTGACTCCCTCTCGCTCTCATTATGCGGGCTGTTAATAACCGCTAATTAACTTTGCTTACGCGCGCCTTAAAAGCCTCCCTCCCTTCCCCGGTGCACCCTCACTCCTTCCTCCTCCCTTCCTTCTTTTCCTGCTTGGCCTCTTGAGCAGAGCAATTATGTGGATGCACGAGGATGGAAGAGTTGTCTTTGGACGAACAAGGCCACAAGCCAAACAAGCGGGCAATAATGGGACGGATGAGGTTCAATTTCTCTGCATCAAACTGCCCTTGGACAAAATAGTTTGAAATATTAGGTCTATTTACTTGAGCTATACTAAAAAGGCCTCAATAGAAACTATTCACACAAAAATATCTGAAATTAATTCAGCAAGATGCCGTCACAACGATACTACAATGACACAAACCAACCCTTTATAATGTGATAATATTAATAAATGCATTACTTGTTAGAAGGGATTTGTCCGGGAGATGGCGCCATTTGAATGACGAGCGCAGAGCTGCACAACCTTATGGTTAGTGGTCAGTCACTTCTGTGGACTTTACCGAAATGGACATGGCACGTGCTGCTATGTCATGATATTCATGAACTTGTCGTTGGCTACATATTGGACTGGGGTTCACACTTGACATATTTACAGGCAAATTCATGTCAATCTTTGGTGTTTTGGGGGCGTGCGGTAAAAGGCCGCATAAGGTCAGACCAGTCCAGAGTTCAAACATACCCGTCCTGATTTGTTTTCTTATTAAGTTACACAACAATTATAAAACACAGGGAAGGATATCGGATTAGTAACACGCGGACCTCCTTTCCGTATATATAGCAAAAGCTGTGGCGTCTTCACCTAAGCGTCTAACCGACAGAAAATTGAAAATTGCTCTCGGTCTATTTCTCAACTCCATCCCCCTCCCTCTGACTAATGTATGCGTGTAATTAGTGCATTTAAACAAAGCGCGGATGTCCTGCTGGCTGAAATGGCGGCTGACATCTCTTTTTCCACAGGGTTAATAACAGTGTGCGGATAAATGAATCAAATTGTGGCCCCCAAATTACAGTGCGACTCTAAATACCCGTCTGTATTACGCACGTCTGTTTGTGACCGCGCAGGAAAAGGCATAACATTTTTATATTGTTATTACACTCATTACATTGATTTGAGCGCAAATAAACAAGCTCCGAAGTTTGTGACACCAGAAAAACTTGGGTTAAATCCGACACTGGACACGTTCTACAAATTACACAGGCCTCGCTGTAGTCAATAACAAGTCCAGTCCTTTTTAATGAGGGCATACATTTTACGCGGCGCATCCATTACTTTCTTATTGTATTTCTTTGAGAGGTAGACAATCGCTTTAAAACTTGTATAAAATAATGAAATAACTTTTTTTTTGGTTGCAATTTTCCGGATAAGCTATATATTTTTTATTGTGTTATTTTTGGTTTGCCGCTACAGATACATAAGAGGAGATAGGAAGAAGAAGAAGAAGAGAGAGAGAGTGAGAGTAAATTGCAGCTCGCTGAAGTTTTTGGATTGAATTCTGAAAATGATCCTTTTAACAGTGATGGGCTCTGAGGCGAGGATAGGGGTCATGCCATTCACAGCAGGTTAAATAGACTTTCATTTAAAATTACATTCTCGATCCATCTCTGTGCTCCACTCTCTCTCTCTTCCTCTCTTTCTCTCTTCCTCTCTCTCTCTCTCTCTCTCTGCACTGCGCGGAGTCCCCAGCGTGGCATCCCGTCTCCCCGTGCGCGTCACCCTCACTTTTTTTTTTAAAGTCAGTCCACAACTCCAGCAGAGCGAACCCAATTGAGCATAGGGGAACGAGACAGAGCAAGATGGACAGGCAGGATGAATGACAAGTCAGCCAACTGTATCCTAGAAGGAAAAAAAAAGAGAAAAAAAAAAGAAAACAGACAAATTAAGGAAGTCAAAATGAACAATATTTCAGCAAAGCGGCCATTTCAAAGTGGTAATCAGCCTCTCTGTTAATGTTCCTTATGGGATTTCACCCCTGACATCTTGCAGGCAGGTGCTGCGTGGGGTCGAATCCAAACTCTGTGACAGATTCGGTACAAGGATTGTTTAATGGCTTGTTGTTGTTGTTGTGAATTTAATGGTGCAGTTTATTGTTTAAATACATTTGCCTAACCGCAAAAAAATAAAAACAACATTTACTCCTGTCGCCTGATATAAGTATAGGAGGATTTTGGTTGGATTCTATACCGAAATGCTTCACACATTAAGGCCTGCCATTGATCATAAAGGATACATGTAAAATTATTTTCAGTTGATAATCATTTAACAATCTTTTGAATATTTGCTTATAAATAGGCCTAAATATTTTTGTATTATAATTAAAATCTTGCACATTTACTACTCATACTACTAAGAAATACACAACCACATTGCACACATCATTTTATTTTGTGCATGTATTTCTCACACTTTTAAAAAAAATTATATAAAGCATTTAACAATAGAAATATATAAGGAAATGTGAACAGCGCTTTTGTGCGTAAAGTTCGCCATGATGAGTTCAGTCCGGGCGAAATACTCCATGTCAGGTTTTGTTCTCCTTCCCCCAAATTAACTTAAACGCCAAAATATATAAAGCACCTCTGCGCCGTCAACTGCCATACTGTACGAGCCAATCAGGCGCGCACTAGCAGCCTCCACGTATGCGAAGTGAGCGCATGGAAGAGAAAGCGGCTGGGCATATCCCCGCGCGGCGCAGCCAAACCACTGTCTGTCATTAGCTGCGAGGGTGACAGGGGCGACAGATCAGAGAGAGACAGAGAAGAGGGAGGAGTGAACAGCCCCGGTGCGCACTGACACGACCGAAGTAACGCGCCGGACAACAAGAGTGCGCGCGAGAGGGAGAGCGGGAGACTGTCAATGAACAGGACAAACCTCGGGGTCGACATGAGTGGCCAGTTTGAAGAAGACATCCACGACCGAAGCGACAGGAAGAACAGCAAGTCCCCCACTCTGCTGTCGTCCTACTGCATAGACAGTATTCTGGGCCGCCGCAGCCCCTGTAAGGTCAGGCTCATAGGGGCGCAAAGTTTGGGTTTGCCCAGCAGAGGAGAACTGGACAGAACCTCTGACGGTAAGTTACCACATTAACTTGTTATGGCATTGGTTTCTCTTGTTTGATTATATTTACAGGGCATTCTGCTCTTGCAAAAGACAGAGCCAATGCTGTTTACATGTATACAAGTCATTCGTGTACCGTAATGGCACATTCTTACGCTTATGCTTTGCGTCTTCTGTAGGGCCAATGAAAGACCCCTTGTCATTGAGCGCAGACATGCACCTGCCACCAAAACTCCGGCGGCTCTACGGTCCAGGGGGAAAGTACCTCCACGATCACGCAGAGAAGCTGGAGAGGGAGAGGCTACTCCTGGAACAAGCCAGCGACAACCTCAAAATCAGCCAGGCGCCACAGGTGAGCATCAGTCGCAGCAAATCCTACCGGGAAAACGCATCTTTGAGCCGGGGAGAAGACGACCAGAGCCCCGGCGAGGGCTCCGAGGATGGCAGCCTGGGAGTGGTGGAGCTAGGCCCACTGAAGTTTGAGGAGGACACGGGGAAGGAGGAGGAGAGCTGCGGGGAGCCTGCCGCTTTGTCACCGAAGGATGAAGAGAGGGAAAGCTTGAACGCAGTTGACGGAGATGTGAGAGACGGCGAGGACAGCGTGTGCCTCTCCGCCGGCAGCGACTCGGAGGAAGGGATGCTGAAACGGAAGCAGAGAAGATACAGGACTACGTTCACAAGCTATCAGCTGGAGGAGCTGGAGCGGGCTTTCCAAAAGACGCACTACCCGGACGTTTTCACAAGGTGAGAAATAATGTTAAGATGGCATTAAGTTTGTTGCCTATAATTATTATTGTATTTAGTTTATTTATTTATTTTGCATTTAAATAATACAAACGCTCCAGGTAAAAGTATTCACTGAGGGATTTCAATTTTAGTGAAGCAAGATCGTAAAAAATAATGAGTTGCGTACAACGTATTTATACAATAAAATATAAATGAATGCAGTTAAAATATAATTTTCTGACAAGTAAATGAAGCCTTTTGGAATAAAGTGGCGTAAAGGACATGCAGTTACGCATCAATAATTCATACTAATGCAATTATTTTGTAACAGTTGGCCAACTGATGATATATTACAATTGGGGTATATATTCATAAGCTGAATAATCAATAAAAATAAATATGCACATTTACAGTGTTGATTCATTTCACAAAGATGAAAGTGAATTCTATTTTTTTTTTTAATAACAACGTTGAGCCGGGTGTAAGTGGAAACTGCGGCTCACACCTTATAAAACACAAAACGCTCAGCCCGAGCCTCGCATACGTGAACACAAAGGGCCTAAAAGTGCGAACAGTGGGATCGTTTATACCTGTCCTGGCATCCGCAGACGAACATGACAGCGCCATTATTGTCACGAGGAATTATTAAATGTTGCGGATCCGGTTTCCTGCTGTCTACATGATACTGAACACAGTCTGAGAAAAGCTTCGGCCTAACCTTTAGCCCAAGGGCAGGTGCTCTTGTGTTCTCGCTCACACCGATGCTGGAACCGCGCGCTTTACGCACGTTTACGCACAACGATCAAACGCGCGTAACAAAAAAAAACAAACCATTTTTATTTTACATTTTGAACACCCAGCATCTACATGTTCATCGAATGCATTTGACATAGAAAAAAAACAATATTACATTGAGATTATTCAAATCTTCCAATCGATTTACTTAAGGCGAATTGTAGGTCTAATTTTCACTATACAAGCCCATCTTGTGGCTGAAAGGAGCGTCAATTGCTTTGTGGCAGGCTAGTTTAGATGTCATTATTTCCCCCATTATGTTGTTACAGTGACAGGCCTGGGCTAAGGAAAATCTAACAATCACTAGGCCTATTTCTACCCATCTGTGACAGGGAAAATAGAATATGGCTATGGCGTCTTTTTGCAGTTCATGCCAGGGTGAAAAAAAAAAAATCAAGCTTATTTTGGTCGTCTATTGTTGACAGTGAACAACAGGTGGGGACAAAACAGCAATTCTGCCCTGCTTCCAAGCGCTGGCCTGTAACCTTGAATCTTTTCTGTCTGTCTCCTTTTGCTTACTCCCCCCTTTTGTCCATGTTTATGCTTTTTCAGAGAAGAGCTCGCAATGCGCTTGGATCTTACCGAGGCCCGCGTTCAAGTAAGTCGTGCTTTTTTCTTTTCTTTTCTTTTTTATCTGCAATGTAAAGCGAGCATCTGCCGCCCGTAAAAAATGTCCTCTACGCGCGGTGCACAGCAATAACCGGTGATATGCGTCAATGATTGTAGATCAGCGATTAAAGGGGCCAATTTGGGCAGTAATTTATTACGGCAAAAATGTGTTAAATGGGAAGGTCTTTCCTGTTATTGAATGTTATTACGCGCGATTTAGTGGCAATTAAGGCGACGCTGGCAATTCATAAAAAGCTCACTTAGTGCAGGAGCAAACAGTATATTCCTGAGATGATGCGCTGTTTGAATTCCCATCACAGGAGACGGAAAAGGGGGGGGGGGGCGATGGTAAGAGAACGGAGGAGGGGGGGGGGAGAGCGAGGGGAGTGCTAATGCTATTTGATTTCCCATTATGTGATTGCAATAGACCTGCATTGATCCGATGCTTTGCACTTGGGAGCGAATGAGAGACCATTAAACGTGTTTGCACCCCCCCCTCTCCTCCCCTCCCATCCACCACCACCACCACCTCTACCTCTACACAGCCAAACCCCCCTTCCCTTCCCTTCCCTCCCCCCCTTCCCTCATCTCCATCCTCCCCTCTCTCTCTCCTCCTTCCTTCGCCTCTCCTTGCATTGAAAGCGTGGCTCGCATGTCGAAAGGCCGGGCTCATAACCAGAGAGACAGTTCAAACACGGTAAAACAACAGATGTCTCTTTAGGGGCCGTAGGTGAACAAATCACTTAACGGGCGCCATCAGGAGGTGATAAAAACTCATAAATTCCCCAGGGGCTGTGTAATGCTAAACAGCCCTCCGGGAATAATGCGCGCGCGCGTGTGTGTGTGTGTGTGTGTGTGTGTGTGTGTGTGTGTGTGTGTGTGTGTGTGTGTGTGTGTGTGTGTGTGTGTGTGTGCGTGCGTGCGTGTGTGTACAGTCCCTGTCGCTCAAGCATCGCCGTTCAATCACTTTGGCCCATGTTGACATTTTCCTCTTTGTGAGCGGCCCGTGCAAACTGGCCAACAGTGGATGCGTGGGAAAGTTAAATAGCCCCGTCTTGTACCTACATCTCTTAAGAATTTAATTTAAAGCGCATTAATTGTTATTGGAGCCAGTTCAGTGGTAATTTTCGGGATCTTTTGTTAACACCGCTCTTAATTATCTCTCCCCACTCTGAAGCTTGACTGCGGGACAGGCTTTAATTAGTCAGAAAGTAGAGTTAGTGGGGAACAGTGAGCGGCGGGGTTTACCGTGCGTGTAATTACCGCTGACTTTACGCCTATTGGACACCACCTGAACTAGACAACTATTTTGGCACAACACTGACTTGTTTGTGATGAATAACAACAAAACTTCTGTCATAAACTTCCAACTTTGCAGCTTTTTTCAGTTATGGCACCTATAGGCTACTGGGTCGTGGATAAATATTATGACAAACACAATTACCAAAACAAAAAAAAACCTTTATACACCACATTTTCACACATATTTTAGATGTTGAAGCTCTCATGCAGATTTTTCAAAACGTGTGGGGAGATTGACATGTCACATTTCAACTGAGCCACGTTGTATATGTTGGATAAATGATTAATTTGCATGTCATCTTCTTACTTCCAGGTGTGGTTTCAGAACCGCAGGGCCAAGTGGAGGAAGCGAGAGAAGGCAGGTGTGCAGGCCCACCCCTCAGGTCTCCCCTTCCCTGGGCCTCTGACGGCGGGGCACCCCCTGAGCCACTACCTAGAGGGCGGTCCCTTCCCTCCTCACCACCATCCCGCCCTAGAGTCGGCCTGGACGGCTGCAGCAGCAGCGGCCGCCGCCTTCCCGGGACTGGCCCCTCCGCCCCACAACGGCGCAGCTCCACCTCTGGCCACGCCGCTGGGCCTTGGCACGTTTTTGGGCACGGCGGCCATGTTTCGCCATCCTGCCTTCATTGGACCTACGTTTGGAAGGTACATTCACACACATCATAACGTCACTTCCACTGAATTATATCCCTGTCAAGCATTCAAAAGGTTCCAAATCCAAAATCTTAAGCTACCACCGGAATAAATCGTACTACAATGAGCAATCATCTCATGTCTGACAAACGTGTGATATTGTTAATGATTCACAGTGGTGTATAATCACTCTGTCAGATGCCCTAATAAATTAACCAAAGCTGTGATCTTAAAGAGAAGCTGTGAGGAGCGGTGTCACTGCAAACTGCACGCTACAATTAGCTCCTCATTTGATACTTATGTTGCACTACATTACTCTGTGTTATTAACCTCGATTTTGATTTGCTTTTCACAAATTAGAACAATAATGCAAAGATACAGAAACCACCTACTGCCGGTCTTACATTTTTGAAAGGCGACAAAGTGGCTAGAAGCATAATTTGTATTTGTACTTTATGGAGAGAACACTTATCAAAACACAACATTACAATCTGATTCAAGCATTTATAACATGAAATTAAAGGGGGCACTTCAGAGGCTCACCTAGACTGCACATTACTGGGCTCATGTCATGATAAAGGCAAAGGCAAACAAATATAAACAAACAAACAAAAATATAAGCAAAGACAAATATTTTGGAGTCCATTTTCAATGCAGATATTTGAGTGCATGAAAGTGAGCCGTTCTAATCTCGTGATTCCTTTGGTGTCCCAGGCTCTTCTCCAGTATGGGGCCACTGACCAGTGCTTCCACAGCGGCTGCTCTCCTCCGTCAGCCCGTCCCGCCTGTCGACAGCCCTCCTCACACAGGCCCTGTGCTGCCAGACCCCTCCTCTTCATCCTCCCCGTCTGCTGCAGCGGACCGCAGGGCCTCCAGCATCGCCGCGCTCCGACTCAAGGCAAAGGAACACTCGGCACAGCTCACCCAGCTCAACATCCTGCCGACTGGAGCCACGGGGAAGGAGGTGTGCTGAACACTCCACACCAGCTATAGGCCTCCTGTCCCATTCCAAGAGACCCCTCTTCCCCAAAACCCCTCACATTCATTACCTCTGGAGGCTGCTGTCCCCTGATGCTCGACTGCCCCAATTACCTCATGTTCCCCAACAAAATAGCACGACCAAATTTGTGAGAGCACTGGCTAGAGATGTGTGATAGTTGTGTCATTGCTGAACTATGTTTCTAGTGAATTAATATATTTGATCAAATTCAAAGTGAGCCACAAACATATCCAGTACAAACAGATTGAATAATGAATCCTGCATTTATAGTTTAAATGTAAAAAGTCATGTCAGAATACTATTATTTTTCCTTTCCTTCTGGCACCTCACTGCTGTTAATACAGAAGAATGGGAGATTGTTTTTGTCCAAACCCGTCTTCGACAAACATTTTTTAAACTATCCAGGCTTGAGCACAAAGTGAACTTGCCCATAGATTAAAATGTCACTGCATAAACATTCTCGATTTTAACGTATTTCAATCTGTATGTAGTGGATTTTCAACCAATTAACAATACAATTTGATTACTTAAATACTTTTATTATTTAAGACGTCCATGCTCATTTATACTTTATTAATTCCTTTGAACGCTATAACCCAGCTTTGAGAAAGTTCTCAAGTGGACAACAGGACGTAACGCTGCCTCATCCGTATGCATCGATGTGGGCTGAGCCAGTCTGCTCCTATAAAGGCACGTTTTGCAGGAGGTCCCCCATAAACCAAAGGAAAAACTGTCCGTAGACCTTCCGTAGCCTTCTCTACAAGCCTCTCTTTGCACATGTCCCGACAGCCAAACTCAACACAACACTGCATTCACTCAGAAACTCTCATGTCTTTCCCATTAACGTGTACACTTATTTCATTTCCCCGTGCGGTGTTCGGTTGAGACTGACTTTAGGACATGTTTCAAAAGTGGAGATTTCTTCTCTGATGACATGACTGTGTGAGAAAAAAAAAAATGTATATATCATGTAAAGATACAAGAAAAAAAAAAGGATGATTTTCAAAACAAGGTCGCGTACATTTAACTAGACCATGTTTTGATCATTTGCACTCAGTGTAGTGTTAAATGAATTAAGCCCTTGTCTAGAATTACACTTGTGTTATGAATTATTATTAGGTTTTTAGATCATTATTTATGTCGATAATTACCCCTGAAGGACTGACAGATTTTTTTATTAAGTGATTGTAAAACTCCTGGTTGAATAATTTGAATAAATGGACACTGGATCATTCATTTACCTTTTATCATTTCAAATTCTTCTAGGCCTGAACCAGGAGAAATGTGAAATAGGCTATAATAGAACTATTAATAAAAGGTGTTATAAAGAAATTGTGTTTTTGTCCTAAATCACCGAGGGAAGGTATGATTCCTGGTACTGTTTTGGAGGAGAAGTGTTAAAGCTTAAGAAACAGGTTGTTGAAAAAATGCTCGTGCGCAGCTGTGAGGGATAAAGCCAACGCGGTGGCGCATTATTCCACCTCAATGGGAAAACATGTATTAAGTCCCAAATGACAAATGTAATCCAGTGGCCCTGCGTGCGTCTATCCTCTTCAGCGGAGTTGACAAAATACTGACCATATATTCATGAGCCTAATCCCCAACATGTGAAACGCGCGCACAATGGAGAGGGCTTTTCAATTAGATCGCCCACTTTATGTGGCTTGGGGAGGGGGGGGGCGAGCACAAAACTTCCTTCAAGGCCCTTTAAAGGCGTTAAATTGGTCTTAACATCTGTAATGCCGCGTCGATGGAAGCGGCGCGCCTTTGTCATTAATGAAGTAACAAACCACTTCATCAAAAAAACCGCCTTTCACACACGCACCTCGTCGAGCTAATTCCCCTCAAATCTCTCCCCCCCCTCTCCCCCTTTGGACCACTGGCGGAGAGACGCGCGGGACTATCGCAGCGATCAATGGCGTTTCTTGTCCCGTTTGACCCATCTTTGAGCCCGGGCAAATCGCGTGAAATTACCCCGCGGATTAATTTAGTCCCAGCTCGTCCCCCGACCCCCCCCCTTCTCCATATTAGGTCCGCCATTCCAGGTCACCACTGCATATATGCACCTGTTAATCACTGCGCTCAAAATTGGCCAGTGGATAGAGCGCGTTTAGGCATCGCCATTGGACCATGACGCAAAAGGCTGAAACGGATTCTCATGCATAGCCATAACCCCGCGTTGTTGTTTTTGTTTTTTCCCTATCCCTTTGCTCTGGAGTGCAGTGAAGCGAAAGTACTTTCCCTGTATAGGCTTTTGATGAGATTGCTCGGGGGAGTTTTTAATCTTATTGTGAATATAACTAATGAATAGCAAACCAATTTGTCCCTAATATCAAGGGAATGCTGGGAGGCGGAAAGCCCGCTGCGCCGGGATTTAAACTTTCTCTGAGGCGCAAAAAAAGGCGAGAAAATTGAAATTCAGTTGGCTGTGCTGTGTGGACCCGTAAAGTCACTTGTTGGATGTGTGCCCTTTCCTATTCAGCGCCATCCCAGACCAGGGATTAAAAGGCTCCTGGTTGCATATGCTGAAAAATGTTGGCGCACAGAACCGCACGGCCCAATCGCGCGCAAATAGCGTGCGTAAATTTGGCTCCATTAAAAAAAAAAAAAAAAAAATACAAAAAAATGGTGGTGACATAATGCGCGTTGAGCTTCACAATGGCCGCGGCTCCTCACAGGTTAACGCAGGTGCACTGTTCTCCCCCCCCCCAAAAAGCACCATTTTCATCACGGCCATCGCCTCGCTTTACCCCCCCCTCCCACCACCCCCACCCCGCAAAGTCCAGCTGTGTCCGAGACCGTGATTTGGCCCGTGATTTGGATTCAACCCGGGCCTTCGGTTCCTCTCAGCGCGTCCCCGTCGCCTGAGAGAATAGGCCCAATCACTCCAACGCAGCCGCCCTGGATCACTGTTCACTCAGGGCCCCGGGAGTGAGACGCTCTAAAAAAAAAAGAAGAAAAAAAAAAGGGCCTTTGATGATGAACGACCCCCGAGCCTCGCCGCTCCCCTCCAGGCGAGCCGGTTCTGAATAGCGAGGGCCATGGCACCGGCGCTCCCCATCTCCGCTCGCCCCCTAATTCCCCCCGTCTCCCTTGCTCTCATCCAATTAGCTCAGTGTATTAAGCGGTTTATCGTCTCATAACCACCCATTCAAGCTCCGACAAGGGAGACACTTTGCAATGGGACAGGCTCTCCTTTTGACACCCCCCCTTTCTGGTGCTTGTATGGCGCACCTCCCTATGAATAACGGCGACAGAATAGGCGACTAATTCCCTCATCAAAGCCTTACCTTGTCCGTCGCTGGTCAAAACGACGAGCAATAAAGCTTAACGCCACCAAATAAAAGCGCCGTGCACGACCTTATTAGCTTAGCGGAGTCGAATTAATTCCCATTTGACTGGTCCAAGCCAAGAGGAACAAAACGGGCACTTACTTTTTAAAAAAACGCCACACCATTTAGAGGCCCCACTGATTAATTTCGACAAATGGATGCGCAGAGAGAGGGGGAGAGAGAGTGAGATAGAGCTAAAGCCTCGCACTGTTGATATGATTTAATAAATATGTAAAGTTAGAAAGCGATGAGTAAAAAAAAAAAAAAAAAAAGAGGCTCGAACTCTCACGCAGCGCGCGCTCTATCCACGGTGTAAGTGTTCAGCCCACTTAAGGTTGCTTTCCCCCCCCCAAGTTACAGTGGTTTTGAAGTGATTTGCGAGGCGTGCAGTGTTTATGGAAATACACACGCGGCAGGAACGAGTAAAAATCGCCCACTGTATTAACACAAAAAAAAAAATGTGCAGCGCTTTTGTACGTGGAGCTGCGCACTGGGCGAAAGATCTAAATGATTAACACTGGCGTTACATTGAAGGCATTCGCGCGCAGTGGCACTTGGTCACAATAATAGCCATGATTGACTTTCCATTCCCCACGTCTACTTGGAAGACTTTATCCACAATAGGGCGGGCATAATGATGATGAGGCTGATTATGCGAACAGAAAAAAGGCAGAAGTATTAATAACCCTTAAGCACAAAACTATAACAAAAGCTTTCACCGTCAGAAAACAAACACATTTGGGTTTGTAGTATGGCTCTATTTGAAGTTGGTGCTGCTAGAGAATGAGGAAGTGTGACATTGGGGGGGAAATGGCGCTGAAATCCTAAATCAATGCGTTACATTCTCAAAAGTAAGACCGACTATCTGAAAGATCCTGTTCTCTTTAGTCTCTATAACGTCTGCAACACTTAAACAACCTAGAACAGATGACGGCTCATGACGGAAAAGTCCTGCTTGAAGATATATGGTGTTTTCAAGTAAAACAATTATTAACCAAGCACATTTTCTCAAGTTCAGCTTTACTCAAATCTAAAAGCTTGTTCGACTTGAGTTTACAGACTTGTGTAACGCCTCATTTGAAAGCTAAGGCCTATAAAACCGATTGTATCTTTTTTGTTCACAGCTTTTTTTTGTTCACATTTTTGTCTCTTTGTCGCTTGTTTTGTCGTGTTTTCGCATTTTTTTTGATGTTTTTGTTGCTTTTTCATATTTTTTTCCATTGCATTTGTCATGTTTTTCCATCGCTCTTTAGTCTTATTTTTGTTGTCACGTTTTTCATCCCTTTTTCTATTTTGCCTCTTCTTTCAAGACACTTTTTAGATTTGGAGACAACGTGCTCGGTTCGGGTGGGGGTTAAGAGGTTAAACTTAAACCCTGTTTGCTGGAATAATACGATCTCCCAGATGGAAAAAGAAGCAAAACTTAGCAATCAGCATTTTATTGAGTATCAAAAATGTTTCATCAAAAAAAACACCAGTATCAAATGAGTCATTACAAACAAACAAAAAATATTATAAATCATCCAAAGCTACTGAAGGCAGACAACCATATGCGCTAAAATACAAAGTATGAAAGACGGTTAAACAGACGAGGTGAGATGTTTGATACAAAAGCATTCGTTTAGTGCGTGTGGCCTCGCTCACCCCGTCTCTTCCCAGAATCCTCCTCTCTCACGCACACACACTGGCGGCCCGGAGCGCACTGCTACACACCGGGGGATGAATGGTAGTAATCAGAGCGAGTGTCCCATCGCTGCGGGCATTCGGTTGGTCGTAGTCGCCTGGGTCACTATCATTGCCTAATTAGTGGCTTTTTGGAGTACACTGGCTGCTAGCGACGGACGACGAGTCATTTTTTTACCCATAGATACACACACGCGTGCGCACGGCTCGCCCATCGCTCACACAATAGACTGGGGCTATTTAGGTGTGATTGCTAACCCCCTCCCCTCTCCGTAGCAAGTCGAGTCAAGAGTTTGCAGGCGGTGTCAATGTCAAAGGGCGGACGATTGTGATTGGATTTGAAGTCCCACACCAAAACCATTATGTATAGGGCAGTTGGTTTGAGAGGGTCGAGGGGTCAAACGCCTAAAATGGCCACTAAAATAGCAGAAGAAAGAGGTGATAAAACGCCCAATTGGTCCGGTCCCTGATGAAAACTGTACACGGGTCCCGGTTTTACTTGAGGGAGGAGAAGGCCTGGAACAGTTTGGCCAGGTTGATCTCGGAGTAGCCGCTCACAGCCAAGGCCTTGTCCGGGACTTCCTTGAGCTTGCAGTACACTTCCTTGGGCTTCCGGTACACTTCCTTCTCCCTAGTTAAGCGACCTACGGAACACAAAGCCAAGAAAGAGTTAGCGTACTTTGAGTTTTCATTTCGATTCACGGAGATAAACCTATATATCAATGAGTCCGATATACTGAGCCAATAGACAAACGGCAAATTCTCCTTTAACACCATCATAGGCCGATATTTTCTTTCTTCAAACAAAATCAATCTTTATATACTGGAGATATCGCACACAAAATATCGGCAGCGATACGACATTGCCTATAGAAATAAACAGCGTTCCTCATACATGCACAAATACAAATATTCTTGGTATAAATTAAACACTCTGCATCCATAATCATATTTCATGTACACACATAGACTTTTACCACGTTATCAAATATCTAAAATCTAAAGCAGGTCTGCAATACGCTGCTAATCAAAGTACTCCATTGCTCTCAACTTGATCTCAACTAAATATAAACATTAGTTGTCCATTGTTTTTTGAGGTTATAATTGTGTAGAATTATGAAACTTTCTGTAAAAAGTACCAAATCAGGCAATGTGAACCAATTCAATAAGGACCCCGAGAGCCGCACTTTGGGCACCTCTATATTAGTGAAACATCCAGACACAGTATGAAAAGAATCACTGTTTTGTTCCAATATAGAACCATGATGACAGCATAGCGTTAATGCCTGTGTCTGGTGCTTGATCAGTGATTACGAGCCAGTTGACCGCGATCCACTGGTAGATCTTTGGCACAGCCCCAGTAGTCGACATCAGCCTGAATTCAAACATCGTGACTGCAAATAAAATATTTATTTCGTCTATTTTTTTCTCTTTGATAAGTCATAGTTTTCTGCAGATTTCAAGTGGCCTTTAAGCTGGAAATAGTGAGTTCCATTTGGCAACACTGACACAACAGTAGTCATAGAATACTGCACCAATGCTTCCTAAAAAGAAAATCATAATTCAATATTAACACCTGTTCATAAGCGTATGGTAGTTTCTCATTCGTCCTTCTTCCAGACCAGGTGATCTTTGGTGAAAAAAGGTTGGTGATTACTGATCAGGATCACCGTCAAAAGTAATATATAAGAGAAAACAGCTTCTCTAGAGGTGCACTTCACTCTTTTAGTTCACTTTCCATAATCTGATTGTGTATTATTAGCCTTGCTGTAAAGTGGCCACAGCAGCTCAACATTACCACCAAGCAAGCGCCATTTCACGTCTAACTGCCTATAACTGTACCGTCAGCTGCACTAAGTGCCGTCAGTAATGCTATCACTCTGAGCCCTGTGAGTGGTGACAGAACTGAACTGATCGATGGCGTACGCATGAACACGGGATCAGGAGATCGATGGACGAGACCAACTCTAGCATATAGTCAATATCTGGTCCCTGTTATCCCTTCAGGTGGGCCACAATAAGGCCAGGGTGAGACCAGAGCTGCTTTTCTGCTAAACAAATTTAGAAGCTCGGGTGTAGGCAAAGTATCATAAAACCAGTAATAATAACAAGTTGAAGACTGTAAGTTACAGGGAGAAGAATCGTGTATTGGCTCAAAATGGCATTGTGGTGAAGTAGTAAGAAAATAGGGTGAAAAGAGATGGAATTGGTGATCTGACTGGAGAGGAGCTCATAAGAAAGAGCAAAAAACAAAAGCTTTCAAACTTGTTTTGAACTTTTACTTCTTGATACTCCACACACAATGACCCCCTTCTCTGTATGCAGTGATTTATCACCTACAGCAGACTCTCACTGGAGCCCGTCTCCATATATACAGGCTTAGGGACTTACTTCACTTTTAGTATGTTTAATAGAAATGTCATCAGGCGGGGCAAAAATAAATCCTTCGTATTCACATTTTAATTTTTAGTTGATGAGAGTGAATGCTTTCCACTGGGGCACAAACAAAACTTTCCATTCCAGAAGACTGGCGTAGACTTGCTAGACCGCAGATAACTTTAAAAGATCTTACTGCAGATTTAAGCACAACATTTAATAATTGCTCCTTCACTCTACACCAAACAGGGTCCATATGGTTTTGTTAAGAGCGCTATCTACGGTCTTCCTGCGTCCTGAGATCCTGTCCTTCCGTCATCCTACATTAGCGTCGGCTGGAAAAACACCAACTTGGCAAAGGGAACAAAGGTTATATAGACATAGACCCCATAGAGACCAGAGAGCGTTGTTAAACACTTAAAAAGCCCAGTCTAACTCGGCCACTCACTAACATGTGACACATGCATGCACGCGCACGCTCGATGGTGTGGTTGACTTCAGCGGCAGCGGCGACCATTACCAGATAATCCTGCCGTTTGGAGGGGACCGGGACACGGAGCGAGGGGGCCATGTGAGGAAGGAAGGCAGAGACAAACTAGTCTATTTATCTGGGCGAATAGAAAGGCGCGATGATGCATGATCAAGCGAAAGCAATCATGTCATCTTTTCTGAAAGGTAGGAGAAAATAATTTGCCCCCCCCTCCTCCTCCTCCTCCTCCCCTTGCGCGTTCTTTCTCCATCACTCCTTCTCTTTTCCACCTCAATCACTGTGTGGCGAACAGATAAAAGAATGATTTAAGAGTCACAGAGACCACAAGAAAGAGCGGTAGACCTCGCCGCAACTCGGAGCACAGCGGGGAGTGCAGTTCAAATAAATAGCCTCCCCTAAAGAGCTGAGGCACGGCGTCTGGAAGATCAGAGATGGGGTTTGGGGAAGGCCAAAAAGAACAATAAGGAGAGATTAAGTAACAGCATTGACTTATGGAATGTCAAACACTTTCAACACCAATTCAGGCGCCATGAGGAAAGTCTGCAAAACCGTAGACTTGCACAAAACCCATATGAACTGGAGAGGCATGATATGAAAAGAAATGGTGATGTTCGATAACGATCAGGTGATATTTTAACAAACTTCTTCAACGTGACTACTAAATCAGGGGTTAAGTACGGCTAAAACGATACAAAATTGACTGACACTGGACTTTAACGCATGTGTTTCAATTGCGTTGATAAAGAATGTGTAAATATCAGTGACTTTGCGATGTATATGTATCTGTGGTTCAAACATATACAGTATAGCGTGCTACGCTCATAAATAAGGTGGACGACTGTGTGATATTACAGGGGAAGGCCAGGAACCGAGCAACAAGATGAGATTATGTCAATGACTGATGAAACAAACCCACTCTCACACACAGCGGAATCACAAAAACTTGCCTAATTAATGATATAATGGCCCTCAATCACTACAACGACCCACACACATCCACATGTAGTGGGGTATCAGGGGTGATCTTAGCTCTAACTAGGTGTTGTCACACACTCGTGCACACTCTGCCGAAGCCGGGCACGAGTAGATCGGGGCTCTGCACGCACTAACTAGGTGTAAATACAATAACAAGCCTGTAATTAAGTGAGCATGATGAAGTTAATGGAGATCGGCCATTCCGTCGGCCGTCGGCATGAATATTCTATTAGGCTGGTGCGACGGGCAGCTGGAATAGCAGTTAATTTAATCACCACTCGGAGCACAGGGAAACTTCTTTGTGTGAGTGTAATTGCACAGAATGAATAATTGATTTGACAATCGTACCCGCAGATTTTGCCACCCCGCTTTGTATCGGCGGCGGAGTGGGAGGGGAAGGTAGAAAATGGAGAGGGGAGAGAGAGGGAGAGACAGAGGACGAGAAGAAAAGGGGAAGAAGGAGAAGAGTGGGAGGGTTGGAGAGGTGCAAATGCAGAGAGCTGCGAGATGGCAAGAGAGGCTGTCGGTAAATGGATCATTAGAAAAGCGCAGCTCAAGGACAATTTATATTTTATCAATGCGGCAAAATTACATTATTGCTCGCACACGCAATCATACTGCCCACACTCGACAGAGGAGGGTGGTCTTCGGGACGGTGACGGGTGGAAAAGGCACGGCAACAGATTGAGCCGCGCAAAAAAAAAAGGGAGGCAGACATGAAAGATGAAAACTGACATGAAATGATTTGAAAGTCATTGATACGGGATGTTCAGCTCAGGAATGGACAGCGCGTTTTTTCAAAGCGCCCGAGTGAGTGGCTGTGTGTATAATCTATTAGAGATCTCCTGCAGCGGATGAAATTACCTCCATGTTTTACTCAGTCACAGCAATCAACACAAAAATGCAATGTCCATGTAGATAAGCCGGGCACGCTTGTAAATGCAGACGCGAGCTGCAGAGTACACACGTGCGCTGATCAAATTACACTCCACTGTGACTCGCAGGTCATTTATGTAACAATATTTCCCTTTAACAAGCTTTTGAAGTGTATATTTACATACGCGTGAACGCTAAACTAACGCTATGGGATACCATTAGGGCTGCGTGACATGAGGAAAATGGCATATTTGATAATCACCTAGAATACTGCAATAACGGCATCACATTATTTTTTAATTAACCACTTCAACACACAACATTGAGGAATGTGAACGAATAATATATGTACTAGCAACTACCAAAACATAACTTGTAAAATGGAACTGAATTGGGGGAAACAGAATTAAAATAGAAGTTTTGCACAGTTTGAGGTTGCTGTGTGTCGTTTTAGGCTGTGTATTACGCAAATCATCATTGTATTGTGGCTCCATCTTGCATTCGGTGATAAACCACGCAGCCCTAAAAACAATGAAGTCGTCAGTCTTGCTCTGTCACCATTGCTTGTAATGAGCACGGTAGGGCGAAGCGATACTGAAGTAACTTGCGATATGCGATACGTCTGTGCAATATTACGATACCAATACTATTGCGATATTGAACCATTTCAACACGATATGTTCCATAGTAATTCAACACAAATCAGCAGCAGCAAATTGTGAACACTTAAAGACTTCATCAGGAACAAAAGACTAAAATTGAGCCAAGTTAGTTAATGTTGATCTAAAACTGAACCGTAAAAAAAAAAAAAAATGTGTTGATCTAAGTCAGATGGAGAAGACTTTAGTGATGTTGCGATATATTGCAGCTTCTTGCGATACGGATATTGCATCACCTAATATCGCGATACCATATTTTTGCGATATATTGTGCAGCCCTATAAGCACAATCCCTATGAGAATATCTACTCTAACAGCTGTTTCCAGAAAAACGTGAACAGCCACTATGGTCTAAAAAAGGCAGCATGTTAGCACTCGTGCTTCATAGCAAGAAGGTCCCGGGTTCGATTCCCACCTGGACGGGGCCTTTCAGTGTGGAGTTTTGCATGTTCTCCTCTCAGTAACATACAGTGTCCCTAACAAATAAACAAATAAATACATTTGTTGAACACTACACTTTTACAGGATCTTACTGTTTAATTGGTTTTAAGTGAAAAGTCTAAACCAGCTATAAACTTCATCAGACCTGCAGTCGCTCCTTGAAGATACATACCGGTGTCCGTGCGGACTGTAGCAGAGGAGTCCATCATCCAGCACAAACCGGTGTCTCATTGAAGCACTTACAGCAGTTCGGAGGTAACAATAGAGGAATTAGACACTTCTAGTCCAACTTGTACAGCGCTTGTATGTCTCCTCCAGAAATACAAAGGTATCGAGTTAAGCCAGTGCTTAGACACAATCCCAGCTCACAAATCCTTGTAGGTGCATTATATGAAGATAATCCTGGAGACATTCAGTCACACTCCCGAACACAGACAGACAACAGGGTGTAAAGGATTGTATGTCTCTTCCCTGTAATCGGAGCACTGTGGCCCCTGGGTGTGTAATGCAGTAATATGTGGTATTACTGCCCCAGGATGGAGGGATAACTCTTTAAACCTATATTTTATAGCAGCATGCACCTATACACATACATTTATCTTCAGCCATTTGTGAAAAGCATGTTTAGGAGTGTGTCGGAGGTGGGCATACTGTAACTCATGTCGACAGTGGTACGGAAGCAACACTAAATGATAAAGCTGGAGGCAGTAAAACCTGATCAGAGCATATTCTACCTGTCGAGAGCTACGCTGACGCTGCATTTAGTGTCAACATAACTGCAGTTTCTGAGCAAAGTTACCACAGACTGTGAAACAAAAAGGTGAACTGTTGGTCATGCGACTTACAACTCAAGACATAACTGAACACAAAGGACATTAATGCACTTATGGTTTAGTCGGCACACGTTTTCAACTTTGTGACGGAAAAGCACCTCGAAAAGTTTCACTATGAAGAGTAAAAAAGCAGATTTTCTAATCATTTGCACAACAATTCCACATTCCTGTTTGTACAGCGTGTGTGTGTCTTGTGTGCACTTTCCGAGGCGCAAGATGTTAGCACAATAATACATTAACAGTCGCCAAGATTGGACTGTATTGTACCGTGGCGTATTGTGGAAGACAAAATGAGAACGAGCGGCGGAAAGCCAATGGCAGATCAAACCCGGCACAAAGGAAGGAACATAAAGAAAGAGGAGTCAGGGATTGATTGGTGATGATTTCTTACATCTGGGCAAAGGCAGAAATAAAAAATAAAAAAAAATGTGAAAAAGGGGGCTATAATCATGTTAGTACTCTTCCAACCCCTCCCAGCCCACAGCGGCCCGGCGCCTCCATCTCCCGAGTGGTCATCTGTTGATTACACATTATATTTACCTCTGCTGCCTCACTCCAGGCCTGCCTCTCACTGGCTACTCCGCAGCTTTCAGGCATACATACATAAATAACATACATACATAAATATTAATCAAATAAATAAATCGCTCAGCCTCGCAGCCCTTTCTAATCAAGTGACATCAATCAGGGAGAACTATGGGTAAAGAGGCCTTGTGGCTGACGCCTACTGAGCGCGCCCAGAGCGCTGGAGTAGCGTCTATTTGAGTCCAAGGGGGGAAATATACGCTCCATGTCCCATTATAGGAGAAGGGCTATCCTTTCGTCAGCGCGCCCATTACTCCCCCTATCATTTCCCCAAATCTAAAACCTGTTTTCAATCAACACAGCCAAACGAGTGCCTGTCTAGGAGAGGCAAAGAGAGAGAGAAAGGAGAGCGAGAGCAGAGAGCCACAGCGATGGGCAGTGAGGACAGGGGTAGAGGCAGAGCGGTGGAGGGCCCTCTCTTTCTTTCTGCAGTGATTGGAGCGTTTTGCATTCTGTATGTGTGGTTGATTGAATCCGTCTCCTAAATTAGGGCTGTCGACTCGAGGAGCTGAATGTCCTTAACCCCCCTACCCATATCCACTGCTCATACCCCGCTCCGGTGTGTGCATGTGTGCGCCGCATCAGGCGGAATATTTTAAGTGCAGCCTGGGTAAAGGGTTTACGTTGCGCCATTGATTGCTAATGCTATGTTGTATGTGTATTTGTGCCGGAGCATTGCTAGGACATCAAAAATCAAACTTCAATAACGGTTGTCGTAACTTGATTTTACTTCTTAAGGCGGTACTGAAGAATAATGACGGAAATCAGGAGCAGCACAAAGGCAAAATAAATAACATAAAAAAAGGGCAGTTTTGGAAGAAATTATCCCACGAATTGAACGTGACGCGTATCCAACTTTTGTGAGAAGAAGTGCAACTTTGTAAATCGCTTTCCAAATGGGTACTCAGATCCTTACCTCTGTCATCAGCGGGTATTACTTTATTGACTGCATGATCCCAGTCAAAGATGAATCTGTAGAAGCACAGCTGGTTGTACAGGGCTTTCTCCGAATACTGTCGAGAAAACAAAAACAAAAGGACAAAACACGTCAAGTTTGACAATATGGAGGCAACGACGCATTAACAACTGTAAAAATATTCAAGAATTTAAGAGTAGGGACACACAGCTGTTTGCATAAATACCAGAGTAGGAGCAGAGAGATATAAACAGTGTACATAGTGGTTTTGGGAAAAGCGCTAGCCCGATACAATAATTAGGTTAAATCTAATCAAACACGCAGACATTTGCTTATATTGCTCATCTCCAGTGTGTTAAATAAAGCCACACGCCCGCTTCAGGCAAAGACACAGAGACAATGAAAGAGTGATGGGAAGGGAAGGAGGAAGAAAACAATAAAAAACAAGCTAACTGCTCCGGATTCAGAGCGAGCCGATGTGAGAAACAGAGAAAGCAGAGGGGATCAGGCCTGAAACACCCTCCCTCATAATAGTTTGTTGTGATAAGGCATTGTGAGAGAGGCATGCGAACAGTCGAGGCTGTCAATTTGATTAGCCATTATACTGCATGTTTAATTGCAGTTATTGGCTCGTCATTTCCTCGCTACACTGGAGAGGGCACGCTAAGCCCCGACCCCACACTGCCATCAGGTGTGCGCTGAGTGCATTATTATTACCACCAGGAAGAATCCCATGACAATTCATGTGTGCGCGCGCCTCGGTGTGTGCCCATTATACCTGCCAATCCGACGTGTGGGTAATTGTAATTTCAGTTTTTACTGCTGTGGCATAATCAAGTGGCAAGAGTATCTAATGCAGCTGAATGCAAACGACGCCGTGTGTGAATGTGTTTAATGGACGTCTACTGCTGCCCACATGGTGCACACAGCTGTTGACCGTTGATGCTCCGCCGCGTCAACAACCAAACCATGCAACATCCCCATAATGGAGCCTCGGTTACTGTTGCCAAGGTTGAACAGGCTCGGTCGGCGCAAACATCACACGCCGCCACTTCTTCTTCTTCTTCGTCTCGCGGAAAAACACAACGCGG
The DNA here is from genome assembly GCF_951799975.1 of Gobius niger. Taxonomy (NCBI): domain Eukaryota; kingdom Metazoa; phylum Chordata; class Actinopteri; order Gobiiformes; family Gobiidae; genus Gobius; species Gobius niger. Next base: position 14,819,446 of record NC_136869.1, read on the forward strand.
GACACCGGGCGCGCATCCGAACAATGCAGCGCTGATTGTGGGCGGGCCTTAAGGTGCGCGCTGATTGACTGACAGGTGTCGGAAAGGCGTGGCCAAAATGTTACAGGGTTGTTATTGAATTTAGAGCCCCTCAACCCCACCTCTACACACACACACACACCTACACCTACACACACACGCACCTACACACACACACACGCACGCCCACCTCGTCATTCAGCTCGCCGCTTTGTTCCTGCACTGACACCATTTCAATTTGCTCCACAAATCTGCAGCATTTTCAGCCTGACTGCCTAAGGAGCAAACCAGCTGTGAAATTGCCTCTCTCCCGGGAGCACGGAGCCACCCCAGCCCCCACCTCGTACCCCCTTTGCCTCCCTCCCCCCCCACCCCGAGTGACTCCCCCGTGACACGCAGGCAGGTCCATCAGCTTGTGCACAGATACAGTAACGGCAAAGGGAAGAATGAGACGTGATTGTGCGGAAGTGACCAAACAAGGCAGGAAGTGTAGAAAAAGGAGAAGAGCAGTAATGATGCAAATTGATCCACCCTGCATGGAAAGTGCCTTAAATGACTCGTAATACAACCTGCACTCAAGACCCCATACATTTCAAAATGACACCTGACCCCTCCTGTGGCGTCGGCGCCCCTCACTGGCCAGGTAAAGGTACAATGATTGGACTCAGGTGGATGAATTAGTTAATTACTTGACATGTCCCAGAAGCCGGGCAGATGACTGGAGGCCTGCAGAAAAGCTGCTCTTGTGCAGCTCTGCTACAAACACGCGCTGTAAGTAGTGGATGCACAATGTTCACACAGTGCAGCTGCAGACAGAGAGCGAGAGGGAGAGACACAAACATACATTTTCCTCAGCTGTGAGGCCACGAGGCTTTAAAACTCTTGAGCTTTTTAGATGCGATGAGCGTTATTGCCGGTTGTGGTAGTCACGCCGATCAGCTTCACAAGACACCATAATGAGTCAATATATGTAAATCTTTACTAGGCAAACACGGCGGGAAACAAAGGCATTTAACTGGTGCTCTCGCCCGCAAGCCTCCAACGATTCAGCACCGGTAATTTCTCCCCATTGAAAGGCATAATTGCCTGCTATTTGAAGATATTCATGCTCAATTTTTGAAATTAATTTCAATTGGGGGGAAATGTAGAAATGTCAGCTCCAGTGAAAGGGATTTGATTTCAATTATCCTCGCTCAAAGGACTGTGATTTCCAAATACACTTAAGCAAAATTATGACAAGAATTTTTGTTCGGCAAAATTCAGTGTTTAAAGAGCGATTAGGCGATAATGGGGCAGCTTTGAGCCGGCAGTGAATGCAGCCGTCTCCCTCTGAAAGGCACTCAATTATCTCTGATTGCTCCCGCTATAATGTATCAAATAGAGATACCTGCTATTGCCGTAATTTGTGTGAAAATTAACATGCTGCAATTTCCACTAGAGGGAAAAAGGGAGCTCTAATGGGCGCCTGAGCGTACATCAATAAAACGAGGGGAGAAAAGGAGAGAGAGACAGGGAGGGAGGGAGAGAAAGAGTGAGGCAGTGTAAGAGCTAAGGAGGGACTGAGGAAAATAAAAGAATGGAGCAGGAGGAGAGAGGCTGAATGAAAGGCCAAGAAAAGGAAAGTCAGAACTAAGATCTGAAACAGGGCGAGAAAAAAAAGCCCATTTGAGTTAAGCGCTGCATAGGGAGAAGAAAGTGCGAGAAGGAGAGGAAGAGAAAGAAATTTAATTTACTGAAAATATTACAAATTGCACCTGTGCATAACTCCCCTAAATTACCAACCAATCAAGGCAGAGTGCCTATTACTCTCCCATTACATGGAGATCAGATCACGCTCCGCAACAGTGTCCAAAGGGAGAGGGGAAGAGAGAGGGATAGACAGAGGAAGAGGCAGCACCCACAGCGACAGTGAATGCAGCTCGATGCACCAGAGAAATGGGGAAGAGGAGCTCCTCCACAAAAACTCTGCAGAGAACAAGTCAGTGAAAACCTTGAAGTAACTGCATAATGTGGTTCTATAGCTTCTGACAAAAGTCTTGTACGTGACTAACATTATACACGACTATGAGGGATATACATGTAATCACAAAATTGCTCAGAAAACAAAGCCTCAACAATGTGGACTATTGAATGCCTCATCTTCCTCCTCAGTTGTTGAGCATGGTCTGTAGCAGCAGCAGCTCACACAGCCATGAATAGCCTCTTAAGTACTTTGCATAATTGGCAGCAATTTAATACGTTAGCTGCTGGGCTATTAATCTCCATGCATCAGCTCGGTTCAGACACATGCGAACATGAATCGCACAATACTTGATCCCTCAAATCAACGCGTGTTTGCTTTAAAGAGAGGCCAGAGGTCAGGTCAGCCATCATTTGGAGTTTACATTTCTTATTCAAGGTCACCAATAGCGATTGCTTTGTGATGCTTCATACGGCCTTCTACCCAACAACCTAGATTTGTCTTTTTTCTAAATATATTATTACTGTTATATATTTCAATTCACGGCAGGATCATCCATAACAGGCCATAGATAACCAAGTCCGATCAATCAAGACAGAACAAATGGAAGTTAATAGTTTCAAAAGATTTCCGATTGAAACTTGAACCAACAGGTGGTGGGATGTTGAGTTTGTTACTTTAGAACTAGTTAGAAACGGGTTTTGGGGCCGAGAACGGAGCGCGAATAAGCGGCGAGAGTTAAATGTTTTATTCAGCCGCGGTTTAAAGTGCCGCGGCCCTCCGACGCAGCAATGGGCGACTAAGTGGCTACAGTGACAGCAAAAATTGGTTCTCTGGTTTACAACCTGTCGCCACAGAGCCAGACACAGCAAAGCAACTGGGGATGGGGCAGGCGGCGCGAGACATGTTAGATAAAAAATGACAACAGGGAATTAAGGCGAGGACCGAGACAGAAACTGGCGAGGAGCGGGACAGAGGGGACACAAAAAAAATAGATTGAAACATCACGGTCAAATTGAAAGGGAGAGTGTTTCTTTTAAATCCAGTGGTCAAGCTAACAAAGTGTTCATAAGTGGGCTACCAGCGTGAGACAGACACATGCTTTTAATGGCTAAACTACCACCCAGCTCTTAGCGGCTCGAAAAAGGTGTGCTCGCAGTCGCACACAAGTGGAGACACAATAAAGAAAAGACCACCGTCAAAAAGAACGGGCCTGGAAATGCATAGAGTGAAACGTGACACTAATAAGGCTATATATGGCAAAGCTGGCTCCATAGCACCATCGTCTGGAGAAAATGTATAGAGTGTGTGCAATTTATGTCATTCTTAGAAGAAGGGGAAGGGAATCTCAATTGTACAGCGCTTTCCCCATGACACAAGTCTCCCAAAGCGCTTCACAAAGGACATTTTTCCAATCCCTAACAGGCCTACAACCTGTATCACGGATGGAATTGCTCTTAGATGATCATAATGGGAAAGTTTCATAACCATTTCCGGTCTTGGATTAGGCCTCGTTTAGACCTGGTTTCTCTTTGGCATTTAACAGACAGGATGGATACTTATCTATGTGTTTTATCATTTCAGTTGCTACTTAATTGTAAAGTTTTCTCAGGACTTTAAGAAGCTCTTGCAAAAGTGCTCATACAGTGGGAGGAACATGTATATGAACGCTTTGGAATTTCTCACATTTCTGCCTAAATTGGTCATAAAATATGGTCTGATCTTCATCAAAATCATAAGAGGGAATAAACAGTGTCTGCTTAAACTAATACCACCCAAACAATTACATGTTTTCATATTTTTATTGGCCACAACATGTAAACATTCACAGGACAGTGTGGAATAAGTAAGTGAACCCAGGAATCTCACTGAACTGCAACAGTTTTGTAAAGAGGAATGATCCAAGATTCATCAGCCAGCTATTTAATACAAGGGTTCACTTACTTATTCCACGCTGCTGTGAATGTCTCAGGTTGTTCTGCAAAATATCTTGATAAACTTGTGAATTCAGAGAGCTCGTGAGTGTGTGAGGGTTACCTCGGGTCTGAGCGTGGCCCGCGTGCAGGCGGGGCAGATGGGTCCGTGTCGAGAGAACGCGACGGGCAGGCGCCTGGTCCGGTTCTGGCACGCCTGGTCCTCACACACCAACCAGCCCTAAAGCAGAAGCATGACACATTTGGGGAGTTTGGCAAGAAATTAGGACAGCTATGAATGAGTTTGATAATGGACACCTCGGAGTGCGTCATCCCGCTTATGCCACGGTCCTGCAAACTGAAACTGTTCATCGGGGCCTGTTTGCATATTTTTTTAAGTCCTGGGCAGGAGTTATTTCACTTTTTAATCAGTTTTACCTGAAAGTAGCTCCAGCTCAGTTGTTTATTGTCGGACACCCTCCAGCCAATCAGAATCGAGTATTCACCCGGACCATGGTATGAAGTACTTTTAATTCATTTTCTTAGTTCATTTACATCAGGCGATACGCAACATCCAGCTGCTCATGCGATGCTACAAAAACGCCTTTTTATCAAATGTGTCGCCGTTTATTGAATCAATATATAAGTGTCGTGGAAAATTGACAAAACTGCTGTTCCCGTCCAGACGCTCCAAAAACAGTCAGATTAATGAGGGAAATTTGCAGAAAACGGTTGCTTTTATTCAGCTCCTCGAACGCCGACAGAACAAAATGGTACGTACAGCTGACCAGACGCCGTCTACACACGCCTTTCTTTACATTCAAATCTACAGCTTTCGCCCGTGTGACAGGGAGGCCAGGTCTGACAGGCAAAACGACAGTAGTTAGTGCCCCCTGGGGTGAGTTGCTGACCCTGGGCAGGTGCTGCGGTCTACCCCTCTCAATCTCGCCCGTATTATTCAGCAAATCCCCCCAGCTCCTTCGGATGCCCCGTCATTACTTAAAGGGGCTTTAAAGGGGAGGGAGTTAATGCCCAACTAATGACAGTGCAAATGGCCCTCCACCATCAGCCTCTGTGGCCGCTCAATCACTCCAACAAACCGCTGTCAAAAGGCTGCACCTGCCTTTCCATAAAAAGGCCGATTGATTGCAATATTACTTCATTGATTGTATGTGTAGCTCTGACGACTGTGTGTCCTGTATCAAAATAACTATTGCACTATATCACTCACAAGTAGGATAAAAACAATTGCTCCTTTTATTTCAGCAAACTGCTGAAAGCAAGAAAACTACCAGGAGCATCTTCTTCATCTTCAAAATGACATGCAGATTATATATAGAACTTTTTTCCCCTTCTATTTTAAGACCAAATCCCAGATGGTGTAATTAAGCCGCGACACAGATCAGCAGATAAATACACAGCACAAATTAATCTAAATTAAGTGACTTATACTTGATTGCTCAAGTGTTCAACCATGATGAGGTCGGCATTAGAGGCACCTATGATGGCAATTAATCCTGCATCGCTTTAACGTGTCCTTCCTGTTTTTGAAAAGCCAACAATGCAGAGCACCAACTGGATGATCGAGAAGTCACGGACAGAGCCTGGGAAGAAGCCACATGTTTGAACGGGAAGTGGAAGTCCCTTTTTCTCCAGTTCAGTTTTACCCAAATCTAAAAGCTTCTGGACTGGCCTATAGTCCAGTTTAATGCCTCATTTGAAAGCCAAGACCAACAAAACTCATCCAAGATCTTACCTCGCGTTGTTGTCACTTTCACCTCGTATTTTTTGCCACATTTTAGTTGCATTTCTGACGCTTTTTGTAACGGTTTTGTTGCGCTGTTGTTGCTTTTTTGACACTTTGTTATGCTGCGTTTTCATCTTCATTTACGTCTCATTTTGTCGCTATTTTGACTTTTTTTAAAGAAGCTTTTAGATTTGGGTAAAGTTGAACTTGGGACAATGTGCTCATTTTAGGCAGTGTTTAAAGGGATATTTCAGGATTAGTTATCCAGTGTATTACATCAGTGTTGCTGATTTCTGGAGATTTTTTTCTTTTTAATTCCTGCAGTTCTTATATTTGAAGAGTTTCGTGATGCAAGGCTAGTGCAAGGCTAGCGCATGTCTAAGGTATCAGCTAGCCTGCATTAAAAACAGTCTGACCCGCTCCACAGTGCACCTGAGGCAAATCACTTATAACGCCAGACTAACCATATAAATGTCTGTGTCGATAGAAGAGTTTTAACAATTTTGCATTTCAGCATCAGCTTCGTGGTTGTATACGCTACGCAGTGGCAGAGAGTGCTAGAAAATAGTCCCTCAAAACGCGGTCATTCATGTTATGCAAGGTCAGTTATATTCCAAAAACTATTCTATTGACACAAACATTTATATGGCTAGTCTGGCGTTTTAAGTGATTTGCCTCAGGCGCACTGTGGAGTGGGTCAGACTGTTTTTAATGCAGGCTAGCTGATACCATAGAAATGCGCGAGCCTTGCACTAGCCTAGCGCCACGAAACTCTTCAAATAAAAGAACGAGAAGAGAAGAGAGAAGAGAAAAGAGAAAAGAGAAATATCTCCAGAAATCAACAACACTCTGGATAACTAGGAAATGAGGCCCTATGTCAAAAATCCTGAAATATCCCTTTAAGAGGTTAAGTCAAGATGATCCCATTGTGTATGATTTATTGGACACATTTGGGAATTAAAAATAAAAGATCACAGAAATTATAAGCTCTTTTTATGCCGTAACAAAACTAAACTCCCACTAAACTCCTGCGTTACAGGACAGGTCTGAGGAGAGTCCACTCGCAGCAACGACACATGAAGGCATTTTTTCCTTCTTGTACTGGATTCCATTTAAGGGGTGAAATGCTACACAGTACGGCTTTAACCAGACTACTGTCAAACATTTAACACAACGCCACTTTAAGGATGATGCAGTCCTCAATTGTTGATTTCTAAACATGAAAGTGTGGCACCAGTTACGGACCACCACCTCTTCTCCGCGCCAATCTCGCAGACACAAACACATGTTCCAAATCAATTAGAAAGTCCCACAGTTCACAGCTTTACTCACAAAGCGCCACCGGGGCTAATTACCCAAACAACTCCATATAGCGCCTGAGCATTGTGTGAAATCAAGCTGGCTCACGGTCACTGATAAAAATGCACGCAGGATAATCACAATTGATAAGATGATGAAGGCTAGTTCACGTCGATTGTGTTTTGTTATTGGGACGCAGGCTTTGGCACACACGCCGTTTCCCACGGATGTTGGGCAAATCGTTTTAAGCAAACGTCTGAATGTGTTTATACAGTTTAAATGAATTAAGGTTTCGTTTGCCTTGTCAGTGTTGGAGCAGATTGTGCTTCACATGCCCGTCCTGTGTCGTCCATAGCCACTTCTTTGCTTGGGATGGGCACAGAAAGTACAATTGCCTGTAATAATGGATTGATACAAAAAAACAAAAAGCAAACTATTATAAAAACAAAACAAAACCCCTCTTTCTATAATCACTTTTTCAACTGTGTCGAGCTTGAGGAGGATTCTTTACGTAGAGCTGGACTCAATCAACCTCCTGGCCAACAAAAACATGAAAAACACTGCACTTGTGTCACGTTTTTGTCAATTTTTTGCCACGTTTTGGTAAATTTTTATCACGTTTTTGTCAACTTTTTGCCATGTTTTGGTCTCTTTTTTGTCTTTTTTTTTTGCCATGTTTTGGTCACTTTTTGCCATGTTTTTGCCAAGATTTTGCCACGTTTTTTGCCAAGATTTTGCCATGTTTTTGTCACGTTTTTGCCATTTTTTAATCACGTTTTTAACATGTTTTTGTCCACTTTTTGCTATGTTTTGGTCACATTTTGGCCAATCTTTTGTCACGCTTTTGTCACATTTTGGCCAAGCTTTTGTCGTGTTTTTTTGCCACATTTTTACTACTTTTGGTCATGTTGTTTTATCGCGTTTTCATTGCTTTTTTGCCCTGTTTTGTTCTATGTAATGTGACTAATCAAGCCACAAAAATACGACCAAATCATGAAACAAAAAGGACGAATGTGAGACAATAGAAACGAGGAAGAAGCTTAGATGAGTTTAAAATGAGGCCTGTAGAGGCGCTTTTAGATTTGGGTAAAGCTGAACTGGAGAAAATGCACTCGGTTAAGGTGGAGGGGTAAAAAGAGGTAAAAGCCATATTTCATTCATTCATTGTTGCTATGTTTCACAGCCCTATAGAAGTACAAAAGGTTATCCGCACATGAGGTGCATAGAAGTCTGAAACAAAGAGACTTGAGAGTAAAGACTGGCTACAGAAAATTTGTCAAATTGAGCCGGATTTTGCAGCTCAGGTGGAGGCGGGGGGTGTACAGTGGGACGTGAGAGAATAAAGGCTCATAATTGCATAATTATAGCAGTGGATACCTGACACACTGAATGCAGACGTCAAATGAGTTCCACATAATTTAACCAAACAGAGGCAAGACCAGGCCACGACCTGCCCCCCCTGAGAAACACAGCCCTCCCTCTGCACTGTGCCTGTACAGTATTTACCACGCATCTCCACACCAACCTGCAAGTGCTCTCACGATCCTCCATTTTGGGGTCTTAAAACATCCCATTCCTTCAGGGAAAACGCTACAACGATGCCCGGTTTTGTCTAATAGCAGCTTTGTCTGACCCCAACTGGATTATAGCCGGTTGCCTGAAGTGTTGCAACAAATAAATGGGAAACTATTAGGACAAATTAATCACAAAATGGGTGATAATTGAAAAATCACTCAATTAAAGTAAATGATTGTTTCAGGAAGTTGATTAGACAAAACAAGCACTTTAATAGGCATTTACAACAGGCTGTTTACCGGTGACATTTCTACAAGCAAACAATTAATTTCAATAACAGTTTGATTCACACACCTTTAGTGGATATACAGAGATGTGTATTGTACAGATTAATGTCACAGTGGAGCCAAAAGTTAATCGCTGGAATTTAGGAGATGTCATTCATTGGATTCAGGAGGGACAGCAGCATTTCTCTCTTTCATTTAAGTACCACATGGAAATATTTGGCATTTTCCACAGACAAAATCTATACAGGTGTCTTAACCTTGTACCCCCTAAACCGAGTGCATTTCCTACAGTTTGGCTTTAAGCAAATCTAAAATCTTCGGCATCAGTGTAATGCCTCATTTGAAAGCCAAGACATACAAAAGTGATAGTGAAGTTTTCGCCATGTTTTTGCCGCCCTTTTGTCTCTCTGTGTCACTATTTTGGATGCCTTTTTTTAAGCCTTTTAGATTTGAGTAATGCTGAACTCGAGAAAATGTGCTCGGTTCAGGCGGGGACCAAGAGGTTAAAGAAGAACTGAACCATGTCCAAAATAATAGCAGTAGTGGTTCTAAAATAAAGTAATAAAATGGTCTCCAAATGAATCCAAATCCAGCCTCCCCCTGTCCCAGTCCAACACACCTGTTACCCCACGCACACCCTTCACGCTAGGAGCCTCGGGAGAAGTCAACTCCTCCAGCGCTGAAGGGACCTCGCCGAAATCTCTCTCTCTCTGGATACCCACACACAGTGAATGCGGCTCAAACGCTCCCACTTTGTACCTCCTCCGCTTAATCAAAGCTTCTCTATTCAACAATTTGACCTTTTGTTCAAAACAGGATTATCACCTTCTCCGGTCTTCATTCACCCGGCGCTCTCCCTCCCCACCCCACTCCCCCCCCCCCCCGACTTTCTCCTCTTGCCCCCTCGGCCCGTTTCCAGGGGCGATCTGCGCGGCGGGGGTAATTGCAATAATTTGTTAAATGCCATGGCAACGGTGGTTAGATGGGAGGGGTAGGAAAAAGAAATAAAAAAAAGTAGTACTGGGTGTTACAGGAAACGAGCAAGTCTCTCATTTTGCCTGAGACAGAGACATGGGCAGGGACTATGTGTGACAGAATGGTACAAAAAAAAAAAAGGCATAAGGTGGTGTTTGCCCATTCTCAGGAGGTGCCTTATTGGTAACGCGGGGGGGTAGGAAGGGGGGGGCAGGTAGCATCACTAATGATTCATGTCTGTGCGCTTGTCGTCATAGCTTTTAGTCTATCTCGCCAGACAAACAGCTCTATTTGAACTCTCCCTCGGTCTGAAAGGAATCCTTAATTACACAATATTACCCCTCTCCATTGCCCCGCTGTGTGTGCCGTGTCCAGTGGTGTCGGGGCCTTGCCAGAGCGCTGTGCGAGTGTGTGCGTTCTGTGCGGTTGTGTGTGTGTGTGTGTGGCCGCGCGAGGTGCAAGTATTCAGTGGTAGCAGCTGTTTCACACTCGGCCACAAAGAGGCTGAGGGGGGCTCGTTCCCCTCACATTCACAGCACTAATTGATTTCTGTTCAGCACTGTGGGAGAGTTAGCCCTGCGCACACACTCCTGCAGACAGAGCATTCCACTTACTCAAGACCAAAGTGTTAGAAACCACAATAAACCTTCCTCTTCAATGTTTTTTTTCCTTTTATTAAAAATAGAGTACAGTGCTCTCAACTACTTCACTAGTTATTCCTTGTTATGGGATAGCACTTAATAGTCATTACGAGTCCGCGCTTCACTTACAGGCTCTTGGTTACTCTTTGCAAGGGCATGATGATTCTGGAAATAAAAGTTTTCTGACAACTTCAAGTGTTTTCTTTTTGTGTGGAGTTTGCATACTTTCCCTTTGTATTATTATTATTATTACAACTACCAATGCAGACAAACTGTTTTGCGCTTTACATTAAAGCAGTACAAAGCAACGTGTTTACCTTAATAAATCCTTTTCGTAGTCTCTGTGGGGGTAATACAAGTGTTTATGGGATGATTGGAGGGTCTTTCATCTCCCCCTGGTGTCTCTGGCCAGAAAACCATGTTTGCAGCTTGACTGCCACCGGACCGGAGTCACCAATACACACTAATAGAATCACGAAGAAGATGTTAACAGGCTAATGGGCAAAGCTAACTGTGGGCTAGCGTCACTTTAAACAGTATTTACAGCCAAGTTTGACTGAAAAAAAATATTTCTATTTAATAATTGGGTGTACAATATCCCTCCCTCCCTTCGCCTTTTCTGTCAGCGTAGTATTTACTCTCCAATTAATAAGTTAAAAAATCGCAACGTGCAACGACACCTACAGTTGCACTTATGGCCTCTAGGGGCAAGAGTTACCTAGTACTGCTTTAAAAGACCAAAGATTTTCATGGTCGACCAAAAACATGCCCTGAGCAGCGATTAGTCGACTAAAAGGGAGCGTGGCATGACATGGCATCATCGTCCCTGGTCTCAAATGTCCTCCGAGTAACACTTCCGTGTGACACTTGTCTCCGTTTCACCGTAATGTAAACACGAGCCATGTGCTTTACTGTGAAATGCGCCGCACGCGTGGTTCCGTGATAAGTCCTCTCAGGCCGCTTCATTTCTTCGACTTTTGTGCTGCACGGTGTAGTGATGACACAGCCGTCAGACTCACGTATCGGCTATTTCACTAGAACCAGGGTATTTGAGGTTTAGTCTGGCCTATTGAAGGCAACATCTCACAAAGACACAGAGCCCCTGATCTCAGCTGTATGCACACGCAGGAGAGACATCTACCGTCCTCATTTCTCTCCTCAAAGTTTTTTTTTTTTTGCAAAAGTATTTTACACAATCAATTCAAACGCCACTGTCTGCAAAACTTTGATATATCTGTTTTTAAAAGATAGACCTGCCACAGGCCTCTGGTGTTATGTAAATAAAGAGCATCTTAATTGAGCATGCATTTAGTCGACCAATGAAAATCTTGACCAAATAGGGGGCAACAACTTTTCAAGGCGCTACACTGTAATCATTAATCATTCCCTCCATACTCAGCGGTGGCAGGTGACTCTTGTAGCCACAGGCTGCCAATGGCCCCTCTGACCACCACCGGCAGAATGCTGCACATTCAGAGACACAATCACAGACCTGCTGGATTTGAACCACCGACCTTTAGGTTATGACACAAACCACTCATCCACTGTTGCCCTGATGCTCCCGACCCTTGCCACTAGAAACACACTCAATTTGGTCCCCTTTTGGGATGAGAAGTTCCCTGCAAAGACGATGAAGGGATAATCTAAAAGAAGGTTCATACGAATGTCCCGCTGTGTCGATTCATCAGACACTATTCATCCACCTGGAGGTCTGAGTATTTGGTCTGAACTCTAAATCCAGAGTATAAAAGGTGCTCATAATATAATTAGAATATCGTTCAAAAGTTCATTTATTTCTGTAATTCAACTTAAAATGTGAAACTATATAAGTATATAGACTCATTACATGCAAAGTGACACATGTCAACCCTTTGCTTGTTATAATTTTAATGATTATGGCTTACAGTCCATTTTTATAATGTCCTAATTTTCTGAGATTTATAATTTGGGTTTTTTACCAGCTGCGAGCCATAATAATCAAAATGATAACAAATAAAGGCTACATATCTCACTTTGTATGTAATGATGAGTCTATCATATATTCGTCTTACAGTTTAAGTTGACAGAATATCATGAAAAAGTGCATTTTCTTCTAATTATATGACACGAGCAGTAAGTCACTCCGGAGTATAAGTCACCAACCACCCTGGTGCACCGTTGACAAGTTGTTCAAGCACCCATTTGCAAAATCGTTCCTCTAGCTGCGGCCATCGAGCTTTTTTTTGCCTTCTTAATAGCAGTCAGAGACACCGCTGCTTTTCGACCGTCCCTCACAAGTTTCTTTCTCACTTCAAACTTGCTTTCTGCTGCTGGATCACCGGTTTCGGCTGCATATTTCACTACTTGCATCTTGTCATTTCTTTTTGGGGCATTTGTGTTCAGAGTAGAAGATACTGATACACCAGTCTAAAGCGCTCCCTAGCGGCTGTCAGGGTGAAAATAATAAATAAGTGAAATTACATATGTTGATATATAAGTCGCACCTGAGTATATGTCGCACCCCCAGCTAAACTATGAAAAACGTGTGACTTATAGTCCGGAAAATACGGTCATTGGAAAACTGACTTGAACTAAATATCAAAAAGAGCAAATAGTGGGGTAAATCTATTCCATATCTTTGTTATTTTATCTATGGCCAACTTTTAATTAAACATGTGTGAAAATGTTACACCTTTTACAACTACAGGTGGGTTACAGTTGCACGCGATGGTCCGTTGAAGCATTGAAGTGAATAATCGTGTTCTTCAGCTGCTGTAAGTGTACTGTGGTTGTAAATGTCAGCCTGGTGCCCTGCTGAGGGTTCCTCATCTTTTGTTCAACATCATTTGAAGATGTCTCTTCCATTACTGCATCTGTTGCATCTCCCATTGTGTTAAATACCTGCCAGACCTTTCCCTGACAACTTAAGGAGGCAAATTTTAAGTTGTGACAATATAATTATACATTATTATCTTGGATTCTTCTCTCCTATAAGCTTTTGTTTCACTCCGTCAAAGATTAATATACATTTCCGATGTTTCAAGGAGTAAGACGAGCGTGAATTTCTGCAACCCCACACAAGCTTATTTATCTCAGCCCTGGCAAACAAACAAGCCTATAGCGTATGAGGAGAAATACTCACTGAATAGTATTTTTTGATGTGGCGTCGGATGTCGAGTAGAAGTTTGTTGCTGATGTTCACAGCGAAGTCGATGGGGCGGCTTCCACAGGGGATATGACAGCAGCGCATCAAGCTGGGCTCCAACTTCAATCCCTGGAAGGAAAAGTGGCTTTGAGTGGCATTGCAGATTATTTAATAAATACTTTCCACATTATTTTATGCAAACAAAAGCTTCTAATTTTAAAAACTGTTTTGCTGTGGGGAAAACTGTTCTTTTTACAATCGTCTGCAACAGTCTCACAGTAAGGGACACGACTAGCTCTTTGTGAAAGCAGTTTTGTCGAAAACGGCATTCAGTTTAACACAGTTCGAAAGAAATATTATAAAAACACGGCAATCGAGGAGAGATGATTTGTTGTGGCAACTGGGGAAGGGAAAAGCCCATCAAAAAACAGATGACATTACTAATTTGTGAGTCTTTCAGGCGTATGAAATGGTAACGAACATAACTGGCCCAAATTGGCCATTTATCAACTGGACTGAGAAGAACCTCAATCATAATGTGCTGTGAACTCAAGATAACTAAATAATTTCTTTACAAATGAGCAAGAACCATAGCATTTAGGCCTTTAGGCTACAGTAGACAAACAGGTCAGTGTGACCACAGAAGCCCATGTGTCCATTTGACAAAAGGCTTATTGTTAATAAAAAGAAAAAAAAGTACATAACAATTACACTAAATGTAACGGCTTTAAACACTTGATCCTTTAAACTCCAGCTCCATTTAACTGTCGCAGTGACAGCGGCACAGAAAGGTTACTGCAGAGAAGTCAGCGACGCTCGAGTGTTCATGTGACACCCCCCCGCCAGGCCGCGCACACTTTCTGTTTGCCTACATCCTTCCCTTTTGGAAAAATCTGCAGCTTCAGTCAATCAACTAATGTGACTCCTGAATTTGCAGCTACACAAATTACCATCTCCATTTCCTTTTGTGTTTGTTCCCACATTGATAGAGCTTTTTTTTTTCTTCCCCAGCCTCCATTTCTACCATTGCTTCTCTGTATGTTTAGTCTGTGAGCTATATACACCGGTTGAATCGACTTCAGTCAAAAGGCATTAAATCAATTTAACCCTGAACCAGAGGAGTCCAGATTGGAGCACTTAAAATAGTCCCACAAAGCATTACAAACAGTTTCCTTAAATGGCTCAAGTATTAGATCATCTCAGCAAGTTCAAATAAATCATGGCCATTAAAAGATTCAAAGCAATACAAGTCACATTTTTCTAAACACTCCCCTGTCCATTTATCTTTGCAAACCATTACTTTAAAAAGCACCTAATGCCTTGGTTACTGGTTTGGTAAAGGTTTTGCAATCAAATGCTTGGGATTAGCACAAAGACAGCGCTCTCATGTGATTCTAAATTACACTCAATGTTTCACTAAAAAACATCTTAACCCCCCAAAAAGAACGATTGGGGAACTCCAGACGCATTTACCAGTTTGTTGGACATCTCATCCCACTTGTTTCACTCCTGTGTCTGTCCGCTGTCATCCGTCAGCGCCTCCTACCATCTCTGGCTCAGAGTCAAGGCCCATCTGTCCTCCTCCTGCACCGAGCCGCTAGACCACGCTCACCACCCTAATTAACTTACTTCTCTTATCTGTTTCTGTGCACGCACGCATTCCTTTCCCCAGTGCTGCGAAATCAACACCCAACACAATAGATATTTCGAGTTCCCAGTGGTTCCCAACCTGAGGGAAACTGACAGCAGAGGCTAAATGAGTGGCAATGCTGGGTTATGAGATTTGTTATCCGTGTTTTGACACTTCGAGGGCTGTGTATAGAATCAAAGATGATGTTAAATGTGCCCCCACGCCTTCCTAAAACTTCGCAACTGTGCAGTAAACCTCCCCGTCATCCTTTTCTGGAATCCTTTTGTAGGCTTAATGTAATTTCCTGCCCGCAGACATGAGCAAAAAAAAGTGTTGTCAGTTTTATTAGCAAGAAAAGAAAAAGCTGCGCGCTCTGCTATTCATTACAAGCCGATAACACGCTCGTACAGACACCAGCGCGACCTTGGCCTGACAAATGGTGCTGTGTGCGACTGCAGAGCGAGAGAGAGGGGTTAAGGGAAAGGCTTTTCAAGTTGCGCGGTCCAAAACTATGCCAATGAAAACAGAGTCTGTACTGGAGCCAGGCAGCTGTCTAAAAATACGGAGCGAGACACAATATAGAGGGGATGACTAAAGCCTGAATCCTCCACAGGAAGTGTGACTGGAATGCACATTGGAAGAATCACATTCACACAGCTATGTTCAATTAATTAAGTCAAGATATGGCACATTACTGATAAGAGCCGTCCCATTACATTAAAATGAGTTTATCACAGCCCTTTAAATCAGATTGTACAGCGCACCTGCTTCCCTAAGGCTGGACGACATGAGGGAATTGGATTAGAACTGAACGTAAAAACTAGCAAATATATCCAATTACATGTAATATTTCTAAAACAATACCCAATGTACTTTTTCAATATAGTGCAGTTAACGGAAAGGATTCACTAAAATTGTGCAAAATAAACTGAAATGTAGCAAAAAGGTTTAAGGTGTTTTTTTAAAAGCATAGCGTATTTTCCGGACTATAAGTCACACTTTTTTCATAGTTTGGCTGGGGGTGCGACTTATGCTCATGTGCGACTTATATATCAAAATATATACTTTCACATGTTTGTTATCTTCACACTGACAGCTGCTAAAGGGCGCTCTAGGCTTGTGCACCAGTATCTGCTACTCCTGTACCACAGATGATTTAAAAAACGGTAATCGAGCAGCAGAAAGTGAGTGAGCGAGAAACTTGTGAGGGACTGGCGAAAGCGGAGGTCACTCTTATTGCAATGAAGAAAACAAAAAAAGATGATTGTGGGCTAAAAGCTCGATGGCCGCAGCGAGAGGAATGAGTTCACAAATGAGAGCTTGAACCACGTGCTGCCGGGAGGGGCTTGTAAACGGTGCAGTTACGCCTCCATGGCCAGGTAGTTGACAAGGCTGGTGCGACTTATACTCCGGAGTGACTTATGATTTTTTCTTCTTCTTCATAATGCATTTTTTGGCTGGTGCGACTTATAGACCGGTACTTGTTTGAGCACTCTGGGAGATGAGGAAGAGATCAGGAAATAGCTGCTGCAAAAGAGTCACCCAGCTCGAAGAGAAGCTTTGCCTTGCGCTAACGTCCAACAGAACCAACATCCGCGGAGTCAGAGGTTCTTAAAGGGACAGTTTGAAATATCTTGTAACTCAGAGAACATTCATTCAATAATTCATGCTCATTGGACTTACAGCTCCTTCAAAGACGTTGTCGTAGATGTTGTCGGTGCCGCACTGCGGGCAGGTGAAGGTGAAGCGCTCACAGTCTCTGTAGCGCTCCTCATCTGTCAGCTGTACCGGGGCGCCCAGCGTCCCGTCAGCCTCCTCCTCTCTCTGGTACTGCTGCTGCGCCCTGAACTGCCCTGGGTCAAGGCCTGAGGCAAAAACAGGCAGTTTACAGTGAGCTCAGGAAGTACTCAGGCTGTATATTACTACTGTTGCTGTACATGGCCTTAATACACAATGTAATGTTTGCTTTTCATAATTTTTCATAACATTTTTAAAGTTTTTCCTTTTATCCTTCGTATTATTGTAAGGCGATTAGTATAATAAAAGTGGTTTGATAACTTTTTGAACCCACAGTAGCTTTGTGGTGGGAATATGCTGGTGAATGCTCATACGCAGTTATTCCCAGCTTTGTGCTTAACCGCTGCAGCTGTCAACGGGCCGTAAAACAGACTTAAGTTTACGTTCAAATAAATGTAAAAATAGATGAGGAGTATCATCGCTCGAAAGTAAGTTGTATAGTTGCACTGCTAATGCCACTGTTAAAAGTTTTAAAGCATTCTCTTGGGGAGTTCATGGTTATTAGCAGTAAGTTTGGTTTAACACATGGCAGTTAAAGAGCGACTTGAGAAGCTTAAATTAACACCTTTAAGAAGCAACATATATTTAAAAGTTAACAAATGAAACCACGCTCAAGCGCATGTGTCGACCCTATCGAGCTCACCCAGCCACGTAGCAATGAGCACGTTGTCGATGCCCTCGATGGGGTCACATATTCGGGACACTACGGGGTGAACTTGCTGGGCCAGGTAGTACTGCGTGTCCAGGCTGAGCCCCTCCTGCTTCTGAAGCTGCTCCAAGGCGTAGGCTCTCTGACTGGCACCAAGAGTGGAGCCGTCCTGGGGAAATAAAAAGGACAGTTGCTGTAAGCTTCATAATAAGACAGGGATGGGTCGAGTTAAGGATTCATCGATACTACTTCTCTTATCGATCCGTTACTTTAAAATGCCAAAAAATAGCTATATAGAGGCTACTGCATCTATTGTATTTATAGGCACTATAGCTCATATTTATTTTGTATTGCTCTACATTTGGAACTAACTTATTTCCAATTTGTTCATACATTTGATATATGGGAGGTAAAATACAAATATACACCAAAATGAAAAATGACTGTTTTTAAATTGTCTAGAAAATGAAGGATTAAGTCTCATAAGTTTCTTGTTCATCACAGGCTGTAGCTGTGGGGACTGAGCCCAAATGAAAGCTTAGTGCAGTAAAATAATGCACCTGAGCCACAGTCTGTTTTCTGTTCATAACAACACTCAGCTGTGTCCAGTGGGTCAGGGAAACCATGGGCTCTCAGCCGGGGTAGTGGGGATGAACCGATCCGATGCAGGGAATGCATCCATGAGAGCGGACAGAGCCATTTTAGTGATCTTATTTGAGCGCAAGTGATTAGTGCGGCAACGCAGCAACCCCGTTAAGAAGACCGTTATCGGCCCAGGTGGACCGGGCATCGGTCCCATCCCTATAACAAGACTTAGCAGTAATACTAATCATGACCAAACACAAAACTAAGGAACTCATTATGCATAAATGTCAGCAAGCGAAGACTTCTTTAGTCAATAGTGAAGTCATTTTGTAAAGCTTTTTTTTTTTTAAATCTACAAAAACTACAAAGAAAAGATTTACTAACAGAAGTTCACAATGAACCAATGCTGAACAAATATGCCTTTCTTTCAGATGCAGCCTGGATTAAGACACACAAACTGTGTGTTATGCCACGCACGACATTATTCAAATCACCCAATAAAGTAACTAAGTTACTATCACTCACTTTACAAATGACATAAGAGATTGTGTCTCCGGCTTTCACTCGGCGGCCGCCCTGAGAGTTGATCCACAGAGCGACGTGGACGTGAGGGAGAGACTTCTTATCGGGATAGTCCTGAGGATCTTTAGTTAAAGCCTGGAAAAACATTGATAACTTGGTAATATTTGAAACATGACGTGCCCTGTATTTTCACGTACGAATTAGAGCTTTCCTGTCAAATTTCACCTTGTTGATCTCAAACAGGTTGTGAGGTACAGCTCCGGCTGCGACCTTCTCCCCCACCTCCAGCAGGTGTTTCTGGATGTTCTCCACGATGACGTCCCGGCTCTGGTCCGACAAGATCTGACCAATGACGTAGCTGAACAAGACCAAAATTATTGACAAACATATCCAAATGCAACAAAAATCTCCAGATGTTTTTGAAGCTGGATGAACGTTAGAAAACAAGGCTTCAGATTACTTACTTGCCACACTCCTTGGCCAGGTCACACCAGTCCCTTCGAACAATGTCCAAGCCTTTTAGCTCTTGTTTGAGGGTGTACCGGCCCTCTCCCTGTTGCTCCACCACAAGAGCGGCATATTTCTTTTTCTTCAGCAACAAAAGGGCCTTAAACACGCCGTCGATGTCAATCTCCAGCAGTTTGTACAGCTTGTTCACCTCTGCTTTCACCTACGTTAGAATGATAAGAAATCCGTTCACAAAAATGGCCTCAGTAAATCCACAAATATACCCAAGTTTGTTTAAACGCACCTTGTTGCCGAGCTTGAAGACCTCCTCCAAAGACTTGCTGTTTGTGTTGATCATGATGGAGTCCGTGTCTCCATAGATGACTTCCAGATTCATCTAAATGAAGAGAATGAAAAATTACATGCTCTGGTGATTTGAAATGCCATGTATAATCACTCTGACTGCTATATATTTGTATGTCTAGTAATAATAATTGAGCATGTTTGCGAAAAGAAAATAATTGCCAACACACTGGCGCATTGTTAGAACACTGCGCTGCCGAATAAACCTGTTTTTTTATTGTGACAATGCCTTTTACCTTTTGAACCATGTCTTTGGTGTGCATCAGAATCTGAAAAGGAGAAAAAAAAAAAACATTACATAGAGCATTAGAATAGTAAACAAATGCTAGTGGGAGAGAAACAGTCATTACGTCTGCCTCGTATTTATTCTGAGTGTGGGTGTGTGAGCGTTTGCGTGAACCTGGAGCGGAGCAGGTGACTTTCTTTTAAATAGGGGATAATTGGCTAAGAGGGCAATTATGAGAGCGTGCTGTGACAGGCGTCTTTTCAACCCACACTCTTCTGCGCCGGGCAACACACACAAGCACGCACACCTTAATGACTTGTAATGGCCTTTATCGCCCACTGAGTGACTGACGGACAAACAGGAGCATTCTGTTAAGGCGCGTCACGACAACCGTTTCAAAGTGTGATATATTGCTGCAGAAAAGACTGAAAAGCATATAAGGCAAGGAGGTCTGATTCCTGTATTCCATTTCCTTTGCGTGTGGAGTATTCATGATGTGACGTGGTTGGGTAAGCTTTCGTTGGGTGAGAGGGATATTGTTCATCCAATTACACAATGGAGATATTTTTTTAAATCAAACTTGGCTGTAAATACTGTTTAGCTTTACTCGTTAGCCTGTTAGCTTCTTCTTTGTGATTCCATTAGTGTGTATTGGGGCCTCGGACCCGGTGGCAGCGAAGTTGGGACAAGAGGGACTACAAAAAGGATTTATTAAGGTAAACTGTTAAAGGATAACATTAAATCACTATTAATGATACTGGGTCAAGCTGTACAGTCGTACTATGTCTGACATAGCCTTCACTGTGGTGCTCAGGCGCCCACTCCCAGCCACTGAATGTTTGCTTGCGTATCAGTATGACGCTCTGACAGGGTATTTATCCCTTTTCTGTGGAAGCATAGACAGACTTGGACGGTAGGACAAGCGCAATGTCTCAAGTTCATGTCTCCGGGTCCCGCACCGATGGTAAATAAACTTCTCCTGTATAAGACATCCAGACTGCTGCCTATTTTTCATCTATCATCTCGAACACCATTGTTAATTCTCTAACATAAACAAGTTACTTAGTACCGCTTTAAACGTCCAGCCATGGTACTCCTGAACCCAAACCTAGACCAAGATCTGGAAATGGAGCCCCAGACCACTCACTGAGTCAGCGCAAATTTTCCCACACAGGAGTATGGCTGGGCACCATTAAGTTTTTTTCAATACCGCTACTTTAACGATACCTAAACAATACTTTTTTTCCGATACCTGTTCTAAATGATTTGTCATATAGAACGGATTAATAATGTTCATTTATTCCTCTTCCTTCCATTTAATTTCTTTTGCATTTCACTTCTTTTAAACGAAAAAGGGCAGACAAAACCAACCCAACCAACCCAATTTTTTTTCCAATTTTCCCCAAATAATTTTTTTTTTTCCCTTTCCTTTTTTTCTCTCAAAATGTTGCCCCAAAATTTCCCTTTTTTCCCCCCCAAAGATTTTCCCTTTTTTTTTTTACATTTTTTAAAAACAATATTTCAACTTGTGTTCACATTTTGTAACAGCTTGAACTTGAATATAAAGATTGGATATTTCTTTTCGGTACTTGCTTTCGACAGTAATTTTTTTCAACACCAATAGCACCTAAACCTTTTTTTGTTTGTTTAATGGTTCCCAGCCCCACACAGGAGTCGACCTTAAATGCTTAAAGCCACTGTCACTTAAAAATCGTTCTAAATGTGGTCATCAAGGCTCTAATGTGGAGCTCTATTCAGGCTTTTTAAACTGGCATTTCTCGTCGTAACTGAAGATAATGCAAGTACCTAGAAAATCAATCTCAATTTGAATGGTGGCAATTAGTGAATCACAAAGACCGCAATTATTAATTTAATATGTCCTGTGAAACAGCAAACATCAAGTTGATTTAGTCATTATCGCGACAAGTTAAAGTGGGACATCCGCTCGGCGCCAGAGACAGGGGGGGGCGAGAAGAGTTCTCAAAGACACGGAGAGGTCCAAACAGGTGGCGGGACCGGCGGGATAGGGCAACGGCGTTTGCTGGGTCGCTAATCTGGGGGGTCGCAGGGACGGAACGCAGCGCGACCTGTCACCACCAATCTGCTCCTCAATCAACCGCCGCCGCTTATACGCGGAGCTTCATGTTGGGACAAGGACGCGTCTATTTCAGAGTGTGAGGAAGAGGCGGGGTCAGCGGTGGGAGAAGGGGAGGGCAGGTCCACTCCCTGAAACCAAAGTGGGCCTAAACTGTTCTTTATGGGCTGCTACATACCGGAGAGGAGCAGGGGGAGTGTGAGGCACCCCCTCCATTAGGGACCGCAGTCAAGGTCAAGGTCCCACCACCACAGACACATATTCACTATCACACACTCCTTGCACTCATGAATGAACGCTGAGGGCTGTCGCTAGGCTACTGTCGAAACTACAATCGAGTCATGTGCTAATGAGGGGATAAAATACTTCATTTAATAGTATCATGAAATCCGATGACAGGGACTTTTATTCTACCAGCAGCAGAAATCTATATTCAGAATTCCTATTTTATCTTATGCAGCAACTGTTCACCCGGCTCCGAATTGTGTCTCACAAAACGAGTTAACGGTTACTTAAAACGACACGACCAAACTCCGTTATCGAGTAGAATCTGTCACCCGTCGCCTAAATGCGCATTGAGTTGAGACGTGAACAGGGCCGACCGCCAACGCTAACACTGTGCTAATTTAGCCTCTGACTCTGTGCTGGAGGAAAATGCACTATATATAGACACACAACAGCGCACATGGTCTTTTTTATTTCACACATGTATTTACAATTTAGATCTATGGTGCCAAATGAAGTTAACTCTACTACAACAAAGAGTTCTTTCAAACCTAATGATAGCTTTATGGCAACGTCTTGTTCAAAATTAATTGAGATAGAATAATATATATTATAGACAGAATGTTTAAAGCAGCACTACGTAACTTGTATTACCCCTAGAGGAACTAGGAAAATGATTTATTTAAAAGGACTAAGGTGTAAAATGAGCCCAGACCTGTCTGCCTCTAAAATCCTGCACTGTCACTCAAAAAGTTGTTACTTCGGGTCCGTCATGCACAAGCTTAATATATAAGGTGCAGTTACACGTATGACCTGAGGTGGCAGTAGTGAGCATAAAATGGCCAACTTGCATCCAGCCCGTTTAAGGTAAACAAATGTTGACGGGGTGATTGAGGGGGGGTCTTTCATCTCCCCCTGGTGTCTCACAAACAGCATTTACAGCCAAGTTTGAGTGAAAAAAAATTATCTTCACTGTGTAATTGAATGTAAAATACCCTTCTCTCCTTTTGTCTTTTCAGCGTAGTATTTACTCTCACGGACAATTAATGAGTAAAAGAACGCAACATGCTACGACACATGCAGTGACGCTTATGGCCTCTAGGGGCACGAGTTACTTAGCACTGCTTTAATATTACAGACAGCCAATGTGCATACTCATGAGGTCTTATCGCTGCTGTTTGTAGAGGAACATAAATATTTATGTTAGTACGCTATTTCGGTGCGTAGAAATGCGTAAACCATTGAACTTAAGAATGAGAGCTTTTGAACGAGGTAAACACCATCAGACCTGACATCGGCAACTTCTGAACAACAGGAGATATTGGTCAGATCCTCTAAACCTCTATATTGACTAATAATATTGCCCAATCCTTCAGGTAAATATCTCTCATGAGCTTTAATGGAAAAAGTCTTTTCTGACCCAATGGCTGTGGTGAAGTGGACAGATGGATGAAGGGATGTGCGAAAGAAAGACAACAAAGCGAGGCACGAACGCGCTGATGTTATTGATGTGTGGACTCATTTAGACAGGTTTTCCATGTGCTGTCAGTCGCAGCAGGACGGACAGCTTTAAGGAATGGAGTGTGAAAGACAAGTCGTTTGACCATGAGGCAGGAATGTTTGTGCTCATCTTTAAACACATGCCGATACGTGCGGATGATAGAGAGCAATCTAAACAGACCGCGCCGGGGGTAAAGGCATGCATGTAAGTCTTCTCCCTGATGACTGCACGAGTCACCACCACACATGCCACTCATACTTCAGCAAACAACTGAAAAAGCCTGTCAGTGGAGGCCTATTAGTTATTGGGCAATTCCCACAAGAACAACAATTACCCTCTTTAATAATTAGCATTAAAACCAATTATCACCAACACTTACAAGGACCTCAGTGGTACATGTACTTCATGGATACACCCTTGCCAGATTAGAGAAGTGGGAGTTTGAACAAATTACACCGTTTCTCTACAAGTTAGAAAATAGCAGGGTCTGACTTCTGGGCACTCGCACCTGCAGCCCCATCTGGCCGACTCTGGTGTCGAGGAATCCCAAGAGAAAAGGCATTAAGACGCTGAAAGATTCAACATGTAGCTCTTGTTTCTTCACCCTTATTAGTGCATATAAATACCTTAACATTAGAACTGTACCTTTGCATGGCATTGATCACAGCTGTTCAGCCACTAATCTATGAGCTGTGAGCGAGAGGGGTCAGTAAACCCCCTCTATGTCAATAAGCAGTGCTGGCTTCCTCATTAATGTTTTGTCTTTCCCCAGTTGTCAGTTTGAAGTGAAAATAGCCGCCGCTCTGAGTGACAAATGGATAATAGATGGGAAAGGAGCAATAAGGATAGAATGATAAGTGGATGTATGGGCAGGATGCTCGCCCTTATAAATGGCAGCCAAGACTCCCCATACAGATATACCATAGAGGCCTGTGCTCAGCAGATCAGAGGTGGCATGTTAAACCTCGGTGCAGTGGGCTCTTGTAAAAAGAGCCAGGGCAACAGTGACGATTGTTTTGAAAAGCACTCCACTGAAAAGCATTTTGGGATGACAGTCGGCCGACTGAAATAGCACCTGTGGAAGGACACACTACTGTCAGGGCCGGGCATCTAACACTCTCTCTCTCACACACAAGACGCATAAAAGATTTATAGTGTCTTCGGCTGCTGTGATCTCTCATGTGCACAACACACACTCACAGAATCAAATCCTCCCTTGTGTGAGAAAGCATGAATGTACACACCTGTCCGGGCAGATGCCTCTGCTGTGCCCTGTCGCTGCTGCAGAGTAGATATGATTTAATGCAAGCCTTCAACTAAAATAATCCAACTATGACAGTAACATTCCAGCTGTTCAGCCCATTACAGAACAGCTCTGTAAAGCTCAAAGGAAGTTGCTTCTTCTGCCCAATTCACTCAGCTTTGAAATGTAGAATATCAGACGGGTCTGGACTGGGGTCACATATTATGATGCATGAAAATGTCATTTTTACTTACACTTCACATAAGAAATGAAAGAAATGTATGACAAAATAAATAAAGGCTGCTTTATTTATGAAAACCATTTCCTAATTATCACTCATTTACAGTCTGTCAGTGGCCCTTGTGCAGCCTGCAGATGTCAGATCAATCCATTATCAAAGCTAATCCCTGTCATTAGCCCACATGGCCTCATTAGAAGGTGTTACTAAAGTCCCTTTAGATTCTGAACTCTTGTCCCGTCCACTGTTAGCCCTCTACAGCAGGCGCATGTGGCCAAAATAGCTGCAGCGCTCCCATGTGACTATTTGTTAAGCCCTCTCCTATCAGGAGTAAAGCCATCTCTTTAAGTAGACTATGGAGGGCGCATGGAAACATCCAGCCTTCATCTCTGCAGACATGGATTTCATAAATGCGTGTGCATACATAAAGCGCTGTGGACTAAAGCTTGTGTCGGTTCTAATTCAGAGAAGAGTAAAAACAGCTGCTGTCAATAAGAGGAAACACACAGACTACTGCGGAGAGAAATGTGGTCAACTACATGTGGCAATACATTCATTCAGTAGAATGAGGACACTTGACTGAGTAACCGTGGGAAAGACTATCCTCAGGACAAGAATGATACAGAGATCCTGGGGGCAACAACATTTATTTAGTCCTCATTACAAACGCACACGACCTCACATACAAGACACCCAGAGGTCTAACCCAAACCAAACTTTGCCCTCTCCGCACCCTCGGATCGGTTATCCAATCTCGCCTCCATCCTTCAGTGCACATACCGGCCAATAATGTCAACTACAAACTCCCGTCAGGCTGTTTTTAAACACAAGGACAGAGACTCAATTACAGCGGATGGCTTTCAGGAGTCACCCTCATCCTCAGACACACACCTGCTAATGGTTGTCAGATTTGCTCGCGCAAAGGTCAGAGGTGAAACCAATCTGCGTTCCGCAACAATCAGTGGCTTCCACGGCCTTTTGTTGTTAACATCAGTCGATTAGGGCCAACACACACTGGCGCTGCACTGCCAAACCAGGACGTGGACTCAGGCCACGACAGCACAGACACATCTTCAAATAAGAGGCAAAAACACAGCGTTTCATGCCCTCAATGCCCTGATTAACATTTCTCACTCCTGACAAATGATGGACATATACAGGGAGGACTGTGCACTATGTGCTCTGACAGCCAACATTAATATCACAATGCAAGTATTTAACACCCACCAACTGCATGTTTCAATTCATTTGTGCCTAATAAATCCCATGCTATGTTTAAAGTGAACATGTTGGATTAGATCAAGAATGCGTCATCGAGTGGGCAATTAAATCATTGTGGCAGCAGAGCATTTCTGAAACTGTTATATGCAATAAAAGCACCTTACATGCAGGGGATATATGTCCAACTGTTATCTGGCTAATGTACAAAAGAGCCTAAAATAACACCGAGGGGCTGAGGGGACATCAATCTGCAGTGGCTTGTGTAATCCTAAACCTTCACCTTCTCCTTAATGCCCATCATCCCTTTAATACCCACACATACCAGAACAGAGTAGGTCCACAACAAATGGTCTGCCCACAAAGGCCAAAGTTCGGCTGGTAGCACTTGTGCTGTCACACACGGACTCGGCACATACGTGTACCGGGACAAGATACAAGACATGCTCAAGGCGGGAGCAGGAGGCGAGTGAAGTGCGGGCCGTGTCCCACTCGACGCGGCAAATGTGGCCGCGAGCGAAAGAGCCAAGGGTCTTTCAACCACATCTAAAGCCTCGCGGGGGATGAGACACCACTGTACCATCCCGCCGCGGGGAGGGAGAGGGTTTAGCCCCATTTAAAAACAGAGTGAGAGAAATATGAGACGCCCCAATCAACAAATACACAAAACACATGCGCATTCATTCGATTTTTTTGATGAGATGAAAGGGATGCAGCGAGGATTTACACTCGGGACAGAGAAGTGGTGGGTGTTACAATTATAAAAATAAAAAGCCTACTTAATCATGATATGAAAGTGGAGTGCAAATGTGATGATTAAAATAAGAGCAGGGTGTAAACTGTTATAGCCACAAATACACCCGAAACCCCGCTATAAATCCCAGCCGGCCTGTGAGGGTCAGGGCAGGCACTGATAACCACTTGGCTTCCCCGGGCTGTGCATGGGCCGAGATAACGCAAACGCTAAACGTCAATGACACCCGCATGTGTGAATAGCCTTTTCAAATTGCTAATAGAATTCAGTATCATCTTAAAGTTATTCCGAACATGTCCGGGCAATGCTAATGGAAAGGTCTCCCTAATTCACGAGAGGCGGTATTAATAGACGCGTATCAGGGATCATAGATACAAAATAAACATGTCTCAGAGATTAAACAAAATGGGATCCCTGCAGCCTCAGCAGTGTGTGGGCAACGGCAAAACATTAGGCTTCAGAGCTGACCTTTTAATGCACCAGGCAGTCGCACTAACCCCCACTGTGTGCAATGTATTTGGACTGTGAAGCCTGGTAGAATATCCTATTCACTTACGGGACTAACACAACATGCAACTGTGGCGTGATCAGTGCCAAGCTGCTGGTAACATGTACTTTATGCATTTGCTCCCAAGGCAAATGTAAACATACTTGACGGTTAAACATCTGTAAGAGAAGGGCAGTAAATCTGTGGATGTTTCATAAATGTAACATGCCGTGTTATTGCTAAAAATGTAATCTGTTGTTCTTGTTTTGCAATGTGTGGGGTGTGGGGCGACCTGTACTCAATATATGATTTTGGAGATTTTGTATTAATACCAATATAAAATGGATTGACAACATCTATTACTGTTTGGGCAGATCTACAGTATATTTATATCAAATCCAACTTTTGAAGTCCTGAATAGGTCAGAGTTCATATAGTACAGAGCTATTGATTGATAGATGTGAACATGTTATCACTTACATTGAAATATTGATGATGATGATGATGATGATGGCTTGCCCTTGTGCTTTACAAACCTGTGTTACCAAGTTTCTCAAAGCCCCACACTGTAATCATTATTCAGTCCATACTCTGTGGTGGAGAGCTAATATTCTAGGCCTTGAAGTTCGATATATTGAGGCAAGATAGTATCGCGATAAATGATATTCAATCGATACAAGACACTGTCCACTCTCAGGCATAAAAATGACAGTAAACCTTTGTCCTAAAGTGCATAATCATATCCTAAAATACCACACAAGTTGCAATAAACAGGAAATATAATGTAACTCAATTTGCTTCAGTTAGAAATCAAAGTTTTGCAAAGATAATGGGTTTATCTTATCTAATCTTATCTTATAAAATAGGGGGGGAAATGCTAATAAATGAACGGACGATAAATATCGAGCCCAAAAATGTATTGTTTATTTGGTATTTATAGTAGGATATGTCGATATAGTAATTATCGTGACAGCCCGAGTAGCCACCGCCGCCCATTGGGTGAACCGACGGATGTGAGGCTGCCAATCTGCACCATCCGCCCCTCCAACCATCACTCACTCACTCACTCAGGCACTCTCATTCCTCCTGGCCTATTGTACATGTTTTTAGTGGTAGGGGAAACTGAAGTATCCAGAGAAAACCTACACGGACATGAACATCCAAACTCCACACTGAAAGGCACGCGCTCTAACTGTTGTGCCATTGTGCCGCTCCTTGAGATAAAAGGAAACAATATCGCACAAGTGACAAATGTGTGCAATATCAGGATCAAGTGCTGCTGCTGACGTGTGGCAAAGAAAAAACATAATAAAGCTCATTTACATACTCAGTCTTTACAAAGACCTGAACTCTGCTTTCATCTACAAACCTTTGGCCAATCGCCAATATTGCTCCAAGTGCCTTTATCCACTAAACACTATATCATCTCTAAATATTGTCTGATCATCATCGATTAACCTTTTTACACATTGTTGATACACCTTTCTTTGTTAACGCGAGAGGGTAAGTGGTCTCATTCTACAAAACTCATATTTCGAGCTGACAAAAAAGAAGAAGATATTACAGATAGCGATCGCAGGTAATACCTCTTGAATCTATTCAAGTGAGAGGCTAAAATGTAATTAACCCATCCACCGGCGCCTGTTGACAAAGATACAATCAGCAAGTCCTGAGGGAGAAAAACTCCCTCCAGTATCAGCGAACCAAATACACACCTTTTACAATGTAGCTTCTGTCAGCCGAACAACAAGCATGTCTTGAAGCTCAAATGGCCTGACAGAATAACAAACATGCACACTGAGTTACTGCCCTGCCCTCTATTAGGCCTCACAATGAACGTGTAAGGCGATCTTAATAAAGCACTCCCCTGAGGCCAAACCCAACGCCTGGGCTGCGGACGTCGACTGCTGGAGCTCATTAAACGGACATGAGTGTTACAGCTGACACGGTGGCTGCGAGCGTGCGCGCCGCGTCGAGTTACAAAACCAGATTTAGCCCTTTGTGTCACACACCACTCATGCCTCCATCCAAATTTATTATTATATGCCCCCGTTGTTCCATTTGTGTGCACTGAGAGATGTCACCACACAATCAAGGCCTGACAACGGCAGCTTTATGCGCGGCATCTTGTCACTAGAAAATACCGGGTCCATGGGCTACTGCGATCACACACACTTAAAAAGCCTTTTATTCTGACACCAATAGAAGCTATAATGACAAGAAATTGATAGGTACATGTTGTGGAAGATTTAATTAAATTTGCAGAGAGTGACAGGAAACAATGAAAAAGTTGGAGGTTTAAATGAGGAAAGATTTAAGATACAGTCTGATGTTCTACTGCCCTCTAGTGGACATACTGTGTCCCTAGCGTTAAAAACAATGCTTAATGTGTCATAAGGAATTTTTAGCTGGTTTTGAGGGGACATGTTAACCTCATAATTAAGCAGGAAGGAAAGGGAACAGAAATTAAATGAGCAATCAGGTATTTTAAATAACTTAAATGTATCATTATAGAAGTAATTCACTTGATATTAGGAGAGGCTTCAACCTCTTAACCCCCGCCTTAACTGAGCAAGTTTTCTCCAGTTTTACCCAAATCTACAAGTTTCTTCACTAGAGTTTACAGCCTACAGGCCAGAGTAACGGCTCATTTGAAAGCTTAGAACTACAAAACTGAGCTAAGCTGCTTCCTCGTTTTTATTGGGTTCTTTTATCACGTTTTCATAACTTTTTGTCACGTTTTTGCCAAATTTGTCGCTGCATTTCTTGCCAATTTTGTCGCATTTTTGCCAATTTTTTGCCGCTTTTTGGTGTCTTTTTTTTTTCAAATTCTTTGCCAAACTTTTGACGCATTGTTGCCAATTTTCCGTCACTTTTTGTTGTTTTTTCTTGTATTTTTGTCACATTTTTCCCAATTTTTTGCCACATTTTTTGTACATTTTTTGCCAAATTTGGTGTTGCATTTTTGCCACTTTTCTGTCACTTTATTGTTACTTTTTGTTGTATTTTTCTCACGTTTTTCTCAAGTTTTCATTTGGACCAAAACACAACCAAGAAGGACGAAACCGGGACAATCATAACGAGGAAGAAGTTTAGATCAGTTTTGTAGGTCTTCGCTTTCAAATGAGGCGTCACTCTGGCCTACAGGCTGTGAGCTCCAGTCAAGAAGCTTTTAGATTTGGGTAAAGCTAAACTGAAGAAAATGCGCTCGGTGAAAGAGGGTAAAAGTTAGTGTAGCGTCTTATCGCCTTGTAAACCTACACCTAATTCAAGTCTTACCTCTCTGCCTTTGTGTGTGACCAGCGCAGCGAGCGGTTTGGCGTAAAACCGACTGAAGCTGAATCCGAGGCAGCCGTACATACTGTTGGCAGTCAGCTTCAAGGCCTTTTGGCGGATGTCGTACTGAAAAAAGAAATAAAACTTAAATAAAGGTAACTGAGAAAAACTAGATAGCATGATCAGTTTAGGAGTGAACATAAAACCTGTAAATAGAGGTCTGGGTTGATGTCTTGCTGTTTCATGAGCTGTTTGACCTGTTTACGTCTCTCAACAAGTTTCCTAATTTCTTTAGGCAGGATTCCCATATCCAGACTGGGATCAGGAATCTCTGGTACCTCCTCGATCTCGTCCTCCTGCCAACAATAAGGGACAGTTGTGTTAGTGGTACAAAAATGCTGAATAAAAGGTGTTTAAAATATCTTTGCAATGAATACCCACCTCCTTTTTCTCCTTGCTGTTATAGGCTTGTCTCTCCACAGTGGTGAAGCAAATGTTGAACTCTTGGATAATGGATGGGTACAGACTGTTGAAGTCGAGCAGCAGCACAAACTTATCATAGAAACCTGTGAAACATAAGGAAAAAAATCAGTTGCTTTGCTTGAGAATTTAAAGGCATTTGAAAATGGAAAAAAAAAAGGAAAACGTACCAACTTTAGGATCCAAAACCAGGCCTCCAGCATAAGCCGCCTTCTTTTTCCGTTTGCCTTTTCCTCCATCCACGTCCTCCTCACCTTCAGCCTTACTCTGTGAGGGACACGAGAAGAAGATCACATTCACTTTGAACTAAATATATCCCGAATAAGGTGGTTACACTTTATGCTAACTACTCACAACTCACTACTCGTTTTCTTATAATGACTTAACTAGGGCTGTGTAATTGTGTTATGTGAACAGCAAAAAGCAATGAAAACATGACAAAAAAATGTGGGAAAAACAGGGGGGGAAAAAGCAACAAAAATGTGATGAGAATGTGGCAGAAGTTTTTCAACAAAGCAATAAAAACATGATAAAAATGCAACAAAAATGACTAAAACCTCCTTAGTCATCATCAGCAACAAAGCCGCAAAAAGGGGGAGCGGCCCGGACAAATAGGTCATGCTCATGACTGCATTGGTCGAATGACAGATTAATGTCATAGTAGCCATTATATATTTCGTCATAACTGTAACAGCAGCGAAGAAAAGTGGCATTGGGTGTATTGATTCAAAGCGTTTCAGTCGGATGCAGAGGTCCTCAATCTGTGACTTTATGTTCTACTGCATGTGCTTGATGAATGAATGTTCTACTTCTGTCCTTTGAAATGGTCCCTCTGGGATAATTACAGTTATTTCAATTGAAAAAAAAGAAAAAAGAAAAAAAAAAAGACTAAAACGTGCTGACAAAAACAAGGAAGAAACTTAAATCAGTTATAGGTCTTTCTATCATTCAAACGAGGCTTGAAGCTCCAGTTGAGAAGCTTTTAGATTTGGGTAAAGCCGGAGAAAAAGCTCAGTTAAGGCGGGGGTTAAGGGGTTGAATTGTGCAGCCCTAGTAAACGCATTCATGGCCTGAGCAGTCGTTCACCCCCATTTTTGTTGCTTATAAATCACTGGATGAACAATTGTGCTTAAAACTTTGATGCAAGTATGTGCTTTACAAATGTGTAGTAGTGTGTAATTATTTATAGTTAATTTATATAATCTGGATAAGCTGAACACACCTGTTCTTGCTGGACTTTCCTGAAGGAGGGCTTGTCAGGAACAATGTAGTTCTTTTCATTGAAAGCATGAAGCAACAAGAACTCATTTCTCTCAGACCGACCTCCCATCAGTGTTCGAGACTGAAACACAAAGTCACATTGATAAAATAGGTTTTAATGGATCAATATACTGCATCAATCATAATTTCTGCATGTTGTAAACTACTACTAATATACTGTAGATGTAATTGTACGTTACCATGACATTGCCAGCAATGTTGGTGATCTGCAGAGCCAGAGGCAGGACATTGAGTTCACACATCATCTGGAGAATCAGCTTCGCATCGGTCCACGTCAACTCCAACAGGTAGAGCAGGTGAGGAGAGTCACTGCCATAAAACAAAACAATACAATATGACGACATGGACCCAAGGAACAATTAAACATTTACACAAACACACACTTGTAAAGGTTCTTGATGTTTTCCTGTGGGACAGTGGGTCTTTCCGTCTTGAGCACATGTGCCACCAGCTCCGTCAGGTGGTAACTTTTACAGCGAATCAGCTCTTTGGCCGAGATCTCCACATCGCAGACCAGACGCCCACAGGTGGCATTCTTCTCTGCAAAACTACTACGACCCTGAAATGGACAAGAGAAATACATTGAAGTGAAATGATCTCCAAAATGAACAAAACAAAAGCCCACAAATGTTAAGTTTCAGTTTACCCCCAACTTGGGCATGTTGGTTCTCCTCAAACGTCCGATCTTGGACCAGTGTGGCACCTTACACACATTAATCCTTTGGAGCAACACTTCAAGGTCAAAGCCAAAGATGTCATGCCCCTAAAAGTGTGAAATTAAGGGAATTACAGTTTGATATGCCTCCGTTTAAACCCTACTGTGTTGAAATATGGAGGGTTAAAGTACGGCTCTGATTTGGACGTCTACTCACGACAAGGACATCAGGATCTATTTTGTGCATCTTTGCCAAGAAAAATCCAAGCAGCGTGCGCTCTGTAGCAGCTATTTCCACCTTGCCGTTCTTTAAAAAAAAGAAAAGAAAAGCAAGACATGTTTTTATCAATACCAACTCATGCACAAATACTTATACCCAGACAATAATAATTTGCACATTTAGGTTAAGGTGAAAAATAAAATGCATACCTTCTTTCTCACAGCCTCTTTGAAGTCATACGGGAAAATACAGTCCGTGGGCTTTGTGATCACTGTAAACACAGATAACGTACTTTATATGGGTGAAACATTTTTAATTATCCATGTTTAAAGTACAAACCGCAGATGTGTGTTTGGTACGGAGGCTGAGGAGGCGCTTTATCCATATGAAACTGGTGGTGAATAAGTGCAGCGAGAGAAACAATCTGGAAAGCAACAACAGAGGGCGTTAGTTATGAAGCATTTATTTACGTTCAGGCCTGTTTTTTGTAAAGTTCTGACCTCGTTTTGGTGCGTTTTGGGATTCTGGACAGTTTTGAGGCTGATAGACATAACGGTGACCGGAGGAGGAGCCAAGTCTCGAACCACAGAAATGAGATCAGTCCTGAGGGCCAGAGCCTCCACTTTAGACCAGCTCACGGGGTGGCTCATCAGCTCTGCACAGACAGAGGAGGGGTTATGTGCCTTTATCTGAAGCAAAGAAACAGATACTATCACAGCGTACGTACGGGGAGTCTTAATATCCAGCCAGCATGGTCCTTTAATCTTCCGGCTCAGAAGAAAATGCTCCAAACTTGACGTGTTGGTTCCAAAAACATGGGAAAACGTCGCCCCCTTCAGGTCTACTGGCAGTGGTGGATACTCAGCCTGGAGCAGAAATTCCTCATTTAACAAAAGCCTTTCTTCAATAGCAGGAGCCAAAACATTTGTATAATATATAGGCAAGGCAACTTTATTTATACCGCACATTTCGTACACAAGGCAACTCAATGCGCCTATATATTTACGACAGTACTTACAGAGTAGCGTATTTCTAAGTACTCGCACTGGGTAGGCACGTCAGGAATTTCAAAAGCATAATGTTTCTCTACTTTCTGTAAAACAAGGATCAAACAGATTTTTATGGCTACAATTGGTTGTGAAGTTACCATAAGACGGAGACTCAAAACAGACCTTGGACTTGAATTTCATGATCTTAAACTTCTCCGACAGATCATTAAACTCTTGGTAAACGTCCATCATCCCGACTGATGTGTCTGAGGCCTCGCCGGTCTTAGGATTCACTTTCTACAATACAAAGCACAGTCACAGCCACCAAGAATTTTGAAGTAGGTCTTTTTTTACATAGACAGAACTTACAAATTCGCGGGGCAGCAGGTACATGGTCCGCTCGATATTCTTGACTGTGACGCAGCAGCTGACGTGACATTTTGCCGATTCGATCCACACTTTCCCAAACAGGTAAACCACACCTAAACCAGGGAAAGTTTAACAGATTACAGTAACTTGCAGCTGGACTTTAATAGAAAACATTTCTACTTGATCTGACCTGGTTGACTGTAAGAGTCTTCGAAAGCATCGAGCCAGTAGAATCTGAAGACCATCTCTCCCTCTGGTCCCTCCACCAGGGGGAGCTGGCTGGAATCGACCTGTACATCAACTGGTGCAGACTCATCATCTTGTCCCCACGTGCTTTCCAGATTCCTGATGAATAATAAGCCTTACAATAAACACAAGAGTGGTTAGTTGAATATACATGCTACGTACAAAAGAGCAGGATCTTGAGGCTCTTCTTTGGGCTGGACTTTTATTGAAGTTGGAGCAGGAGCCGTCACTTCAGGCTCTTCTTTCACCACTGGTTTCTCTGCATCGTCAACGACATCCATCGGCTCGTCAAAGTCAACTTCATCGAGTGCCATTGCATCGTTTACTGCAGAGTTAGACGGTGTTTGAAAGAACGATACTCAAATCTTGTCATAGTTCTCAGACTGTGTAAATACCCTCTTCAGGTTCCTCCACTTTAGGTCTGGCCCTGTCCACGGTTCGAGGCGGGGCAGGAGCAGGAGCAGGTGGAGGCGAGTCAGGCGGTGGAGGGCGAATCACTTTAGCCTTTGGTCCCGAAGGTAATTCCTGAGAGAAAATATTTTTGATTTACTATATTCTACTACAATATTTGTGGAGGGGAAAACTATCAACTAACCTTTGGAGATTTTACAGAGAATGGATTCATGGGTGATCCAAGAGCTTTCTTCTTTTTCAAGGTAACGACAGGAGGCGGCGTCAGAACAGATGATTTCTAATGAAAACAAAAGGAAAGATTTGATTCATGAGTAAAAGACAGAAGTTCACGGTGCCTTTTGTTTCAATACGTTTCATCTTTACCAACCTTTGAGTGAAGATCCTGCAAAATATCCCCTAAAAGGTCGTCTTTGGACAGGTCTACATCTTTCTGCAATACACACAACAGCATTAGCAAAACATAACAAAAACATATGAGAATATTAAAACAACAGGACTTTAACAGAAGAAGAATATACCTCTGCAGGCTTCTTCACATTGCTGTTCATGAAGAGACTTTTGATGCTGTTCGGCTTGGATACAGCAGCTTTCTTTACATTTTTCTTCGACGCTGCTCCCTTTGCTCCTGCTTTACCTGATGCGGCACACAACAGCATTACTATTTGTTTACAATACAGTGCGTTACACAACAAAGGCAAGGACCATATACTATACTGCATGTACCTTTGTTAGCTTCCGTATCGTCTTCATTCAGATCATCATCAAAAATTTCTCTTCCATCCTCCACATATCCTGTTCCGTCTGAGTAAGAATAATACATAATAATAATATATGATAATAATAACTACCCCAACAGCATCATTTGATCAAACACTTTTTGGTGACGGACTTACCATCGTCAATAATCCAGTCATCCTCCTGTCTGTCTCGCACCATTTTGGAGTATTCTTCCTCATCCACTTCTTCATAAACACTGGTAAATTCCTCCACCTGTCAACAAAGTGATGCAGTCAGTGTCAACTACAGACCAACTATACACGGCTTGCTGCTTCCTACCTCCATACTCACCTCATATTTGATTTTCTCTCCTTTTTTGGCCTTCTTCAGTTGCTCCAAAGCCGACTTCCTCCCGACCTTCTCTCGCTTTTCACGTCTGGAGCGAGATCTGGCCAGTCCACCGGTGTCGCCTCCGTCATCTGTAAAGACATGCACCACAGTTTATCACGGTTTATTTAGATGCAGAGTGAGAAATGCATGGGATACAGTTGCTTACGAGATTCATGGATATATGTGGGTTAATTAATATGTATAACTAGCAAGGAAAGTTAAAAACATGCTTTAACTGAGCCTAAAACAGGTGCACAACATATATATATATTTAAATGTTCCTGATATTGATCAAACTCAATGGGCCAGAGTGGCTAAAGAGAGTCAGTTATTAGCTATAACATAAATCTGTGACTAGTGTCAATATCAAGTCCTGATTATGTTTAGCTTTGACAGACAGAAAACATGAATGCACAATTTCACACAGAAACAGAGCTACCTTGGCTGTAGTCGATCAAAACAGACTTTTAGCTTTATTTGATGCAATGACTGTTTTCCTTTTAACTCAAAAGACAAAAGTGACATGTTTTCATCCTTAGTGTGTCACTGACGGCTTGCTATTATGTAGCAGCGTTAGCTTTCACGCTGTGCCTGTACCAAACAGCCACTGTTAGCTAACAAGGCTCACAGACTCACCGCCATCCGGCACATCCATATCTTTGTCGGGGTTTGAAACCGGGGCCATCGCTTTCTATCCCCCTGATCCTTTAACACTTTGACAAGTTTAGACCCCGGGTAGCCAGAAACAAAAGTCAACACCGCAGCCTGATCCGCGCCAAATCGTCTTCCCGGGAAAAGTCATATGCCGGAAGTGACATCATCATCACGCAGCCAATCATTTCATCACGATGATAAGTAAATAATACAAAGCATGGGACCACAAAGAAATAATAACAGTGACAAGTCAGTGATATATAATCAAATCTAAACAACCTTTGTAAAGTAAATGCATAATCCTCTTGGTCTAAGATTTATTTGTGCATTACTTCTTTAGTTCATACTTTTTTTTTTTTTTTTAGATTATGTTTGTCCCATTTCAATCTGTTTACAACCCACCCCCTCAACTCCAAGAGGCCTATCTGTTACAACATTAAACTGATGTACAATGAAAAATAGTAAAGAGTTGAGGAAGCTCACTCTGGTGACCGCTAGAGGGCAGTGCTGCCTCATATATTGATCATGTTTACGCGCGAGACAAGACGCTGCTTTTTGAAATGGCAATGAAAACAACAACAAACATCACACGGGGCTTCACACAACTGCTCTTATGTAACAGCAATGTCAGAGGCCTGTTTAAGGGTTTACAAACGAGGGCTCAGTCGGAGATTGTTTTCATGGCAATGATGAGACAAAAGACTCCTGTCCCAGATTGAGGCCACGCACAGACACGAGCGCTTCTCACAACAATGCAAGCACTGAAGGATCTTGAAATGTGCTTTTTTTTCTCACAATAGTTTCAACCTGAGATGGCCTAACTTATTTATATTCTAAGTAAACAACCCTTTTAACCTGTGAGCAGCCTATTCTCTGTTCTTGAGAATGTCATTGTGTTATTGGCGTAGTTAGGCGCGCGGTGCCCCACAGCTGTCGCGACGTACGATCACGTGACGCATCCTTTGACCAGACGGGACAGGCGTTTTTGTCGCTCTGTTGCTTTTGCCCACAACACAGACCCTCGTGTTGTGCACTGACAACATAGGTTAGGCGCTGAGGGGGATTTTTTTTAATTTTTTTTATGCAATTCACTTGATAAGAACATGGTAAAGCAAAGGCGAAGCAGAACTCACCCCTGTTGTGCTGTGGCGCCTTTTTGTTGCAGAAAAGGATCTTTCAGGGTAAGTTTATTTTTTATTGTTTATCCATTTGGTTGTACAAAAGTCTGGCCTAAATGTTAGTCCACATAGCCCATATTTCAAGGCAAATCACATCACCAAGAAAGAAAAGAAAAAAAGTTGTAGGCTATGGGAGAAATGGCTTTGTGAACCTAAAATTACAATCACTTTATTTTCGTTTTAGAAATAAAGAATTGGTTGCATTTTAAAATCTTAAGCTTCCGAGGTTCACAGCTACACATTTTGGTTGTTAATCTGTAATAGGCTAATTATGTGATTTTACCAAAGTTGTTGCCTGGAAAAGTGTTCTGCTGTTGAAAACAACGGTATTGTGTGTGCGATGGATGGCGCTTGGTTCGATCCGCCAATCACAGCGCTGCATTCATGCTGTTGTTTCTTTATCCGGGCTCCGATTGGTCCATCCTCTCCCCTCCCGTCTCCATGGTGAGTGTGCATCAGCAGGGTCCAACCAGTCTATGGTCCAACCAGAGATGCGCAAAGATCCTTCACGCAGACAACCACTCTCTTTGTCTGAAATCTTTTTGTTTGTTTTTCCAAGTCACCAACAGTCTATTCACACAATATTCGGTTAGGCTCCCTGATGTTTAACAAAGGTGTCTATAGTTATTATTGTTTTCATAGTCAGCCTATGTCTCTTTTTTGTTGAATAACACCATTACGTGCAGAGTGAGACATCCTCTTGACGCTGACCTCTTTGAAGTCAGTAAAGGATGAGAGACAGCCAGTGCAGAGTAGGCGGGGATGCTCGGGAGGAAGGAGAAGGAGTCAGTGATGTGGAGGAGAGAGCCATCGTCTCACTGATGTTGCTGAGTCACAAAATACAGCCACCGCAACCACAACCCAGACATTTTGGGGAATAATGGAGGAGCTCGAGCAC
The DNA here is from genome assembly GCF_951799975.1 of Gobius niger. NCBI lineage: Eukaryota > Metazoa > Chordata > Actinopteri > Gobiiformes > Gobiidae > Gobius > Gobius niger. Next base: position 14,858,672 of record NC_136869.1, read on the forward strand.
ACCTGCCCCCATCCCCGGACGGTAGGGACGATTCATACTGTGCTTTGTCTTTGTGTTTGGTTTGTTTTTGCCAAGGAGAGAGGGAGACAAAAGAGGCAGTGCTCCCCTGTTACGAAACACATCTCCCCATACTATAGCCAGTGGGGTGCACAGAATGCTGAGTGGGCAGTCTATGTGTGTGCATTTCACTTTTAAGCAGTCCAAGAGGTGTGTTTTCCTGAAAATCCACCAAAAAGCACAATCATAAGTTAATTTAGAAAGCAAGGATTAGGTTTATTAGCCTACACTAAGGCAGTGTATCTATAGGCCACCGTGAAAATGTGTCTATGTCTTTACAGTCATAGCTGTGCAATGGTCGGTAGTTTTTGTCTGTCTATTTAATCCCCTTAAGCCAGATGTTCTTTGCCTTTGCCAGAATGGGCTTTGCTGAGCGCTCAACGCATGTGTCCTTGGTCACTGTACGTGAGTCCAGTTCGTTTAAGCCTTACCATCTGTTCCATGTTTTTGTTTGGGATGCAGGACTGGTAGCTAATCTGGAGAATAGGCTACAAATATTCATTCAAAAATCATGGGTGTTGAGGAGGCTGCTTTGGCACACCATGTCCTTGTGGCTAAATGGAGGATCATTCTATTAAATATGTATGATAGCCTATCTGTCTTTGTTAAATCGTAGCCTATGCAGACTTTGTGCTTTTTAACATATTTTCTTTAAATATGGTCTTGGTATAGCTATAGCTACTCTATTTTTAATAATTGCCACTATTTAGACTAAAGATGAATGAATGTAGCTATGTTAATTTGCATGTGCATATTAAACTGTAGGTCACAAGAGCTGGTAAATTGTTGTAAAACTCAAAGGCCTATAAACAAACATGCAGTACCATAAATGCTCCTAACAATCGACTTCACACAAACATGGGACTTTAGACTGTATTTGAACCTCATGTTTTGGCACCTGTAGTCATAGCATAACTAACTAGTTAGTTATTATCACCAATAACAACAACGATAGAGATAAGTTACCATATTTTATTGTAATCAAAGTGTGACATGCCTCCAGTATGGCTTTAAAATAACAAATATGATCAGTAGTTGAGTCAACATTTCAACTACAGAGTACAGAGGACGGCTCAAGAACCTTTGTCTTTTGAATACGAGTAGCTCCTTAAAAAAGACAAGGAAATAAGTCATTAACTGGCTGACAACTTATCTTGTCAGCAAAAAGTAATGACACGATTCATTAAAACCTCGTACTCGTTAGGACTAGTCCTAGGTTTTAATTTTGATGTCACAGGCTTTTCTACAGAGACTTGTATTCCATCAGTTTTTCCATCACAGACTCCCACAGGTTTTGAGCTGTGATCCTTTTGAGATTCACTGTTGTTGGTGAGATTCGGTGAATAAGCTGTCAACAGATACTACACCAATCCAGCTTATCAAACAAATGTTACTATGGCCGTTTGTCTGTCATTTCATCAACCGTCTTTATTTTGTCCACTGAATGTGATTTGTTGTTTACATTTTTGACATAGCAAATAACTTTTTCATTATTTTTTTTGCATTGCTAATATTTACATTGCCCAATTTTGCTTTTTCCAATTGTTTTTTGAAAGACTTTGGCGGCAGATCAATATTTTCCCCCCTTTCCCTGCCCATGTCAATGCTCCTGCTTCCCACAGAAGTAAATGCCTCCACAGACTCACGGATCGATAGGCCTGAGTGCAGCTCTGTTTGTCTCTATGTCCCGCTGAGGGGCAGTGCTGCTGTGGTCAATATTGTAATGGATGCTAATATTCAAGGGGGCTGGGCTTGTTTTAGTCACCTCAACCGAAGTGTTTTGTAGGGCAGGGCAATATGGCAATCAATGATCAGCTTGATTTTTGTTTCTCTTTTATTTTTAATATTAACAATAAATAGGCTATTGCTTTTACTATGGTTCATGAGATAGATGTTTAAAAATAAATCTTAGCTTATTCATTAGAAAAGTCATCTGTACTTGCTACTGTAAGTGTTGCAGACCCTTCGCCTCTCATCCAAGATGCATTGTCAGCAACTAATGATCTTTTCTCAGCAGCAATAGTGGCAGACAAAGCTTCATGGACAACATTTAAACTACCAAGTACAGATAACAGCTTAAGAATATCCATGATGAAGATCTTACGTTTCCAGTGATAAAAAAGCACCAAGCAGATAACTGATGACGAATCATGATTGATTATTTCCATTATAAAGACCAGCAAAGTCCTACAATTGACATTGTTCTGTTTTTTTATCTTGATTTCTGTTTCAGACACTGACAGAACCTGCCATCTTCACAGACGACAATAGCTGCGATTGTCAAGCTCCTCATGAGAAACTCACAATCGCACAAGCACGCAAAGGCACCCCAGGTATCTGTCTACACAACGGACATGGGCAATTTATCACATTTCCATTCAGCTCACATAGTTCAAGATTCAACTTGAACTCTCCCAGTGTAGCTGCAGCATCAGCCCTACAGAACATTTGCAACTGCTTTACTTCCTCAATCTCGCCCGTGCTTATCTTTTTGAAAGCTAAACAGTTTTTATTGCTGTGTGTTATCAGTGGACCGGCCTGTGAGGGTTTATGCGGACGGCATCTTTGACCTGTTCCACGCTGGACATGCCCGCGCACTCATGCAAGCCAAGAACCTCTTTCCAAACACCTACCTCATCGTAGGAGGTACAGATTAAGAACTGCTCTAAATGTTATCGATGCTTTAGCACACTAGATTACTTAGGCAAAAATCGACTTTCTGAAAACTTTAGAAGAAGATGAATGTTAAGAAAGGACACAGCATGTATTTGCTCACAGCCTGACTACAATAAAGTTTCATGCCACGTTCTTATGCTTTTATGGTTTTTATGGCTTTTAAGACTAGTGTTAAGTCTGAACATTTTTGTTAATCGTAAACATTTTGCACTTTACATACACGTTGTCTTAATTTTGAGTAAAAATATCCCTTACAATCTGTTTGTGACAGTGTGCAGTGATGAGCTGACTCACAAATACAAGGGTTTCACCGTCATGACCGAGGCCGAACGATACGAGGCCCTGAGACACTGCCGCTACGTGGACGAAATTCTACGGGACGCTCCCTGGACTCTCACACCGGACTTTCTGGAGCAGCATAAGGTGCGCTCATTCATCAGTGGCATTTAAACCACTTTCAATTATGTCGAATGTGCTTTGTCAGATATTTCAGCAATGCTTTGCAGATATTTCAGCAATGTGATTTAGCATCTTGGTCTGAACATGTCTCTCGACACATCTGTATGTCGTTGTCAGATCGATTTCGTGGCCCACGACGATATCCCATACTCCTCTGCAGGAAGTGAGGACGTTTATAAACACATCAAGGAGGCAGGTTAGAAAAGTTTACAGTATAATACGCTCATTTTAATATGAAATTCTGAACAAATATTTTGATTTGAGAAGATTTACTGTATGTTCTTATAGACCAGGGGGAGGCAACATCAGGCCCGCGGGCCAAATCCGGCCCTCCAGTATAGAAGCTCTGGGCCAAGATGATGTTGAGAAAAAACTTGACACAAATCAGAGATCAAAGGCCTGTTAATCTCACCTAGAGATTAGATCGGGCCCAAAAAATTCAGCCCGACCCGACCCGAGCCTCACCAATTATCGTGAAATGTAGACACGAGCCCGAAATAAACCCGACGTTATAATTTTTATTTTTTTGCTGCCAGAAGCGCGGCGCCTCGCGGCGGGGGTGGGGGAGGGTGGGACGGGCTCGCGCACACATGCACCGCAGCTCTGCCCAAAAGGTCAGCAGAAGACCAGACCGGACAGCCCGTGCGTGGAGTGCTGCAGAGTCAGACCTGACTGAAGCGCGCAATCATATTTGTGAGATTGATGCTGCGGGCGGGGGCGGGGCCACGTTCACGTGTGCACTGCATGCTCTGCTCGTGCTGCTTAATAACAGTTGTTACTAAAGTTTATGTCTTTCCACAAGAGTAGTAAACTATTCGTCCATTTTAAAGAAGATTATGATCAGATTTCGTATTAATGAAACTAAAAAGGTGATGCGTGTATCTTATTCGAGATAAAAAAAAAATAAAGAAATAATGAAAACCCGACCCGAACCCGACTCTCTTGCATGATATCGTCCCGTTTGGGCCGGGCTCGGGCTCGGGCTCGGGCCTAAAATCTAACCTCTAATCTCACCTGAGCTGAGCACATTTTCTCCAGTTTGGCTTTACCCAAATCTAAAAGTTTCTTGAAAAAAAGAGTCAAAATAGCAACGAAAACGAGGATAAAAACGCAATAAAAATGCAGGGCAACAAATCGACAAAACAGCAGCGAAAAAAGCCACAAAAAAGTGCCAAAATGCACCAAATAAAGTGTCCAAAAAAAGCATCAAAGAAGCAACAAAAGAGCGATTAAAACTTGATGAAAATGACAAAATGCAACAAAAAAAAACCCGAAAACACAACAAAAAATACGAAAACGCAACAAAAATGTGCAAAAACGCGGTTAGTTTTGGGTAAAGCCGAAGTGGAGATAATGGTTAAGGCAGGGTAAGAGCGAGGTACTCAAAAATGTGAAACATACAGTCAATTCCTTTACATTTCTAAGCAGAACACCCACTTAAGTTATATATGATGTACAACGGGCATTTGTAGAAAGTGATGCTTCACTTTGGGCAACAATTGGGAGGTTTAGCCCTCGGTCTTTTGACAATGAAGAAAATCGTCCCTCCAGCAAGCAAACCTGCCTACCCCTGTTTTAGACCTTGATCATTTGACCCGTTGTACAGTCACTGGCTTAACTGCAAATGTATTTTTATTTAGAGCGTAAAGAGGGGCACTTCATTCCGGAAATGAAATGAAAGATGTGCTGATAGTGTCTGTTACTGTGGACCAGGTATGTTCGTGCCGACACAGCGGACAGAGGGCATCTCAACCTCTGACATAATCACCAGAATCGTGAGAGACTATGATGTTTACGCACGACGCAACTTGCAGCGCGGATACACGGCAAAAGAGCTCAACGTCAGCTACATCAACGTAAGACATGGTGTGTAACGTAGTACATCGAACACGCTCAACAGGTTGTCTTTGGTCTGATTGAACAGGAAAAGAAATACAAGCTGCAGAACCAGGTGGACCGTATGAAGGAGAAGGTGCGCACAGTGGAGGAGAAGAGCAAACACTTTGTTTATCGCGTGGAGGAGAAAAGCGCCGACCTCATTCAGAAATGGGAAGAGAAATCCAGGGAATTCATCGGAAACTTCCTCGAGCTCTTTGGGCCTGATGGAACGTGGGTGTGTAGTCGAGTATTGTCGGGATACTAATATAATACCTTTAATTTGTAAAGCACTTTACATGGAATCTCAAAGTGCTACAGCACAAGTAAAAACTGACAATAATGAAATAATAAAAGCATAATAAAAGCACACAAAAGTTGAAGTTAAAATGTTAATAAGGGAACAGAAAAGTCTTGAGTCCTCTTCTGAAAGTCTCCAGAGACTGTGGGGCCCTCAGGTGTGGTGGTAGGGCGTTCCACAGTTTAGGAGCAGCCACCTGGAACGCCCTGTCACCCATTGTCCGGAGCTTTTTTAATATGTAGAGCATTTAGCTTTTGATGCACCTGCTGTGACACCAACTGCATACCCTCTGTTCAGTTTTCTATGAGCCTATTTGCCATAACTCAGTTTTCAATGTTTTTTCACACTGGGAGCTATTTTTACTTAACATACACTTGTGTCGGCGACTTAGATGGAGTTCACCCTTCAGAGTTTGTAGCAAAGATGATATTATTTAAACTTTAACTTCACTTTCCTCTTTAGATGTTACCTTATTAATGTTTCTGTATGATTGTGTTACACAAAGAAAATCTAAAATGCGATATATCAAGCATATGTAGAAAGCCTCTGGGGAGCAACTTGGAAAGAACTGGAGAGCTTCTGGTTGCTCTTGAGCTCCTTGTTGGAGATTTCTATCCTAAGTTGTGGATTTAGAGTTTGGCAATATGTATACCATCAATATGTTTATCATGATGGCCTGCCACTGACCCCTTGAAGCGCGTCATACCAAAAACAACCCAATGCCCATATTTTCTTAACTCGCTTCACCTACAGGAGCCTCATAAAAAGTAGCATTTGTTTCAGGTCAAGAACAAACAGGACAAAGTGCACTGAGCAGCTGCCCTGTCAGTGCATAACTTTTCTATAGACAGTTAATCCATAATTAAGTTGAAATTACTTTTGTTTCTGCTCCTCATTTATTACCCCAAAGGTTGGCAGATTATTAACAAAAATAAATTGCGTCTAAAAGTTGACTCATCAGTTTCTGGTTAGAGATCACTGACTTAGATGCTTCACAATAATCTCAGACTGAGAAGCTATACTAATAATAAAGTTTGTTCTTTTTGAAATCTCCATTAATCGCGAACAGTAACCATTATACTACGTCCTATTCTTCCACAGAAACAGGTCTTTCAGGAGCGCAGTGGACGAATGCTGTCCTACGCCTTGTCTCCCAGGGAGTCTCCGTGCAACAGTCCTCCACGTGAACTGTCCCCCCTGCGCTCTCCCTCCCCCCCGTCCCCTCCCACACGCTGGCATAGCGCGCGACCGTCGCCCCCTACGTCTCCCAAGGGCGCATCGGCCTCCATAAGCAGCATGAGCGAAGGCGACGAGGATGAGAAGTAGACGGACTGCAGTATTTTGTACACAAACTCACTGATACCTCACAGTGACCCGGCTGCAAAGAGGACAGATGTGGGCAAAGTCGCAGAGAAACGGGATTATTTCTCTCAAAAAAACAAAAAACATGCTTGATGCATCATCGTGCTAGGCAATAAGTAAACAAGGTTGTGCTGCATTGTTCGAACAACTGGACTGGGGGAGAGTAAAAAAGAAAAATGTAAACAAAAACAGTAGGACAGGGGTTTTCAAACTTTACACACCAAATATGACTTCATCAAGTGTTTCACCTTCTGCCAGATTAAATTAAATAAAAAACAGAAAATTACTAAACTTAAATACATTATAAGCATACATTATAAATAGATAAAGTTCACCAGTCGTACACCATCCAGGATAAAGCTAAACGGAGTAAATCTGCTGTTGTGTACCGGGAATGGCCAATTCTTTTGAACTGTAAAACAACAATATTTTAGACACTTTCTTGAATGAATGAATGAAAAAAAAAGTGGTTCGAATCTGTGTATCTGTAGTCTCAAAAGCCTTGGATTAGGAGACAGTATTGCCTGCAGCTGATTGTTGATAGTAGTAAATATGAAACACCTTTTTGAATGTACACTGGAGGGTTTTGCACCAAGATCACGAAGAAGAAATCGCCCTCTTTTTTGTCGCATACTGTAAAACACTGACCTGTCATGTGTAGCCACTTAGAGACCCACCAATGCCACTTCTTTGTAACTTAGTAATAGAAACAGTCGGACGATCCTGTTGAAAAGCCATGACTTTTTCAATGTCGCTCTCACTTTAAGATGTCAGCTGTCAGTCAAACCTGGTGCATCCCTCTTCTCATCTCTTTTCCAGGAAAGTGACAATACTTGAAATAGTTCATATTTACAATAATTGAAGCTCATCGGGTAAACTGCTGGGTCCGTAACTCACTGTACATTGCTTCTTCTTTTTTTGACCCACGTTTGGCCATAATAGACTTTTCTGCTACTACTGCAATAAGAAAAATAACTACAATGCAATGTAGAGGCTTCTACGCACTATAATATATCTGCACTATATGTAAAAACTTGGGAATGTGTGACTTTTTTATTCTGTAAACTTTGATGTAAATGGCTTGATACATAAATAAAACAAAACTGTGTAACATAACGTGATTTGTTGCCAGATTCATATTTTCCAAACATATTTTATAAATGTGTCAGCTACAGTAGATGAAGTATGAAAACATGTGGGGTCTTTATCCAACCAGCTGCGCAGGAACTACTACCAGCTTCTCTCCCCTTTTCAAAGGTTTTATTCCACGTGAGCTTGACGAGTAGGGCAAGGCAAGTTTATTTGTAAAGTACAATTCATACACAAGGCAATTCAAAGTGCTTCACAGTTGGATAAAATTACAAGAAAGCAGAGAAAATCATTAAAACATCAACATAAAAATTCATCAATTACAGTAAGTGTGCAGATAAAACACTTTCAGTTGTCATGTGCACAGGTAAAAGGAACTGTTTTCAGCCGGGATTTGAACATGTCACATCCTCTTGAAGACTGTTCCAGATTTTAGCTGCATGAAACTGAAACGCAGCCTCACCGTGTTTATTATTGACTCTGGGAACCACCAGGAGACCCCTCCCTGAAGTTCTCAGGGCCAGAGATGGTTCAACATGTCAGAGATGTACTTTGGTGCTAAACCATGAAAAGACTTGTACACAAGCAGAGCTGTTTTAAATTCTATTCTCTGAGTGCAGAGACCGGAGCACTGGACTAATATGGTCATATTTCCTGGTTCTTGTCAGGACTCGAGCAGCAGCGTTCTGGATGTACTGCTGAAGACAAATGCATGGATAAGTCTCTCTAAGTCTGGTTTTGACACCATTCCTCTGAGAGAGAGAGAGAGAGAGAGAGAGAGAGAGAGAGAGAGAGAGAGAGAGAGAGAGAGAGATTATTGCTGTTTATTAGCTGACCCAATGGAAGCATGTACAAGTTGAATAAGAGGGGTGACAAGATTGACCCTTGGGGGACTCCACAGGTCACAGCAATTTTGCCTGAGACACAATTGCCAATTTCAACAAAGTACAATTATCACTTTGATGATCATAGAGTTGTGAACAAAGTGGACACACCTCCTGAATGACCAGTTTATTCCATTAATGGATTTCTTCTTCCCTAATGGTACGGGCATATTCCAAGATGATTATGCCAGGATTCATTGGGCTCACATTGTGAAAAAGTGGTCAGGGAACATGAGATATTGTTTTCACACATTGATTGGCCACCACAGAATCCAGATCTTAACCTACTTGCCCCCGATCAGGGAGTAAGGATTTTGTTTAGGATCATGAGTTAGGGTTATTATTAGGGTTATCTATCTTACACATCAAAACTAGAAGGTCTTGGCTTTCAAATTAGGCATCACACTGGCATATAGGCTGTAAAATCCCCTGTCAATACGCTTTGAGATCTGGATATGCATAATTGCGAACCACTCTCATCCTAAACTGACAGATAACAGGTTAACCCCATTGAGAATCTTTGGCATGTGCTGGAGAAGGCTTCGCACACTGGTCACATGCTCGCTCATCCACACAAGATCTTGGTGAAAAATCTTCTTTTGCCATTGCAGAAGCTTATTGAAACAATACTATGGCGAATGTGTGCCGTTGTCCAAGGTGGTTCAAACGTAACACTGGAGCATGTGACCTATTTTTTGTAGTGTAGCAAATATTGTGTAGACTATTCTGGAAAAGGAAAGGAGGAAGAAAAAAAGACACATAGACCATAACATGTTTTCTTTAATTAACCAGTGAGAACCGTACATTGATTTTGTGAAATCCATCAATACAATTTAACGTAAAATTGTACAACTTTGCATTACAGCCTCCACATAAGGAAGGCCATGCAAAGAGACGCACAGTAAGTAGCTGCAATTTAGCTGAATCTAAAAGTAACACTCCGGACTGGAGTACAAGTACATGTCAGACACACAAATCTATATACACACACACTTGAAGTCTCTAATTTACAATAAGTCATGAATAGACCATCTTTAACAGTAAAAGGCTGAGAAAAACCTTGAGCGAGTGAAGTACAGTCAACCACAATGTCATTATTGTTATTATTATTATTATTAAGTAGTAGCTGTAATATCAGGACCACGTAAAGATGACCGGCGGAGTTAGTACAAACTACAAATATCTCTAAGTATCTCTTTGTGAGTTGATGTCCTACTACATTGGCAGATGTTAAAAGGCATTGGCAGTGGTAAAATCTTACAGTGAAACACAAACACAAGGTGGTCAGATCTCCTCGCATAAGCTTCTTTTTACGGCGAAAGGAGCTAGAGGAGAGAAGGAGAGGTCACTTCAGTTCAGTCTAATATTTATATTTTTGGTCTATTACAATAATGCTGTGTTAGTTGATTACACGTAATGCAAGAAGCAGAAGCTTGCAATGGAGATACTGTAAAGTGCAATTACACCTCCTGCATATGGTTTCAAAAATAATCTGGATGCACTTTTATTTTGAGAGGTTGAAAATAAATATACATATGGCTTTCTATTGAAGTCATAATAAAGACACAAAACAGTGCAAGTTTGTCTATATATTACCAATACAATCCTATTCAATCTTATTATATAAAAAATGCTGAAGTGAACTTGGAAAAAAAGGCTTACTGCATTTAGTATAAAACAATGGAGCGTATAGGAATCAATTTGTTAGTCTGAGCTCCACAATCACATAGAGACACACACGAATAGGATGTAATGATTTTTCCTATAGTCCTTGAATGCAACCGGTTACAATACATCATGCTGGTGCGTTAGAAGCTACGTGACAGACAGCACTGGCGCTGGATGCCTTTCACAAAGCAGCCCCAAAGAAACAGCAACTGGTCCATCCACATTTGATCGATAGCCATGATTAGTTGGAGCAGGGTAGATCTGATTGCCTAAAACCATCCCTTAAAGTTTGAGAAATAAGTTACTTCAGCATCCATTCTTTAGGTGTCCCTTTAATATTAACCTGAAACGTCTTCAATGGATATGTTATTCAGAAAAAGCCATCTGTCAAACATATCAAAATCTTGCATATTTCTAAACATACACTGTTATTTTTCTAACAAAAAGGCATTCTTAACAAGTCAGCGCAAATCCGTTTCCCTGTCATCACTGTTCCTTGGCTTAAATAGAGTGCAACGGTGCAACCAAAAACAAGACTTTGCTATGACAATAACAGCAACATATCAACCTCTTTGTGCGTTTAGTCAAAAGTGTCTCCCATTGGGCTGAAATTAAAACTGCTGCCAATTTGCACTGGGTCTGGAAACACCATTGATTTGACATGTTATGTAGTGAGCCCAAAAAAAACACACCACATACTGCATGACCCTAGAATGACATTACTTGCGCTTGTCACATAAATCTTTGAGGGCGAACTTAGGACTAAGCAATTGCCAAATACCAAAAGGGTCAGGCAAAATCTGATACCCGTCACCTGACTACATGTCCAAATGCACTGATCAGACTTAACTTCACGAGCACTTGTGTACTGGTGGTAATAGTATTAGCTACCAGAGTAATTTGTCCCCACACACAAACAAGCAGTAACCTCTTCACCGATTGTGGTCCACTGTTCCCTCCACAACTCAAGGTAGAGAAGGTGCATACTAAAATGATTTGTCTTCTTCTGTATCTATGGTTTTACTGATCCATCTGATAGGACTGCAAATTAATGCAAATCTAGGGTTAGGCTTTTACATCCACCTTGTGAGATCTAGAGGGAACACCACAATGAAAAAAATTGACAGACAGATGAAATTATGCCATTGGGTAAAAGGATTCAACGTTGTCCATCTTGTCTATGTAGCTTTACCAAAGGGCATTCTTCATCTTACATGCTTTCGGCAGAGAGCAGGTGTCTACTACGCAATGCCAGATAAATGGTGAATAGGCGAGCGGGCCCGGGCACAATTATCTGTTAGTTTTGTATTTGGACTTGCTGGCATCGCGGGGCTCTTTGCTGGGGTTGCTCCAGTCGTCTGCTTCCGGGCTGGTCTTGTAATGTCGCCATGCTGACTTGTTGAAGACGGGGAGTCGCTCAAAGGATTCACTGGACAGGGCCTGAGAAATCACCAAAAGGAAAGAATTTATGTAAAAAAAAACCTAAAATGTACTTCAGGGATTCAGCAGCCCTGCATCACAACCAACACAGCAGATATGTTGATAAACAGATAGGCAGGTTCAGTATTTAACAATGCACACCTTCAGATAAATGACTGCATCTGTGCCAACACCCTCCATGGAATAGAGTTTCAGGTCCCCCTGGAAGTATCGTGCATACAGCCTTGAAATGGGTAACCCGTATCCAAACCCAGCCTAGGAAGAGATGACACAAAAGCAAATAATTACCCAAATGTCCTGATCCCACTTAATAATACACAGGCTGAAAGTGTTACCAGTGGGACAGATCCTGGCTCCAGGCTCGGCGCTGGGGCAGTGGAGTACATGTAGTTAAACAGACGCTCGATCTTCCTCAGTGGAACACCTCCACCTCGGTCACTGATCTAATAAAGAAAGGACCAAGATTACCTTGCTTTGGAAACATGCTGGAAAACGTAGCATTAACTGGACGAAGTGTCAATGTGTGGGGTAAATATCCAAACAGCAATGTTGTGGCTTTATATTAATCCATTATATACCTTACTTGTATTTGACCCTCTGCTGTGAGATTCTGTGCTGTGTCTTAGGCTAACCTTTATGGATAGGTCCTCTTGTCCCAGAGTGACTTTAGCCTTTACTGGTGGAAGTCCCCCTGGGCTGTCCTCATGAAGCTCCACCGTGGCTCTCATTGAGTTCTGCAAGAAGCCACAGCTCTAATTACCTCCATTGAATTACACGTCACGTTGCTCTATAATTACATTTTGTGCTGTTAGTTATTTAGGGTGAAACTAACCTTAAACAACTCGAAAAGCATGTGGAACAGATGAGAGGGCACGTATACTACTTGGATGGACTTTTTCGGAGCTTCAGCTTTCACTGTGAATAAAACAATGGGATGATGTTTTTGAGGAAATATTGAGCATTCGTCAATGTAGAGTCACAGTAAGAAAAATATAGAGACAGTTTATAGATGAACTTCTTACTGTTAAACTCCTCGATCTTCAGCTCAGGAGCTGCCATGTAGTACTTCTCGCATAGCATCTTGGCAGTGTCATAGGCATCTATTGGAGGAAGCACAGACATTGTGACTCAAGGGAGAAGCTGCTGAACATTATATTGTTTATATTTGGATTCCAGCTGATAAGTCAATTGTGAAACGTTTTCCATTCAGTTCACCAAGAGGTCAACTTTTAGACGGTTATAGTAAAACATGTCCGTAACACAAAGAAATAAAGTTGGAGCCCTCAAAAGAAATATTTGCCTTAGATAGTTAAATTCCAGATGGGATAAAGCACTGAATTATCACAGAAACTTTCACACAGCTTGAAAGCAGGCAAAACTATTTTCTATGGCCAAGTCTGGAGCCGGTTGCACTCAAAGACCAGCAAAACATCCTGCGTGTTATGGACTATTGGATAGGCAAGTGTGAGCACGTTCTTAAAATAGATGTACATTTCTTTTACATAATCTCACCATGAACAACTTCAGCCACACAGCAGGTAGGATCTATACTTCCAATGTGTTTCGGATGGGCAGGGTTCGTGTCATTACCAAACAAGAGCGCTAAAAAAAAAACCCAGCAGATTACAAACGAGCTCTACAATTATCAGTGATTACTATGATTTGGGACTCACTGTGTTGGTTGATGAGCATTCGGAAGGAGATGCGGTTGGTGTAGAAACGGTCCAGGAAATACTGGATGTTGCTGCTGCTGGAGGGGTCAAAACCAAACTTCTCCTTGTACTCGATGACCCCCTGGGCCATAGTGGGGACCACGTCATTGTGGCGATTACGAATTTCAATCAACAGCTCCAGGAAGCTTGAATCACAGAAACAGAAAAGATGTTAAAAATAATGGAATTACTATAATTAAGCAAAACATCAGTGGTTTTGAACATTTATGATTTGAATGACTGTCCATAACTTTAATGCAAGTGAGCATTCTTTATAGTCACGGAAGAACATTATAATAATAATAATAATGCATTGGTTTTATATAGCGCTTTTCTGGACACTCAAAGACGCTTTACATTGCACTATCCATTCACTCCATACTCGGTGGTGGTAAGCTACTATTGTAGCCACAGCTGCCCTGGGGTAGACTGACGGAAGCGAGGCAACCAGTCTGCGCCATCGGCCCCTCCGACCACCACCACACACTCACTCACTCACGCACTACATTCGCTAGGCTTCCTGGTGTTACCAAACGGTCTCCCATCCAAGTACCGACCAGGCCCTTCCCTGCTTAGCTTCCAAGGTCTGACGGGATTGGGCAGAGCATAGGCGGTATGGCCATTATGAAGGTTAATTTTCCTTTGTACTTGTTCTCAGTGGCCTGAAATTAACTCCGAGACCTACATAATTGGGCACAGAGTGTATAGGTCTAGTCTCAAACTTTAGGAATGGCATACTCATTCAGTGTGTGAGGGTCTTCTGACTTCCTGTTCTCATAGTCCAGCAGCTCCAAAAAGCTCTGCATGTACCTAATGACAAAAACATAGAACACATTTAACATTCACCTTTATTACTCCATGACAGATGTCAAATTCAGTATAATGATTAAAAAGAGTATTTACTGCTTACCATTTCTGCACCAGCCGGATGGAGGGTTGACTCAGCAGGTTTTCTGGCAGCAGACTGACCTCTCGCATCGTATTGGCCAGTCGAACCGGCAGCTCCTTACGCAGGAACATGTACGAGGTCTTCTCACAGGCATTGTTTGTGCCTAAGAAAAATCATTACAATCATGGTCAAATGGGTGAATGCATTAAATTCAAATATAGTTCACGTGACACTGCTCTGTCTTCATTCTTCAGTTGTAAAGCAGAATAAGGTCAAAGTCAAAGGTCACTTCCTGGCGGTGACAGAAACTAATAACCTTCATATCATATCCAAACAGTCAGTGGTTGGATTGAACTCCTGAACCATTTACTGTACACTAATAACAGCAAAGGAAGCTATGAATCTAAGTAATGAACACAGAAGTCCGAGTCAAAGAGGTTACTAACATTTATTTTTTGGATCAAAGCAGAACAATCCACTGAACTCGCACTTCCCTAAAATGTGGTTTACAAAGTGTTTGCTAACCCACATCTTTGGATACATGTAAGCATATGGGATCTATTGAGCCGTGCTAAGCAAGATCTATGAAAATAAACTCAAAATTACACATTCTGAGAAGGGGAAAAGTCCATCAAGGTAAAAACAGGAAAGGGCAATCACCAACTATTGCTTTTGGGAAACTTTCAGTAGATGGGGCGGAGAACCCAAGCAAAAATCTAAACTAAACTATAAGTACTGTACAGTATGTTCTGGAGTGACTCAGCAAAATGTGGCTATAAAACAGCAATAGGCTCTGGCAAAGGAGGCCGGCACAGTGGAAAAGGCTCTAGTCCCCAAAGCAGCCCGTCTAGACTGTTGCAGGACTTTAGTGAGTCCTTCAGGTTTTGTCCCAGTGACATACATGACAAAACAAAAGTCGCAGCTTCTCAGTCTACTGCGCACAAGAATTACATAAGACTATAGTGACTTTGTTAATCACTGATGGATTAAGAAAATCCTCAAGTGTAGCACTGCCTCTGCAATTTCTTTACATCAAAGCACCCCAGTGTACTATAGATACACCCCAATGTATCTGTACTACCGACTACTATAGATAAACGTACTTTAAAATACTGGTGCTTGAAAACTGTCTTGACTACAAAAGATGGACTCGAGTCATGAAAAGATGAAAGAGAGAGATGTGGTGGTGAAGATGGTATCCTCCTTTGCCTACGTGCTGTTGTGCCATCCCCTGTGAGTCAGTGATCACAATACGTGGGTTTCTAATGCACACTGCCCCATGTGGGTATTGTAAACAAAACGCTGTCGAGCCGAACAGTTGCTGTGTGGCCTCATTTCATCAAAACATAGGTATAAAGTTTCACGTACGCATGCGCTTCACCCATCTCACCCCATCAACAACACGCAGCCCGGTTAGAAAAGCAGTTAAAGTATAATGTTATGTAGTGGAAAATATAGTGTTATCCAGAGTGACACGTGTTGGTCATCATCATCATCACCATCATCAGGTCGTAAACAACAAGGGGAGAAAGGACGAGGAACTAGAAGACGCCACACGCGTAACTTACCAAAATCCAAAAACTGCTTAATTGACAGTGGCGACGGTGAAAATCTGGAGTAATACTCGATTTTAGGGTTGGCATTTTTGAGAAGAGACCAAAAAATCCTCATTTTGATGGGTAAATTGTCCTGGAACCAGCGTTATAACGAGAAATCCAACAAAGCATCCATTTTTATCCTGTTTTTCTGAGCGTCCTGCCGGTGTTCATCCTCTCCGCCGGTGTCCACATCGGCCCCTGCACTAACTCCATGCACGGACACCCGAAAACCAAACCAATCAAGGCCCGCAGGGGGGTCACACTGGAGCTTATAAAGCAGCTCTCAAGTGCAGGGTTTCCTGCTGCTGTAAGGCTATGCTTTCAATTTACCTGTAAAGTGCGCACATGTGGTAAAACAACTTCCGGTAGGCTATATTTCAAAATAATAGCTGCCCAGCTGTTCACTGCTCATAAAGAGATAAAGAGAACAATTGAACAACACGTGTAACTCCAAGGGATGACTTGGGGTTACATGTAAAAGTGTTTTGTGTGGCTATAGGTAGAAAAGTGCTAGATGTGACGATTTACCATTTATGATGAGTATGCACTAAATCGCATCATCTGCAGTATCTTCTCTCAGTCCATGTGGATAAAAACAACAAAAACAACACATTTACTTCAACTTGGCTTTGAAACATGTTTAATTGCATTTAAACATTACCATGGGATTTCCATGACATCCCTTTATCAATGGGTCTCTGCACAGTCTGCAGGTTTAAAGAACAGTTTATCACTGCAGCACATGTTGCTTTGAAATAAATGCCACTCTATTATAATATGATAATATAGTATATAGAGAATGCAGAAAAGCTCACCACTACATCTATCCCTGATATACGATTTTTTGGCTTGGAAATGATCTAAACTCACCGTTTTATAATAACTGTTTGGCATTCAAAGTTCTTCATAAAATAATATAGTTGAAGTGTAGGACGTTTCGCCTTTCATCCATAAGGCTTCGTCAGCGACACAATGTCGTTTTAATATGTAATACAGTCTTATTATATTGTTATATTATATATATATATATATAGTAAAAATGAATAGCATGAAATAGTTGCCCCTTTAAGTTAAAAAGTAAAGAGATACAGTTTACAAAATACAGAGTTCAAGGGTGCACACATTTGTAGACTGTAAACTAGTTACTTCCGCCTTTTGCAGATAACTTGACAAAAGCGCCAGAACAACCACACTTGCGCAGGTGGCCTGAACCCTGGGCTCGCAGTCATTGGCGCTCAACCAGGAAGTGAAAACACACCCCCTATCTGATTGGATAAATACAGATGTCAGTCAATTAAATGATCACAGTAAATATATGTCCATTCATTGTGTAGGCAACACATTATTTCACACATAGCCCTGACGGTGCCCATGTAGGTGAAGGCTTACATACTTTGGGATACATGGCATTACACTGTATTCAGACTGCAGCTTTTGTCTTTTTGTTGACGCTGAGTGCCTCCTTGTGGTACAAAAGTTAAAAGCAGCCTTGAAATTAAACCAACAGGTCATTGGAGAAGGCAATTCAATGCAATACAAACATAGGCCTAACAATGGAAATACAGCTGCATCAGGATTTTAAATTCATGATGAAAAACAATTAACATAATTTCATTCACACTGATGAACGCATTCATTAACTAACTCTCACTGGAAGACTGAGGGAGCACGATCATTTTGGTGTTTTCATTCACGTCCTCCTCGTCTGTGGGCAGCGGGTCGTACTGTCGCCGGTACAACAGCCGCGTTACCAAGGTGATTATGAACATCTCCAGGATGAGCAGCTGCTGGCTCATCACTAACAAAAGAGAAAGCGCCAAATTAAAACACATTATACAGCATTTTAAGGCATCGAACATTTGGTTTGTACAATATTTAATGAGTTTGATCCAAAAATGTTGTCCACAGCAGCAATATTTATAGCAATATTATAGGCCTATATGTGAAACCAAACATTGTCCAATTCATAACTGCCATTATTTGCCCACAACCAAAACAGTCAAACATTGTCAGTTTATCCAGTACTAATGATTCTTATTCAATATTTGCAATATTTGAAATACCGGTTGAAAAAAAATGTGCATAATAGCTTTTAGATAGCAAGAAAAAATATAATCTTACTGTAGCCTCTAGCAGGAGCAGAGAAAGGAGGAGCACAGGCTATTGTCCCATTTAAAGCCAAGATGTTTATGATTGCTGTCTGCAACTGGCTCAAGACCAGGACAAGCTGCAAACACAGAAACGTGAAGAGAGGACACACATTTGATTAGGTTCACTGTTGATGATATCTAACTTTTATTCCCGCATAAAAAGTTACATAATGCACCTTTAAGTTTTAAGAAATTGAGTAGACATTGCCATCATAAAACTAACCCGCGAGAATTGCCTTTAGATTAGAGGTTCTCAAACTTTTCACAATGAGAACCCCCTCGTAAAATATTTCACCTTTCAAGCACCACCAGGCTCGGAGCAAGATCAAGTCAGGTCTAAACCAGGGGCTAAAATAGAGGAGTTGGAATAAGAGTCCGAGAACCACTGATATAGAGCAGTATTGGAATCACTCCATACTGTGTGGGTCCATGGGTGCAGTTTTAGTTTACAGTAAATTGAGGAGTTTCACAAGAATCAAGCTGAAAAACTACAACTTGAATAAATCTTCTAAGTAATTAAATTTCATAAGAGCAATATGATGAGTAATGCAACATCTGTGTTCCACACGGGAATGCTATGCGTACAAATCCAGATGTGTTGTTCAGTTGGGTCTGCTTAATCACTACCGTTTCCCTTAGCCCTAAATTCTAATTGTATTCGTTCCTTGATGACGAACTTCTTAATCTTATTAATAATCTGAATTTTACACATATCAGAGTTTACCCTTCTCGTAAGGCTTCACAATTTGTTGCACTCGAATTGTTGCAATGAGAGCAATTATTCAGGCCACATCATTTCCTAGGCAGACAACAAAACGTCATGGCCCTTTTGTGTGTAAAGTCTTCGTCTCTGCTGTAGCTTCGACGTCCAAAAACCATGTCAGTCTTCTCTCAAATGTTAATGCTCCAGGATATGTTACCAACATGCACTGTCAATTTTGACTGTAAAACATGAATTGCTAATCATCTCACAATCGCAATATCAAACAGAATCATTGGAATTCAATATTTTTTCCCCTGTGCAGACCTTTCTTCTGGTCTTACCTGGTACATTGCATATTTGGGTATAATCTTGAGCGTGCGCAGCGCAGTCCTCAGGTGCATGAACATGATAGCCACAGGCCAGAGAGCGATGATGGTCAATATTCCCACGAAAGGGTTTATCCATATGGCTGCCCCATATATTGTCAGCTGAAATACAATGAGGCCAGAAAGTTTAATATTTTCTATAAGCAGCAATCCCATAAAATCATTTCATTATTTGGTGAAAATTGTACACAGATTATCCTATAAGAATTTGTTTAAAATACACTAATAAAAAATTTATAGGGCCACATGTTTAGACCCTATACAACACAGGCAGGCCGATTTGTACCTCTCCATTATGGTCAAGAACCACTAGGTGATAGGCTAACCAAAAGGTAGCCCAGGAAATATTAAAGGAATTAACCTTATCTTAAGTGTTTTTTGAGTACTTGAACAATTACACCATAACAATTTCAGTAATGTACTTAACATAATATGTAAGTTTGAATTCTTGGACTCATTGTACGAGAGAGGAAACACAAAACAATTGACTCATAAAGAGCACAGTGCACGACAATAGATGCATAGCACCTTATGGGAATTGAACTAAAAAACACATTAGTGGATATTGGAACCAACGACTTACATCAGCAAGGTTAAAAGTCCCGTCCGTCCAGAGCACAATTGAGAGGATGGTAAAAACAATCTTCAGGATGGCAAACTGGAAAGAGCCCAGCTTCAGCAGGAAAAGAGAGCGCCTGGAGAGACAACAGAGGAATTTAGGCCCACCACAATGAACAGGTCAAACAAATGCACTTTAAAGACATACTGGAAATCCACATAACGATGCCTTTTGTTAAGCCTAATGAAACAAGATTGTGCAACAGGAAGGGCAACAACACATGAACCATAAACTTTCCCGACAAAGTACCACCAACGCAGAAAATATTTGGCGATCAAAATCTCCGGATCTCGATAATGGGGGGGGGGGAGAGGCGTTCTAATTAGATCCAGACTGCATTACTAAATTGGGGCAAAACCTGGATTTCACAAGTACTTAACATGTAACATAACAATATTCTATCCAAGGCAACAACTCAAAACATGCAATGAATAGAGTGAAACCTCAAGCGACGTACATGAGCCTTGCTTAAGAGCTGGAGATGCGTAGGTTACTGGGCACTGCTCTGTGGTTACCCACTTCTCTTTAAAAGATTGCCCCAGCGGCATCAAAGGGTGGGTAAAATGCAAAGGACACATTTTTCTACAGCGACAATAAAATACACCTTAATCTTAGTTTGTATTTGACCTTTCAGTGACCCAGTGGTAATACGTTTGGAGCCTTTGGTTTCCATCATGTTGGCCTCTTTTTATTTCAGGTTTTGTAGGGTTTCTGGTAGATTTTATGGATGGACACAGTTCCATCAACAGTGAAAACCTACCATTAATCCTGGAGCATCCTACAGGCCCCCGGGATGGAAAGTTAAGGCTCCAAGCAAACCACCCATACAGCCTCTGGGTCACTGGAGTCAAATACATATTAATACAAAAAAAAATCCATAATACACCTTTAACCTTCCCAATACCACTGGTACAAGACAATACACCATCTACTTCAACCAAGTCCATAAACTGGGAGTGAATTTCCAGTGGTTCTCTTTGAAGACAACAGCCAAAAAGACAGTCTTTGCCCTTGCCGTAAACTCAAGGGTAACGACCAAGAGGGGGTTGAACCTGGCTTTTGTAGAAATAGAACAGAAAGAGTAAGTTTTTACGTAATCTTTCTTTACACAGCGCATCAAAGCCTTGGACCTTTGCCTGGACGTTTTAGGGCCACGTGTTAGTGATTTCAATGGAACTTTCACTCTGTCTGTGCCACAAATTGTAAAATTCCTTCTACACAATCAGGAAATCTCAGGACTAATGCAACGGGGAGAATGCACAGCCCTGTCCTTCAATAAGCATTAGGGCTTTGGTTAAAATGCTCATCGAAAGAATAACCCTTTATAGACTTACTTTAGTCCTGATTTGATCAAGATTGGTCTTGGCCTAGTGATACTTGGAAGGTCAATTTTGATGTGATATATATTTTTTTGACAAGTCTGAGAACAACTTAACTAGAGCACAAGTGAGTACTATCCGCCTCTGCCTATTTGACTTAATGAATTAATACCTTGTGATGGCGACATGTGGCAGACAGGGACAGCAGCAGCAGCAGGGTCCAGTGCTGATTCTTAATGTGTGTTTTCCGCCTCGCTTCAGAAATGCTTCATCGCCGCCAATTTCCTCAAGCATCAGGATCAGAAACTTGAACACCACCACAGCAAAATAGCTGAAAAAAATCCAGCAGAATAAATTACACACACGAAAGACTGTAAAAAGCAATAGGGTTGGATGGAGTTTGTTGTAAATCTCTCCACATGTTAAGGCGATCACATTTCTGTGAGTAAAACATTGGAACTTGAGCAGCGAAAAGTAAAGACAGAAAGATATAGAGAGACGCACCATGCTGAGGTCATGTCGGTAAACATCGTGGCTCTGGGGATCCACATGCCGAGGCAGGACATTGTGCCGATTACCTGGATAAACCAAGAGCAACTTTTCTAATTTTTATTCTGCTTTATTGTGAAGAAATCTTGAAATCCTATAGAAACTTCCTGAACCCAGCGTCGACACTTTTTAGGAATTCTTACCGGAGCTGCTCCATTCACCCAAATGATGACGCTCTTCTTATTGCTGGGGACCTTCCTATAGATGTACAAGCATTCCTCCAAGTAGATCAGCACGGACACAGCAGCCATAAAAGTGAGCACCGCATACAGGATGATGCCGAAGATGTCCAGCTCTAAACAAAACAAATGTATGTGTGTATAAATGTGTGATTCTCATGTTCATATTGGAATGTTTAGGAGCAAATGCACACAATGTTCAGGGAATTGTGCACAAGCAGTTCACTCAAGTTCACAAGTTCATTCATATTGCTTGAAATGATTTAGTATATTGTAATAATGCAGGGACATTGTCCATAGAATATGTGGATGAGTCATTTCAAACATGGAAATTAAAAAATGTAATTTGAAGTCACAAAACCATAAAGAGGTTTGGCACTTTTGTTCAAGAAATAATCAAATCTAGCAACTATCTCCAATTTAGGGAATAGGCATTACTCACATTAAACGGCAAAACAAACAACAACCGTTCCAAAAGTTCTAACCATGGGGTCACCAGATCATATGGAATGGCATGTTTTCTATGTAGTTTGAATGGAAAACATGCGGGTGTCACGGAAACCTGTGATTGGTATATTGGGCGTTCTGACTAAAAGGAGAGAGAACCACTGGATAAGAGAACAGCTAAAATCTAGAAAACTGCTTGGGAAAATAATGAAGCCTTAACTGTTTGCATGAGCTGAGCTGCTTGTGGAGTACGACTCTTTGACTGCTGCTGACATTTATTTCTGCGAGGAATGGTCATTCGGCAGAGCATGACTGATTACAAAAGATGTGCCCCATTGAAAATAATACATTCTTGTGCAGTCGGAAACCTTTGCCAGATCAACACAACGGTACACGCTGGGAGGTAATTGACTGTGATTCTCTAAGCCAGATGTATTTACAGTATATTGTTCTTTGTCCACATGGAAAACATGAGCTGAGCCTCTAGATGTGTCATGCTTTTGGAGACCAATATTGACATTCTGCCATAATATTAAACATAAAGGATGATCATGCTCAAATCAGAATATTGATCTAAAATATTTCCATTAACAGATACATTTGTGTATTTTTCTCAGACTGACAAATTTCTGACCACATTTCAAAGTCACAAGAGTTGCCAAATATTTACAGATTAGGTTGAATGACCTTTAGTGCAGGCAGTGAATGACAGAAGATTAACCCAAACTGGTGCTTCAGTGGAGTTGAGTAGTGGTAAGGAAAAGCAAGTTTAATTACAAAGGTCTTAAAATAATAACAGTTAGATTCTGATGTGAGATTTAGACTATCATGTTGTTAAAGGCGCATTATGCAACTTTTTATGCGAAAATATAAATAAAATACAGCCCAGCGGCTGTATGAGCGGTCAGCATGGCACCTTCACTTTTGAACATGGTGCCCTCTACAACGCTCCAGGATCAAATGAGTTGTAGGTTTTCTGGTGAGACTGTCCGTCAGCTGTGAAAACCTTTCAAACAATTTATCCTGGAGCATCCAAGCAAAAGTAAAGTTCATGCTGACCACTCATACAGCTGCTGGGTCAAATACTGGGTCTGCATAAAAAGTTGCATAATGCACCTTTAACATTTACTGGTTTCATATGCTTTGATATGTAGCTAATAATAGGCAAAGCTGTCATGCTTTACTCTCCATCACGATAATGAAACTTAGCCAGCACTGCATTGTGCAATGTCTTGAAGTTTTCTGTGGAGTTCCACTTGCCAGACACATGGCTAATCAAAGCATCATTGGGCAGAACATGCTACTCCGAGGGAATCTCACTGAAAGGTTTGAGGAGCTGTACTTACTGAGGATAATGTCGATGGCGTTGGGAGGCTGCTGCGTGCATCTCGGGTCCATAGTCACGTTAGATCCATCCATCGTGACGGATCAGTCGGAAAGTTCCAAACTCACTTACTTTGTTATCCCGCCTGTGTCCCCCTTTCCCAAGCAGCACTTAAAACTTCCAGAAGAAAAATTTATACTCGGTGCGCCCACCAAAAAGCACTTGTCACAGGCGGTGGACCCTCCCTCCGCAGCGTCATGCGTAATGAGGTGAACAGCCAGAAGCGGTCATGTCCAATCAAAACGGGAGTGCGCCTCGACCGCTGCAAACATTGGGGACCCACGATTGGGGACCATTGTTGGAGAGAACTTCCCACTTCTAAATATAGAAATACACAAAGCTGATCAAGTTTTTAACACATGGCATTCGTCTTGACAGAGCGTGATGTGGGCTAAAATGTAACTGATCAAGTAAGTAGGGTGATCAGGCAGAGGGGTGAAAGGTATGTGCGCCGAGGACTCGCATCACATGCCCACAGTCTCCATAGAAACGTGTGCAGAGCTATCGTCATGTGAGGCATTTGCTGCAAATCTGACTGCGCCCCCGGCTGCTTTCAAACCATTCCCCTCTACAGAGATTGTGTATGAAGTAACTTTTTGGATCGGTCTATACTTCAAAGAGCAGTATATGCATATTCCAATAGATCTAAGGTCTGTAAAAGCTACATATTACACAGAAGCGTGCATAACAGGACAAAAGTGTATTTTCCAAAACCAGAATTAAATTAGGTTTAAATGAATCCAGATTGGATAAAGAGCCGTGACCAAACCAGAATTTGTTCAGCTCCCCTGTATATTCTCTGTAGCTCTAAAACCATAGGTTGGAGATGAGTTTATCATCATCACCTCTCCAGTCAAGCAAACCTTGGGTAGTGTTTTTCTGTGCCAAGTGATAAATGAGTTAATCCTTGAATGAAGTGACTTTAGGATTGATTTACAGGTTATTTGTAAATCCAATGTGTGTGTATTATTTAAGCCACTTCAGATCCATAAGATTCTGCGTTTACAACAGACTAAGCTGACACACAGTTGACTTGACCTTACTCTCTGATATTCAGTCTCAGTTTGTCCACATTTCTTGTCATAGTTAATCAAAGATGCACATTGCTTCCCTGACTACTGCTCAACCTTATCAGAATACAAAAAAGTCAAGACCACTTTGAAGCTACGGAAATGTCTCAAATTCATGAACAAATCACAAAAAAGACACAATATCAGAAATAAAGTTTACTGGAGGCTGAACAAAAAACATTGATAATTGTGTATAAATTACAAAATAGTAAATGCCAAGACAAAAAGTAAAGAAATTCTTCATTTGCACATAAAGTAGACACAAAAGTAACAATAAAAGCTGTGATGGTAGAAGGCAGAATTACAGATCTGCTTTCAAAGTAAATACAATGTTTCCAATAATTCAGTTGCTATGGCTTTCTTTAAAAAGTTGAGACAGAGCAGAGTAAAGCCAACTTAAAACTTCTTTTAAGATTAAAAAAGAAAACCATGCTATGGGCACATATATGCACACTTTATGTAGAAATCTCATGGCAAAAAAAAAATGAATTTCTCTCAATACAATGACACATAACACACAAAGCTTTACAAAATACACACACACACTTTAGTCTCAAGGCAAAGTGCCCACAGAGAAGAGGCAACTGTAAAACAGACGCATCAAGCAGATTTTCTTAACCATAAGCTTGATTCAGTATAAATTATTCTCTTCAAGTGACATTGATGAAAATCCACCCTATCGCATACTGCATCCTTGTTCATGAAATAAAAATCAAGCAGAGTTTTCATACATTTACTTGGCATATACAAGTATATACTAGGCTGGATATACTTGTACATGCCATTTTTGCACAATTTAAAGTGTAATACATTTTGTTTTCAAAAATATGTTTGAAAATATAAAATCATAATAAAAATAAAGCTGGCTGTCTCCGACTGAGGTACATTCTGCACAAGTGTGACGACAATCACCAAAACAACGACACTGGCTCACTCTACACGATACAAACAGCTGTAAACTTGAACATTGGGAAGGTCAAATGACGCGCCACATCAGAGACGATAGAGAGATCTTGACATCAGGAAACTGGCACAACTTCAAGATGAACAATAACGGAATTCTGTGGAATACGAACAATTCACAGAAGAGATGTTGAAAACATTGGCTTTTCAGACCCATTGAATCTCAAACACGTTCCAGATGTTCAACACAGACACAAAACTGTTCAGTAAAGTAGTATTAACAGTAGACAGTCGCAACAGGCTCATTCCCAAAATATGGCAAACAAAGGCTGCAAACAGTCTTCACAGATGTGGGGTGAATTTACTGCTGTTACTTTAGATCCAACATCATTAAATAGTGTATTGAAAATATCGTATGCTGCTAAATAGCAAGTAAAACTGAAAGTAAACACAACGCACTCAAACCTCTGAAACAGCCAAAGTTCTGTCGCCATCTGCTGGCCAATACCGGCACTGCAAGAAAATGATGAGCAGAAAAAATGCCCCCTAGTGAATTTGGTTTGGAGACACATTTGGCAGCAAGAAAAAGCAAGGATGCTGTAAACACTTCAGGGCTTTTGCTTCTGGTCTGCCCCTTTTTGGTAATAGGTGTTGGTAACCTGCTATGGCAGAGTGGAGACACACTGGGCTGATCAAGAACCAGAACAGAAATAACTTAAGGCAAGGAAGAATGTTAGAATACAATATAAAGTCCATGAACAAGCAGCATCAACCAAAATCACGTCATAGTAATTATTCTCTCTCATTAGCTCTTTGAAAGCCACATAAACCACACT